>NC_140932.1:15246804-16446804 GCF_014529385.1 Adiantum capillus-veneris | reverse complement strand
ATAGAATTAGCAGAACCAGGTGAGGAGTCTAAACCAGTCTTTATTGCTCAAGACCTTACCGAAACTGAAGAGGCTGTACCTAAGGAGCTCCTCAGGGAATACAAGGATATCTTTGCTTGGACATATCATGACATGAAGGGCGTTCCACCTTCTGTGGTGCAACATACAATTCCCATGATCAACACTGCTAAACCCATCCAGCAACGACCTTATTCAATGAATCCTAAGTACGCCAAAATTGTACAAGAGGAGATTGAAAAACTTATCCAATGTGGATTCATATACCCTATTGAGCACTTAGAATGGGTTTCTCCAATAGTCATTGTGCCAAAAAAGAATGGGAAACTAAGAGTGTGCGTGGACCTCAAGAAAGTTAATGTAGCCACTAGGAGAGATCATTATCCCTTGCCATATTCAGAACATGTGCTTGAAAGAGTTGCGGGCAAGGAAGCTTATAGCTTTTTAGATGGGTACTCTGGTTACAATCAAATCACAATTGCATTAGAGGACCAAGCTAAAACTGCTTTTATCACAGAGTTTGGAGTGTTTGCATTTCGTGTTATGGCTTTTGGCTTAACGAATGCCCCTGCTACATTCCAACGATTAATAAACACCGCGTTTAAAGAATTTCTAAGGGAGTTTTGTGAAGCTTTCCTAGACGACCTTTGTGTTTATTCTTCTTGGGAGAAGCATTTGTTATATCTACCAAAAATATTTGAAAGGTGCATATTTTATCGCATCTCATTGAACCCTTTCAAATGCCAATTTTGGGTTAAGCATGGAGTCATTCTAGGGCATATAGTGTCCAAGAACGGGATATCCACAGATGAGAGTAAGATTAAAGCCATTGCCGATTTGCCACTACCTACTAACTATAAAGGAGTTCAAAGATTTATGGGCCATGTTGGTTATTATCGAAGGTTTATTTTAAACTTTGCCGAGATAGCGCGTCCATTGTACAAGCTTCTTATCGAGTTTCACTGGACGGAAGAATGTCATCCATCTTATGAGTTATTAAAGAAGGCCCTAACAAGTGCTCCAATCCTGCGAACACCTGATTGGAATGTACCTTTTCATGTGCATATTGATGCATCAAATTTTGCTATTGGGTGTGTTCTAACTCAACCAGAAGAACATAAATTGGACTACCCTATTAGCTTTGCAAGTCGCCAATTAAATGATGTCGAGATGAACTACACTACTACAGAGCGCGAAGGTCTAGCTATGATTTACGCAGTAAAGAAATTTCGCTATTACCTTCTTGCTACCAAGTTTGTGTTTTATGTTGATCATCAAGCATTGCTATATTTGGTAAACAAGCCGTGTTCCACAGGTCGAATTACACGATGGTTGTTAATTCTTCTTGAGTTTGACTTCACCGTTGTTGTGAGGCCTGGGAGGAAACATGTCATGGCGGATCATTTATCTCGTATCCCTAATGGCGAAGCTCCTACGGGGGTTGATGATGAATTGCCTGATACTCCTTTGTTCATTGTTGAGACAATGCCTGAATGGAGTGAAAAGATTGTTAACTTCTTAGTTAATGGTTTTCCACCCAAAGAACTGCGAAAAGATATAGCTCGAAAATTAATCAAGGAATGCAATCCCTATTGCTTAGTGGCTGGAACTCTCTATAAGAGAGGAAAAGATGATGTTCTTAGACGCTGTGCCCGCGAGGATGAGTATTTATATATTCTACAAGAGGCACACATGGGCGTAGCTGGTGGTCACTTTTCAGGAAAGTTGACTGCCCGAAAGATCTTACAGTCAAGCTATTGGTGGCCCACTCTGTTTAAGGATGCATCACTTTTTGCAAAGGGATGTGATGAATGCCAACGCTTCAACAAGCCACAAAGAAGGGATAGGATGCCTCTACATCCCATCAAGGTAACCCAACCATTTGAAAAGTGGGGCTTAGACTTTGTAGGACCGATTACTCCGGTTGCACGTAACACGCAATCACGATATATCATTGTCGCTACCGACTATGTAACCAAATGGGCTGAAGCAAAAGCAACATGAAAGGCGGATGCAAAAACAACAACTAAGTTCCTCTTTGAGAACATTATCACACGTTTTGGATGCCCCTTTGAACTTGTGAGTGACAATGGAACTCATTTTATAAATGAAGTAATAAAAGAACTCACATCAAACTTCATGATATCTCACCACAAGTCTACACGCTATTATCCCCAAGCAAATGGCCAAGCTGAGAGTACCAACAAAACTCTCATCTCCATTTTGACAAAGACAGTCGAGGCTCATCGCACTGATTGGGACCTAAAGCTTACATCAGCTTTATGGGCTTATCGTACTGCGTATAAAGTTGCTATTAATTGCACACCGTTTAAGATGGTGTATGGCCAAGAAGCAGTTATGCCATGGGAGTTTGTCATTCCTAGTCTTCGAGTAGCTTCTCAAGAAGGTTGGGATGGTAACCCCTTAGTGGAGCGATTATATATCCTGGAAAGGCTAGATGAAGAAAGGCAATTAGCTGTGCGAAATGCTCTAGTGGAGAAGGATAGGAGAAAGAAGTGGTTTGATAGCCATTTAAAGGATAAAGACATCAAGGTTGGTGATAAAGTTCTTATGTACGGGGACGTAATGAAAAGAAGAAATTGAAATACGCTGGTAAGGGACCATATCGAGTGTGTGAAATTACTCCGCAAGGTACCATTCGTGTGGAGACTCTAGATGGAGTTGAAACCATTGGATTCCTTAATGGGAGTAAATTCGAAAGATATTATGATCCTCTAAGCCAGGAAGAGTTGCAAGCCATCCATCAAAAAAAGGCTGCCAAGGAACAAGCAGAGCTTAAAAAAATCCAAGCAAGAGTTGAGGCTCGAGAACGAGAACAACGTCTTAGACGCCAACGAGAGGCTAATCTGGGAATCACGCAAGCATTTTTCGAGGACACAGATGATGACTCATTAGAATCTGAGCCACCCCTACGATACCCAATTGAGTTAAATAGCCCCTATGGGAAAGTACTATACAATGCCTTATTAGATATGGGAGCTAAACACAATTTGTTATCCTATGGAGTTTGGTGTCAATTAGGGAAACCGACCCTATCCCCGAGTACGATGCAAGTCAAGGGCATTAATAAAAAGAAAACTGCTATTCTTGGAGTCCTTCAGACCCCTGTTGTCTATGACAATGGAAGCATCTTGCAGAGGTTTCTAGTCATGCCCGCAGGAGCTATGGAAGGCAACGTAAACCTGGGATGCACGTGGATGTTGGCAACCAAATGCACTATTGATTGGGATACTGGTAGTGTCACGACGCGACCATCGACTCTTACCCCTATCATTCAAGCAAAGTCACCTACGTTGCAAACTCTAGCAAAGTTGAAGGATAGCCAACATTCACAAGCCAAGGTGGTTAACTCGTCTTTGCCGTCTACCCATGAATCTAGCACTTCAACACTTGTAGTTGCAGCAAGCAGTAATATTGCAAGTACTCAACCTGCACGACCTAAGAGTACATAGCAATGGGTCCCCAAGACCTTACTTCCAACTACCTCAACCCTCCCATCCATTCCAAGAAAAAATTTCCCGGGAAAACCAAGAGCGCGCCCTAGGAGAGTTAAGACCAAATCACGATGGATTCCAAAACAACTATTAGAAGCCCAAGGCTACTATGATGGAAATGAGCAAATTTGGGTACCTAAACGTAAAATGTGTCCTTCCCTATCGACAACAAACCCATATGAGTCAAACAGTGTAACGCTAAAGCCAATGGCAGACCGTGGGAAGGGAAAGATCACAAAATGCTACACACCTAGTCCAGAGTTTGGGCTCCAAGGCAAAACCAATTTATTCCACCTAGCTCAGGAAGGGGGCAGTTCCATAAAGCTTCTAGATCCTCATGTAATACATCCATAGAGGTAAAAGCTTCTACATAGCCTCCATCTATAGTAGTGGACCTCCATGAAGCTACAAAAGAATCCACACCTCCCAGTGTTCAAGAATCACCTGATGAACCACTTCAAGTTCGATCATGGGAGAGTACCTTACCACCTTTGCAACTTGACGAGGCACCTAGGGTAATAGAAAACTACTGGCAAAAATCCTCACCTATTACCAACTGGAAAAATTGGTTTCAAAGGGTGACGACATCATTTCAAACGGTATGATCTACCCAAGGAAGAGGGGAGTGTTTGTGGACATCCATCATTCACTTGCTTCCCTCTCAACCTTTCTCCCTGACCTCTTAATCTCCAATCTTAGGGAATGTATATATAAAGCCTTATACTCACAAAAACAAGATAAAAAAGTAATAGAGCAAGAGCCATAACACAAATCATAAAGACAAATTATGCACAAGAACACGACCCTTGTAATATTTGCACTCTAACCATCATCTATTTGCATGCACAGATATGGCTAGTACGCTAGAGTCATCCACTCCTGCCTTGGGTGAGAGGTACCCTCGTTACTTTTCACAAATATTTCACATGGTCTTTCCAGTGCTTGCATGTGAATGGGATTTGATAGGTACGCTAGCATGTGAGAGGAATTTTGAGGAGTTAGAATGGCTGATACGTCTCTTGACCACGTCTGATCCATACTTAGTAGAGAGCGTTTCTCCCATTGCACAAGCCTACCCTTTTGACCAAGATGACTATAGGCGTCTAGTGACCTTCTTAGTAAACATGGGCACCTATGATGAAGAAGAAAATTTACACGACTACACGGATGGCACATATGGTCTCATGGATGATGACTTTGTTTATCTCGACGACGAAGATAGGGGTTTAGCCTTAGGGTTTCCCCCCAACCTCTACAATATCCTATTCCCTTGACTCTCTAGGGGGAGTGCAAATAATTAGGTTAGGGTTCCTTATGTTTTTTGTTGTGTTCAATAAGTGTTGGTACCTTTTTCCACTAATGTGCCCCCTGGAGGTATTCCTTTTGTTTCCTAGTGTGTACAGGAGCGTGTTGCTATTGGTAGGATTTGGACCTTCATGGAATCTTTATCTCGACTCACTCTTCCAATCAAGCGCGACCATCGACACAAACAGGTGTTTCTTGTCCATTAGCATTGCCCCTTATCTTTTTTGCATCTATGATTGTCAGCTTTAATTGTGATTGGTGGCCTAATATTCACCGCATTTGCTTAGTATCAAACATTTAATTCAATGTAATTTTTTGTCATAATCACTTGTCTAGGTTTAAAAATCAAGCAGTCTGACAAACTAGTTTGACCAAGTTAGGTGTTAGAAATCTTCTCTTAATACCATGGGGAATGCCTTCCTAATAAATTATGGTTACTTAGGTTCTTAATCCGATTTAGGCAGCATTGTGTGAAATGTACTAGGGGTTTCTAGTGGGCTTGACCCTATTGACCTTTAGCTTAAGTATTATAAAGGGAGTTTACTAGTGTGATGAGCCTGGGGAGGTGTATCAGTGTTATATGACCCCCCAAAGTTACAAAATTAAAATGCTGAAAATGAACAAACAAAAAATCAAAGTGCCACACTGTAAAATCTTAAGCTAGAAGAGAAATCTCAGCTTGATTTGGTACTTCACTCACATGTATTGCCTATGGTACTAGAGCCCTAGAGGTTCCCAGTATGGGCGCTTTTACTTGAAAAGCAATAAACCCAAGGCATACAAAATAAGCACACACATCAAAATTGAATCACTGTGAAAAGACTTTGGGGGGTCAAAGAAAAAGTAATCAATCAGGCGATGATTTCATGAGAAATTCCTTTTATGGTAACTTAACTACAAGGTCTTCTAGATATAGCCTCTAGTCAGCCCTCGAACATGAATACTTGGCTCTCGCGATTAAACAACTTAATTGACCACAGAAAATTAAGAAGCTTACCCATGGTATTAATATTCGATCTCTAGTGCCTTTCAACCGTCAAATTAGCGACCCCAGACTTGTTTAATTTTTTACCTTTACATCTGTTTATGCATTTGATTACATTGCAATTTAATGTTCATTGCTGACAAATTGTTTGAAATTCTTTTACCAATCAATTTGTCTACCTAAAACTCCATATGCTTTTTAATCACTTATGGGAATGCAATTACTGTGCCAATGTTGTTTGATTTTGCAGTGAGTGAAGGAGGCTAAGGACATTCATCTCAAATGCTCTACCACCTCGACGAACGAGCTTCAACTCAATAGCTTCCGAGGACGGAATAAACATCAGGAAGGGGGGCATGTTAACCCTCACGGCTCACGGACACCCCATCACCTACGACGGACGTGTATTATGTATTTGGTAGAGTCAGGTACCGGGCTTGTCGGACCAATAGGAAAAGGGTAAGAGTGATCGCCGATGAGAGGCGCACTCTAACTGGGACATTCAAGGGATTAGTTGGCTAAGCATGGGCGCCCAAGTGTGAATGGGGTGAGCTCATATAAAAGCCAACTAAACCTAAAATTCACTTATCCTCTCATTTGTGCAATAGAAGAGTGCTCTTGCTCCATCTCCATCTCCATCTTCTTCTTCTTCACCTCCTTGTGTGTGTGTGTGTATGTGTGAGAGAGAGAGACAGGGAGAGTGTGAGTGCGATCGAGCATTACGAAGGCACGACGGCGGCGAAGCGGTTGAGCGCGGCACGACTGCAGCTTCTTCTTCATCGTGACGAGGAATCCACCACGAAGGCGAGCGTAGAGCGGTGAGTGACACACCCTTTGCTCTCTTGAGCTTGCTAGATTAGTCTTATTGTGTGCTTGGAGCCATTTGTGGCTCGCACACGGTGTATCGGCAAGTCCCTTGCTTCGACAGTGCGGCAAGGAGCGCACAACCATTTTGGAAATTCCAAAGTCTTGTGAATTTATGAAAAACTCTATTTGGCTATTGAAAAGCACTTTGTGAAATGAGAAAGTGGTTTTGGTGGTTAGAAATCACTTAAGCTCTTATAAAGCATTATAAGCCTGTACAAAGCACTTTTTTGGTGCCTCATTTTTTCCAAAAGAACTTATAAATTTCAAGAAAGCACATATTTCCTTATCCGAATCAACAAATAGGAATACTGAAGGGGAGTCATGTATGCACATTTATCAGGGTGCCTATCCATGTCAAAGAAGAAGCCAGAGGACTTCAAAAAAAATTTGTTCAAGGATCTTGGTGTGTGGATTCTCAAATGGCTAGAGTCAACTAAGCCAACAGAGTGGAAAAAAGTGGACCAATGGAATATACAAAAGATCCAAGCAACAACATGATGCCAAGGTAGTAGAGGTGCTCACTACAACCCATGGAAGAGAGCTGAGATTTTAAAAGTGTGGTCAATGCATTCTTGAAGACCTATGGAGGAGGATGAGATTTTAAAAGTGATGAAGAAGTTCTTGACTACCATGACAAAACACAAAATCTAGGACTAACTGCTAATAACGGCTGACAAGAGTGGGCATTCAATCGCTATAAGAAATGAAACCAAGTTCTGTTTTATCCCCCTACAATTTTATGTTTCCATTCAATTGTTGGTTGTAGTCCCTTGTACACAATTATTTTCCTCCTCTTGTTTTTAACACAAAATGTTTGTATACTTTTGTGGTGTAAAGTCTGAGCTTTGTCCTAGAGTACAAGAGTACGAGTCAAGGAGAGGAAAGGTGGAATTATCCCACATGCAGTGGTGCAAGGCTGTAGAGCTACTTTGTAACATTTAATGGCCTAGTAACTTGTGTGTAACGAAAAATAGCATGAACATAGTGAGCATTTCATTAGAATAGATTCCTAATGAGAATAACAAGAGTGCTTGGGTGGAGAGAGCAACAAAAAGCATAACACCTAGCTAGATAGCATGAACAATACTTCAAAAGAGAGAGAAATTAAGCAATTGACAACATTTGAGGACCGGATTTGCATGGAGCCGGTCCCCCCTCCAAAAGGCTTTGTATTATGGTTTCTCCCATCAAGAGAGACATTTTACAATACAATTCTTTGTGTTCTTTCAATACTAGCTAGTGCAATGAAGATGGAAACTTCAAGCACTAAGAGAAACACTTATCAAACAAACACAACATCAATTCCCTCACAGTCTCAGACCAAGACCTCACACACCTTCGAAGATGGTGAGAGCTAGCGGGGTATGAGAGTAGATTGAGAGGAAGAAGGAGTAGTCTTACGAGAAAGATGTACATCTCCTCACATAATCTTTAATCTTAGCATAGCTTAGCTTAGTAATTAGCATGGTAGAGGAGATGAGCATGCATTGAAGCTTGGCTCTTGGTTGGATTTGCATCACAAAGCCAAGAGTTGTTGGTGTAGGCCTCCCTTCTCATAAGCTTGGAGTAGGTGATAAATTTTCCATTAAAGCTTGAGAAGAGAGAGAGAGAGAGTCTTCTTACTCTACACATGAGATTGTGTGAGTGTGTGTGGATAATTTCCTTTGAAAAATCAGTACCCCTCTCTCTCTCTCTCTCTTGGTCGACTCCTCTTGCTAGCACCTCATTGGACCTCCCCAAGCTTAGCCAATAGGATTTCAGGAGCATAAGTGATAGCCTTTTGACATGTGTCCCCATTTTCCCTTTTGTGAGAGCTTTAGGTAATTAATTAATTCAGCTAAACTCTCATTGGACCCTTTGCCTCCTGGCCAATAGAATCAGGCAAGCCATTGGGCTGCTAAATGCTCATTGGACCCCTTGGGAGACTGTCCAATAGTCTTCTAGAGAGCTTAATTCCTATTGGTTCTTTTATTAAGTGTTTTTAAATTAATTAAACTAGATTTACTCTAGCCTATTGGTCCACCTCCATGGCCATCCAATAGGATTTGAGTACACCTTGTGGGCATCTGGCCTAGGGACCTAGCATGTGTCCCTCTTTCCCCTTGTGTACAAACGAAGCTTGTGAGTGTGTGTTTCTCTCTCATCCCCTACTTCTTGGGCTCGCCCCCTCCTATGTAGGAGTTTGTGAATACTTTTTGGGACACACACAAAGCAACCAATTTCCTAAGCTTTTGACCATTGGACACAACCTTTGAATTTTGGAACCTTAGCATTTTGGAAGTCTTAATGGGCTGAACCTTAGGGTCTTTTAAGCCCATTGTTGCACCTTGCTCTTTTGCAGATGCCCCCCCCTTTGGATCCCTACTATGGCCGGTCTGCGAGCTTAACCAATATTCTAGCTTTTTCTCCCCTGGCAGTTCCCCATATTAAGTGATCAATTTAACATGAGAACATCATTTAGGAGAATTAGATATTAGTTATTATGACATACTTAAAGCTCATTTCATGAATGAATAAATACAAGTCTATTTTGCATTACATCTCCCTTGCTTATGGTGAGCTTGTGATGGCTTAGCAAATACTCAAGATCGTGTTTATGAGTCCAAGTTAATTAATCTTGGAACCTAATTCGCTTGAGTGATAATCTAACCAACACAGACTCACTTGTGTGCACAATGTTTCTTTTTAATCCACCCTAGCTACACGATCCCGTTCCCTTCAAGTAGTATCAGAGCACTAGGTTATGCTAGCTAGATTTGTCATTATGCTTTTGTGTGTTAGTATAAGAGTTTAGCAACATCCATTAGGTTACTCTTCTATTGCATATTATGCTCAATTCTAATTGCATTCTATTCTTTTGAACTCCATCAGTGATGGGGATACATACAATTGAGCGCCACTACCCACATTGATGTAATAAGGAAGAACGGATGTGATTAGAGCTTCTTGCATCATTAATTAGGCAAAATTTTACCCCTCGTGTCACTCAATTAGTGCACTTTTCCCAAACATAATGTCTTTTTCTAGGTTTCATTCCCTTTCCCTACTTGTGTGTGTTGCAAGCCCTTGTCAAGAGCTATAGAGCCACTAAACTCCAAATTTGGAGCCCATTTTCCCCTTCTATTCTCTTGATTAATTTTGGGCATTTTGTTTCCCTTTCTGTGGCCTGTGTGTTATGCTTAACAAGCCTAATTTCTAGGGCCATTTCAACTAAAGCCAAGTGGGCTCGTAGTTTACCTCCACAAGCATAGGATTCTCCACGCGAAGTTTGGGGATCAAACCTTGTCATATTTTGTGAGGGGATTGTGGGCAGACTTGAGGCGGGTGGATGTAAGTGGCTTTTGTAAATCCAGGTGGGTCCACTAGCGAGTGTACACATGTGCACAAAACCCTTTTTCAAATCTCGTAGCCTGCTCGTTGCCATGCCTCTACCCCCGCTTGCTCGTGGAGTTGCCTGTTGCCTGACCTCTGCCCCCTGTCTAGCATCCTGCCCAGGGGCCTTTCCCATGACATGGGTTGAGCTCCCACTTCTCCAAAAGGCTCCAAGCCCTAAGCACCCTCTAGGGGCACTGTCCCACTGCAAATAACCAATAGCAGCATCAAGGCTTTTCAAGGGGTTGCTCCCACTGAGTTTCAACAAGGCCAAAGGATCAAGGCTTCAAGGCCCACTTAAAATCAAATCATTGAACCCTCAAAAAGAGAAACATACAAAGCATTCAAAGACATAGGAAGAACTTCATGAGGCTTCATTTGGTTACTTCAAAGCAAAGAAAAGATTCAAAGCATCAACAATCAAAGGAAAGGGCAATATCTCTTTGTAAAGAGGAGCTTCACTCCGGTGAAGAGGACCTTCACAAAAGGGAATTCTCTCTCTCTCTCTCTCTCTCTCTCTCTCTCTCTCTCTCTCTCTCTCTCTCTCTCTCTCTCTCTCTCTCTCTCTCTCTCTCTCAATAAAGCCTAAAATTTTGTAACCAAGCACAACCGTTTTTTGCAAATAAATATTGTTTTTCTTACTTGTGCACTTGTAAAGACGTAGACACTGGCTAGGAGAGTCTCCTAAGCTAAGATCCCTCTATTAGTGCAATGGAAGAGAAAGGGCTTGGGAAATTTAACGAAAAGGTTTTCATTCTTGGCAAACCAAGTTGAAAAGCTACTTAATGAAAAAGCAATTGTGGGGAATAGTCAAGCCAACGCTCATTGATCCAACATCCACTGCTCATGCACAAATACTGACACGAGCTATGAGTGCACAAAATCAAGCCAAGGACAAGCAGGCATTAGGAATCATAATCACTAAACTACATGACAAGTATGTAGACTTTATTGATGATTGTGATACATCATCAGTTGCATGAGAAGCACTAGAAAAAAACTTTGGAGCTAGGAAAAAGAAGAGCAAAGTGAGCTTAAAGAAAGATCTATACAAATTACAAATGGAACATACATATTGTCATAATAACTAATATCTAATTCTCCTAAATGATTTTATCATGTTAAACTGATCATTTAATATGGGGAAGTACCGGGGAGAAAAAGCTAAACTATTGGTAAGGCTAGCAGACCGGCCACAGTAGGGATCCAAAGGAGGGAAAATAGAGATCCAAAGGTGGGGCCATCTGAAAAAGAGCAATGTGCAACAATGGGCTTCAAAGACCCTAAGGTTCAGCCCATTAAGACTTCCAAAATGCTAAGGTAAGTCCAATGGGTTCCAAATTTCAAAGGGTAAGTCCAATGGTCAAACCTTAGGGAAATTGGATGCTTTGTAAGTGTACACAAAGTCTTCCTAGATCCCTACATAGGAGGGGGCGAGCCCTTTTAGTAGGGGATGAGAGAGAAACACACACACACACACTCACAGGCTCCCTTTACACAAAAGGAATAGGGGACACCTGTCAACTCCCTAGCCCAGTTGCCCACACACACACACACACACACACACACACACACACACACACACTCACAAGCTCCCTTTACACAAAGGAAATGGGGGACGCATGTCAGCTCCCTAGCCCAGTTGCCCCCCAAGGTGCACTCAAATCCTATTGGATGGTCATAGAGATGGACCAATGAGAATTAGGCTAGAGTAAATCTAATTTAATTCATTTAAAGACACTTAATAAAAGAACCAATAAGAATTAAGCTCTCTAGAAGACTATTGGACAGTCTCCCAAGGGGTCCAATGAGCATTCAGCAGCCCAATGGCTTGCCTGCTTCCTATTGGCCAGAAGACAAAGGGGTCCAATTAGAGTTTAATTGCATTATTTAATTACCTAAATCTCTCACAAAAGGGGAAAGGGGAACACATGTCACAAGCCTATCACTTATGCTTCTCAATTATGATTGGCTAAGCTTTGCAAGGTCCAATGGGGTGCCATCATGAGTAAATTGCAAGCGGGGTCAACCAAGAGAGGGAAGGGGCTGATTTTGGCAAGGCATTATCACACACACACTCACACAATCTCATGTGTGAATCAAGAAGGCTCTCTCTCTCTCTCTCTCTCTCTCTCTCTCTCTCTCTCTCTCTCTCTCTCTCTCCTTCTCAAGCTTTAATGGAAAGCTCATCATCTACTCCAAGCTTGTGAGAAGGGAGGCCTACACTAACAACTCTTGGCTTTGTGATGCAAATCCAACCAAGAGCCAAGCTCCAATGCATGCTCATCTCCTCTACCATGATAATTATTAAGCTATGCTAAGCTATTATGAGTGATTAGGTGAGGATATATACTCTTTCTCGTAAGACTACTCCTTCTTCCTCTCAATCTACTCTCATACCCCTCTAGCTCTCACCATCTTTGAAGGTGTGTGAGGTCTTGGGTCTGAGACCATGAGGGAATTGATGTTGTTTTTTATAAGTGCATGAATGGTGCTTTAAGCTTCCATCTTCATTGCACTAGGAAGTTATTGAAGGAACACAAAGTATTGTATTGTAAAATGTATCCTTTGATGGAGGAAACCTATAATACAAAGCCTTTTGCAGGGGGACCGGGTCCATGTAAATCCGGTCCTCAAATGTTGTCAATAGCTTAATTTCTCTCTCTTTTGAAGTATTGTTCATGCCTATCTAACTATGTGTTCTTCTTTTTGTTGCTCTCTCCATTTAAGCACTTTTGCTATGCTCATTAAGAATATATTCTAATGAAATGCTCACTACGTTTATGCTATTTTCTGCTACACACAAGTTACTAGGCCATTAAATGTTACATTGGTATCAGAGCACAAGGTTTCTCTTTTCTTGCTCAAAAAGGCAGGTCCTCAAGCTCGCTATAAATGGTTGGTATTATTAATTGCAATTGAGTAACTAGAATAGGGATTTTTCAGCCTTGCAGGGTGCCTGCCTTCGCGCATATAACATGGCATCACTGTCGAGAGATATGGTCTTAATAGTATGGTCCTACGGGGCTTTCCTACGGCTTATCCACCACTATTGAGCTATTAGAAGCTTGACATGATCCGGTACTATTTTGGTGTTGAAAGACACTCTCTTCTATTCCTTGTAATTAGTAATATTCGAGCCACGGGGATAGTAGCTTGAGTGCTTTTCTGAAGGGGTAAAGAGGAGCAGCAACTAGGGCTTGAAGTGCCAAAGTATACCTAAAAATATTACAACTAAAAAATTGTTAGAATGGTTGACAATAGTAAAGAGAGTGAAATCAATGTTTATAGCTTTGATTTTGCTAATGAGCAGGCTACTAATGATGCCCCTATGCTTGTCAATTAGCTTGTTTCTAGGCTTTAACAAGCCATGGGCAATCCATCCCTCCAAAGTGAAGTGCAATGGTAGCTACATGCTCATGGGATTCTCCAAACTCCCCACCATGACAAGAGAGTACCTAGGAAGCCTCCTTGTGAGACTTCCAAAAGAGGCCTCTCTCCGATTCAAGAAATAGAAGAGGATTCGTGCGAAGGGCTCAACAATTTACTACTTGATGATGCATCTCCTTCCCAAAGGATAACTCAAGATCCCTCACCAAAAGAATGAGAAAGAAGTGAGTCTCCTGCCACCTCGACGGAGATGGCTCCATGAAGACGGCGGGCAAAACGATCTCCATCACCTCCTAAACGGAGAAGACCATCACACACTTTCCAAGCCATAATTCAAAGAGGGATGATAGAAAACAAGAGAATAAAAAGGCAAGAAAGAGGTCACCCTCTTCTTCATCCTCTTCCTCTTATGAAGAAAGTGATGGTGCAGACAAAGAGGAACAAGGCAAGAAAAAGGTGAGAAAGAGGTCACCCTCTTCTCCATCTTCCTCAAATTCTTCATCTTCTGAAGAAACCAATGGTGCAAATTTTGAACCACAAAAAAGAAGAGGCCATAGGAAATCATGTGCCGCAGAGGAGAGGTCGTCCAAGTTCAAGAAGTTCAAAGAGGGAGGAAAGAACATCTCTCTCCTTTCCTATGATGGCACCTTTGGTGCTACAGACAAAGTCTTGGCTTTCATCCAACAATTCGATGCGGCGTTTGGAGATGAGGGCTTTACAGAGTCCTCTAAGCTACGCCATGTAGCTATGCATTTTCAAAAGTCCGCCAGGCAATTGTGTTCTAGCCTACGGGCAAACGGTGAAGCTCCACGAACATTGAAAGCTTTAAGAGCTTCCATCATGAAGCAGTTTTTGGCTACCGATGCCAAAGATAAAGTACTTACCAAATGGTGAAGCTTGAAGCTCTCTCCCTATAAATCCATTCACAAATATGTAGACAAGTTTTGGGACTTACATGTCAAAGCCAGTGTCTTCAAAAAGATGGATTTTGGAGAGCAAAAACAACAATTCTGTGCAGGTCTAATTGAAGATATGGTGGAGTATGTCAACTCCCAAATTCCATGGACCATATCTGCGATCATACACCATACCATGGTGGCTTCACAAATCAATTTGTAAATAGGGACGAAGAGAAACCTTAAGCCCACGGAAAACAAGGGTTCCAATGAGCCTAAGGGGAAGGATAATCTCCAAAGTTTCCTAAGGGCAATTCCAACAACAACAAAGCTAAGGAGAAGGGAGTTTACAAAGGCAAAAACAAACTCTCTCCTGAAGAGCTTGAGCGTTATTGCAAGGATAACTATTGATTCAAGTGCGGCGAGCAAGGGCATGCATACCGTGCTTGGCCCCAAAAGAACACTTGCCATGAGCCTCCTAGAGCTACCTTGGTCGAAATCCAAGAAGAGGAAGCTCACCACAAAGGATCTCATCTATGCCATGCTTGGGGAAAGGTAAGAGAACATGATGCTTTTATTCTCTCTGATTGTGGTTCTACTCACAATTTCATTTCCACAGAGTTGGCCACCAAGCTAGGCATCCAAGCCTATGAGATGGGAGATGTTCTACCCACTAATGGTGCTTTCAAGGGGCAAGAAGCTTCAGTCACTCCCTTAACTGGGAAATTGAGGCTCCATGTCCAAATCTATGTGGATAAAGAGGACTCTTTATCTCTTCTCTCAAGCATGAGGATGTAATCCTAGGGGCACCATGGTTTGACCGCATGGCTGCCAATGTTAAATTCCTCAAAAGGAAAATCTACTTTAGGTTCAAGGAAAAAGATATGTACATACGTGCTAAGGATTTTGGTAACACCATTCCCATTGTACATACGCAAGCTTTCAATAAGTCAATAAAGAGCTCTATTTCCGTGTACATGATTTTTGTTAAAGACTCTCAAAATGAACCTAATGCTTTAGCAAAAGAAAATATAAACAATCAAAAGGAATTAGAGTCATCCAATTTTCTCACGGGATTTCAAGATGTTTTTATTGACGACATCCCTTGTGAACTACCTCCTAAACGAGGCAATGATGACCATGCAATTGAACTTCTTCCAGGAAGTTCACCGCCTAATAAACCTCCTTATGGAGTTTCTCAAGCTCAACAAGAGGAGATTATGCGGCAAGTGCATGAGTTAGTTGAGAAGGGCATGGTTAGGCCTAGCTCATCTCCATTTTGTTCACCTGTGCTATTAGTACAAAAGAAAGACGGCACATATCGTATGTGTGTTGGATCACTATAAAAAATAGGATTCCCGTTCCATGGGTAGAAGACCTATTTGATAAGCTACAAGGGTCGACCTACTTTAGTAGAATTGACCTAAAAAGTGGCTACCATCAAATAAGGATAGTTGATCAAGACATCGTAAAGACCGCATTTCACACTACTTTTGGTCTTTACAAATATGTTGTCATGCCTTTTGGCTTGACCAATGCACTAGCCACATTCAACCGCTTGATGGAGAAGCTATTCAGGCCTCACCGAACCAGTGTTCTTTGATGATATCATCATCTACTCTAATTCACTAGACGAACACAAACAACACCTCCAGGTAATATTTCAAGTCTTATGAGAGAATAAACTTTATATTAATCGAAATAAAAGTGAGTTTTTCTTACAAGAGATTCAGTATTTAGGTCACATTATCTCTCAAGATGGCATCCAAATGGATCCATCAAAGCATGAGGTAATAAAAGGATGGCCTAATCCAAGGAATCTTCATGAATTAAGAAGCTTTATAGGTATGTGTGCATACTATAGATGCTTCATAAAAAAGTTCTCACTAATAGCAGGACCATTACATGACCTAACAAAGAAAAACATTAGGTATACATGGTCTACCAAGGAGAACAATGCTTTCGAAAAGCTTAAAGAAAAGCTTATCTCTCAACCTGTGCTTACACTACCAGATCTCTCAAAGCCATTTGAGGTCCAATGTGACGCTTGTGGTGATTGCCTTGGAGCTGTTTTGCTCCAAGAAGGTCATGCCATAGCCTACGAAAGTCGAAGGCTCAACTCCGTTGAGCAAGCTCTAGGCATATATGAAAAGGAACTCCTCGCAGTTCTACATGCCTTAGAATTGTGGATGCACTATTTATTGGGGACTCCTTTCATTCTGCGGATGGATCACCAAAGCCGTAGACCACGCTCTCCGACAAACAAATGAGGTGGGCAAATGTATTTTTGCAATTTCATTTTCATATTGCTCACATTGCTGGCAAGCATAATCAAGTAGCCGATGCACTCTCAAGAAGGCTGAGAGTGAATGCAGTTTCCATAGCAACTCACAATGATCTATCTTTTATGATAGATGAGTGTGCTATTCATCCCGATTTTAGAGATGTGATTTCAGCCCTTGCACTAGGGAAGAAAGAGTAACCATTTACTTTACAAGATGGTTATCTTCTCTATGGAAATAGACTATGCCTTACGAACTCACTACGTGAGAAAGTAATGTATGAATCTCATGCTCCTCCTTATGCGGGGCATAGAGGGATTTAGTCTACCCTAAAAAGGATTGAAACATATTTCTATTGGCCTACCATGAAAGCAAACATACAAGAGTATGTTTCTAAACGTGTAGTATGCCAAAAGACGAAGTTTGATAGAGGGAAGCAACTGGATTGCTTCAACCTTTGCCAATCCCTATTTCACCATAGGAGAGCATATCCATGGATTTTATCTTTGGATTGCCTAAGTCTATCCATGGAAATAGGGTAATATGTACGATAGTAGACAGGTTCAGCAAACCTGTCAAAAAGACTATCAAAGCCCATCAAATGGCAACCCTCTTCATATCACAAATCTTCAAGTACCATGGCTTGACGATGTCCATAGTGTGGAATAGAGATCCTAGAATGACCAGTAACTTTTGGAAGGGATTCTTTGAGAATTTATGGACAAGGCTAAACTTCTCTTTGACCTATCACCCACAAATGGATGGCCAAAGTGAAATAGCTAACCTAACAATTCTTGATCTACTAAAAGCCTATGTAACGGAAGTAGATCAAAGGTCCCAATGGGAGAAGTACTTACACTTAGTGGAGTATGCATACAATAACACTGTACATACTTCCACGGGAAAAGAACCTTTCGAGGTAATTGAGGGAAGATCTAAAATTCCTCTACTACTTAAGGTGCACGGGAAGATCTTCGCTATAGATGAGTATAGCTGAGACCTACAAGAATCTTTCCAAAATATTAAGGATGCTATCTCTATCTCACAGCAAAGGCAAAAGGCTGTTATTGATAAGCATAGAAGAGCCCAAGGCTCTCGACTAAGGCATAAGATGGGCAAGAATCCTACGGGACACCAAAAGTCCTATGCTTAAATTAGCAAAAAGGTATAATGGTCCCTTCTAGATTCTTAGACCAATCAATGAGATGGCCTATCAACTCAAGTTGCCTAGCCATTGGTTCATACATAATGCTTTCCATGTGAGCCTACTAAAGCCTTACAAAGGAGATCCACCTCAAGAACCAACTATTGAAGACCCAACTGAGATCAGGGACCAAGAAGAGGTGCTGCAACCCGAGTCCATTCTCCGACATGAAGACAAGGTATTGAGAGGCGGTAAGATTATCTGCTGACGATATCTTATTAAGTTTACAAACTATCCTTTTGAAGATGCTAGATGGATGCAAGGCATACAATTAAAGGATAACCTAAACCTTGTTGAATGCTTACAATGCTTCCCTAGAGTAAGAAAATATACAAATGTTTAAAATGAACAAAGTTTCCTCTCTTTTTCTTTATTGTGCACAAATTTTAAGTAGTATGCATGCTTAGAATCAAGTTTGTGGAGACAACCTCTTCCAAACACCAAGTAGAGCTTGTCACTCTACTATGGAAGATTGATAGGAATAATGTCCAGACATGCTTGCAAGAGCCTTAGGCTCTCAAGCACCAAATGGATTAGTCATCCATTTTGGAACGATGTCGTAGGGTAAGATAGGGATCCTCTACCCGCTAGAACAAGGACTAATGACTAGGCTTTATCTTCTCTACCCCATAGTCGAGGACGACTATGATTTCAAGAGAGAGGTAATGTCATAATAACTAATATCTAGTTCTCCTAAATGATTTTCTCATGTTAAACTGATCATTTAATATGGGGAAGTACCAGGAGAGAAAAGGCTAGAGTATTGGTAAGGCTAGCAGACCGACCACAATATGGATCCAAAGGAGGGAAAATAGGGATCCAAAGGGGGGGGCATCTGCAAAAGAGCAATGTGCAACAATGGGCTTCAAAGACCCTAAGGTTCAGCCCATTAAGACTTCCAAAATGCTAAAGTTCCAAATTTCAAAGGGTAAGTCCAATGGTCAAACCTTAGGGAAATTGGATGCTTTGTAAGTGTACACAAAGTCTTCCTAGATCCCTACATAGGAGGGGGCGAGCCCTTTTAGTAGGGGATGAGAGAGAAACACACACACACACACACACACACACTCACAGGATCCCTTTACACAAAGGGAATAGGGGACACATGTCAGCTCCCTAGTCCAGTTGCCCCCAAGGTGCACTCAAATCCTATTGGATGGCCATAGAGGTGGACCAATCAAAATTAGGCTAGAATAAATCTAGTTTAATTCATTTAAAAACACTTAATAAAAGAGCTAATAAGAATTAATCTCTCTAGAAGACTATTGGACAGTCTCCCAAGGGGTCCGATGAGCATTCAGCCCGATGGCTTGCCTGCTTCCTATTGGCTAGAAGAAAAAAGGGTCCAATGAGAGTTTAATTGCATTATTGAATTACCTAAAGCTCTCACAAAAGGGGAAAGGGGGACACATGTCACAAGCTATCACTTATGCTTCTCAATTATGATTGGCTAAGCTTTGCAGGGTCCAATGGGGTACCAACATGAGTAAATTGCAAGAGGGGTTGACCAAGAGAGGGAGGGGGCTGATTTTGGCAAGGCATTATCACACACACACTCACAATCTCATGTGTGAAGCAAGAAGACTCTCTCTCTCTCTCTCTCTCTCTCTCTCTCTCTCTCTCTCTCTCTCTCTCTCTCTCTCTCTCTCTCTCTCTCTCTCTCTCTCTCTCTCTCTCTCTCTCTCTCTCTCCTTCTCAAGCTTTAATGGAAAGCTCATCATCTACTCCAAGGTTGTGAGAAGGGAGGCCTACACTAACAACTCTTGGCTTTGTGATGCAGATCCAACCAAGAGCCAAGATCCAATGCATGCCCATCTCCTCTACCATGCTAATTACTAAGCTATGCTAAGCTATTATGAGTGATTAGGTGAGGATATATACTTCTTTCTCGTAAGACTACTTCTTCTTTCTCTCAATCTACTCTCATACCCTGCTAGTTCTCACCATCTTCAAAGTTGTATGAGGTCTTGGGTGTGAGACCGTGAGGGAATTGATGTTGTGTTTTATAAGTGTGTGCATGGTGCTTGAAGCTTCCATCTTCATTGCACCAAGGGAACACAAAGTATTGTATTGTAAAATGTCTCCCTTGATGGGGGAAACCTATAATACAAAGCCATTTGGAGGGGGGACTAGCTCCGGACTAGCTCCATGTAAATCCAGTCCTTAAGTGTTGTCAATAGCTTAATTTATCTCTCTTTTGAAGTATTTTTCATGCCTATCTAACTAGGTGTTATGATTTTTGTTGCTCTCTGCATCCAAGCACTCTTGCTATGCTCATTAGGAATCTATTCTAATGAAATACTCACTATGTTTATGCTATTTTTTGCTACACACAAGTTACTAGGCCATTAAATGTTACACATATGGAACATAACAAAGATATTGCAAGCTTGGTAAGTCGCCTCAAAAGGATGACCACACAACTAGCTTATGTAAACAGTGCAGTACCACCTAGCTTTGACAAGTTCATGGCCATGATTGAATAGAAGGATCCAAAAACCAGATTTTCAAGATGTCATCAACTCTTTAATGTCTGAGAAGAAGAAGCAAGGGAGGAATGCTACTTCAGGGGGAGGAGATTTTTCAGTTGGATCTAGTAACAAAACTTTTTTTAAGTGTGTAAAAGAAGGGAATATAGCAAAGGGTTGTCTAGCATCAAAGACTTGCAACATTTGTGGGAAGAAGGGTCACCTCCCTTCCAAGTGTTTCAAAAGGGACAGAGAAAACACCAACAAAATTCCAAATTCCAAAGTCTATTTGGCAGAAGAAGACAAAGATGAAGATGAAGAAGACGGCAGCAATAGGCTTCTTGTCTACGAAGACATTCTCTAGCTTTTGTTTTGGCATTTCCCTTTCATTTATATTTTTTTGGAGATAGCTTGGATTAGCTTGGTCTCAGTTTATACATCTGTTTGAGGGGAGGTGTTGAGCATCTCTTGGATTGGAATTAGTTTGTCTCCTGGATTAGGGATGGTCTCCTAGATTGGAGATCTTCTTTTTTCTCCTAAATTGGAGTGTGCCAAAGTTTTTAGTTTCTTGCTAGTCCAAATCTCAAGGGGAGGATTAAAAAGTTTTTAGTTTCTTCCTAGTCCAAACCTCAAGGGGAGGATTAAAAAGTGTGAGATTTTTCCTAGAATACAAGAGTATGATTCAAGGAGAGGAAAGGTGGAATTATCCCACATGAAGTGGTGCAAGGCTATAGAGCTACTTAAAGCTCATTTCATGAATGAATAAATACAAGTCTATTTTGCATTACATCTCCCTTGCTTATGGTGAGCTTGTGATGGGTTAGCAAATACTCAAGATCGTGTTTATGAGTCCAAAATTAATCTTGGAACCTAATTTTCTTGAATGATAATCTAGCCAACACACACTCACTTGTGTGCACAATGTTTCTCTTTCATCCACCCTAGCTAACACAATCTCGTTCCCTTCATGTGGACCCTGTCTAGTTACTTATGATGATGAATATGTTTACATACTTTTGACTCAAGAATGTGCTTATGGCTTTAAAAGTTAATCAAATAAGGTATATATGTCATTGTGGTCCTACTATGTAATTTGTTGTAAGTGTAATTGAACGTGAAGAATACAACAATTGAACATGGCCAAGGCCTGCAAACAAAAGATGCTTTATATTGTCAGAATGAAATACAACTGGATACTGCAAATAATCATGGAGGTGTAATTGCACTACAAGAATGTCATAGTTGACCATAGGGTAGGAGTTGTGTAAAATGGCTACATGTCATTTGTAGATATTGTCTTCAACCTCCTCATACATCATGTGTAGGTTTAGTTCACCCACTATTGTATCCATCCGGGTCAGTGGCCCACACAAGTGGGAATACAACAATATAGGTGGCATGTTAGCAACTAACCACCAAACATCACTATGCACTATCTCATAGTAGTATCCAACACCAACCATTGTACATGAAATCAAAAAAATACCCATATTTCTACTTTGTGCCCTTGTCTTTGTAGTTGTGCATTTGATGACAAAGAAGTCTACACCTTCCTTGCATCAACAACAAAATTGTCTTCCACAAATAAGACATCACTGAGGATATCCAGATGCCCTAGATACAAGGGTGTATTCTCCTCATTGTTGTCACTTTTATCATCTGTCTATATACTTTTGACTCAAGAATGAGCTTATGGCTTTAAAAGTTAATCAGCCAAGGTATATATGCCAATGTGGTCCTACTATATAATCTGTTGGATTGAACTTGAGGAATGCAACAGTTGAACATGGCCAAGAGCTGCAAACAAAACATGCTTTATATTGTCAAAATGAAATACAATTGGATACTGCCAAAACTCATGGAGGTGTAATTGCACTACAAGAATGTCAGAGTTGACCATAGGGTAGGAGTTGTGTAAAATTGCTCTACGTCATTTGTAGATATTGTCTTTAGCCTCCTAATCCACCATGTGTAGGTCTGGTTCACCTACTATTGTATCCATCAGAATTGATGGCCCACACAAGTGGATATACGTGTGCCTATTAGCAAGTAACCACCAAAAATCACTATGCACTATCTCATAGTAGTATCCAACAACACCCACCCTATTTCTACTTTGTGTCCTTCCAATTTTGGTCTTTGTAGTTGTGCATTTGATGACAAAGAAGTCTACACCTTCCTTGCATTAACAACCAAATTGTCTCCCACAAACAACGCATCACTAAGGATATCTAGATGCCCTAGATACAAGGGTGCATTCTCCTCATCATTGTCACTTTTGTCACTAGCACTTGCTACACTTTTATCTAATGGCTAAATAGTGTGCTAGTCCCAGATTGATATGTATCTCTTGTTCTTATATTTCTCCATTGCCTATCTGTGCATTTATCACAAAATCACAATAGTAAGCTGCCTCATATGGAAAACATGTATGCGATAGAATACACATTCACTAGATGCAAGCAGGACTTGACTATTGGCTTGCACTTCTTGGTATTGTCTTTGGACACACCCCCTTTGTTGAGGACTCCATGTTTTCTGTCCCTCTTGATACGCATACCAATAAAATGACTTGCGTCTCCCACATCCTTCATAGAAAATTGTGTGCTTAGTGACTTATTCAAGATGGCAATCTCATCTTTAGGCTTCTT
Source organism: Adiantum capillus-veneris (assembly GCF_014529385.1). NCBI lineage: Eukaryota > Viridiplantae > Streptophyta > Polypodiopsida > Polypodiales > Pteridaceae > Adiantum > Adiantum capillus-veneris. The sequence goes on along the minus strand of NC_140932.1, from coordinate 16,423,851 downwards.
GATAATGAGCATATCATCAACATAAAGTATCAGGATGATAAGTGAACCATCACTGAAATTCCTACTATACAAGTAGTGGTCTTCCTAGCTCCTTTTATACCCTTGGAATTTCATGTACTTATCAAACTTCATGTACCACTTGTAAAGAAAGAGGATGCAAGAGAGCTACACAAGACAAGCACAAAGCACACAGAGATGGAAAGCTTCTTCTTCTTCTCACAGAAAAGAGAGTACAAAATGACTAAGTGCTAAAGCTAAAAAGTAGCACATATGTACATGCGGTCACTAAGTGTGAACACGCTAGAAGCGTACTAAGCTGGCACTATAAGTGTAGTCCAGTTGTAGAATCACTGGCAGAGATCCTCCATGTCGGTCACCTAACGCGCCAGTGAGTAAATGCCGTAAGCGGCCAAGACCCGTAGTGGATGCCAGCTCAAGATGTAGAGCTCGACATCTCGACACTCCCCCTCGAGCTCTGCATTTCGCAGAGTCCAAGCATAGTCCGAAAACGTCGAAGCTTCTCAGCTCCGACGGCCTTGGTAAAGATATCCGCTATCTGCTCCTTTGTGCTGACGTAGACCAAGTCGATGTCGCCCGCCAACACTCGCTCTCGAACGTAGTGGTAATGGACCTCTATGTGCTTGGTCCTGGCATGGAACACTAGGTTCCTGGCCAACTGCATGATGCTGAGGTTGTCACAATGGATGACAATCTTCCGGTCCACCTGCACTCCCAAGTCCTCAAGTAATGTGCGTAGCCAAGCTACCTCGCACGCCGCAACTGCTACACCTCTGTACTCGGCCTCTATGCTCAATAAAGCAACCGTAGGCTGCTTTTTGCTGCTCCAAGTAGCAACAGCACTCCCAAAAGAGAACATGAAGCCACTAGTAGATCTCCTATCAACAATGCTACTTTCCCAATCTGCATATGTATACCCATACAATGCTAATGGCACATCTGCTGCATAGAACAATGCGTAGTCAAGAGTCCCTTGCACATACCGAAGTGTGTGTCGTACTCCATCCAAATGTGGCTTCCTCGGAAGCTGCATGAACTGACTCTCCAAGCCTACTGTGTAGCTCAAGTATGGCCTCGTGATAGTCAAGTAGATTAGACTACCCACAATCTTCCTGTACATCTTGACATCCTCAACAATGTCACCCTTCTCTGCACTCAGCTTTGCATTCACATCCAAGGGAATAGAAATTGGCTTACAATCAGCCATACCATACTTTGACAACATGTCCAAATCATATTGTCTCTGTGACAGCCATACACCCTCTGGAGTCCTGATCACCTCAATTGCAAGAAAGTAGCGCAACTCACCCAAATCTTTCATTTCAAAATCCTGTTTGAGAAGACCCTTCACATGGTCAATCTCCATAGCATTGTCACCCACAATAATAAGGTCATCTACATATATGGTAATGACCACAATCCCCACATCACTCTCACGTACATAGAGTGAATGATCAGCATGAGCTCTCCTAAACCCAATATTGACAAGATACTTGGAAATCCTGTCATACCATGCTCTAGAGCCCTGCTTCAAACCATACAAAGCTTTGAGAAGTTTGCATACATAATCTGGGTAACCTGGATCGACATAACCAGCAGGTGGCTGATCAATATACACTTCCTCTTGAAACTCACCATTCCAGAAGGCATTCTTTACATCCATTTGATGCATAATCCATCCTCTAGATGCAGCCACTAGATGCAGCCACTACTATGACAGCTCTCACAGTCGTCATCTTTGCCACTGGAGCAAAGGTCTCCTCATAGTCTATGCCATACGTCTGTGCATAACCCTTTGCGACCAGCCTTGCCTTGTGACGCTCAATGTTACCATCAGCCTTATGCTTGGTTTTATACACCCATTTACATCCAATAGCTTTCTTGCCACTTGGCAATGGCACCAACTCCCATGTGTCGTTTGCTTCCAATGTAGCCATCTCTTCATTCATTGCATCATCCCAATGCACATTTCCAATTGCATCCTCAAAACATGTGGGCTCCACATCCTGTATCACTTTAGCCATGTAGGCTTGGTGATGCGCTAGATACCCATCATAATTCAATTTTTGAACTGGATTTCTGACTCTGTTAGATCTGCGCGGTCTTGGGTCACTCCTTTGCCCTCTAGCATCTTCTTGTACTTTCCTTACACCAGGTGTCCTGACAGCCGGAATTCCAAATTCCTCATCAAGACTTTGTTCAGAACCATTTGATGTCTACATGTGAAAACCCTGATGATGCATCAACCATAAAGGGAGGTTCATCAACCTTTTCCTTTCCTTTTCATGATACATTCCCTGTACCTGTTGGTGGAGTAACCTACGTACGTAGTCTACCATTCCATGGCTTCTCAACAGAGCCACGAGAAGACGACTCTTGTGGTCCACTCAAAACCTGTGACTGTGGCCTCACATTTTGTACAACCACATCATCTTTTACATCAGCCCCAATACTGCCATGTGCATTACTGTACCAGCTGCTCATCTCATCAAAGACTACATCTCTGCTCACTCGTAATTCTCGTGTAGTAGGATTGTAGCACCTGTACCCCTTTTGTTCAAGGGAATATCCCACAAGAATACATTTCTCTGCTTTAGGATCCAATTTCCTACGCAACTCATCTGGTACATGCACGTAAGCTATGCAGCCAAACACTTTCAAGTGTGCCAAATCAGGCTTTGTACCTGTAAACTTTTCCTCAGGCGTTACATCATGCACCGCAGCTGTAGGTGTCTTGTTCATAATGTACACAGCTGTATTTACAGCTTCATCCCAGAAATGATGAGGCATGTTCTTCTCATTCATCAATGCATGTGCAACCTCTGCAATGTGCCTGTTTTTCCTTTCTGCGACCCCATTCTGCTGTGGAGTATATATGCATGTAAACTGCCTGCGTATACCATGCATTCGCAGAAAATCTAAAAAAATGTTGGAGAAGTACTCTCCCCCTCCATCTGACCTCAATGTCTTGATTTGCATATCTGTCTCCTTCTCAATCATGACCAAAGACTTCACTTTTGCTACGCATGAAGTAGACCCATACTTTCCTTGTATGGTCATCAATGAAAGAGACATAATACCTGCAACCATGTATACTTGCAGTATTGGTTGGACCCCAAACATTTGTGTGCACCACCTCAAGTGGCTTTTTACATACATTGCGCTCATGTGGAAATGAGCCCTTTGACTGTTTTCCAAACTGGCATGCTGCACACACTTTATGCATACCATCAACCTTGAATTTGGGCAAACCTTTTACAATCTGTTTTGATTGCATGATGCGCAATCTCTGCTCATTGACATGGCCAATGCGTTTGTGCCAAATGTCAACATCAGCCACAACACCTTTGCCATGTGCAAATAATGCAGCTTTTACCTCAGGCATGTCTACATTCAGCGTAAACATTCTGCCCACACATTTTCCCTCTTTGATCAGCTTACAGCCATTCTGGAAATCTTCTACATAACAGCCATTCGGATTGAAGCGAACCTGCAAACCCTGCTCAACCATTTGTCCAACAGAAACAAGATTCTTTGTAATATTTGGGACATGAAGTACATCTGCTAAGTACTTTGATTTCCCACTCTTCGTATTTAGAGGTATGTCCCCTACATGAGCAATGGGGTGAGTTGTGTCATCTCCTGTCTGCACATAGCCTGACACATCTGGTTTGCGCATATCTCTAAAGCACTCTCCACGAGACGTCATGTGATTAGAGGCACCTAAATCCACATACCAAACATCATCTAGGGTGGAATTCTCTGCAGCCATTGTATTCATTACATGCTGCATAACAAACATGCGCTCATTTTTGTTGTCATCTACATCTCTGCTAGTAGATGCATAGTTGCCCTGTTCTCTCTTTCCACTTGCTTTTCCCTTTGGACAGTCACGTGACATGTGACCTCTTTCACCACAAGTCCAACATTCTCTGCTATCTACAGTATGTTGCTGCTTACTTGATCCTGCACCACGACCTCTTTGACTCCCCCTGCCTTGAGACTGGTTTCCCCTGCCACCTGTATTGTTTTGATTTGATTGAACTTCTTGAAATTGGCCCCTGCAATCCCTTGGGCCTCGCGACCACGACCTCTACCTCTACCTCTATTGGAGTTAGAATAGAAGGCCTGTTTAGAATTATTTCTGCCATGAGAAGAAGATGTGTCAAGGTTCTTCTCCTCAAGAATAAGCATAGAAATCAAATCTTGGAACACGGGGATGTCGTCTCTTGTATTCATGGAAGACCTGAAATGTACATACTCATCTCCTAGACCATCCAAGCATGCACGGACAATGTCATCGTCTTCCACTGAGACTTTAATAGATCCAAGAGCCTCAATGATACTCTTGATCTTCAAAGCATAATCATTGATGGAGAGGTTGTTCCTCTTAACCTGATTTAGCTCCGACTTTAATTGAAGCTTTCTGGCCTTGGTGTTCACCTCGAACACTCTGCCTAAGTTTTTCCATGAAATGGCGGGGGTTTCACTATCCTGTAGATAGCCCATCATGCCATCTGTGATGCTCATAGAAAGCCAATACATCACTTTGCTCTGGCCGTGGTTCCAGTCCCTCAAAGCTTTCCTTTGTTCTGTTGTAGCATTTGCCTTGGGAATCTCTGGTTCCTTTTCATTGTCTCCTTCTACATAGTTCCAATAACCTTTTCCTTTTAGGAAATTTGTTATTCTGAACTTCCATGCAGGGTAGTTATTTTTCTCAAGCTTCTCAATGACAATCTGACTGAAACCGTCACACATCTTGAAGCACTAAGACAAAATAGCTACAATCTGTAAAAACCTGCAAATCTGTTGAACCTGCTATCGTGGTACCTGTAACGCTTTCTACACTCAATGAGTGTCCACAATCAAGCGTACAAACAACCACTGTACTTGTACAGTAAATCTCTGTGTACTGCACTTTGGAGACCTGTTCAGAAACTTGTACGTGGATTGTGAACGAAGGGATTGTGATGCTCTTGCTCTCTTATCCTCTCTTGCCTGCACCAGGCTCTGATACCATGTAAAGAAAGAGGATGCAAGAGAGCTACACAAGACAAGCACAAAGCACATAGAGATGGAAAGCTTCTTCTTCTTCTCACAGAAAAGAGAGTACAAAATGACTAAGTGCTAAAGCTGAAAAGTAGCACATATGTACATGCGGTCACTAAGTGTGAACACGCTAGAAGCGTACTAGGCTGGCACTATAAGTGTAGTCCAGCTGTAGAATCACTGGCAGAGATCCTCCGTGCCGGTCACCTAATGTGCCAGTGGGTAAATGTCGTAAGCGGCCAAGACCCGTAGTGGATGCCAACTCAAGATGTAGAGCTCGACATCTCAACACCACTACCTTGAGCCTTGTTTTAGGCCATACAATGCGTTACAAAATCTACCCACAAGTTTTGTTCTCGTAGGCTTCTCAGGTTTGACGTCAAAACCCTCTGGTATAGACATCTGCATCAAGATCCCCATAAAGGAAAGCCTTCTTCATGTCCATCTAGACAAGTTCCATGTCCTCAATGGGGCTACTAGTCCAAGCACAAGATGTAGCATAGTCATCTTGACCATTGGAGAAAATATCTCATCGAAATCCATGCCTTTATTTTTCTTGAAACCCATAGCAACCAATCTAGCCTTATACTTAGGATTCGGATCCTTAGTTGTTTACTTCTTCTTGTACACCCATTTGCAAGGCAAGGCTTGTGTGTCCTCTAGCAGCCTATCAATTCCCAAGTCTTACTTTCCATAATTGAATTGTACTCAAAGTGCATTGCATGCTTCCACTTCACACTATCTTCCATCTCAATAGCCTCTTAGTAGTATGTAGGCTCTCCATAGCAAATGACTGATAGATAAGGCTAATCCTAGCTGTAACTACTCACGAGCATGAGATACATGTCTAGATTTCCTCACTTCTTGATACAAGACTCTGTAGAGTGAGCTATTTGCATAATTGGATTTGAGGCTACATCCTCGAATCTCACTTTGGAATACTCAACCTCTTTCATAGGTTGTCTATGCATATTTGATTCATTAAAAGATTAGTTGTGAGTTTCAAATAACTCTTCAAGATTTTGGGTGTTAGAGATTATAATTCTTCTCTTCATCTGCATCATAGCCAATGAAGATGCATTTGCGTGACTTGGGATCTAGATTATTCTTAAGCTCTTGAGGCACCTGCGAGAATGCCTCATACCCAAACACACGTAATCTATCATAATTAGGCTTCTTGCATATCCACGTCCCCTGTGGAATCTTGTAGTCCAATAGTGTACTAGGCAACCTATTGATTATATGAATTGTTGCCATAATAGCTTCTCCCTAAATCTCTAAAGGTAAATTCTCCATGGATAGCATGGAAGTGACCCTCTCCTGAATATTCCTATTCATATGCTCAACAACTCCATATTGGCACTCTTCATTAGCTTTGGCACATGTCTAACACCTTCCAGCATGAACTTAGTACCATTATGCATACACAACTTTCACATCTCTAATGCCACATATCTCAAGATGATGAGAATCACCTAGCTCAAGTGAACCATGGTAGAAGCAAAACTCCTTGTGAGGAGTAACATGAAAACTGGCACTAAGTCAATAATCCAATTCTATGCATAGCATTCATCAAGAACTAACAACACCTCTAGACTCAAAAGTGAAGACTAGAACCTCTGACAACTATGGCACGTCAAGAACAACATCAACATGTGGAGACTCAACGACATTGAGCTCCCTTATCTTCAGTGGCAATGAATTTACCCTTCTCTCTTTGCGATAAAATGCAATCCTTTTTCATGTTTCCTTTCTTGTGATAATGGTAGCATTCAATGTTCCTTGTGCCACGTCCATGACTCTTATTACATGTATTCTTGTAGTCCTGAGAATAATCGCGAATGTGACTACTATGACCTCTCTGCCTTTGATTTTTCCATTGTCTACTTCAACTAATCATATATGCATCACCATGCCCACTAGTGTCAAGAGACTAACAGTGAATATCTTCCATGAGCAAAGCACTAGTAACATCACTGAAAAAAGCTTTCCCTTGGGGACACAGTTACTAATGGTAGTGTTAAACATATCCCATGATGCAGGCAAAGAACACAACAAGAAAATGGCTTTCATTTCATCATCGTAATTAAGCACACTGCTAAACTCATTCAGACGTGAACTCACATTGCTACCTTCTTTCATGTTAAGAAACATAATATTTTTCATCAAAAACACTTTGTTTGATGCACTCTTACCATCCCATGTTAAGCATAGTGACTCCCATAATTCCTTTGTAGTATTATTTTCCATAATTGTAAAGAAAATGGACTCACCAAGGTGCAGGCAAATGTTCACTATAGCACGAGCATCAAGCTATTCCCATTGATCATCAGTGTAAACACTCTCTTTATGCTCTTTCAATGGTGTTGCAAGGCCCTTATTGACCAAGACATCAAGCATACATTGCTTCCATATTGTGAAGTTCGTGCCATCAAGCTTCTTGATATAATACTCTTCTTTCTCAGAAGTTCCAGCCACATGACTGACAAGAGCAAATGCAAAAGAGTGAGAGTAGGAAATTATGGCAATTTTTTTGCAAAAATTGTAGCAAAGTATCCTCTATTCAAAGATCAAAATCTCAATGAGAAACTCAGCAAAATCTCTCCAATGTCAATGCAAAAGAGTGTTGTTGGCAAGCTAGAGGCCTCACAAGAAAAATCCAACACAGTCTCCTCTGTACAAAGACCAAAATCTCAAGCAAAATAGAGAAAAAAAAAATGTGTATACCAACAAAGAGTGCTAATAGGGCATCAATTGGCATATACTGCTCAAAGAAACTATTGAAATACTTCCAACTTGGCTCTATACATATCCTATGGTGAGGCCACACGAGTGGGGATCTCTAGAAACCTAATCTAGCTAACACTGGGTAGCTCAGCCTCTGGTCCTCACCTTCAAAAAAACCTCACACAACAACCCTCACAAAAGGCTATGCAAACTCAATGACTAGCCATAGTCTCAAAGAGGGCTCTTATAAAACAAGCCAAATTTGGCTCCATAACGAGATACAATGGTAGTATTCTCAACACAACGTACATTCAAAATGTGAAACTGTCACTACAAAACTGTAGGATGCCTTCTCAAAGGGTGCCAATGAGATGTAAGCAAAATCATAGATCCAACTCCCTACAAAGAGTAAAACACTCTCAATAGAGCATAAGCACTATCATGTGCTAGTCACACATAACCCATATGCATCCAAATTCCCACTACAACTGTAATGGCTATTACAACCAAAGATGCTCGCAGATCTACTGCGTCAAGAGAACCTGTGATTGTCCTTGTGCGTGTAGATCTATATTTGAGAGCTGTCTCTGGGAAGCCATTGGCGACGATGCATCACATAGCCAGACCACAGTAGGCATACATCAAGATCTTTGCAAAATAGAACACTAAGAAGCCCATTAGTAACTATCAATACTTCTCTCTCTGATGATGCCGTGAAAACAAACTTGTGTCAATGTCGATATTGATGACAAGACAGTGTGTCAATGCCGAGAAAAATCAGGTGTCAATGTCGAGAAAACTAGGTGTTGATGTTGACTTTCGTCATCAAAAGGAAGTGTCTCATCTACTCCACGCCAAAGCCAAAAATGAGCGAGAGAGAGAGAGAGAGAGAGAGAGAGAGAGAGAGAGAGAGAGAGAGTATCCAATATCAAGAGGAGAACTCATTCATGCCAAGAGAGACTTCTTGAGGCCTCAAGAAGACACACTCTCTCTTGGCATCAATGAGTTCTCCTCTTGATATTGGATACTCTCTCTCTCTCTCTCTCTCTCTCTCTCTCTCTCTCTCTCTCTCTCTCTCTCTCTCTCTCTCTCTCTCTCTTAACTTGCGTGCTAACAATACACAAGTAAAGTGTACCGACCTTTTCTCCCTTGGCAACCACCAAAGATCCCTTTGAGATCTTCCACCGTTTGTTTCCGAATGCAATGTTGTGACCTTCATCGTCCAATTGTCCTTTAGAGATCAAATTTTTGCGAAGAGAAGAAACATGCCTAACATCTTTAAGCTTCCATTCATTTCCATTAGCAGTTTTGACAGAAATTGTACCTTTGCCGACAATCTCACAAGCTTCATCATCTCCCAAGTATACATACCCAAAATTACCTTTGGTGTAGTCTTGGAAATGTTGCTTGTGTGGTGTCGTATGGAATGAAGCCCCGGAATCTACTATCCAGGAATTAAACACATTGTCTAATGAGAGAATTAGAGCATCTTGCTCTACTTTACCTACCACATTGGCCTCCGATGTTGGCTTGTTTTCTTGAGACTCAATCTCCTTCTTCTTCTTGGACCAGCAATCCTTCCTGACATGGCCCTTCTTGCTGCAGTTCCAACATTCAAGAACTGACTTTGTGCGTGACTTGCTCCGTCTTGAGCGATCACGACCCTTTTGGTTTTTGAACCTCTCCTTAGGCCTTCCTCTTGTTTCCACTGACAATGCAGCACTTGATGATTCTCATGTGCTTCTCCTTCGTATTTCCTCGCTTAGGAGAACACCCACAACATCATCAAACTTAAGAGTATTTGTACCAGAGATAGAATTACTTACAGCCATCACAAGGCTGTCCCAACTATCCAGTAGAGATGATAGTATAAGAAGAGCTCGCACTTCGTCATCGAAATTGATTTTCACCGATCGAAGTTGACTTATGTTTGTGTTAAATTCATTTAGGTGTTCTACAACTGAGCCATTCTCTGCCATCTTTAGATTGAACAAGCGCTTCATAAGAAATACCTTATTGGATGCCGATGGTTTCTCGTAGAAGTCCTCAAGTGACTTCATCAAGTCCTCCGTGGTCTTCATCTCCGAAACATTGAATGCCACCGTTGACGCTAAGCTTAACCGGATTGTTCCCAATGCCTTTCGATCAAGGACAATCCATGCTTCATCTGCCATTGTTGCGGGCTTCTTCGCAAGACCGCCTAGTGGCAAATAGAGGTTCTTCTGGTAGAGATAGTCTTCAATCTGCATCTTCCAATGTTGGTAGTTTTTGCCGTTGAACTTCTCAATCTTGAGCTTCCCTTCCTCTGCCATAACTCCCACTCAATTCAAGGAATCCTTTCCTTGAGATAATTTAGCTACGAGCAAACCTTGCTCTGATACCAGTTGTTAGGAAATAAGGCGTGGCTAAATAGATAATTGAGTAGCTTACTTAATGGAGAGAGACAAATTTACATACACAAAATTATAGAGTAGAGAGAGAGAGAGTACACACGATGTACGTGGTTAACCCAATGTGGGCTACGTCCACCGGAAAGCAGCCACTCAATGGCTTTAGTACTTCAAAACAAGAAGTAGTTTACAAAGGGATTATACCCTTAATGGAGCTCCCGCCTTGCTTCACTCTCACCACCTCACACTCACCTTGTTGCATCAACTTCACACTATGAAATGTGTGTAGAAATGGCCTCCTTTTATAGGCCAAAAGGGCTGCCCTCTCTCATGAGAGGCAGCCATGTGTAGCCGCCCTTGTGTAGATAAGTCCAAATCGGACCCTCCAATCCGCCCATATGTGGCCACCCTTGAGAAGACAAGTCCACTTTTGAATTCGGCCACTGGCCATTGAATTCGGCCATCGGCCACCGGCCATTGACTTCCGACCACCGGCCACCGGCCACCGGCCATTGACTACCGGCCACCGGCCAACCGACGGTTGTTTTCCGACCACTTTTCGGCCGCCGTCCGGTCATAATATTCCGACGAAAAGGAATATTCCAACGAAGGGAAAAAAAGTCCCTAAAGTTGCCCCTAGTTTTGACTATGAAAATTTTGGTTTCCGGTGAGTGATTTACCTTCACGCACGATGGCTTCTCCTCATAATGGGGGCCTTACAAATGTGCGCTTTTACCACAGAAAATTACAAGGGTAAATCAGGCTCCATACTTAACAGATCATGTGAGACCTAAATTTCATATGTAAGATAGGGGTATGATAGTTTTCTGCATTGCTCATCGTATAAGTGTAGAAAAGGGGGTCATATTCCCTAATATGATTTTTATATAGGGGTTTTATCAAAGTTGTCTACTCGTAGGTGGCCTCCCATTTTGTATATAGAGTGAACCCCCGGGCGTGGAATCATACCAAAGGCTTTCTTGAAGTCCACAAAACAACAATACAATTGCTTGCCTTTCAATCGACTTTCCTCCATAAGAACACGAAAAGTAACAAGATGATCAATGGTGCTATGGTGTCGATGAAAAGCCGCTTCTCCTTTTGCATTCTTGTCATTCTCTTCAGCCCAATCACTCAATTTCATCTCCATTATGAACCCAAACAACTTTGCCATAAGAGACCCAATCATCATAGTCTATGGTAGTTGTTTACATTCTTTACATCCCCTCCTTATGCAAAGGCTTAATCTAATTAGTACTTTAATCATAAGGCATACCATGTTGAAGTGCAAGGTTGAGCATATCACACATCTACTCGTGTAAAATCTCCCGGCCATTTAATCATCTCCAGCTTGATATTTGAAGATCTCCCACTACGAGTGGCCAACTTTTCAAGCCCATCGCATACATCCTCAATAGCAAAAAAAAAGAGGGCATACATGGGAGTGAACCATAAAATGGAATTTTTCCAACATTTGGTTGCTCATATAGTTACCTACACTGTGTGTATAGATCCACAAGACTCAAGGTACCAAACTTCTCAACCCGCTTGCCCCTCAAGTTTCTCCAAAATCTTCCACATGCACGTGCCTTTTCTTGGACTTGAAAAAATTGTTGATTCACTTGCATCTTCTTCTCTTCTTTTGAATCAATGCCTTGTATGTATACAAACAACTTTGATAGTTGTCTTTGTGCATAGTTGCATCAAGATTTATCAAGGACTTTTGAGCATCTTGACATTCTTTATCAAACCACCTTTTGCGTGATCTATCTTTGTTGATACCATGGACATGCTTTATGGCAAAGCATTCTTCGGCACAAGTATAAGCAAGGTCAATAACAAATATTTACCTTACAAATTTTCATTGGTTATGATAAGCAACAAATGAATACCAAAATCAGAGGGTATGAAACAACTCAATTTGGGTAAAAAATGGACATCTTAAAATCAAAACAGACTTTGTGGAAGAATTTAGCCTAGTTTCCAAAATAATGTATTGTTGATTTTTTGTTTTGTTTTCATAAGAGACTTGTAAAAGGATTTGCAAGCACAATATCCGAATGTCCCTTAAGTTTACCATATTGATATGCCCGTGCTTACAATTTCAATTTTCATCATTGTTCTCTACCATCATCACGTTGCTCTCCACTCCCAATTCATTTAGATTTGTGGACATCTCATTATTTTCTTTTGTCCACTCCTAAAAGAAACTCTAAATTTTTTTTACTCTTCAACTGCTTTTCCTTTTCCTCCTTTACTCTATCAATAAGTTCAAAATTTTCTACTATGTGCAACCTCTAAACTCACTAACTTTTGTTTATGTTCCAAATGGAGGACCTTCTCAAAATTATGAACCTCTAATTGCAACTTATGTATCACAAATGAGTCTAGTCCATAATATGTGTTCCTAACCTTATCAAGTCCATAGCCATATTTTATGTCATCATTGGTGTAGAAACCTTCTATGTCTACTTTCTTCTTTGTTCCTCTTTTCTCATAAGAGCTTTGTGTTCCTCATGAGCTATGTTTAACACATTTTTTGCAAGCTTCATTTCCTCATTCAACAACTATTTTTTCCCGCTCAAAAACTTGATTCCTAGATTAGGAGAATCTTCTACTACAACTTTGTGCACAAAGATGCATTGAACACATCCTCTTCTTCTACTTACACATGTGGCATTTGCTGAATCGTCTCCACTCGATATCATTTTAACTCAAAGACCTCTGTTTTGGAGTTTTTTGCCACCTTTTTTTTGAGCTCTAAACTACACCATCTTCCACTTGCAAGTGTGAAGTTACTAATGTTAGTGTAGGTAAGGCTTGAAGGTAAGGTGCTATTTTGATTCTATTCATTGACTTCCTTTTGTCTTTCAACTCTATGTCTACAATCAACCTTTTATGTAGGTTACCTACCTAGGTTATAGGAAATAACACTCAAATGGGCATAAGATTCCTAATCACATAACCAAAATTTATCATTAAGCACATCCTTTCCACGTACCATTTTAATCGTGCCCTCCTAAACATCTCAACTCTCTTCAATGATAGTAGTACTTGTTTGTTGTAGGTGCTGCAAACTTATACGACAAGTGGGAGCAAAAGTCTCTTCATTGTCAATGTTTTTTGCTATGCATAACCTTTCAACGAGTCTAGCCTTGTCTAAGCAATCAATCTCACCATCTCGCTTACATTTGAACTCGTAAATCCACTTTAAAAGAAAGATCATCACATAAATTGGAAATAGCCAAAGCATTATAATTTGATGCATATGATGCATGGCAAGAACATGAACGAGTATGACTAAACATAGGTGCATCCAATTTATTGTCATGCAAAGTATGCCCCATCATCCATTTAGGCATACTCTAGCCTCTTCATTCTCAGCCCTTTCCAAATCAAATACCTCAAGTACATCTGCATTAGTGATAGGATGATCTACAACATTTTACAAAACCCATAGAAGATATACATTTTGCCTGATCGGAACATATATTCAAGTTTCCACCATTAAGAAGAGGAAACAAAGTGTTATAAATGCTCTATGAGCTTACATAATTGTCTTTTGTACATGAAAACAAAGGCTACATAAAATATCCACAAATACAACATCTCATGAAACTGAGATACATTTTGTTTGCGGATGGTATAATCTGTAACCTTTACTTTCAGGACTATAACAAAAATAAAATCATTTGACAGCCTTATCATCCAATTTCATATGATGCTTTTGTGGCACCAAAGCATAAGCCAAACAACCAAAAATGTACATGTGATCAATAAATGGCTTCTTATCATGCCATGCTTCATAAAGATTCTTAGACTGCAAAGCTTTAGTAGAACACCTATCAAGTATGTAAGTAGCACTAATGACAACCTCTATCCAAAACAAACATGGTAAAGCTTAACTCTTGACCATACATCATGCTATCTTCATAACCGACTTGTTTTTCCTCTTGGAAATACCTTTTTGTTGTGGTGAATACGATATTTTACAGTGGTGTTTTATCCCACAACTAGCCAAACACACATTAAACTTATGAGATATATACTCTCCGCCTCGATCGGAACAGAGGATGCCAATAGTACATTTTGAGACATTTTTAGCCATAACCAAAAAAAAATTGAAACACATGAATAATTCAGACTTAGCTTTAAGCATATACACTCGTGCATTCCTAGAGTAATCATCGATGAAAGTCACCAATGTAAACAATTAATTACCCAAGGATGAAGTTTGCATAGGTTCACAAACATCACTATGCACAAGTTGTAAATTGTATGTAGCCCTTACTGAACCATCATTTGGAAACTTTGAATGTTGCATCTTACCCAAAATAAAACCTTTACAAACATGCTTGAAAGGTGTGTCAAGAGGTAGCAAAGAAGAAAACATATCATATTTTTGCAAATGCAACAAACTAGCAAAATTTAAATTCCAAAACATGCATGCCAAAGTTTTGCATCTGAAACAGCCATTAAATCCACAATTACATTTTAAAAATTCTATCTACACTTGTTATCAAAGTGAGATTATACAAGCCACGACACAAAATACTAGATGCAATAATTTTTTCACTAGAACTAATATCATGAGCTATATATCTGCCATCCACAGATTTGACAACAAGATCAAGTCTTGCATGTGCAAATATAGACAAAGGTTCTTTTAAACACTTGGTACATAGAGTGCATCAACAAGTGTAAAAGAGCTACCATTCATAGTAGTTAGCACAATCTTTGCAACTCCCTTGACGGTAAGAGACATGCTGGCACAACTGCCCATATTCTCGTGAGGGACAACCTCTGGAGAGGTAAATGAGTCACATTTCAAAGTAATGTACTTTATAGTACACTTTCAAAGTATGAAATAGGAGACTCTATAGCAACTAACATACATGCACCATGAGCAAAAGGATCATAAGTACACTCTACACTAAATGCCCATTCTTCATCTACATTAACATCATAATATCCATTCCAGAAGATTTTGCAGTAGTTGCACTAGTAGAAGATATGGCCTCTTTCTTCTTGGCTTCTTTGGCCTTAAACTTAGGGCATTGCTTGATCAAAGTGGTTCGATGGTCCTAAGTGTATTCACACCCATCACTACGACATATATGGTAACAAAAATCAGCAACCTAATGTTGCTTACAAAAAATATGGACTATCACAAAATCAAACTCGTGAAAAAGCAACATCCACTTAGCCAATCTTTCGTGCAAGCCTGTCCCTATGTCTAAAGCATCAACAAATATATGCAAAGGCAAATTCCAATCAAGAGATTGAAGGATGGGTGCTTCAATCAACATTCTCTTGAAAATTGGAATGACATATCCTAAGCTCGTCCTCAAACAAATTGCACATCTTTCTTGGTCAAATTAGCCAATCTTTCGTGCAAGTGTTGCTATGTCTGAAGCATTAATAAAAATATAAAAAGGAAAATTCCAATCAAGACGTTGAAGGATGGGTGCTTCAATCGACATTTTCTTAAAGATTGGTAATGCCATATCTTGTGCTGGTCCCCAAAAAAATCTTTCTTGGTCAAATGTCTAAGAGGTGCTACAATATTAGATAAGTGAATCTGCTTTAGATTTGCTAGTACTACCACCTTATAAATAGTCTCAACTTTCTCTATATCAATTGACAAATCCTCTTCTGAAATTATAAACCTAAGCACAATCCTTAAGTTTGTAACTACAATGGCGAATGTATAAGGATTTAATGACATCAAATTTTTTTGCATCTTTCTAGAAACTTTCTCAAATGTTCTAGATGTTCAAACTTCTTGCCAAACACACTAAAATAGTTTGAAAAGAACTCTCATGAAAAAAGTCAAACATGGCTCAGATAACTTTGTTGTAGTTTCAGAGAAAGATGAAGGAACATTCTTCAATACTGTAAATTCTTTGTTGTAAATATTGAACTCGATTCAATATGATCTAAAAGACCTTTAAATATTCAATACGTAAAATCCCAAATTTGTCATCCCATCAATGTCAAACACAAGAATAATAGGAGGATTAGCCAACAAAAATTCTTCTTCTTACAAATCCTTCACTTCGACAGCCAAATTAATAGCTTGTGCCCATAAGGTCTATGAGCTTGTTGGGTGGACCATGGTTTAGATGTTCTAAACCATGGTCCACCGCCGTATTACATAAAAATTTAGTACTTGATAAACTTAAATAATCGCACAAAGGAGCAAGGGAGGCAAATCAAAGGCTTCCATGTTGAAGGCAATGATCTTTACTTCAGTAATCGTCTTTGTATCCCAAATCAAGGTGGGATCAAGATTCGGTATAAATCATTAGGAAACTGCATCTTCAAAGCCACTAATATCTAAAAGGCAATGATTTCACAACAATTTTTTGATCCTTTATAATCCCCATTGGTTGAAGTCTCTTCTCTATATCCCATCTTAACTTGGAATGGTGCATAAGATCTCCTAATTGTAGTACAGAGATGTAAGCCAAATATTGACTCTAGATCCACCATCTAGAAGCACTTCCTGAAAAAATTTTACAGATATAGGCAACTTGAAGTCTATCTCATCATAGGGTATTTCCTTAGCTCCAATATAAGCTACCTGCATATCCTTACGTCCAATTACTTTTGTCTCCTTGTATTTTTTAAATGTGTGTTCTCTAAAATTTGGAACTAGATTCAACAGATAATCCAATGGAATTTATATATTAGCAGGCATCAAATCTTCAAAGAATTTATATTGTTTCTTATTTTATGGATATTGATGCTTATGGTTTTGAATCCCAAATCTCTTATTGATTTTGATCTTCCTCTTTTAAGTCTAGAGGTAATCCGAGAAGTTTATGAGTGACTACCTGCTCAATTTCTTGCTAATATTTCCATTGAATAAGACCCTTCCTATTTGATCTTGTTACCACCGTGACAAGAACTATAATATTTTGGTCCTCAACCTCCTCTATCACCAACGTCTATCACAGTGATGGAAATAGAGTCTGACAAGAACATTTAGACTCTACTCCCATCACTGTGATAGACATTGGTGTTTTTCCTTTCTTTCAAAAATGTGTCACTTAATAACCTTCATTCATATATAATCAATATCCACCAACACCACATTACTGTAAGTAAATTTCTTGAATGGAAGTTCAAGCTTCACTTTGGAGTTTTCTTTATTTCCACCATACTTGATTATAGGCATTCCCCTCTTGTCTATGCTTACACCAAATATCACAATCAGGTCCAACCATGTGACCATGTTTTGTGTAGTAATAACATTTAATCATTGCTAAATTGAATGTTAATCCTTGATCTTGCCATGTTGGTCCAAATATAATCTTGTTAAATTTAAAATCCCCTCTATTATAATTAACATGGAATACATGAGTTTCGTCAATGACTTCCTTGCTCTTTCTATAAATAGGATTTGGCGTTTCCTGTTCTTGGAATTATGCCAATAAAAATAAGTAGGATGGACCTCTCTCTCACAATTTTCATAGAAAGTCTTGTCCTTTATCTTTGTAGGAGAATATCCCAAGGCCTTTATCTACTTTAGAAATTGCCCTAAGCCATCATCCAAATCCACATTTTCTATTGTTGCTTTAATTTTTTATCTTAACCCTTTGAGGAAATATCCAACCAAAGGTTCTACAACAAGTCTATCAGCACCCACTAGCCTGCCCACCATTGATTCATCTTCTTTGAGGAAATATCCAACCAAAGTTTTTATAGTAAGTATATCAGCACACCCACTAGCTTGCCCACCACTGGTTCATCTTCTTGAGTCTTCCTAAATCTTGAAAGAAAAGCTTCTTTCAAAGCATCAAATTTGGTAAAATGACTAGCCTCATATTGGCTATGCCTTCATAGCCTTACTCTCTAGTGTTATAGCAAATTGTGCTAGTTTGATTGCATTCCCATAACTCCCAAATTGTACCTATTAGCATCCCATCCAGTCTAGAATTGAGCCACTTGGAAATTAGGGTCCTCTTTGGGTTTGCCCTTATATTTGGATTCTTAATGGTCAGGTTTGCTAGTTGATTCGGTTGTTGAGACATTTGTGCTCGTCTTTTAGGTCCAATACCTAAATGATCAAATTTTAAATCTATCCTAGCCCTTAGCACTAATAAAGTAAATAATGTTTCAAGGGAGACATGGATTACCACATACTCATTTTGAATTGCTTCTCCAACCCTTTTTGCCTCCCTTTCCTCTTTTACTATAATTAATTTTGGCTGAATTTTTTTTATTTTGATGTGCCTCCTAGAGAATGATAATGAAATGTGTATAGTAGAACATTATCTCCTTCAAGCTGATCAGAAGCACCACTAGTACTGGCTTCACTTGTAAACCGACTCTTCTGGCATGTAAAATATATCTCTAAAGGTCTCATTGGGTCATATTTTTGGGACATGAATACACATATTGAGAACTCTATAATTATGGATCAAAACTCATAGGATTGCCAATGTGTATCTTGGCTCAAAGCATAGACACATGTACACACAATTAAACAAAATACACTCAAAACATTAGGAAACACATAACCTTTTAATTTCAAGAATGATATCATGGAACACATGCATACAAACAATCTCCCTCATACTAGAAAACACAAAAATTAACACTCTCATACACACAAAGCAATACACAAATGTTGGCATAAGACATTGTATTCCTCATTCTTGCAACTTAGAAATTAGTTATATACAAGTTTCAAGTAGATAGGGAGTTTGATAGGATTTTGAATCACAAGGTTCCATTTCAAATCTCCTTTTCCTAAGGCTTACATCTTACTAACAAAGTATAGGCTCTATACTATGTGATGCTATGGTATACATGTGGTAGTGATGTGTATGAACACACTTAGGACTACCAGGGAAATTTTTTCCTCACTAGGAGGTTTTTTCCCCCGTGCATTGTATATATGCCCATCACTCTAGGGCTATCTTATCTTTCCATTGCACACAAAGTAATACACTCTCTGTTGTGTTCTTTGAGCTTCCTTCATTTTCTCCAAGTTGTGTGTGTTTTTGTGCAATCCTAATTCCATCAAATGGTATCAAACCAGGTTGCATCCTCTTAGGCTTAGTCGCCAGCAGCTCCAGCACATGCCTGCTCACTTTCTCCAATTTTTGTGAGCTTTGGTGAGCGTTAGCAGGTCAAAAAATACTTTGGGTTAGCTCGTAGAGCTTAGTCTGCTCAAATTTTTGATTCGGGCTCATTTCGGCTTCCATTTCCACTACAGGTAGTGCTACACATGCAATTTTGTCATTTTGTGTAGAATTTCTATCAGTGTCGTTTTTTGCATAACATGTCCCTTACAGTCTTCTACATGTTGTGCTATATAGCACGTGTTGGTCCCACCTCATTTCTCTTCTTTTCAGGCAGTTTTCACATCAGGTGTAGGCATTCGCCTTGGCTGACAACAACATAGATGTGTTCAAGATGTTTGTTGTTGTTGAGGATAGACTGGATGGGGAAAATTACCCTTTCTGGGATTACATCATGCAACATATCCTTGTGTCAAATGGAATTTGGAATATTGTGCAGGACATTGATGTACGTCCTAGTTTTGAGGATGGAGGAGATGTTGAGGATGTTGCAGGTTTTGGTGGCAAGGTTGCTATTGCTAGAGCTGTTTTGCCTACGACTAAGCAAGCTCGTTGGGATGTAAGAGATGCACAAAAACATTCCAACATTGCATTGTATGTTAAGTGCACTATTACTCCTCATAGCAAAACATGCTTGGGATATTCTGGCTGGTCTTTATGCAAGTTGCAATGAGGCTAAAATTGCATTGCTGCGTAAAGAGCTAGAGTCAAAGATTATGCATGAGGAAGATGAGATGGACACTCTCCTTGCTGGTGTCAAGGATAAAAATGAACAACTTATTTCTGCAAGCGAGGTCATTTTTGAGAGTACCCTTGTGCACAGACTGTTCTTGATGCTTTGCCAGATTCTTACCACACTTTTGCTAGTACTTAGAGACTTATGACCCAAGGAAATCAAGAAGTTGTCAAGCTTGATGCATTATACACATTGTTGTTCCAAGAGTCACTTTCCGAAAAAAACAGGACTAAACATTGTGCAATTGAACATGCCTTGATTACTGCTCAAAGAAAAGATAGTAGCAGCAATGTAGCCACTTCTCATGGTTCTTCTGCGAGTGGCAAATCACTTGTTCCTAATGCTTTTACTGGTCAAAAATTATGCATGAGGAAGGTGAGATGGACACTTTCCTTGTTGGTGTCAAGGAAAAAAATGAACAACTTATTTCTGCAGGGCGAGGTCATTTTTTAGAGTTTCCTTGTGCAGACTGTTCTTGATGCTTTGCCAGATTCTTACCATAATTTTGCTAGTACTTAGAGACTTATGACCCAAGGAAATCCAAAAGTTGTCAAGTTTGATGCATTATGCATATTGTTGTTGCAAGAGTCACTTTCCAATAAAAACAGGGCTAAACATTGTGCAATTGAACATGCCTTGATTATTGCTCAATAAAAAGGTGGTAACAGCAATACAGTCACTTCTCATGGTTCTTCTGCGAGTGGTAAATCACCTGTTCCTAATGCTTTTGCTGGCAGCAATTTGTCTAGGAATTTTGGTGAAAGAAAAAAGAAGGCAAAAGAGGCTAAAAATAAAGACACTAGTTCCACTACAAATGCAGTTATTGCTAATTCTTTTATGAAAGGAGATTGTGATGTTGATATAGATGCAGAATGGGATTTTAGTCCAGAGTGCACTTATGATCCTTCTGTCCATGATGCATGTATGTTAGCTGCTACGAATGCTCATGTGTGGTACTTTGATAGTGGTGCTACAAAGCACATTACCTCTCATCGTGACTTGTTTACCTCTCTCACGGATGTCCCTCATGGGAATTCAATCACTTGTGCAAACAATGCCTCTTATCCGATCAAGGGAGTTGGAAAGTGCATTTGCAACTTGTGCATAGTGATGTTTGTGGACCCATTCATACTCCATCCTTGAGCAATTACCTTTACTTTGTAACTTTCATTGATGATTACTCATGCATGGGTGTATCCACTTAAGGCAAAGTCCGACGTGTTTATGTGCTTCAAGCAATTTCTGACTATGGCTTAAAATGTCTCTAAATGTACTATGGGCACCCTCCGTTCCGATCGAGGGGGGGGGGGGAGTATATGTCTCATGAATTAATGCATTCTTGGCTAGTTATGGGATAAAGCACCAATATACAGTGCCATATACACCTCAACAAAATGGTGTTGCAAAAAGCAAGAATAGGTCACTTACAAAGATGGCAAGATGTATGGTCAAGAGTCAAGCTTTACCACATTCATTTTGGCTTGAGACCATCATGTGTGCCACTTATGCACTCAATAGGTTTCCTACAAAATATTTGCAGTCTATGACTCCATATGAAGTATGGCATGATAGAAAGCCATCTATTGAGCACATGCATGTTTTTGGTTGTTTGGCTTATGCTTTGGTGGCACAAAAGCAACAAAAAACATTGAATGATAAGGCTGTCAATTGCATTTTTGTTGGTTATAGTGCTAAAAAACAAAGGTTATAGGTTGTACCATCCACAAACAAAGTGTGTTTTGGTTTCATGGGATGTTGTGATTGTGGAAGACTTGTTTGAGCCCTTGATGTCATGTACTAGAGACAATAATGTAAGCTCACATGAAATTTATGACAGTTTATTGCCTCTTTTCAGTGGTGGAAATTTGAATGTAAATTCCAATGAGGCAAATGTACAACCTATGGGGGTTTCTGAAAGTGTTACAGATAAGCCAATTTTTGATGCAAATTTATATGATGTACTTGATGAGGAAAGGGCTGAGAATGAGTAGTCTAGAGGTATACCAAAAAGTCTGGTGCATACTTTGCATGACAGTAAATTGGATGCACCTTTGTCTAATTGTACTCGTTCAAGTTCTCGCCATGCATCTTATGCATCAGATTGCTATGCTTTGGCCGTTTCCAGTTTATGTGATGTTGAGAAACTTTTGTCTTTTGATGAAGCACAAAGTTTAGAAAATTGGATGGTTGCCATGCAATGAGAAAATGATGCACTTATAGAAAATGATACATGGACTTTATGTGATTTGCCTCCTAGCAAAAACGCCATTGATACAAAGTGGGTTTACAAGTTGAAACACGCGCCAAATGGTGAGATTGATTGCTATAAGACTCGACTTGTTGCAAAGGGGTTATGCACAACAAAAAGACATAGATTATGAAGACAATTTTGATCCCACTTGTTGTATGACTATTGTGCATTTTCTATGTGCATTGGCACCTCATTTTTATTGGGATGTACATGAATCAGACATTGTTACTTCTTTCTTGAATGGTGACATACTTGATGAAGTTCATGTAATGCAGCCTCGCAGTTTTTTCAAGAAAGGACAAGAGGATAAAGTGTACAAATGTAACAAATCTTTGTATGGGTTGAGGCAATCTCCCCGCGCTTGGTATGTGAAAGATGACGCTCATTAGGTCAAATGAGGCTTTTTTAATAGTCCAAAAGAAAGCACTTTGTATGTGAAGTGTGAGGGTGATGTAACGAGGCTTTTGTAAAACAGTCCAATAGAAATCATTTTGTATGTGAAGAAGGACGGTGATGTACTTCTCATTGTTGTTCTATATGTGGATAATTTGTTGATCGCTTGTTCGAAGGCACATATTTCTAAATTTAAAATTGATTTGAATGCTACTTTCAAGGTGAAAGATTTGGGGATGTTGCATCATTACTAGGGCATACAGTTTAAGCAGTTTGATGGTGGTATTGCCTTGTGTTATACAAGTTACATAGAGACTTTGCTATGTAAGTTTGGACTTGAGGATTGCAAACCTATTGCCACTCCCATGGAAACAGGCTTAAAATTGAGTCTTCATGATGCTAGTGATTTTGTCGATGTCAATCTTTACCAAACTACTATTGGATGTCTTAATTATGTATGCAACACAAGGCCATATATTTAGTTTGCAATCTCATAGGTCAGCAAATTTATGCATAGCCCAAGGTCTAAGCATTAGTAGATAGCAACCAAGCAGATCTTTTACTACTTGAGTGACACTTTACATCTTGGGTTGTTTTATCCCAAGGGGAGATCATTGTCGCCAGATTTACATGCTTGTTTGGACTCAGATTGGGTTGTTGTTTTGACACGCGAGTGTCCACGAGTGGTTTTTGTTTCATGCTCAGTAGTTCATGTGTATCATGGCTGAGCAAGAAGGGATTAGTGAAAAATGTCTCAATACCTTACGGGGTAGGTGCACCCCGCTGACTCCGATCTTGTGGCATGATTTCCTGCACATGGGACATGAGGTAGCATATGTGTGATCATTGTAGTATAGTATGCAAACGTTGATGCATGCATGGATGCACTCATACTACATGCCAAGTACAATGACGTACGATATAGCCCTTCTTTGATCCGGGGACAGGTGATGATAATTAGGAAGCATTTTTCCCACCAAACTACACATAAAAGAGATTATTAATATGCATGCAAGCCCACACCATGAAGTGGTTAACATGTATAAAAATCCATGGATAGAACTAACCAAAAGAGTGCATCTACACTTGCATTGCTCCAACCGAATTTTGATTGTAGGTTGAGGACTTCTAATGATGCCCGCAGCATCAAGTACTGTGCACAATCATAGAGAGGTTTTTGGACACTTGTCAGCAATTTGTCCTTCGTTGTGGTTTCCCATTACATTCGACAATCTTCCTCACACATGTTGCCTTTGTGAGCCAATAACTCATCGACCATGTCGAACATGTGCTCATCCTCAAGCTCAAAGTGTCCCTGAGACACACGTGGAGGAGCTGTCAAAGTAGAGCTAGTGGGAGTGTGACCATGCATCATGCCTTCACCTAGTAGCTCTTGGCATGGCCTCTCAGCCTTGTGTGCTAGAGAACCACCACTGAACAGAGACCAATGGGGGACCTCCTCAAGAAAGGGGAAGGTTGTGCTCTCATCTACTCGAGAACTTTTTCGAGGGAGTCAAAGCCCCTCGTTCTCCACATGCTCCAAAGCAATGCGCCTCAAGCAATGGATTGCCCTTTTGTACTTGGTGCAAGGAAAAGGGAGTTTTTCCTCTAAGTACATGGTAGTATTCACAGCTACAATTGAGTGTGTATGGCTCAGACTTCTTATGGCTGATTTGGGTGTTAAACATGACACCGCCAACATCATTCACACTGACAGTCAAAGCGCATTTGCAATTGCGAGGAACCTAGTTTTTCATGCTCGCACAAAGCACATTGAGGTGCATTATCGCTATATCAGGGAGAGAGTCTCAGCAGGAGAGATCAACTTGGCTTATGTGCCAACACAGGACAACCTTGCAGATCTTTTCACAAAGGCATTGTCTCGTGAGAAGTTCGAAGCTTCCCGCAAAGCTTTGGGATTGCTCCCCTTTGTGGACTGATGCTCTCCTTAGGGCATGGCACTTCCCTATAATCTATGCGCCAGCTCTTGTACACCGCATCACTCCCAAGGGGGATTTGTTACCATATACATGTGGTAGTGATGTGTGTGAGAACACTTAGGACAAGCGAGGCATTTTTCCCCTCACTAAGAGGTTTTTTTCCTTGTGCATTGTATATACGCCCATCACTCTAGGGCTATCTTATCTTTACATTTCACAGTTGCTACTTCCATAGCCCTTTGCATGGATATATTTTATGCTCTTAGAGATGAAGATCTTTGTTGTATATACTTCTTTTCGCATCTCTATACACAACTATGTACTTATGTACTCTCTTTTATGCTTTTTGACTATGAAAGTACCTATTATAATTATTTTTTCAAGATCCAACCCAATGCAATCAATATATATTTATGTTTGTTATTTTGATGTGATTCTATGCTCCAGTTGTCTTTTTAACATAGGTGCCAAATATTCCTTAGGTAAGGTTGTAATTCCTCATTCTAATCATTGTTTTAATTATTTTCAAATCTATTTTTTTTTCTATAGAGAATAGTTCACCCCTATTAACCTTTTATATAGGAACTCTAATCAATTATCTATTTGTGCTCTCTTGTTACATAGATGGCCAAGCATCTTGATCGTGCTATGCATGGCGAGCCACTATCTTTTAGTTGGGTAAACTTGCAAGACAATCTCAAGGCTCATTTTATGCCACTTCAGTACCATGATCGATTGAAAGAGGATAGGAGAGGCCTCAAGCGTACCATGTGTGCAATTTTCTCTAGTTTATATTGTTGTCTCACGTGAATTTTACTATTCACCATTGATTTTGAGATAATTTAAAACTTATGGAACTCTATGTGTTTTGGGCAGATTTGAGAAGAACCTAGATTGATATCTTTTGTCGGATTTTTCAAATGAGAAATTATTGGCTTAAAACACCGCATGGTATCAATTCTAGCCATGTTGAGTGAGTTTGGTGATTGAAAATTTGACTTTTTTCCATTTTCATGCTCGCTTTTCTCTTCATTCAGCCTATCCATGACTTGTATATGCAATTCTCCTACATTTGTATTGAGATTCAATTTTGAGGATTCAAGAAATATTAGCATTAGAAATTTTATTATTTTTCATCAAACTCATGATTATGCTTGTCTGTTGATGTTATTTGGATCACATAGTTGGCTTGATAACATATGCCTTTTTAAGAGTACTCTTAGTATTCTAGACAGAGGTATGCTGCCAATATCTAAAATGGATTCTATGGTACCAATGTATACATAGATCGACAATTAGGCAATAATGTAAACTGCCAATATACATAATAAAGAGCTGATATTTTATATAAAAACAGACATAAAAAGCTCAATCTTGGCAAGTCAAGTACTCACATAGACAATTGGAAGGGTCAAAGGAGTATTTCTTCTAGAGCAAGCTCTAGTTTTTTTGCTACATTAGATCGAGTTGAGGACCACTAGTAAGCAGCTAAAATTGCAAGGGAAAGTCAAAGTATGGCCAAGAAGGGTCTACCAAGTTGTAACAATACGAATGTTGGATGGAAGAGGCATTACAGTTTGAGTTCGGTAACTAGTTTATTCGTGACCCTCAAACTATGCTACAAGGCCTCCTCTTGCCAAAAAGCCTAAGATACCAAGATGCCATAGGAAAGAAGACACCATGACAAAGCTTAGAGAGGAACCCCTTGAGAACATTATAGTTTGTGACTTGGAGGATCAAAGATTGAACAAATCAATGAAACGTGGCTCTAGCATAGAGCCATGTTTAATAGAGTCTAGTGAGCTAGATGAGGATATAGCCACCCAATTGTGGAAAGAGGTGAGACAAAAGCTAGCCTACATGGAGTGAGAATGCCTCTATCCACAATTTATTAGAGTACTTTTGGGATGATGAAGCAAACTCAAAAAATACACCCATACGCTTGGTGTGTCATGAATAAGCTGGGATGACTTTTTACGAGCTCTTATGTTACCTCCAATGATATACAATAGAGCTAGTTTGCTCAAAGTGAGGCTAAATCTATGGGATGACATAGCCAAGCTTTTACCATAGTATGGTAGTGATGTGTGAGAACACAGTTAGGACTGTCAAGGAATTTTTTTCCCGCATTAGGATATTTTTCTTCTCTTGCTTGTATATACGGCCATCTCTCTATGGCAAAAGCCTCAGCAAGCCATATCTTTGTATTAGCACACTTCCTGTGTTTTGTGCTCTTGAGATTTTCCTTCATCTTCTCCATCTTCACGTGCATTTCTAAAGCCATATTTCCACAAGTGGTATCAATGGGGTAATGTCTCTGACACCCTCTTAGCTCATCTTCTCTAATTGAGGTATTTCTGGTAAGCAATTACAAGGTGAGGTGACATAACCTTCTAGTAAGCTCATTTCTCCTTGCGATCCTCAAAATTTTTATTTGGGATCGTTTTGGCCTCCATTTCCACTTTTCAAAGTACTATGCAGACAATTTTGTCCTTTTGTGTAGGTTTTTGGACAATACCTTTTTTTTTGCAAAACATACATTTTTTAGTTTACTATGGGTTGTGGTATATAGCATGCTGTAGTTTTTCCTCTATATAGGCGACTTATGCATCAGGTGTAATCATTGGCCATATCTAACAACAATATTGGTTTTCACATGCCATCTCCTTTGGACAAATCTGATGGGAAAACACCATACATGATGCAATTTGTCCTAATTACAAGAGGGGAATTTGCAACATTGTGCATGGTTATGATGTTAATTGCACATGGGAAGAGGAATTTCAAAAAAAAAACGCAAGCACTTTTGGGGTTAAACAAGGATATCCGTTGTCATCAACTCTCTTTGGTCTATGCATCGATCAATTGGAACAAATGGTACTTGACTTGATGCATGAAGAAGGCATTGAAGAGGTCACTATTTGCAATGTGGTAATCATGATTTTTCTGTATGCGGATGATGTAGTGCTTCTAGCACACACTTTAGAAGATGCACAAAACCTTATGGTTGTCCTTGAGAAATTTTGCTTGCATAGTGGGTTAAATGAATCCAAAACAAAGGTCATGCTTGTGAAAACCAACCATAAGGAGAAGCCATGCATTGTGTGTAGATCTTTTAAGTACCTTGGCCTTGAGGTTCCAACCAATCACAAGTGGTATGAATGTGCTATGTGTCATTTGAAGCGGGAAAGAGAGCATACTATGCATTTGAGAACATGTGTAATGTGGGAAACATCAAGTGGTTGGATTCTCAAGAAGTACCTTTTTGACACATTGTTGACACCAATTCTTCTTTATGGAGTTGAAGTGTGGAGTGGAAGCATCTCAAAGTTTACTTGGAAAGAGTTGGAGAATGTCCAAAAGCGTTTTCTTACAAGCTTTCTCCAAGTTAAGACACAAACACCATTTATGCTCCTACTTCTTGGGGATCTCTTCAGATTGAGGTTATGGGCATGGAAAGGGTTCTGGAGTACATGATGAAGATGCACCAAAACCCCTCACATCAACTTCCTACAATTGCATGGGAAGCAAGCAAAAAAGTCCAAGTCAAAAGACGCGTAAAAGCAAGATCTTGAGCGCGGGATGGATGCAAGAAATAAAGAAGTGGTTTGGGAGATGGGATGCATTACACTTCCTACATGATGCCTCAATTGACTCGCAAGTGAATGAAGTTTTTCTTCAACGCCAATGTATTACAGCTTGGGAGGCATCCGATGGGTAACGCTTCATACATAACACCACCCATAAGGCCCCCAACTACAAAACCATGTTCTTTGCTGAAAGAGGAAACCATACTCACACTTACATGCTTGAGCCTATCCCCTTGTAAGCAATACTCACTATCGCAAGCATTCGGTTTAGCTCCCACTCCCTTCAATGTGAGACAGGGCATTGGGGCAATGGAGAAGAGTCAAATCAATTATGCTCACTTCTAGTTACTACTAGAGTGCTCTGCTTTTGGTCACATCCGAACTTGCTTCCCTCACATTTTTAGCCATGACTTAGACCTACACACTTTCCTCTCCCAACCACAATGTGGGCTCTCCATTGCGACTCTCATCACCACAAATTTGGATCATCGAGAGGCACTCATTGAGAGTCACTCATCAGCAACACAGATACTACATCACATGTAACTTTGGTCCCATAGGTCATAATTGAACTCCATGGACGATAATATAATCTCTCTCTCTCTCTCTCTCTCTCTCTCTCTCTCTCTCTCTCTCTCTCTCTCTCTCTCTCTCTCTCTCTCTCTCTCTCTCTCTCTCTCTCTCTCTCTCTCTCTCTCTCTCTCTCTCTCTCTCTCTCTCTCTCTCTCTCTCCCCTCCCCCCCGTGCGTGCGCTCTCTGAGGTAGTGACCATCTCTCTGTCTTTGTCTCTCTCGTGTGTTGATGCAGGTCCTTGTTCACGTTAGCTTGCCTAGGGTACTCTTCCTTTTGTTGTCTTTGTTACTTGTAGGCTTTTTGATGTTGCCAGGTCAATTACAACAATGACTAGTGTGCCATAATTACCTTGTAGAGAATGGTTTAATTTAAGTCACATTCATGAAGTAGATCACCATTGATTATGCTCCAATGAGAAGATAGTAATGTACCTGTATTTGGTGTCGAAAATTGACCCCAAAGTGCGTGTATACATGTTATCAACCGTCCAAACCTCACTAGAATAAAAATTAGAAGTCAGAAGATGTCGGTCGTAATAAAAATTTCACATATGTGGGTTCAAAAGATCATGATCAATGCATTACGTGCTCAATGGAATTCCCACAAAATAAAAGAAAAAACATATGTAAGTATAGCAAGGAGGTGGCACCGTCATCATCTAACTATTATAAACCGTAGGGAGGTATGTTTTTCCTTCAATGTTGATGGGGCATGTTTGCTTCTCCTCCAGTACATCACCTTTTTTGGATTTGCAATGCATCAAGAAGAACTCGTTACCTTCAAATTTTAAGAAATAGTGGCATCGTGATAATCCTGCTGCAAAATAGTTCACCTCATGAGCACCACATGTGTGGCCAGGCTAGTCCCTTTCTCAAGAAACACTCTATCCTAGTTTGATCCGCTATCATGTCTCAATCCACTATCTTCATACTAGGTGCTTCCAAGCATCATAATTGATTCTCATGCGATCGATGTTTTGTGCCACCTCTTCTATGCTAGCAACTGTATAATTGTTATTCGTTATTGCATGTAATGTAGCATCACAATGATTTAAAAAATAGTTATTGGACATCAATTGCTTGGCATATATTCATGTTTGTGCATTCCAAGAGGCCTTGTCTATCCCAAGAGCTTCCTTCCCACAACTGTTAGGTATATCTTACAACTGACACCATTGGGCTCCTAGTGAGGATGTCCTTGCCATAATTCACATTGGGAGACGATGCCCCTAACATATTAAAGTTGGTCGATAATTTTTTGTGCTTCATTAATAATATCACATTTTACATGCATGTCGACCAAAGCATCACTAGACAGGATATATCTTGCAATCAACATGCTCAAGGAGATGACATCTCGAGCAAAGAGTTGATCTAGAACTTTCGTGCTTCCCTAAGAACATCACATTTGGCAACCATGTCAACCAAATCACATAAGTCATGGATTTGAACAAAGCCTTGTTGAATGGTTAGCGGGCTCATTCATCAACTTTGGCTACTATTCTCTTTTGATCTCTCGCACTATAGCTTTGGGTCTAGTGAGTAGTCAATAGCTTGTATGTTGCCCCCTTTCCCTCACAGTCGTTGCAATAGCTCTTCTCTTCTACTTTATTGGGTGGTCTACCACATCGATCTCGATGTCTATCTCCATGCTTAACCCCCACGGGTTGATGCCAAAGCAACACAGCTCTCTCTCCCACTCTTCAAAACTTCTGTCTAGATCTAGTCATGGCAATGCAGGGTAGCTCTTGCTTCAACAACAATAGCCCATGTCCCACTCTTACTAAAATGTCTCTTCCCCTTTGGTCCAAGTTGTAGGCCGCCAGATGTTAGCACTCTTGGTGGTAGCCAAAAGTCCTTTTCCATGCATCACCTTGTTTCCCTCCATGAGATCCTTCCTATCTCTATCCCTTCCCTTTCTACCAACATTAAGATTGTGAGCAACAATAGTAACACCACCATGGATGAGAGACCCAGTTCCTTTGGGCTAATGAGTTATGACGAGCAGAGGCACGGCACGCTGCAAGGGTGATTTTGAGTGTCAGCTATGACACGTTTGTGCAAGTTTTGTGGTGCACATCAACTTTGGTACATATACTTGTGTAAGCACCACGGAGCACATGGATGAGAGACCCAGTTTCTTTGGGCTAAGGAGTTATGACAAGCAGAGGCATGGCAGGCTGCAAGGGTGATCTTGAATGTCAGCTATGGCACGCTTGTGCAACTCTTATGGTGCACATCAAATTTGGTACATATATTTGTGTAAGCACCATGAAGCACATGTTTCAAATCATGCTTCTTGAATGCTCCCTTCAACGTTGCTTAATCACTACAATCTCGGAGAACGCTGATGCAACCCAACGTCAATGCTACTTTCCAACAGTACCATTGTTAAACATTTCAATGCTAGTAAGGCTAGATACACACCGCCTATGTGCCTGCCCATCACTTTTGCACATGGGCGGGTATGTGTTACACACTACACACTTTTTAATTTAAAAAAGTGAAACAAATCTCATCACGTGGCTTTAGCCTACTAGTTTGACGATGGGCCCTGGCTGAGCTTTACCAAGGTCAACACCCGCCCACGCTTGGGCAGGTGGGTTCAATTGTCCATTCTGTTGGGCACTGTCTGTTTTTTGCAACCCATCATTTTGTTCAGATTGTCTTCCACGTCTGCACGCCCAAGCAAAGGTGATGGTGTGCAAGGAACCTAATGTTAAAAACTCTCTTTTGTCAATGTTGTTGATGTGGTTTGCATCACCCAAAGACCCTTAGAAAATCATGGTAAAAAGGCTACAAAGCTTATTAACTAATGCTACTGAGGAGAAGCAATGGCCAACTTCTCTCGCTATCCTAATGGCTTTTTTTTTTTTTTTTTTAATCGCTACCTATGTAGTGTATAGTGCAAGAACACTTTAAAGAGAAGAAAACGCTAAAGAACAATAAGCAAGAGCAAAACAAAAATGTATTAATGTGAACTCCACCATTTTTTTATATGGACATAAAAAGACTTTAGGCTTTGATGGGATCGAGGAAGGGGGGGGGGGGGGGGGGGGGAATGGAGCACCAGTACTAGGGATATGTGCATTTCTATGTGCTCAGGCAGTAAAATCATGCAGATGCATC
The DNA here is from genome assembly GCF_014529385.1 of Adiantum capillus-veneris. Lineage (NCBI taxonomy): Eukaryota > Viridiplantae > Streptophyta > Polypodiopsida > Polypodiales > Pteridaceae > Adiantum > Adiantum capillus-veneris. Next base: position 16,391,961 of record NC_140932.1, on the reverse strand, counting down.
AAGCTAGCTAGCTCCACCCGTGTCAATGGGAGGGTGTAAAATGTGGTGCATGGGAGGATCGTGAACAAGGGCTGCCCGGATGAATGCAGTTGGGTGGGCCATCGTATGGGCTCGTCTCTCCTCAGCAGCTCGACATACTCGGGCTTGGATCTCCTCAATCTGTCTGCGGTGGAGTCATGGGGCCTGGCATCCAGCAACACATGGGCGTCGTCTTGTCTGATTGGTCTTAGCCTGCTAGAGAGTCAAGCCCCTCGGTGGATATGGGAGTGCAGGGGGTGTGGTCCTCCAAAAAAAACCTGTAAGATGTGACTCCCCCCCCCCACGTGTCTTTGTGCCTCTGTATCTCTAGCAAGTAGCACCCCAATTGTCTGTGATCTCAGGGTGCATGATCTCATGGAGGGCTTCCCTCTAAAGAGAGACTCGTACCGGCCCCTAATATAACCATAAGCTCTACATCTGCAAACGAAGTGCTCCTCACTCTCTCCCTCCTCTCTTCATACTCGACAGAATTTCTCCTCCCTAGGGATGTCATGAGAATGTCCCACCTCTTATCTCTACCATGTGTGATGATACTCTGAGCTGGCCAATCGCCACTCGTGAGCTGTGTGGTATGTAGGTGTCCATATAGCGTGGTCGTTATATGAACCCGTCGTCTAGTATAGTGAGGAAATGATCTCTGTAGTGTGGCATCTTCCGCTGAAGGGGAGATGTGATCCAACTCTGTCTGATATATAGCTATCAGAGATCGTGTCAGAGCATTATGTTTCTCTCACTACGTGAGAGATGAACTTGGCGTGAGTCGGGGTCGTACTGGAAAGGTGGAAAGCTCTCAAGGTCAAGGCCAGTGCTCCAAACCATGCTCTAACCTATGTGTACCAAGCTCTATCATATCCAAATTATGTTATCTATATGGCTAACTCAAATGCTCATCGTGTGAGTGTCGTTCGAGAGCTCTCTCACTATGTGGATGAAGCAGGTCGTATGAAAGAGTGCCTCCAGTACCATGGCAGGGGGGGCAAGCTCTGCCCTGATGATGTCGTGCAGCACTGTGTGCTTGCCTCGAAAAACAGGCGGGAGATCATATATACATGTGGTCTCTCGATCCGCGCCCAGTGGCTATCTGTCAATCCAGAAGCCCACACTGTGGTTGCGTACATCAGAGCTGGGGTGACTAATGTATCAAATAGCCAGCCCTTCGTGCTGGCTCCTGAAACTGTGCCTAATGAAATCTCCGCTTTAGCATGGCCAAAGCTGCATATCCTCAGGTGAGTCTGTCCACTGGCGGCTTGTGCCACGGAGAAGGGTCCCTGTCTACTAGCGAAAGTGACTCCCAGCATGTAGACATAGGAGGTGACCACCTCAACTTGGCCTCCTGCTGTTGTAAAAGTGCCCGCTTGCTAGGCTAATCTGGAGGTGTGGAAGATCATGACCCTGGTCTTCCTAAGGTTCACTGCCAATTCTCTGTGTGTACAAAACTCGCTCAAATGGCTCTGTAAACTTTGGTGACTCTGAAATCAAAACAATGTCGTCAGTGTATAGCATAATGTGGAATGGGGTACTTGCTAGGTCAACTCATGCTCCTCCCGCAAGTAGGATATAATCGGAGATCTCATCGATGTAGAATCCGAAGAGGGTCGAGGAGAGGGGACATCCTTGCTTAACGCCAATGGTGCTAGCAATAGACTCTGACAAGCCGTTTGGACAACGAACTCTCCCAGTCACTCTCTCATAGAAAGTATAGATACCCATATCATCTCTGATTGTATTCCAATTTCCCACGCTTTGAAGCCACCGAAAGAGCCTCTCCCGTGGGACTGTATTGAACACTTTGTGGAAATCCACAAAGCAGCAATAAAGTTTCTGCTTCTGCACCTTTGTCCCATCAATGAGACGGCATAGAACGAACATGTGGTCGATGGTGGAGAAGGTCTGCCTCAACCCTGTCTGACCAGGAGCCCGTAGGTCCTCATTTTCTCCATATGAACTGATATGAGAGAGAGAGAGAGAGAGAGAGAGAGAGAGAGAGAGAGATTTGTCTCCTATAGTGGGTCTTCCACTGACAGAGAGAGATTTGTCGCCCTCTGGCCAAGAGAAGAGATGCATTACTTTTTGGCCTGCCCAAAGGGATAAGGCCTTAGTGATGCCTCCCCGTTTTGCTAATGAAAAAGGAGAGATTATTTTTGAAAAATTCACAATTTCTTGATTGGTTGGTGGAGACAAAAGACACTCCTTGCAAAGACAAGCAAATATTCACATGTTAAAGGATTTTTTTGTGATTGGATGTAGGAGTTCGCATTCATTGAAGATGGTGGAGGGTCCTTTTGGCACGCCTAAAGACAAGACCTTAATAGGCAGTGCATTTAAAGAAATTAAAAATTAACCTTTCTTTGCCACGAATACCCTTAGGGCGCTTTTCCACAAGAGAACTTGTATAGTTTTTGGCCTATATATGGCAACCAATGGCAAGCAGTAGGATTTGGTGCTCGTGGCTAGGGTGTCTATCTGACGTGTATGGGGTCGCAGATTCAAGAGTTCTTCGTGATGGGCGGTTGAAAGTGTTGGCGACCTCTCCTTTTTTACTCCAACGGACTTTCGCCACGCAGGACTAACGCTCAGGGTTTGTGAACTTGGGCGGGCCGTCTGAACCCAGCATCACCGTTTCTGTTGCTGTGGCGCCATGCACTTGGAAATTTTTAAATGGGCTAATGTCATTGGGTTGAGCTTGTGGTACGCATATTGCATGCTTCTCCAGCTATCTGCTAGCTCCAGCAGCCACGCCTTCAACAGAAGTATCCCAGCAAGCGGCAGCCAGTTATATAACCTGGCGAGTCTCATTACCGCTTGGTTGTGTCGGAGAAGATCACCTCCAGCTGATGCAGATGGCCATAGCAATCTCCCCACCTTGCTACTGACCTTCTACGCAATTACGTCGCTTCGGAAACAGAATGTCCGCACACTTTAGGGGATGGCAACTTGTACCATCGGTTCTCCAGTGTCCCTCGACTACTTTGACACTAAGTCATACCTTTTTGTTCTAGTTGACACTAGGTTGCATAGTGAAATTGGGATAGTGAAATTGGGGTAGAGAATGGTCCTCCAATGGCCGTTCCTCCGATTCCTCGCCTTCAAAGTCACGGGGCCAAGAATTGCAGGTGATAGCGTTGACACTGCACGACAAGAATTGGATAGCTATAGGTGAATGATTCCAATTATTAACTTGGCAGATTATGATTGTCGCATGCGACAAAAAAAATTCATTGTTGGCATGGTGAAGATCAAGCGGCTTGTGAATTCTGGCTGCTGACTTGGCAAGGATTAGATAGGGATTACGCCCCCTGAGATGGCAACATTTGGTTGGCAAGTGTTGTAGAAGATTTGTATACAACGGCTAACCTATCAAACATCCAACGGTTGAATGGGAGGATTATGGTAAAGAACTCCAACGTGTTGTACGGCCTAGATTACACCCCCCGACCCTTGACTTTGAAGGTCCACTCCATAATTACTATGTAGGCCTTGACGATTCACTTTCAAACTAAGTTTTTCCTATTGGAATGGTTCTTTGATTAATGTTGTATATCTTGTTGACTTTGCCTTTTTCCTGTTAGGTTGGGTGCTATTGACAGTTGTGTCACTTCTGTGCTTTTTGATCCTCCAAAGTCGCACATGAGTTTGCTGGCAAGTTGTAGTGCCCATTTTTTTAATGCACAAATGGTTGCTTACCTTTTTCGAGGACAAATACTAGGATGAAGCACTTAATACTTCAAATGGATTCAACTAGCAGTGATAGTGGAGTGCATGTTGCAATACAACGCACATGAAGGCAGCTGAAACAATGTACCATGTGACCATTGGATATCCCCTCTCGACTAGCCATCGCGTGAGATAGTGAGGATGGGTTGTATGCATCTTTATAGCAATTTCAACTTGGTAGCTTGTATTTTTTGTGCCCCTTTCTCTTTATCTAATTGTGAAATTGCATGTTATACACAATCAATATAGCCTTGAAGTGGGAGGCCTTGTGATTCAATCACTTTTTTTCCTTCTTAAGAGATGTATACTTAAGGCATTCTATAGTTGTAGACCATTGTAATTGTTGTTTAGGCACTCATGTTTGTTTAGCTAAACTCATCTTTTTTGGATCTGTTTTGTTCCATGGATAGACCTAATGGCAGGCCTTGTGATTTTATCACTTGTTTATCTAGGGCAAGCGGGCGGACGTCCAACAAGAAGCCGCCAAGGTGGACACCCTTAGACCGTAAATTTGAATGGAGGCCATATGCCAACGAAGTGTTTGTGTGACAACAGGAGCTACCTGTTCGGAGCAAAGGAAGAGGGGTGCTTTACACATGGACAGAGGTGGGCTGTGCCATGAGGCACTTGGCCCACCCGCAAGGTGCCAATCACAACTGTTCTTTCTTTGTTGATTCCAGTGGCTTCAAATTCTCACAAGCATACTGAAGAATGCGTGACTGTGAAGTTGAGATACATACTCAACAGACGGAATTTTATAATACAGCATGGGCTTTCTGAATGTACTTTGTCATGATAAGTAACATTGCAACATACCCAATCAGCTGAAATACCGATCATCAGCCTTGAATAAGGCTTCTCCTTCATGAAGGAGAAGGGAACCCCAAGAGAATACAGAGTCATGTTAAGAGAGGTGGAACTTAATCAGCTGGGTGTCCCTAGAAACTTTAACAAGACATTTGTCATACATCGAAACACAAAGTAGAGCATTGTAGAGAAAAATGTCTACAAATGAACCGAGGTACACCTTAGGCAAGAGACGATAGAAGTTGCGTACCACCCAAAGTAATCAGGGGACTACTGCCAATAGCCTTGCTCACAAAGGCTTGCATATAATCAAAACACTAAACACAAACCTAAACCCACTGCTTTCTTGGCAATTTCTGCAAAATCTCTTCCATTGTTTCTGGTAAGACATCAGAATAAACAAGAAAATACTTAAGATATTGTTGCTTAGTACGTTTACCAAAGCTACAGCATGCCCAACAGTAGAAAATGCTAGGCCATTTTCTAGATAATCTACCTCTGAAGTCGGTGGCGAATCAGAACACTAAATAAGCCTCTTAGTGTCTTCAAAACTGTAGTCTTTTTGAGCTTTTGTTAAGAGGGAGACATTCCACATGATAAGACAACGGAGGGGATAGGGATATTCAAAATCACTCCAAGTAAGGAGGAGAAAAGTTAAACCAAAAAATCTAAAAGCCTATTCCACAGATAGTATACACTAACTCTGAGGGGGTGAAGGTGCATTGTCGGAGGATACTGTAGTCACTATGCCATAGTGATAACCAAGTAAATTATGACCAGATTCTTTCCTGAAAGAAGTTTGCTTCTCCATGTTGGACTCCTTGCTTTCTTAACGAGCTTTGAGCACCATGAATTGGATGCCATTCGTTTTTGTTGGCATGTGACGGCAATCATTAGCAGTTCCTGATTCACCACTTAGTCTTCTGCTTTAAAGCCATTCTTTTGGATTTTTACAGGCATCTAGAAGCTTCCATTCCTCTGTTCCCTCCTGGGGACACTGCAAAAGTAGAAACTATCAGTACTGAAGGCCCAGTCAAAACAGCATGTATGGCATGGCTGCTGCAGTAAAGAAGTAACTTCCGTGAAAGAAAAACCAAATCAACGCTCAAAAGCGAAAGGTGCTGGCTTCTTCTTGTCCTTGGGAAGTGTTGTTGACTTAATTAAAGTGGTTGCTAGAGTAACAGGTAACTTAATGGAACCAATAACAATCTGAACAACAGTTGGTAGCCTCTTTATGGCAGGCAATGTGGGTTTGTGTATGCTAACCAAACAAAGGTCCTTATCAAGATAGCATGATTATACAATATGTACGCTAGTCCTAGGCATTCCATAGAGCCCAGTCCGCTAGCTCTCCCTTGACCAACATATTCATGGCTCTTTAACGGTCAAACAGACTTGATTACAATTATTTTGTTCAGGTTTTCAAGTTTTCATGTGGAGACTCATTGACATAGTGGATTGAAGGAACCAGTATTCATGCAGTTGTGACAAGCCAAGCCCACCATGTTTTGCCACCCCTCTCATATGTACCAAAAACAATGGATTTGTATGGTCCAATTATGCTAAACGCCTGTCCAATACGAGGACATGTCTAATACTTACATGATCATATTCCCATCTTGCAGTAAGAGGCAAAGACATTAAAATGCTTTCGATGCGTCCTCCTGTTCGCAAGCCAAATGTGGTGCCTCGATCATAAACCTGAAAAATTTCACACGCACCACCAATTCAGGCATTAAAAAGCTCTCAAAGCGAGATAAGAGCTTTCATTATCTCAACCACAAGATTAAATAAGGCACTTTGAACCTATGGCAGTATTGCAAAGATCGTAATGAAAAAAAATTATGATACCAATGAAGATATGTGTCTCTTAGAGCAAACAACAGTAGACAAACAGAAACAGCAAAGACATCTTCAGAATTACCAAATTAAACTCCACATAGCGTCCTCTCCGAATCTGTTGCCATGCTTTGTGCTTTGACTCAAATGGTGTGTCCTTTCTTTTGTCTATCAGTGGAATATAAGCTGGTATAACAGAATTGGTACATTCTGCAAACAAGTTCCACTGTTATGACAGAATTGGTATAAGCTGGTATAACAGAATTGGCACATTCTGCAAACAAGTTCCACTGTTATGAGCATCTTGCCACACGGTTACACTTACTACCACTAATTGGAAAATCAAACTGTGATCGTTGTCAAGAGAACGTGCTTTACATCAATTTTAGCATTTACAGAAATGTTAAGCATCAATGATAACAAAATTTCTAAGCTGCTGACCTGATGCAAAGGCAAAAATTTCATCCGGATCTCTATCATTCAAATCATCGAAAAATATTCCACCAATCCCTCGCCTCTCTCCACGATGCTACAGCCAACAAGCAGGAAGAGTAAACATTTGACTAAAGAGATTAAAACTCTGTGACATAGAGAAAAACTACTGCCTTCATTGGTAAACATTCAGGCACTGAACAAAATTCCAGCTAGTATCTAAACTCCCAATTAAGAAGCAGCTTGAAAAGCATACAAATTCACAGCGCTGAAGTCAGCTGCTGGTGCTCATGCAGTGAACATGTAAACATGTTACTTCATGTCAAAACTTAAAACAACAGAAAACAGGGACAATCAATCAAAGAAGATAGTGCCAAAAATTGTAAAAGATTTAAAAAAGAAACATCAATATACTCTGATGGAAACATCAACCTGCACTGTGTGGGGTGGTCAGCCGAATGTAAAAAAGAGAAGGAAAATAGGCACTAAAATGAGGCTTGCCCAGGACTATCTAGCTGGTCCACTTTTGCATAATGCTAGCTCTTCGATTGAACAGGCTGTCTCATTATCACTATGTAGAAGCCATTGGGTGAGGGCATTCTCCCCAAGAAAGGACTTTGTAATGACTGTAGAACCCATTGGGTGAGGGCATTCTCCCGAAGAAAGGACTTTGTAATGACTCTTGACTAAGGATTACCTTGTGAAAAACAGGAAGAAATTTGGGAGATCAAGAGGATGTTTGGTCGCCTAATCTAGTCCCAATGGCAATTGAGAAATCACTGGCCAGAGCAGTATGTTGTGGAGAAAATCGTGAAAATCATTAACATGCTAAAAGAACACAACCACAGTGAAACTGGAGGGCTGAAAGCGCAAATAGGAGTTTGGTCGTAAAGATAATGCCCATTGGAGACCACCAAAATGAACCTCTAGGATTAATCACCCCAAGCCCATGAAAAACGATGGGAGAGAACGGACTATGCCACAAGAAAATGTCACGTTCATGTACAAAGTAACCACATCCGTTACTTCAAATGACATCCATGTTGTGTCTACGTTCACATCTACCTGCAGCTTCAACTGGCTCCATATTCTCAGTCCCAGTATTTTACTCAAATTCTAAACTCTACAGTAGGAATCTGTTCACAGTGACACAGCCAGCTGTAAAGCTCTCTTGAGATAGAGTTGTATTCCAACTTCCAAATACATTGCCACACCATGAAACGCGCTTCAACAGGTCCAAACAAGTGAAACATTTCAAGCCTTGAAATGTTTCGTTGATCAAGTGAAACACATGTCGTTTCACTTCTAACAACAAGTTACCATAGTTTTAGGTTTAGAGCTAACATCCCTCATTGCTGGGGAACCTCTTAACTTCCGATCCCTCATTGAGCCTGAAAGGCTGTACAATACTGTAATTCCACTTTACACCCTTCTGCCTGACTTTGTAAGTAGCCACCATGAAACATTGAACAAGGGGGTTGAGCATACTCGAGTTCTCTTGAAATAGATGTGCATTGTTATAGCATGTAATTTTGTCCCTTGCCTCTCCACATTGCAACATACCAGAGCTTTACGTGCACTTAAATCAGTAACGATTACGGCGTGTTCTTTGTATAATAGTAGCCTTGATGTAAAGGTAAAAGATTTGTACACTAGTTCAAGATATCAGGCACCAGAAACACTAACCTTTATAAGAAAGTAGTCGTCGCACCACTTTTTGAATCTGGGATAAAACTCTGGATCAAATTTGTCACATGCCTCCTTTTGAATCTGATAAAACAAAGAAACACTACATAGCAGAAGTTAAAGAAAAATACATAGAGAAGAGTTGAACCAGCTTCAGAAATCATGGCAGCAAGGCACAAAGCTTTCTAAACACAAAACACAATTCGCTAAGACTACAGTGAGATTAGAGCTCATTTACTATCAATTAAAAAGGAGCCTTTTGTCCCATGCCTCCTTTTGAATCTGATAAAACAAAGAAACACTACATAGCAGAAGTTAAAGAAAAATACATAGAGAAGAGTTGGACAAGCTTCAAAAATCATGGCAGCAAGGCACAAAGCTTTCTAAACACAAAACACAATTACACAATTAGCTAAGACTACAGTGAGATTAGAGCTCATTTACTATCAATTAAAAAGGAGCCTTTTGGGCCAAATTCAAAATAGGTGGTCAGAATTGCGTAGTGATCGATCAGAGGGAGACTCTAATGCTTTCTAGTATAGCCCAGCTACAATAGAAAGTAGTGATCGATCAGAAAGAGATTCAAATGCTTTCTATTGTAGCCCAGCTACAATAGAGGGAGACTCTAATGCTTTCTATCGTAGCCCAGCTACAGTGTTGGTGTTCCAGTTGGTGGACCAAGTGGGCTAGTCCTAGTTTTGAACTGGCCCTGGACAGCACTTTACAACTGGCACTTGGCAGCGAGACAGTTGTGTGTAGCAGACCACCTTCCAATTGGATGGTTCTGTACAAAGTAGTGTACCAACTTATCACTCCCTTAAATATTGTGGCTTTTGTATATATTCAAGAAGCTGTTATCTTAGGGCTTATAATTTTATGCGAGTCGTCAATCGATGACCATATGGAGTCTATGTCGTCATGAGACTTGAGTCATAGTCACACGTGCACGCTCCATGCACGGATTGAGCCTCTACACCAGCAGTGTCCCTTGTCAATCCTTGGTCTAGAGCTAAGAGTGCTGGTCTTTGTAGTTGATACATCGTGAATAATGGAGCTCAGCTAAGTTTAGGTCTTATTATAGTGTGTTATAATAGACTTGGACACTCCAAATCAAAGATCAATTGCAACACACGTGAGGGAACTGCAAACAACTAAATAAACTTGAAGAGAGAGAGAGAGAGAGAGAGAGCACGGCGGAGTTCCGAGCCAAGATGCACTGGCCCCAAAGACTGGCGCCCCCTCCGGTATTTGCAAGAGTACAATGTCCGAGGGTCCTCTCTCTCGCAGTACTCCCAAGCTAATATGCCAAGAGTGAGGCCCTGGGCACACTTATTAAGGCCCTCAGCCAAAAGCATACAATGAAAAGCCCTGCTATGAAAAGCTCAAGCATCAAAAAGCTCCAGACCCAAAATCTAGAGCCCTCTGGGATGCCTCCGTAAACACGGGCCGTCTGTATTCCCACGTCAGCAGCCAGTGCGATTTGTGGGACATCCGTACAGTAGTGTCACGTCATTACTTTTTATGCTAGAAGGGGTCCTTGCTTTATTTTACACGTTTTAGGTCCCTTTGTCGGGTTTTGTTAATCGTAGCCCTTGTTCTCGGCCTCTCAGCCATAATCTGCAAGTTGGTAAAACTTCTTCTTCTTCTTTTTGATAGGGTTTAGGCCCCGTTTGCCACGTTAGGCCATGCCACATCATCAATTTGTGGCATACCCCCTCTTGAAAGAATTGTAATCGACCTCGATTACGCCCGCAAAACAGACACAAGACAAAAACTAGCTCGGTAGACATTGACTCTTACTAGACCATACATATCCAGCACTTGCACAAAGTCGACAATGATTGAACATGCACATCACATTCACATCACTATCCCTGTCGAAATCTTAGATGAGAATCAAAATCATTGTAACTTATTTAGTAATCACATCCGCTGATCTTTCACGGATGTCTTGAACTACTAAATCTTGTTACTAAATTTCATCTTTCAGACACATGCTCAAACAATTCACACACAAGAGCGTACATGTAAGTAACAAATTCATTTTAGGAATTCCCATTTCAAAGTACTTCTTTGCTGTCACGTGACACATCCAACCCTATGTGTCCGTGGACAAGCTACAGCATGATCAGGGTTCAGTTCAATCAAGTCAGTCTTGGAAAGGAAGTGATCTGGCACTTCTGTGAGTCTGTTCGCAGACCGTGCATGTCCGGACACTTAGATTAGATGCATATCCTCTGGTTGCACACAACATGACCATCAGATTCCAGTCAGATCCCAATAGTAGCATTTTTACAGTGCAAAGGCCTATTTTCCCTATTTTTGACATTTTTCACTTATTATTTTTAAGTGACTTTTGTTGGAAAGTAGGTAGGGCAATTTTGCTAAGTTTGTATAAATAAAAACCTGGCGCTAGCACTTTCTGGCAGAAGAGGCAGCAGGAGCTTCGGTTCAACAGGCACCTTCTCAGGAGGAACCCCCAGCAAGGCCTAGCGTTTTTGCTACACAGCATCGAGGCTAGCGTTTTGCATCAAGAACACAAATCAGCCAGCGTTTTTGCACTTGCAGATTCCCGGCGATAGTAGAACCACAGATCAGCCTAGCGTTTTGCATTTGCAAGAAATTCGGCAACAGCAAAACCAGCAAAAGCCCTAGCGTTTTTGCAAGAAGACTTCAAATCAGCCCTAGCGTTTTTGGTTTGCAGATCAGCCCCGGCGTTTTACAGATTCACCGCGATGGAACATCAAGAACCACCAGCGTTTTCAGTTTTCAGCCCTTAGACACCGCAGATCAAGTCCCGAACCTCGCAGATCTCCCCTTCCCGCAGCAATTCCTCACCGCACGGTCAGATCCCGCATAGTTTGCAGATTCCGCCCAGAAAACGCAGATTTCAGCATCTGCGTTTTCAGCGCGTCGTCGTCGCATCGTCGCCATCGACATCGTCATCGACATAGAGTCATAATTCAGCAGATAAAGATTTGCAGATTTCAGCCCTTAGCAATTTCAGTTTTCAGCTGTCTCGTCGTCGTCGACATCGTCGGCAAGTCCAGGCATTGTAGAGATTTGTGCAATCATAAGTAGACCGCTCTCGCCATAGAGAGTGGGGCCTTCGGAGGAGGGTTTTACGCCGTCTTTGGTGTCGTATTCTCTTCTCTCTCTATCTCTCAGTCTCATGCACCTTCACGCACAGTGTCCATTCACTTTGTTAGTGTCATTTGCACTCTCTCACTAAAGGAACGGAAGGCTCCCCCTTCCGTAAGTATTAGGAACCTTGAGCACAGTTCGGAGCACTCATCTTGAGCAAAGTTCAAACAGTCATTCCGCTGCACCTTACATTGGTATCAGAGCTTTGGCAGTGTTCTATATCACTCAAGGAAAGAACCACAGAATTGTTTTTGCTTGTTGAGGTCGCACGAACCCAAGTTCACTTAGGCGTGTCGATTCTTAATCGTGTTTTTGAAGAGTGACAGGAAACCCAAGAAAGAAGGGCTTGTCCAACCACCCCTTGTGCCTCTTTTCACTCATTGAGAGCAGACCATGCACTTAGCGGCCGGCCAATCAACGTGAGGTGGGGAAAAGCAACCTTGGTGTGAGCGCAAGGCCGCCAAGGGGTGTGCCGCGGATAAGAGCATATCTCGGGTGAAGAGAAGATCCTTCTCTAACACAGATTGCAAGCTAAAGAAGAACCTCAAGAACTCAAGAACCTCAAGACCCCCAAGAACCCAAGACCCACAAGAACCCAAGTTCCTCGTGAACTTAAGAACCCAAGACTTCAGTGGATGGTCATCACTTGAAGCGGAATGCATAATTCGCTTGGAGGTGGTGAGCATGGGAGTGGCGAAGAAGAGTTTTCCCCACCAGGAGGTTTTTCCGACCCTTCCCCATCTACGACAAGGATTGCCATAACTCATATGGAGGCTTTCGACATGAGGATGATGGACAAGGAGTTCGCAGAAAGAAGGGCAGCCATACATCATGACTACGGAGAAAGAGTGGCAGCCATAGAGCTTAAGTACGACTTGGAAGCCAAAGAAAGGCAAGCCAAATTGGATCGCGAGAACAAAGTAAGAAAAGCAAAAAGAGAAGCAGAAAGAAAGGCCGACTTGGAGCGTGAGCGTGAGCAAGCGCGCTTGGTGGCCGAACAGAGCACCCGACACATGAAAGAGATGTTGCGACTCTTTTCTCAAGTGCAGACACAGATGCAAGAGATTCGGGAAAAAGAGACTCTCTCAGTCTCTTCTTCTCCTAAGCATGGCATACATGATTTGCATGATAATGATTTGAATTACAATGATAAGCATGATGATTTGGATGATAATGATGAGCATGATGATTTGCATGATCAAGATGTGATCTCTCACAAGCATGATGATTTGCATGAAGAGGATGTGAGTGTTCACGAGAATGATGTGTTAGTTGATACTTTCTCTAGTGAAGCTAACCTCATTGCAGATTCGATCAGTCACGAAGAATCGATCTTGGCTCTCGAGCCTAGGTCCAAAGAACCCTTACACGAAGTACTATGTGTTTGAATGATTTGTCAGCACGCATTGTACGAGTGTTCATTCGTGATCATTTCCTGTATTTTTGTCAGCATCTTTATGTGATCCCTTTTCCTAGGCATGACCTATTGTAGGTTGAGCATGTTTCACTCATGAATGAGCACAAATGTATGCGGATTTTTCATGAAAAGCTAAAAAGTATGCATTCAAGGAAGTCACATTTCATGTCTCTTCCTTGGCACGACACAGTTGTAGAAAGAGCACAAGAAAGAATGAGCACCAAGCATGGGCATTTCCATTGTGAATTGCCACAGTTGATTGATTTAGATCAGAAGAGAAAGATTCGATCTCATTGTTTGCGTGTGCGTGGTGAACGGTTTGGCACTCTGTCTATTTGTTCATCTACATTGCATGCACAGTCTTTTAGGCAAACGAGATTTTTTCCAGTCACCTTACATGGAATAGGTATGTTCATGTTTTTGTGTTGGAGGTGGTTTCAGGAATTTTCAGCCTCGAAGATTCTTGAAGGTGGACCTACGTCCATAGAAGAAGTGGAAGCATTGAAGGAGACTCAGAAGACTTTGTCACTTTTTGCGCGGCCTAAAGACGCAAGCGTTGTAGACCTTTATGAAATTCAAGTACCGCACGACCCACACATCAAAGTGGGCCGGCGAAGAGTCCCTTCCAGGATTCCGGATGCTATTGGCGATCTCCCTCGACGCCATACACTTCGGTACCAGTATCTCACTTAGAAAAGGAGGGGATGTCACGTGACACATCCAACACTATGTGTCCGTGGACAAGCTACAGTATGATCAGGGTTCAGTTTAGTCAAGTTGGTCTAGAATAGGAAGTGATCTAGCACTTTTGTAAGTCTGTTCGCAGACCGTGCATGTCCAAACACTAAGATTAGATGCATAACCTCTGGTTGCACACAGCATCACCATCAGATTCCAGTCAGATCCCATCAGTAGCATTTTAACAGTGCATAGGCCTATTTTCCCTATTTTTGACATTTTTTACTTATTATTTTTAAGTGACTTTTATTGGAACGTAGTAAGGGCAATTTTGCTAAGTTTGTATAAATAAAAACCTAGCACTAGCACTTTCTGACAGAAGAGGCAGTAGGAGCTTCGGTTCAACAGGCACCTTCTCAGCAGGAACCCCCTGCAAGGCCTAGCGTTTTTGCTACACAACAACGAGGCTAGCGTTTTGCATCAAGAACCCAAATCGGCCAGTGTTTTTGCACTTGCAAATTCCCGGCGATAGTAGAACCACAGATCAGCGTACCGTTTTGCATTTGCAAGACATTCGGCAACAGCAAAACCAGCAAAAGCCCTAGCGTTTCTACAAGAAGACTTCAAATCAGCCCTAGCGTTTTTAGTTTGCAGATCAGCCTCGGCGTTTTGCAGATTCACCGCGTCGAAACATCAAGAACCACCAGCATTTTCAGTTTTCAGCCCTTAGACACCGCAGATCAAGTCTTGAACCTCGCAGATCTCCCCTTCCGCAGTAGTTCCTCACCGCACAATCAGATCCCGCATAGTTTGCAGATTCCGCCCAGAAAACGCAGATTTCAGCATCTGCGTTTTCAGCGCGTCGTCGCCGCATCGTCGCCATCGACATCGTCATCGACATAGAGTCATAATTCAGCAGATAAAGATTTGCAGATTTCAGCCCTTAGCAATTTCAGTTTTCAGCTGTCTCGTCGTCGTCCTCATCGTCGTCGACATCGTCGGCAAGTCCAGGCATTGTAGAGATTTGTGCAATCATAAGTAGACCGCTCTCGCCATAGAGAGTGGGGCCTTCGGAGGAGGGTTTTACGCCGTCTCTGGTGTCATATTCTCTTCTCTCTCTATCTCTCAGTCTCATGCACCTTCACGCACAGTGTCCATTCACTTTGTTTGTGTCATTTGCACTCTCTCACTAAAGGAACGGAAGGCTCTCCCTTCCGTAAGTAAAAGGAACCTTGAGCACAATTTGGAGCACTCATCTTGAGCAAAGTTCAAACATTCATTCCGCTGCACCTTACATTGGTATCAGAGCTTTGGCAGTGTTCTGTATCACTCTCAAGGAAAGAACCACAGAATTGTTTTTGCTTGTTGAGGTCGCACGAACCCAAGTTCACTTGGGCGTGTCGATTCTTAATCGTGTTTTTGCAGAGTGACAGGAAACCCAAGAAAGAAGGGCTTGTCCAACCTCCCCTTGTGCATCTTTTCACTCATTGAGAGCGGACCATGCACTTAGCGGCCGGCCAATCGACGTGAAATGGGAAAAAGCAACCTTGGTGTGAGCGCAAGGCCGCCAAGGGGTGCGCCGCGGATAAGAGCAAATCTCGCGTGCAGAGAAGATCTTTCTCTAACACAGATTGCAAGCTAAAGAAGAACTTGAAGAACTCAGAAACCTCAAGACCCCCAAGAACCCAAGTTCCTCGTGAACTTAAGAACCCAAGACTTCAATGGATGGTCATCACTCGAAGCGGAATGCATACTTCGCTTGGAGGTGGTGAGCATGGGAGTGGCGAAGAAGAGTTTTCCCCACCAGGAGGTTTTTCCGACCCTTCCCCATCTACGACAAGGGTTGCCCTAACTCCTATGGAGGCTTCCGACATGAGGATGATGGACAAGGAGTTCGCAGAAAGAAGGGCAGTCATAGATCGTGACTACGAAGAAAGAGTGGCAGCCATAGAGCGTAAGTACGACTTGGAAGCCAAAGAAAGGCAAGCCAAATTGGATCGCGAGAACAAAGTAAGAAAAGCAGAAAGAAAGGCCAACTTGGAGCGTGAGCGTGAGCAAGCGCGCTTGGCGCCGAACAGAGCGCCCCACACATGAAAGAGATGTTGCAATTCTTTTCTCAAGTGCAGACACAAATGCAAGAGATTCGGGAAAAAGAGACTCTCTCAGTCTCTTCTTCTCCCAAGCATGACATACATGATTTGCATGATAATGATTTGAATGACAATGATAAGCATGATGATTTGGATGATAATGATGAGCATGATGATTTGCATGATCAAGATGTGATTTCTCACAAGCATGATGATTTGCATGAAGAGGATGTGAGTGTTCACAAGAATGATGTGTTAGTTGATACTTTCTCTGGTGAAGCTAACCTCATTGCAAATTCCATCAGTCACGAAGAATCGATCTTGGCTCTCGAGCCTAGGTCCAAAGAACCCCCTCAGGAAGAACCGATCTTGGCTCTCGAGCCTAGGTCCAAAGAACCCTTACAGGAAGTACTATGTGTTCGAATGATTTGTCAGCACGCATTGTACGAGTGTTCTGTTCGTGATCGTTTCCTGTATTTTTGTCAGCATCTTTATGTGATCTCTTTTCCTAGGCATGACATAGTGTACGTTGAGCACGTTTCACTCATGAATGAGCACAAATGTATGCGGATTTTTCATGAAAAGCTGAAAAGTATGCATTCAAAGAAGTCACATTTCATGTCTCTTCCTTGGCACGACACAGTTTGTCACGTGACACATCCAACCCTATGTGTCCGTGGACAAGCTACAACATGATCATGGTTCAATTAGTCCAGTCAGTCTAGATTAGAAGTGATCTGGCACTTTTTGTGAGTTTATTCGTAGACCGTGCATGCCCAGTCACTTAGTGTAGATGCATATCCTCTGGTTGCACAGAGCATGATCATAAGCATTCCCATCAGATTATATCAGGGGAATTTTCCAGTGCATTTAGCCAATTTTACCTATTTTTGGCATTTTTCACTTATTAATTTAAGTGACTTTCCAACAAAAGTAGGTAGGGCAATTTGGGTAAGAAAATATATAAGCAAACCAAAGTTAGCACTAAATGTTAGAAGAGGCAACAGGAGCCAAGCTCAGCAGGCAACTTCTCAGCAAGACTAAGCCTTGGTGGTTCCCTCCAAGCAGCAGATCTCCCCCATTGCCTAGCGTTTTGAACACCATCGCGAGCCATCCTCAGCATTGCCGTTTTTGCATCAGATCTCCCCACAGCATCCCACAACACCTGGCGTTTTGTATCAACAAGGAATCGCCAACAGAAAACCAACTGACCTAGCGTTTTTGCCATCAGCTTCCCTAGCGTTTTTTGGATCTCAGCACATGCAGAATTTCAGCGATTTTCAGCAATAGAAGAGTAGCAGATTCAGCCCAGAAAGACCATCAGTTTTCAGCCTAAAGACACCTCAGTTTTCAGCCCTAAACCTACAGATTTTCACTGACAAAGAACCAGAGAAACAGCCCCAAAAATCAGCGTTTTTGGAACCGCAGCAGATTTCAGCCCATAGCGTTTTTGGACAGCAGATAAAAGATTGCAGATTTCAGCCCTTAGGTCGACCTCGTCATCTCCGTCCTCGTCGTCAACATAGCCTAGACTTGCAGCAGTCACATGCATTCACTTTGTACCAGATTGTGCAATCATAAGTAGACCACTCTCGTCGACGAGAATGGGGCCTTCGGAGGAGGATTTTACGTCTCTGGTGTCGTATGTCACGTGACACATCCCAACCCTATGTGTCCGTGGACAAGCTACACCACAGCAGGGTTCAGTCAAGTCTAGATTAGTAGTGATCTGGCACTTTTGTGAGTCTATTCGTAGACCGTGCATGTCCAGTCACTTAGCATAGATGCATATCCTCCGGTTGCACACAGCATGATCATCGGAATTCCCATCAGAATCCATACGCATCAGTTAGAGGAATTTTCCAGTGCATTTAGCCTATTTTCCTATTTATTGGGATTTTCACTTATTATTTTTAAGTGACTTTCCTACAAAAGTAGGTAGGGCAATTTTGCTAAGTTAATATATAAGCAAACCCAAGTTAGCACTTTCTGGCAGAAGAGGCAGCAGGAGCTTCCCGCTCAACAGGCAACTTCTCAACAGATTTCAGCCCTTAGGTCGATCTCGTCATCTCCGTCCTCGTCGTCAACATAGCCTAGACTTGCAGCAGTCACATGCATTCACTTTGTACCAGATTGTGCAATCATAAGTAGACCACTCTCGTCGACGAGAATGGGGCCTTCGGAGGAGGATTTTACGTCTCTGGTGTCGTATGTCACGTGACACATCCCAACCCTATGTGTCCGTGGACAAGCTACACCACAGCAGGGTTCAGTCAAGTCTAGATTAGTAGTGATCTGGCACTTTTGTGAGTCTATTCGTAGACCGTGCATGTCCAGTCACTTAGCATAGATGCATATCCTCCGGTTGCACACAGCATGATCATCGGAATTCCCATCAGAATCCATAAGCATCAGTTAGGGGAATTTTCCAGTGCATTTAGCCTATTTTCCTATTTATTGGGATTTTCACTTATTATTTTTAAGTGACTTTCCTACAAAAGTAGGTAGGGCAATTTTGCTAAGTTAATATATAAGCAAACCCAAGTTAGCACTTTCTGGCAGAAGAGGCAGCAGGAGCTTCCCGCTCAACAGGCAACTTCTCAGCAAACCCCCCCCCCCCCCCCCCCCCCCCCCCCCCAGCAGTAGATCCTCACCATCTCCATCCCTCCCTTGGCGATTTCTACCACAGCAGTTTCCCCCGCTTCCCTTCCCTTGGATGATCGCCCAAGCACCCCTCAGCCCAGCGTTTTCAGCCATAAAAACGCCAGCCCTTCAGCCAGCGTTTTTCATCCAAAAACGCCAGCAAACTGCAGCAGATCTCAACGTTTTCATTTTCAGCAATCAGCGTTTTTTATCATCAGTTTCAGCAGGGATAAAAGCGCAGGTTTTCGGCAACAGAGCATTAGCAGATCAGCCCCATTCAGTTGCAGAAGTACCCCCAAGTTTAGCCCAAGAAAACGCAGCCAAAACAGTCATTTTCAGCCACCGAAACAGTCCCCGAATTCAGCGATTAGAAGCCCACAGATTTCAGCCATCGAGTCGTCGTCGTCATCACCGTCGTCGTCATCGGCATAGTCCAACTTGCATTTGTCCATTGCATACGCATTGTACACCTTTGTGCAATCAAAGTAGACCACTCTCGCCGACGAGAGTGGGGCCTTCGGAGGAGGGTTTTACAACCTCTCAGCATCGTATCTCTTCTCTCTCCTTCTCTCAGTCTCATTCACTTGCACGCACAATCCACTCACTTTGTTCGTGACCACAGCACTCTACAAGACGGAAAGCTCTCTCTTTCCCTAAAGAACTAAAAGGAACCTTGAGCAATAAGGATCACTAATCTTGAGAAAATACAACATTCATTCCGTTGCACCTTACATTGGTATCAGAGCTTTGGAAGTGTTCTGCATTACTCAAGAAAAGAACCACAAGAATTTTTTTGCTTGTTGCAATCGCACGAACCCAAGTTCACTTGGGCGTGGCGATTCCTAATCGTGTTTTGTTGAAGAGTGACAGGAATCCCAAGAAAGAAGGGCTTGTCCAGCCTCCCCTTGTGTCTCTTTTCACTCATTGAGAGCAAACCGTGCACTTAGCCGCCGGCCAATCTACGTGAGGTGGAAAAAAGCAACCTTGGTGTGAGCGCAAGGCCACCAAGGGGTGCACCCGTAGAAAAGGGTAGAACTCGGGTGAAGTTCTACCCTTTTCTACCTTCTCCAACGCAATTTGCAAGCGAAAGAAAACCTCAAGAACCCCAAGACCCTCAAAACTCAAGAACCCAAGATTCTCGCGAATCAAGGACCTCAAGAACCCAAGTTCCTCGTAAACTGAAGAAACCAAGACCCTCAAGAACCCAAGTTCCTCGTGAACTTAAGAACCCAAGAACCCACAAGAACCCACAACTTCAGCATGATCATCACTCGAAGCGGAATGGATACTTCGCTTGGAGGTGATGAGCATGAAAGAGGCGAAGAAGAATTTTCCACACCAGGAGGTTTTTCCGACCCTTACCCATCTACGACAAAGATTGCACGAACTCCTATGGAGGAGTTGGACCAAGAAAGAGAAGCAGAAAGAAAAGCCTACGAAGAAGACATGGCAGCCATCGAGCGTAAGTACCAAGAAAGAATGGCAGCCATAGCGCGTGAGAGCGAGCAAGCACGCTTCGCAGCCAAAGAAAGACAAGCAGAATTTGATCGTGAGAACAAAGCCCTCAAAGAACAGAGCGACCGACAGAACAAAGAGATGTTGCGACTTTTTTCTCAAGTACAGGCGTACTTTGCACAGAATCACGAAAAGGAGACTCTCTCAATCTCTTTTTCTCCAAAGCATGATACACAAGATTTGCATGATTGTGTGAAGCATGATGATGATTCGATTGATAATAATTTGCATGATGATAAGCATGATGATTTGGATGACAAAGATAAGCATGATGATTTGAATGATATTGCTAAGCATGATGATTTGGATACCAATGACAAGCATGATGATTTGCATGATCAAGACGTGATTTCTCACAAGCATGATGAGTTGCATGAAGAAGATGTGATTGTTCACAAGGATGATATGTTAGTTGATGCTTTTTCTAGCGAAGTTAACCTCGTTGTAGATTCGATCAATCACGAAGAACCGATCTTGGCTTTCGAGTCGAGGTCCAACGAACCCCCACAGGACGATTCGATCATTCAAGAAGAAGCGATCTTGGCTCTCGAGCCTAGGTCAAAAGTACCCTCACAGAAAGTACTATGTGTTCGCATGATTGATACGCATGCATTGTTCGAGTGTTTCATTCGTGAAGGTTTCCTGTATTTTAGTCAGCATCGTTATGTGATCCCTTTTCCTAGGCATGACATATTGTATGTTGAGCACGTTTCTCTCATGGATGAGCACAAATGTCTGCGGATTTTTCGTGAAAAGTTGAAAAGTTTGTATGTAAGGAAGTCCCATTCCATGTCTCTTCCTTGGTATGACACAGTTTCCGAAAGAGCACATGATAGTATGAGCACCAAGCATGGGCATTTCCATTGTCATTTTCCACAGTTGATTGATTTCGATCAAACAGAAAAGATTCGAACTCATTGTTTGCATGTGTTTGATGAACGGGTTGTCACTTCGTCTATTTGTTCATCTACATTGCATGCACAGTCTTTAGAGAAGACTATTTTTTTCCTTCACTTTACATGGAATGGGTATGTTCATGGTTTGGTGTTGGAGATGGTTTCAGGAATTTTCAGCCATGGAGATTCTTGAAGACGAAAGAAGCAGGTCTCTAGAAGAAGTTGACGCAAGAAAAGAGACAGAGAGAAGGAGAGAGAAGATATACGACACCGAGAGGTTGTAAAATCCTCCTCCGAAGGCCGCACTCTCGTCGGCGAGAGTGGTCTACTTGATTGCACAAATGCGTACAATGCAAATGCAATGGACAGATGCAGGTTGGACTATGCCGATGACGACGAGCTGGCGTTTTTATGGCTGAAAACGCTGGGCTGAGAGGTGCTTGGGCGATCATGCAAGGGAAGGGAAGCGGGGGAAACTGCTGTGGTAGAAATCGCCAAGGGAGGGATGGAGATGGCGAGGATCTACTGCTGGGGGGGGGGGGGGGGGGGGGGGGGGGGTTTCTGCTAAGAAGTTGCATGTTGAGCGGGAAGCTCCTGCTGCCTCTTCTGCCCGAAAGTGTGAACTTTGGTTTGCTTATATATTAACTTAGCAAAATTGCCCTACCTACTTTTGTAGGAAAGTCACTTAAAAATAATAAGTGACTTTCCTACATAAGTAGGTAGGGCAATTATGCTAAGTTAATATATAAGCAAACCAAAGTTCACACTTTTTGGCAGAAGAGGCAACAAGAGCTTCCCGCTCAACAAGCAACTTCTCAGCAAGAGCTTCCCCCGCTTCCCTTCCCTTGCATGATCGCCCAAGCACCCCTCAGCCCAGCGTTTTCAGCCATAAAAACGCCAGCCCTTCAGCCAGCGTTTTTCATCCAAAACCGCCAGCAAACTGCAGCAGATCTCAGCGTTTTCATTTTCAGCAATCAGCGTTTTTTATCATCAGTTTCAGCAGGGATAAAAGCGCAGGTTTTCGGCAACAGAGCATTAGCAGATCAGCCCCATTCAGTTGCAGAAGTACCCCCAAGTTTAGCCCAAGAAAACGCAGCCAAAACAGTCATTTTCAGCCACCGAAACAGTCCCCGAATTCAGCGATTAGAAGCCCACAATTTCAGCCATCGAGTCGTCGTCGTCATCGGCATAATTCAACTTACATCTGTCCATTGCATACGCATTGTACACCTTTGTGCAATCAAAGTAGACCACTCTCGCCGACGAGAGTGGGGCCTTCGGAGGAGGGTTTGCCAACCTCTCGGTGTCGTATCTCTTCTCTCTCCTTCTCTCAGTCTCATTCACTTGCACGCACAATCCACTCACTTTGTTCGTGACCACAGCACTCTACAAGACGGAAAGCTCTCTCTTTCCCTAAAGAACTAAAAGGAACCTTGAGCAATAAGGATCACTAATCTTGAGAAAATACAACATTCATTCCGCTGCACCTTACATCGTATCTCTCTTCTCTCTCTATCTCCCAGTCTCATACACTTGCACGCACAGTGTCCATTCACTTTGTTTGTGATCATAGCACTCTCTCATTAAGAACGGAAGGTTCTACCTTCCATAGAAACAAAAGGAACCTTGAGCACAGTTCGGAGCACTCATCTTGAGCTAAGTACAAACATTCATTCCGCTGCACCTTACATTGCTATCAAAGCTTTGGCAGTGTTCTATATCACTCAAGGAAAGAACCACAAGAATCACAAGCATTTTTTTTGCTTGTTGCGATCGCATGAACCCAAGTTCGCTTGGGCGTGTCGATTCCTAATCGTGTTTTTGAAGAGTGACAGGAATCCCAAGAAAGAAGGGCTTGTCCAGCCTCCCCTTGTCTCTTTTCACTCATTGAGAGCGGACCGTGCACTTAGCGGCCGGCCAATCGACGTGAGGAGGGAAAAAGCAACCTTGGTGTGAGCGCAAGGCCGCCAAGGGGTGCGCCCGCGGAAAGGAGTAGAACTCGGGTGAAGAGAAGATCCTTTTCAAACACGGTTTGCAAGCGAAAGAAAACCTCAAGAACCTCAAGAACCTCAAGAACCAAGACCCTCACGAACCCAAGTTCCTCGCGAACTTCAAAACCCAAGACCACAAGAACCCACGACTTCAGAATGGTCATCACTCGAAGCAGAATGGATATTTCGCTTGGAGGTGATGAGCATGAGAGAGGCGAAGAAGAATTTTCCCCACCAGGAGGTTTTTCTGACCCTTCCGCATCTACGACAAAGATTGCACTAACTCCTATGGAGGAGTTGAAGCAGTTGTCTATGGAAAGGAAGTTAGAACGCGAAGCAAGACATGCAAAAAGAATGGCAGATATGGAACGCAGCCACGCAAAAAGAAGAGCAGAAAGAAAAGCAGAAATCGAGCGCAGACACCAAGAAAGAATTGCAGCCGCCGTCAAAGGAATGAGCGACCAACACATGAAAGAGTTCTTGCAACTCGTTTCTCAAGCTCAGGCACAGCTGCAAGAGCTTCGGGAAAAGGAGACTCTCTCAATCTCTTCTTCTCCAAAGCATGATACACAGGATTTGCATGATTGTGTGAAGCATGATGATGATTTGATTGACAATGACTTGCATGATGTTTTGAACAACAATGATAAGCACAATGATTTGAATGACATTGATTTGAATGATAATGATGAGCATGATGATTTGCATGATCAAGATGTGATTTCTCACAAGCATGATGAGTTGCATGAAGATGATGTGATTGTTCACAAGGATGATGAGTTAGTGGATGCTTTTTCTAGCGAAGCTAGCCTCGTGGTAGATTCGATCAATCACGAAGAACCGATCTTGGCTTTCGAGTCAAGGTCCAAAGAACCCCCACAGGACGATTCGATCACTCAGGAAAAACAGATCTTGGCTCTCGAGCCTAGGTCCAAAGAACCCTCACAGGAAGTATTATGTGTTCGCATGATTGATACGCACGCATTGTTCGAGTGTTTCATTCGTGATTGTTTCCTGTATTTTAGTCGGCATCTTTATGTGATCCCTTTTCCTAGGCATGACATATCGTACGTTGAGCACGTTTCACTCATAAATGAGCACGAATGTATGCGGATTGTTCATGAAAAGCTGAAAAGTATGTATGTAAGGAAGTCACATTCCATGTCTCTTCCTTGGCATGACACATTCGTAGAAAGAGCACATGAAAGTATGAGCACGAAGCATGGGCATTTCCGTTGTGAATTGCCATAGTTGATTGCTCTACATCATAAGAGAGAGATTCGATCTCATTGTTTGCGTGTGTGTGTTGAACGGTTTGGCACTCTGTCTATTGGTTCATCTACATTGCATGCATAGTCTTTGAGGAAGACACGATTTTTTCCACTCACCTTACATGGAATAGGTATGTTCATGGTTTTGTGTTAGAAATGGTTTCAGGAATTTTCAGCTATGGAGATTCTTGAAGAAGAAAGAAGCATGACTCTCGATGAAGTTGAAGCATTGAAGGAGTCACAGAAGACTTTGTCGCTTTCGGCGCGGCCCAAAGAAACAAGCGTTGCAGACCTTTATGAAGTTCAAGTACTGCATGACCCACACATCAGAGTGGGCCGGCGAAGAGTCCCTTCCAGCATTCCGGATGCTATTGGCGATCTCCCTCGACGCCATACAGTTCGGTACCAGTACCTCACTTTGATAAGGAGGGGATGTCACGTGACACATCCAACCCTATGTGTCCGTGGACAAGCTACACTATGATCAAGGTTCAGTCAGTCCAGTCAGTTTAGATTAGAAGTAATCTGGCACTTTTTGTGAGTCTATTCGTAGACCATGCATGCTCAATCACTTAGTGTAGATGCATATCCTCTGGTTGCACACAGCATGATCATAAGCATTCCCATCAGAATCCATCAGATTCCATCAGGGGAATTTTCCAGTGCATTTAGCCTATTTTACCTATTATTGGCATTTTTCACTTATTAATTTAAGTGACTTTCCAACAAAAGTAGGTAGGGCAATTTGGGTAAGAAAATATATAAGCAAACCAAAGTTAGCACTAAATGGCAGAAGAGGCAACAATAGCCAAGCTCAGCAGGCAACTTCTCAGCAAGACCAAGCCTTGGTGGTTCCCTCCAAGCAGCAGATCCCCCCCATTGCCTAGCGTTTTCAACAAGAACCATCGCCAGCCATCCTCAGCATTGGCGTTTTTGCATCATATCTCCCCGCAGCATCCCACAACAACTGGCGTTTTGTATCAACAAGGAATCGCCAGCAGAAAACCAACGGACCTAGCGTTTTTGCCATCAGCTTCCCTAGCGCTTTTGGACCAACTTCCCTAGCAATTTTGGATCTCAGCACATGCAGACTTTCAGCGATTTTCAGCAACAGAAGAGTAGCAGATTCAGCCCATAAAGAAGTAGCAGATTCAGCCCAGAAAGACCATCAGCTTTCAGCCTAAAGACACCTCAGTTCTCAGCCCTAAACCTGCAGATTTTCACCGACAAAGAACCACAGAAACAGCCCCAAAAATCAGCGTTTTTGGAACCGCAGAAGATTTCAGCCCATAGCGTTTTTGGACAGCAAATAAAAGATTGCAGATTTCAACCCTTAGGTCGACATCAGCATCTCCGTCGTCATCGTCAACATAGCCTAGATTGCATCAATCACATGCATTCACTTTTGTACCAGATTGTGCAATCATAAGTAGACCACTCTCGCCGACGAGAGTGGGGCCCTCGGAGGAGGGTTTTACGACGTCTCTGGTGTCGTATCTCTCTTCTCTCTCTATCTCTCAGTCTCATACACTTGCACGCACAGTGTCCTTTCACTTTCTTTGTGATCATACCACTCTCTCATTAAGAACGGAAGGCTCTACCTTCCATAAGAACAAAAGGAACCTTCAGCACAGTTCGGAGCTCTCATCTTGAGCAAATCGCAAACATTCATTTCGCTGCACCTTACATAATTGTACAAAGAGCACAAGAAAGAATGAGCACCAAGCATGGGCATTTCCGTTGTGAATTACCACAGTTGATTGATTTAGATCAGAAGAGATAGATTCGATCTCATTGTTTGCGTGTGTGGTGAACGGTTTGGCACTCCGTCTATTTGTCATCTACATTGCATGCACAGTCTTTTAGGTAGACGAGATTTTTTCCAGTAACCTTACATGGAATAGGTATGTCCATGTTTTTGTGTTGGAGGTGGTTTCATGAATTTTCAGCCTAGGAGATTCTTGAAGAACGTGGACCTACGTCCATAGAAGAAGTGGAAGCATTGAAGGAGACTCAGAAGACTTTGTCGCTTTCGGCGCGGCCCAAAGAAGCAAGCGTTGCAGACCTTTATGAAGTTCAAGTACCGCACGATCCACACATCAGAGTGGGCCGGCGAAGAGTCCCTTTTAAGATTCCGGATGCTATTGGCGATCTTCCTCGACGCCATACAGTTCGTTACCCAGTACCTCACTTTGAAAAGGAGTGGATGTCACGTGACATATCCAACACTATGTGTCCGTGGACAACCTACAGCATGATCAGGGTTCAGTTCAGTCATTCAGTCTAGAATAGGAAGTGATCTCGCATTTTTGTGAGTCTGTTCGTAGACCGTGCATGTCCAGACACTTAGATTAGATGCATATCCTCTGGTTGCACACAGCATGACCATCATATTCCAATCAGATCCCATCAGTAGCATTTTAACAGTGCATAGGCCTACTTTCCCTATTTTTGACATTTTTCACTTATTATTTTTAAGTGACTTTTGTTAAAAGTAGGTAGGGCAATTCTATTAAGTTTGTATAAATAAAAACCTAGCGCTAGCACTTTCTGGCAGAAGAGGCAGCAGGAGCTTCGGTTCAGCAGGCACCTTCTCAGCACGAACCCTCAGCAAGGCCTAGCGGTTTTGCTACACAGCATCAAGCACAGAATCGAGGCTAGCGTTTTGCATCAAGAACACAGATCAGCAAGTGTTTTTGCACTTGCAGATTCCCGGAGATAGTACAACCACAAATCAGCCTAGCGTTTTGCATTTGCAAGAAATTCGGCAACAACAGAACCAGCAAAAGCCCTAGCGTTTTTGCAAGAAGACTTCAAATCAGCCCTAGCGTTTTTGGTTTGCAAATCAGCCCCGGCGTTTTGCAGATTCACCGCGACGGAACATCAAGAACCACCAGCGTTTTCAGTTTTCAGCCCTTAGACACTGCAGATCAAGTCTTGAACCTCACAGATCTCCCCTTCCCGCAGCAATTCCTCACCGCACGGTCAAATCCCGCATAGTTTGAAGCTTCCACCCGGATAACGCAGATTTCAGCATCTGTGTTTTCAACGCGTCGTCATCGCATCGTCGCCATCGACATCGTCATCAACATAGAGTCATAATTCAGCAGATAAAGATTTGCAGATTTCAGCCCTTAGCAGTTTCAGTTTTCAGATGTCTCGTGGTCGTCCTCATCGGCAAGTCCAAGCATTGTAGAGATTTGTGCAATCATAAGTAGACCGCTCTCGCCATAGAGAGTGGGGCCTTCGGAGGAGGGTTTTACGCCGTCTTTGGTGTCGTATTCTCTTCTCTCTCTATCTCACAGTCTCATGCACCTTCACGCACAGTGTCCATTTACTTTGTTTGTGTCATTTGCACTCTCTCAATAAAGGAACGGAAGGCTCTCCCTTCCGTAAGTAAAAGGAACCTTGAGCACAGTTCGGAGCACTCATCTTGAGCAAAGTTCAAACATTCATTCCGCTGCACCTTACATTGGTATCAGAGCTTTGGCAGTGTTCTGTATCACTCAAGGAAAGAACCATAGAATTTTTTTTGCTTGTTGAGGTCGCACGAACCCAAGTTCACTTGGGCGTGTCGATTCCTAATCGTGTTTTTGAACAGTGACAAGAAACCCAAGAAAGAAGGGCTTGTCCAGCCTCCCCTTGTGCCTCTTTTCACTCATTGAGAGCGGACCATGCACTTATTCGCCGGCCAATCGACGTGAGGTGGGAAAAAGCAACCTTGGTGTGAGCGCAAGGTCGCCAAGGGGTGCGCCTCGGAAAAGAGCAAATCTCGGGTGAAGAGAAGATCCTTCTCTAACAGAGATTGCAAGCTAAAGTAGAACCTCAAGAACTCAAGAACCTCAAGACCCCCAAGAACCCAAGACCCACAAGAACCCAAGTTCTCGTGAACTTAAGAACCCAAGACTTCAGTTGATGGTCGTCACTCGAAGCGGAATGCATACTTCGCTTGGAGGTGGTGAGCATGGGAGTGGCGAAGAAGAGTTTTCCCCACCAGGAGGTTTTTCCGACCCTTCCCCATCTACGACAAGGATTGCCCTAACTCCTATGGAGGCTTTCGACATGAGGATGATGGACAAGGAGTTCGCAGAAAGAAGGGCATCCATAGATCGTGACTACGAAGAAAGAGTGGCAACCATAGAGCGTAAGTACGACTTGGAAGCCAAAGAAAGGCAAGCCAAATTGGATCGCGAGAACAAAGTAAGAAAAGCAAAAAGAGAAGCAGAAAGAAAGGCCGACTTGGAGCGTGAGTGTGAGCAAGCGCGCTTGGCGCCGAACAGAGCGCCCGACACATGAAATAGATGTTGCGACTCTTTTCTCAAGTGCAGGCACAGATGCAAGAGATTTGGGAAAAAGAGACTCTCTCAGTCTCTTCTTCTCCCAAGCATGACATACATGATTTGCATGATAATGATTTGAATGACAATGATAAGCATGATGATTTGGATGATAATGATGAGCATGATGATTTGCATGATCAAGATGTGATTTCTCACAAGCATGATGATTTGCATGAAGAGGATGTGAGTGTTCACAAGAATGATGTGTTAGTTGATACTTTCTCTAGTGAAGCTAGCCTCATTGCAAATTCCATCAGTCAAACAAAGAATCGATCTTGGCTCTCGAGCCTAGGTCCAAAGAACCCCCTCAGGAAGAACCGATCTTGGCTCTCGAGCCTAGGTGCAAAGAACCCTTACAGGAAGTACTATGTGTTCGAATGATTTGTCAGCACGCATTGTACGAGTGTTCCGTTCGTGATCGTTTCCTGTATTTTTGTCAGCATCTTTATGTGATCTCTTTCCCTAGGCATGGCATATTGTACGTTTAGCACGTTTCACACATGAATGAGCACAAATGTATGCGGATTATTCATGAAAAGCTGAAAAGTATGCATTCAAAGAAGTCACATTTCATGTCTCTTCCTTGGCGCAATACAGTTGTAGAAAGAGAACAAGAAAGAATGATCACCAAGCATGGGCATTTCCATTGTGAACTGCCACAGTTAATTGATTTAGATCAGAAGAGAAAGATTCGATCTCATTGTTTGCGTGTGTGGTGAACGGTTTGGCACTCCGTCTATTTGTTCATCTACATTACATGCACAGTCTTTTAGGCAGACGAGATTTTTTCCAGTCACCTTACATGGAATAGGTATGGTGATGTTTTTGTGTTGGAAATGGTTTCAGGAATTTTCAGCCTCGGAGATTCTTGAAGGTGGACCTACGTCCATAGAAGAAGTGGAAGCATTCAAGGAGACTCAAAAGACTTTGTGTCGCTTTCGCTTCAGCCCAGAAAAGCAAGCGTTGCACACCTTTACGAAGTTCAAGTACCGCACGACCCACACATCAGAATGGGCCGGCGAAGAGTCCCTTCCAGGATTCCGGATGCTATTGGCATAAACTTCGGTACCAGTACCTCACTTTGAAAAGGAGGATGTCACGTGACACATCCAACACTATGTGTTCGTGGACAAGCTACACCATGATCAAGGTTCAGTTTAGCCAAGTCAGTCTAGAATAGGAAGTGATCTGGCACTTTTGTGAGTCTGTTCGCAAACCGTGCATGTCCAGACACTTAGATTAGGTGCATATCCTCTGGTTGCACACAGCATGACCATTAGATTACAGTCAGACCCCATCAGTAGCATTTTTACAGTGCATAGACCTATTTTTTCTATTTTTGACATTTTTCACTTATTATTTTTAAGTGACTTTTGTTGGGAACTAGGTAGGGCAATTTTAGCAAGCAACTATATAAGTAAACCTAGCGCTAGCACTTTCTGGCAGAAGAGGCAGCAGGAGCTTCAGTTCAACGGGCACCTTCTCAGCAGGAACACCCCCCCCCCCCCCCCCCCCCCCCCCCCCCCCAGCAAGGCCTAGTGTTTTTGCAACACAGTAGCAAGGCTAGCGTTTTGCATCCACAGGACAGCCGTGGCGTTTTTGCATGGCATATCAACCTCGGCGATCACAAGACACAACAGATCAGCCCCAGCGTTAGCAGTTTCCTTAGCAGATCAGCCCCAGCGTTAGCAGATTCCCCAGTTAGCAAATCAGCCCCAGCGTTAGCAGTTTCCTTAGCAGATCAGCCCCAGCGTTAGCAAATTCCCCAGTCAGCAAATCAGCCCCAGCGTTAGCAGTTTCCTCAGCAAGACAGATTTCAGCCCCTAGCGTTTTTGGTTTGCAGATCCACCTCAGCGTTTTTGCAGATCTTCGCGACGGGATCAGCCCTAGACTCAGCGTCTTCAGTTTTCAGCAGACAGTTTCCGTAGAAGAAACCCCAAACCTCGTAGATCTCACCTTCCAGCAGCAGATCCTCGCCACACAGTCAAATCCCGCAAAGTTTGCAGTTTCAGCCCGGAAAACGCAGATTTCGGCATCTGCGTTTTCAACGCGTCGTCGTCGCGCCGACATAGAGTCAAAATTCAGCAGATAAAGATTTGCAGATTTCAGCCCTTAGCATTTTCAAATTTCAGCCCCATCTCGTCGTCGTCGACATCGTCGACAAGTCCAAGCATTGTAGAGATTTGTGCAATCAATAGTAGACCACTCTCGCCATAGAGAGTGGGGCCTTCGGAGGAGGGTTTTGACAACATTCTGGTGTCGTATTCTTCTCTCTCTATCTCTCACTCTCAGCACCTTCATTCACAGTGTTCATCCACTTTGTTTGTGTCCATTGCACTCTTACACTAAGGGAACGGAAGGCTCTCCCTTCCGTAAGTAAAAGGAACCTTGGGCACACTTCGGAGCACTCATCTTGAGCAAAGTTCAACATTCACTTCCGCTGCACTTTACACTATCAACCTATCAGTATACTTGAAATCTCATAAGAAATCAGTAAATTTATTCTCATCAAGGCAGCTTGTGAGCGACTCCCCTCTTATGCAATCTGCGCCGCACCAGATTCAACTTGTTGATTTATCGGTAGATCTTGGAATAGTCAGTGCTAAACCAAAAGCCTCAAGGTAAAGCTCTAATATCTAAGGAGTATTTCCTAAGTCCTCCATCCTCTTGGCATCAAGAGCCGGATAATTCCTGAACTTGACCAAATACCGTCGTGTCAGCTTACCTTTCACTTTCCTTTCCTTCTGAGCCAACACCTGTTCTGGTACGAGTATCAATTTCGTCTCTTCCACTTCCGGTTGCTCATCCGGCCTGGCTTCGTGTCCATTGCACTTCGCCTTTGAAAGGTCTCAATAGACTCATATGAAATGCATTGTAAATCTTCCAAGTATCCGGTAACTTCAATTCGAAGGATATATCATTTATCTTTTCTTGTATCTGGAAGAGTCCATAGTATCTCATACTTAGCTTGAAAAACCCCTCTCCTTACCCTTTCACTTTTCGTAGATGTTGTCACAATTGTGAGTATGTTACAGTATTACATCTACTCCTAGTTGCATATACGCGAAGTGACATGCCAAGGAGGACGCCTACGCTTGGATGGTCACAACCTTTCGCTCAAGAGACATGCCTCTTCGCCAAAAGCCACACTTCTTCGACGACTAGTCACACCCCTTCACTCTACGGTTGTGACTCTTCGTCCAATGGTTGCAGATCTTCGCCAAAAGGATGTGTGTTTACGTCTAAAGCCATGTCTCTTCACCATGAGATGTGTCTCTTCGTCTCCTATATAAGGAGCCTATTGTACTCAGTTTTGGAAGCATTCATTCAATCAATCAACACACATTCAGTCTTTGAGTCTCTTGTCTTCTAGTTTCATTCTTAGTTCAGTTTTTATCTAAGTTCATAGTAAGCGTGTTCTTCACAGTGATATCACAGAAAAAAAAAATCCCACGCCTCTGGACTTGGCGTCTACCTACCCTCGCCGTTGCCTACCCTACCCGTAACCCTCACCTCGTGTGTTGTATGGCGACAGCGAAAAGATGGTGCACTTAAACTACAGTCTACGCGTATGAGGTAACTTAAATTTGTTTCTATTCCTATTAAATAAATACAAAATAGACTACAGATGTGTGTGTGTGGCCTACCCGGAGAAGCCCTGCACCCTTTCATTGGGTTGCACCCTTTCGCGCTTCAATGCTCGTACCCATTCATGTGAAAGGGCACTACCTGGAAACCCTTCGCTTGGCTCGCATCCCTTCCGGCGACTACCCTTTGTGCAATCGCTAAGTGCTGGCTGCATTAAGCACTGGCTGAATCGCTGGGTTGCAATTCGCTGGATAGCTTGCCTTGCTGACGTTTCACCTTGGCTGCCCCTTCGCTGGTCCTTTTTTTTAACGCATTCAACCAGCAGCACATGGTTTTTTTAACTATAACCAATACCTTTAATTTATTAGTTCCCTTGCCCGGCCAACCCACAAAACTTAAAACCCCTCATGTGAACACGTTTTATACATTAAAGCCCAAATCACTTACTAAAAAAAACCATGACGAACAGCCAGCGTTTTGTTGTGCCGAACATTGTCTCTCTCTCCTTTGCTTAATGCGCTGGTAGACCTCTGCTGTGTACCCCATGGCCGACAGATAATTGAATGCACCCATACCTTTCCTATCGTACATAGACAAGTTCCGAAGGAAATTCTACCTGAACACACGAGGTGGTCATCATTCCCGATCCACCTCTGTCCGAGCTAGACGTCATCATAATTCCCGATTCCCCGGCTCCCGGAGTACCGTCCAAATTCTACTCCTGCACCTATTCGAGTTCCCTTTGAGAAGTAACCATGCCAACTTCACAGTATGGAGGTCACTCTGAAGACGCCCTTACTCTTATCAAGGAGCAAATGGCCACACTTTCCACAAGCCTCGCATCACCTCACACTCGCTTGGATCAAATGAAGACCCAAAACACTTCACGAAGTCATCCTACCAACTTCTCGAACGACTAATGTTGCTTCTCCACCACCTTCTTTCGAAGCTTCAATGGACGAACAAAATGAATTTTTATAGAATTTTTAATGATGCACAGAAGAAGAAGCTAGATGTTAAACTGCCGGACTGGTCGCCCCGACAAGCGCGTGTTGGACCAATGGTTATTCAAAATGGAGGTCTACTTGTCCAGCACGGATTTAGTTAGTACGAAAACAGACGTTTCAATTGGCTCGCTACTGCTCTCGCACGCCCCCCCTTGCCTACACCTGTCGCCCCCCTACCACCATCACTAGCCTCTCCCTCCCTCGCCCTCGTGCTGCACGCCTACCCTATTGCGCGCTGCCCCCGCCTACCCCAGCATGCACGCTGCTATGCCTGCGCCCTGCCAACGCGGCTGCTCAGCCCGTTCCCCCACACCCCCGCTGCTCGCCATCACCTCCCCCAGACGACACGGTTTGGGACTAGTGCCGTCTAAGAGTGGAACTCCGCCACTTCGTTTCTCTCGTCTAAATTATCTCTTTCTCTTTCAGTTCGGTGGTTTGAAGTGCTAAAAGTTTGTTCCACTCTAATCTTTTCAGATGACTAGTAGTGCCCTCCTGTTTTTACACTTTCGATTCTCTCCTTGGTTACAAGCTCTCCTACATGTGACCTTTGGCATTTTTGGTTTGACCTCTTTAATATTGATGCTCTCTATCGTGCTTTCTCTGATCAAATAAAACAAGGCTTACCAAATGTTCATACATAGCCTCTTTTATATAGGAGATGAAAAGACACATATCAAGAGGCATGTCTCTTCACAAAGAGACATGACTCTAGACCAAACTTTACATCCTTTGACCAATAGTTGTGACAAGTTGCTAAAGAGACATGACCATTTGATGACGAGGTATATTCGTTGAGTGAAGAGATGCTTTTTGTGAGAGTGAGCAACGGCAATGTCACGTGCACATCTAACCCTAAGTGCATGTGGACAAGCTATCTCAGGTCTACGGTTCAAGTCAGCTTAGGAAGTGTTCTGGCACCTTCTTCAGCCTGTGAGCAGGCCATGCATGTCCAGGCACTTCGATTAGTTGCATATCCTCTGGTTGCACACAACATGATCAGCATCATGACAGTCAATACCCATTATGAGCATTTTGCAGTGCATTGAACCCTTTTTCCCAAAATACACATTTTTCACTTATTTATTAATTAATGACTTTTGTTGGAAAAGAGAGCAGGGCAAATTTGCTAAGGCACTATAAGAGAAACCTAGCGCTAGTACCTTTTAGCAGAAGAGGCAGAAGAAGTTCCAGCAACTTGCAGTGCACCTCTCAACAACACCGACAGAAGGCCCTAGCGTTTTCAGCCAACAGAAACAGAGCGTTTTTGGGATTCCCTCCCTAGCATTTTCATTAGCACGTTCAAACTAGAGTTTTTATCAACAGCAAATCCAGCCTGGTGTTTTTTAGTTTGCACACCTAGCCTAGCGTTTGCAGATTCCGGTGTCAGATCAGTCCCAGTACCTTAGCGTTTTCAGTTTTCAACGCTTAGCCACAACAGATTCAGCCCTTAGCCTCGCAAATCTCACCTACCCGCAGCAGATCCTCGCCATACCGTCAAGTCAGTCAGCATTTTAAGATTTAGCCTGATGTCCGCAGATTTCAGCATCTGCGTTTTCAGCGCATCGCTGTCGCGTCGTCGCCATCACCGTCCTCGGCGACACAGTGTCAGTATTCAGCAAAAAGTCAGCAGTTTGCAGATTTCAGCATTTCAGCCCTAGCGTTTTCAATTTTCAGCGCATTGTCGTCGCCATCGCCGTCCTCGCCGACAGTGTCAGTATTCAGCAGAAAGTCAGCAGTTTGCAGATTTCAGCATTTCAGCCCTAGCGTTTTCAATTTTCAACCCATCCTCATCTTCGACATCATCGGCAAGTCTATTGCATCTAGACCATTGTACCAGATTCGTGCAATCTATAGCATAGACCTCTCTCGCCATAGAGAGGAGGGCCCTTGGAGGAGGGTTTGAGAACCGTCTGGTGTCGTATTCTCTCTCTCTCTCTCTCTCTCTCTCTCTCTCTCTCTCTCTCTCTCTCTCTCTCTCTCTCTCTGCACCTTCATTTACAGTAGCATTCACTTTATTTGTGATCATTGCATTCTCTCTCTAAAGGACGGAAGGCTCTCCCTTCCGTAAGTAAAAGGAACCCTTGAGCATTCATCTTGAGTGCGACCGCAACCAGCAAAAAAATTATTGTGGTCTTTCCTTGAGTGATACAGAACACTGCCAAAGCTTTGATACCAATGTAAGGTGCAGCGGAAGTGAATGTTGAACTTTCCTCAAGATGAGTGCTCCAAACTGTGCTCAAGGTTCCTTTTACTTAGGGAAGGGAGAGCCTTCCGTCCTTTAATGAGAGTGCAAGTGATCACAAACAAAGTGGATAAACACTGTGAGTGAAGGTGCTGAGACTGAGAGATAGAGAGAAGAATACGACACTAGAAAGTTGTCAAACCCTCCTCCAAAGGCCCCACTCTCTATGGCGAGAGCGGTCTACTACTGACTGCACAAATCTCTACAATGCCTTAGACTTGCTGACAATGTCGACGACGATGAGGACGACAACGAAACAGGCTGAAATCTGAAAAACGCTAATGGCTGAAATCTGCAAATCTTTATCTGCTGAATTCTGACTCTATGTCGATGATGACGGCGATGACGACGATGCGACGACGACGCGCTGAAAAAGGCAGAATCTACGTTTTCTGGGCTGGATCTGCGAACTTCGATGGATCTGACTGTGCGGCGAGGATCTCTGTTGTAGGAAGGTGATATCTGCGAGCTTCGGGGCTTCTACAGTGGGGTCTAACTGCTGAAAACTGAAAACGCTGGTCTACTTGTTGGTTCTGTAGACTGTCGCAAAGATCTGCAAAAACGCTTGTTGGTCTTGCTGATCCAAAAAACGCTAGGCTGAATTCTGTGCTTGCGGTGGGAATCTGCTAAGGCTAGGTCTAATCTGCTGTCATGCTGTGGAATCTGCTTACGCTAGGGCTGATCTGCTGTTGTGCTGTGGCCGGGGCTAATCTACAATGCAAAAACGTTGGAGGCTGATCTTGATGCAAAAACGTTGGGCCTTCTCATGGCTGAAAACGCTAGGTCTACCGTCGGTGGGGGATCTTGTTGAGAAGGTGCCTGTTGAACGCAAAGTTCCTGCTACCTCTTCCGCCAAATTGTGCTAGCGCTAATTTGCTTAAGTACTTGACTTGCTAATTTGCTCTACCCAGTTTCCCAACAAAAGTCACTTAAACATAATAAGTGAAAATTGGCTAAAATAGGGAAAATAGGTCTATGCACTGTAAAAAGGCTCCTGATGGGTTCTGATGGAAATCTGATGATCATGTTGTTGTGCAACCAGAGGATATGCATCTATTCTAAGTGCCTGGACATGCATGGTCTGCGAACAGACTCACAAAAGTGCCAGAACACTTCCTAAGCTAACTGAACTGAACCCATGTCATGAAG
Organism: Adiantum capillus-veneris; assembly: GCF_014529385.1. Lineage (NCBI taxonomy): Eukaryota > Viridiplantae > Streptophyta > Polypodiopsida > Polypodiales > Pteridaceae > Adiantum > Adiantum capillus-veneris. The sequence continues at coordinate 16,355,473 of NC_140932.1, read as the reverse complement.
TAGCTTGTCCACGTGCACATAGGGTTAGATGTGCACGTGACAATGGGTGGCCAACCCGGGACAATCACTAGCCGTACAAAACGGCGAAGCAACGGTGGTGTAGCAACAGGATCAAGCGCAAGAAGGTAACACATGGATGAAACGTACACCATAATCTTGGCAGGCTGTTGGATACATTGCGAGATGCTACGATGACAGAGTTTCCACCGAATTCGCGGGTTGCAAGTACTATGGGGTGGTCTTGACGGTTGCGGCAAGTTGAGACAGATGGATCATGGAGCTTTATTATAGGTGAACTATGCCACGATGGCATCACTGACAAAGGATGAAGAACCTCTTACAATTGAGGAGGCCCTTTCACAATGGAAGTGGAAGGAGGCCATGCAGGCAGAGCTTGACTCTATCGAGTGAAAAGACATATGGGAGCTGGTTCTTAGGCCAACAAAGGTAATGCATTGGTGTCAAGTGGGTCTACAAGACAAAGTACAAATGAGATGGGCCTCTAGACATGCACAAGGCTAGACTAGTAGCTATGCAGGCAGAGCTTGACTTTATCGAGTGGAAAGACATGCGGGAGCTGGTTTCAGGGCCAATAAAGCAGGTCATTGGTGTCAAGTGGGTCTACAAGACAAAGTACAAATGAGATGGGTCTTTGAACAAGCACAAGGCTAGATTAGTAGCTCAGGGCTTTTCTCAACAACCAAGAGTGGACTATGACGAGACCTTTGCACCCTCTGTGCAGACGGCAATTATTCAAACAGTTTTTAGAAACCCATCATTGATGGCCCATGTTCGAGATAGATGGCAGGTCACTTTTTCTCAATGGCGACCTAGAGGAGGAGGAATATGTGAAGCAATCTCCACGATTCTCAGTTCCAGGATCCTAGAACCTATAAAAGCCTCGCAAGGCGAGGCACACCCACAAAGAAGCCCTCTATCACTAGATCTAGAAGGGAAGCCCAAAAGCCCAAGAAAAAACCTCCAAAGCTCTAACAGGAACTTCGCTAGGGTAGCTCATGGGTATCAAGAAGGTGGATTGTATCGTATATAGTCTATCTATTCTAGTTTGTAGCCACGGAAATCACACTTGCATCAGTTGTTCTCTACAACCAAAGCCCTTATCACACATCATGATAATATTCTTTGCCACTCTCACTTTGGTCATGTTCCTATTTCCTAGATATATGGCCATTGGATTGCCCAAGTTTCCCAAGCCTCATCATGTTTGCTCTGCATGTGTGAAAAGCAAAAAACACTCGAACTCATTACTAAAGGAGGCTACTTTCATCGTTTATTCATGCTAATATTGCATATGAAGGTGGATTCTCTTGGTGATTCTAAGTACTATTTAACACTTGATGATTCCTCACAAAATACAAGGATATTTTCTATTGCTAAGTCAACTTGTAACTATCAAGTCTCTACCTTGAGAACTTGAAACCAATCTATAACTATATAGTGTAAAGTCTCTATCTTGAGAACTGACATTGGAGGTGAATTATACCATTTTCCAAAGGCATTCAAAGGCAAACCTCCAGCCAGGTGCCACTTGGAACCTTAACCTTGGCCATTGAGTTCTTCTTACACTCTTGCGCGGCTCAACTTGATTAGTTAGTTATCGCTTCAGTACTTCTCTTACCTCCACATCTTGAGATGCTCCACTAGTTACTGCCCACAAAAAATTGCTCCATTGATACCACCATTCCTCCAAAAGATAAAAATTCCCGATGTTCTCCAAATATATATCCTCATCCACTGAGTTGCATATGGTTTTCAGAATTGCATGACGTGTTGCCTTAAGGCTCCTCCCTTGTATTGGTGCATACTTCCACATTGTAGAAACTAAGTCAGGACCAGCATGCCTTTATTAACAAAATTGGCCTATTGATGTGCGGGATGTTCAGTCTGCTGGACATTGAACCTTTCTAGGGTTTCACTTGTCACTTGAAGTGCCCTTGGTCACCACTGATTCTATAACTTATACCTCACTTGATACAGACTGATCTTAAATTTCTCAGTTTATAATGTTCTTCATCACCCAACCTAAATAAGTGACATACTTTCTGGCAACTGGTATGATTCAGTAGAGAGATAAGGGACACACAGAAGGGCCAACCTGGTGAAAATGTTTTGCATCTTCATCAAAGACATATGACGGTGTTAAATCTGTGCCGCCACCAAACCACCAAGCCCTTGGAGCCCCTGAGACACCTACAACCCACACATGCAAGAATGAGTTAAAAAAATCACACAATTTAGAACATTCAAAACAGGTAGATAGCCTTAGCAAAACGTTCAAACTGGAATGCATAGGCATTGTGCAAGGCAATGCTGATTCAAAAACGAGGTATCCTGACAAGGAAGCACCTCTCAGAAGAACAACTCTTCGCAAACTGAAACAGTGAAAAAAGTCCCACTCATGTAATATTGAACAAAGAGGGGGAGATGTACCTTCAGGTGCATCTGTCTCAAAGTAGCGATAGTTGAAATGCACAGTAGGTGCAAATGGGTTCTTTGGATGCATAACCTGCAAGTCGCAAAGCGTGTCGTGATCTAATTTGAACAGCTTACGTAGTGATATGATATAAAGACTACTTACTGGAATGAAAAATTCTCATAGGGCCAAGAAAATGCACATGGGACCATAAGATAACATACCGAACTAATTCCAGATGCAAAAAAAGGCACACGTCCTGCCTTGTTCACAGGTATCCCACTAGTACTGGTGGCTGCTCTATAAGCCTCTGGAGGCATTGTTCCATATACAACAGAGACATTAACACCAGCTTTTTCCCATACATTGCCATCCTGAAGTACTCGACTAATGCCACCACCGCCGCCAGGTCGAACCCAGGAATCTTCTCGAAAGCTGCAGCCATCCACAGCTTCCACAGCTGCACAAATCTCATCTTGGGCTTTTCGGATCATTTTCTCAAACTTGGCACGCATTGAAGAGGGTGCATCAGCAGAAGAACCTTCGTGTTCTGAATCCCTGAGTAAGGTGTCGGGTCTCTCGGACATCATCTGCTCCTGCTCGATTGCCTCCACGGTGGTCATAGCAACAACGCACAATCTAGTACTATCTCTCCTTCTGGCGCCGTTGTTCGTTGCCAAGAGAGTCCTGGGAGAAAATGCTGCGTGCGAGGAAGGCTTCTTCAGCAGGCTGGAAGGAAAGCAGATTGCGCTCGAGTTGAAGACTTCGCAGCGCGAAGCCATAGCTGCTTTACCAGCCTACTCAAACGGACGTCTTATCTGTGTCTCCCGAAAACCACCATTTGGCTGCACAAAGTTTTTGCATTGCATCGGCCTATCGTTTATAGAGGAATCCCCATAGTGGGCGCGCGCTCGTGCCCAAAGTTGCCAATGCCCACCTCTTAGGGCTGGGTCTAGTGGGGGTTAATTGTAACATAGAGGTCCCAGGCACCAGAGAAAGAAAAGCACTCTTGAATGTATTGAATGTAGGAGAACATGGGTTCAACATTCTCTTTTTCATTGGTCTACCTTTTCTAAAAACAAAGAGAGCTTTTCCTCAACGTAAACTAAACTTGATACCCCCCTTTTTCAAAGTGGTAGTGGGGTCATCTTTTTGTGCCCAGATTTTTCATTTACATTTGTCATGAAGAGTTTGTTCCTCAACAGCACTCTCACTACAGAGGTTTATGTGGAGCAATCTTCTAGATTGAAGAGTTGTAGGCAAGGCGGACGGTGTATATAGATAGCACAAGGCATATTATACGGCCTCAAGCAAGCCCCTGGGCCTTGATACCTGAGGATTGACAAGTTCTCCTCACATATCAGGCTACGACGTACACTTTGGGATTCAAAATGCTTCCACATGTGGCATATTATTTGTCTTACTCCTTCACCTTGATTTCATTCTCGTCCACAAACAGTGGTGATTCTACCTCCTCTTATTCCTCCTCAATTGAAGAAAACTATATCTTTGGTTGGAGTAGTTGTGGTTGGTGCTTCTAACTCTATGTGATGCTTTGAGTCATACTCCCAAAAGAAGCTTTTACTTCTCCAATTTTTGTCCATATTTTGCAAACTTGACACTAGTGTTGGGGTTAAGGCCTATGTGCCTTGACCAGTCGCCCAGATCATGGGCGCCCGCCCACTGTTACCCTATACTTATAGTGAGTATACTGTATAGGGGGAGCTGCCACTTCACAGTCTCCCCACCCATATCTGTGTTGTGTGTCTCCTTCTCTCTCTCTCACTCTCTGTCTGTGGTGCTCCCCGATCCCCTTCAATTGGTATCAGAGCTATGGTGACCACGGAGAGCACGACGGCTTTGAGAGCTTCGAGGCGATAGCTCGCTCGCTCTCGACGGTAGAGAGATTAAGAAAGCTTGGAAGCTTTGTGAGAATGCAATGGGAGCTTGTGAGCTTAGTTGAGAGTGATGTATGCTCTTGTGGAAGCTCAGAAAGGACTGTGGAAGATTGCGTGTAAGTGAAGGTGCTGCCCTAAAACTGTGTGCGCAGCAACACTGCTTTCAAATTCGTTTTTCTCCTTGTAGAATGCAGATCTGAGAATTCTGTCCACTCGCCCATCAGTTTCGACGTGGTCTACAACTTTGCAAAAGAAACTTTTTGCAAATTCCTCACCGTTTTGCTGATATTCAGCTCAGACTGACTATATACAGAAAATTCCAGATTTTTTGTTGTCGCATTGTGTGCGAGTTTGATGCACTTTTGGAAGCACGCAAGATGCTTGAAATTGAGTGCATAAATTCTGAGCTGAAGATGCAATTGCAGCTTGTGTTAAGCTTGTGGTTTGAGGGTTTTTGGTAGACTTGGGCAACGAAGTACGGAGGCGTTTACACACCATCGAGGCGGTCTCTTGAGAGACGCAGTTTTTTGGAGCACACGGGTGGAGCTTCTTTCACTGGTTTTCACAAGATACTTTGGCAGTGATTTTGTGCTTGGATTCATGGTCTTTGCGGATGGTTTGCATATGGTTATGGCGCATGGTTGATGCCCATTATACATGCATTTTGACGAGCACTTTCAAGTGCCGGTGAGCTCTCTTGAGAGCATTGTTTTCGCATTGATCAAGTTTCCGGATTGCAAATCTTTTAGCGTTTGCTTATGCGCGGTCACTCCGTTGATGTATGTTGAGTGTAGTTTGATACGCATTGATTGCTCATTGTATTGAGCTTGCAGGACAATGGTTATTTTGTGTTGATAGCCATTGTGCGTCGAAACTCTGGCGAAATTTTCCCAGGAGTTTTATGCGTATCATTTATGCGATCTAGGTAGAGATTGCAGGTTGCACTCAGCATTTGCGTGCGGTGTTCTCTGCAGGTGGGAGATTTGTGCGTGTGTATGCATCGATACCGCACAGTGTGGGCTTGGTGATTCGCTCACGGTTTGACAGGCGTACAGTTATCTTGGCACACTCACAGGAGTGAGTATTGTGATGTATGCTTGTGTGGCTACGAGCTAGGTAGCCGGATTCGAGCACTAATGGCTTGAGGTTTTTCAGCAGGATTCAGCTACAGGTTTACAAGTTTACAGGCAGGTTTGAGGGCTTATTTGGGCGCTGAATTTTCAGCCATTGTTTCCTCTTGGCAGGTGTCCATGTATGGCTCAGTTGTAGGCTGATCTGGGACACGTTTGTGACTTGTTTATGCAGTTGTTTAAGAGCTGAATTTTGGGGCTGTTTTGGGGCTGATTTGCAGCCATATTTTACAGCCATATTTGCAGACTTTTGTTGATGCGATTCGAGCCAGTTTAGGGCTGATTTGGTTGACATTTGCTACTCATTGTTGGTTGCTCTTTTGCGAGCATTATGGCTGATTTTTCATTTGACTTCCAGCGTTATGGTCTGACACAGTTTGATGGTGTAGATTTTGTTGCTTGGAAGGAGCATATGCTTGTTGCATTGGCGGATTTGGGGCAGGATAAACCCTTGCGTGGTTTATCGGCGAAGCCCAATTCTATGCGTGATGATGATTGGCAAGATCTTGATGAGTTAGCCATGTCTACGATTCGTTTGCATCTGGTTGAGTCTGTTTACTGGCAGGTCTCGAGGGAGACTACAACTCATGCTTTATGGCAGAGTTTACATGCTATGTACGCGACATCCATGTCTACAGGGGAGTCTAGTCCCACTTCTATGTCCATGGGAGAGATTGATCCCACACGCAAGTCTCGACAGCATAGAGACTTGACATGTTGGCATTGTGGACATAGAGGGCACATTAGGCGTCGATGTTTCAGGCGTTTGAGACAACGGAGGCGACAGATACGTGATGCAGATTTGGGCATGACAGATGCTAGTGAGATCAATACGGTGGTTATTGAGTATGCTTGTGACAGCGATGTCACATTTACATCTAGTTTTTCTTCAGACGATCTTATGTCTACGGATTGCATATCGGATTGCACATTGTCTTCACATTGGTTACTAGATTTAGATGCTACTTTCCATGTCACATCGCATCATGAGTGGTTTAGCACGTTTTCTAGTGGGAGACTTGGTTGTGTGCACATGGCTGATGGTGTTGTGTATGACATTGAGGGTGCAGGAGACGTATGTTTGTCCTTGCCCAGTGGTATGAGATTCACCCTGCGTCATGTGCGTTATGTGCCAGATCTGAGATGAGATTTGATCTCAGTGAGACAGTTACGAGATAGTGGATGTCAGATTTTGCTACGAGAGCGAGATTTTGTGATGCATTTGGGTTCGCTAGTGATTGCGAGAGGTGCCAGGAGTGGTACAGGTCACCCATTGCATGTGGATCACGTGAGAGACGGTGTTGTCTCTGTGATCATGCAACCAGGTAGAGAGCGAGAGAGCAGGCGAGTCTCTTTTGCTTGTGGGTTGCAGGATGCTTTGCATGGAGTGCAGAGCAGTGACCTTGTTGTGCAGGTTGCGTCTACGGATGCACAGGTAGAGCGGGACAGCTCTAGTGAGTCACAGCAGGATGAGTCATCAGAGGTGATGACAGAGATGACTCACATGGATGCTGAGATGTCAGCTATTGTGGAGTCATTTCTTGATATGCTTATGCCAGAGCTTGATGCAGATTCAGGACATATGGATACTCTTGGTACACATGTGATATGTGGTGGGCACGAGGAGTCACTCTAGAGCTCGGAGTCAGAGTGCCATGGTCTCTATGATAGGGGACAGGATTGCCATGAGTTGAGTTCTGAGTTGGAGGTGGCAAAGGTTGCCAGGGTTGCATCAACGTTTGGTGTCCTTATGTACGAGATGCTGATCTCGAGGCCCGACATAGCAGCTGCAGTGGGAGCATTTGCAACAGGGTTGATCAGTCGTTCAATGACTGATCTCAGCATAGAGCATAGGGGAGGTTTGCAGGTATTGGATCGATACTTGCAGGAGTGCATGAGCTCTTATAGACTATTTGCAGAGCTTGGAGCTAGCTCTGTGTGGCTTCCGCAGCGAGATGTTTGTCTATCATTAGAGCCGGATGCACTAGCTCATCGAGAGTCAGTGGGCATAGGTTGAGAGAATATCTCACCTTCTATTAGTTGTACACTACTAGATCTTGCTTAAAGGCACATTGGCCTTTAAGTGGGAGGTTGTTGGGGTTAAGGCCTATGTGCCTTGACCGGTTGCCCAGATCATGGGTGCCCGCCCACTGTTACCCTATACTTATAGTGAGTATATTGTATAGGGGGAGCTGCCACTTCACAGTCTCCCCACCCATATCACCCATATCTGTGTTGTGTGTCTCCTTCTCTCTCTCTCACTCTGTCTGTGGTGCTCCCCGATCCCCTTCAACTAGCACATTGAATGGTGGCTTGGCTACATTGCTGAGAAGGACCGTTATTGCTTCATCATGGGGAACTTTCTTCTCCACACCTAATAATGGCTGCTTCAAAGCTTTATACTTATTGAGATGTGCAACAAGAGACCCATCATCTTTCTTTTGTAGTTTGTGGAATTGCATTAACAGGTTCGTTTTTTAGCTCTTAGACATTGTGTCAAACTCTAGGCATCCTATACTCTTTTGCATCTTTAATGTTGGCAACGTGCAATATAACCCCATCACCAAGTAATTGTTGAATGAGCCCAAGCACCTTTTGATTTGTCGCAACAATTATAGGTGCATGCCTTCAAGTGGCTCATTGGTGCCACATGCCTTTGCGCATGAGCAAATACATTGTATTACTCTACCAAGTAAAGAAGATATCACCATTGAAGGTGACTATAATAGAAATATTTTGCTTCATGTGTCGTGTATCCCCCTCTTAATGTGTGTGAAGGCCTTACCATCAAGTATCGTTTGTGGCAATGTCTAATCACATCATAAGAAAAAAAAACTAAAGTGGCTCATCATACCAGATGCTTTCAATGAAAAAGTGGCCTTACCACATCCAAGTGTTGAGGCATGTAGAGTGTCGAACCTGTGTAAGCAATTGCTCTCAGCAAAGTTAATTCTTATTTGTTTGTTTATGCCTTGAAATGCATGGTGTGTATGATTCAAAATCTGGCCAAGATGCTATCCTTTGCACATGGTACAAGACCAAACATAATAAAAAATCGACCAAAAACAAAAGCAATAGATATAACTTGATGTTTTTATTGTGCCAATTGAGCGACATATGGTGTTGAGAACGTCAACAGGGGAGAGATGGCTGTAAATTGGCTTTGTCCTTCTTTTGATACACTATTGAGGTTGTAGGACTGAGGGTCCTAAGGTGGACACAACCCAATGGGAAGGTACCATAGGGATGGGTTGCACGAGGACTCTGTTGGAAATAGGGTTGCAAGGAAACATCACGGCTTGAAGAAGATGAAGAAACTCAAGGCACACAACAAAGAGTGTATTGCTTAGTGCACAAATGAAAGATAAGCTAGCCCTAGAATGATGGGCGTATATACAATGCACGGGGGGGAAATACCCCGCGATCCTAAGTGTGTTTACACACACCACTACCACCCATGTACGGTAAGAAATCCCCCATGGGAGTGATGCAGTGAACGAGGGTTGGCACCTAGTGTAAAGGGAAGTTCCATGCCCAAAGGACATGATCGATCCACAAAGGGGAGTAAGCCCAAAGCTTTGCAAAAAGCTTCGAACTTCTCAGGAGGCAATGCTTTTCTACCGTGCACAACCTTTTGCAACAAGTCGAGCCTTATAGTGATCAATCTCACCATCCGCCTTACGTTTCAACTTGTAAATCCACTTCGTCCCAATGGCCTTTTTGCCATGAGGCAAATCACATAAAGTCCATGTTTCATTTGTTATAAGTGCATCATATTTTGATTGCACGATAGCCATCCAATTTTTTGAATTTTGTGCTTCATCAAAAGACAGAGGTTCCTCCACATCACATAAACTAGAAAACAACATAACAATCTGACGCATAAGATGCATGGTGAGAACCTGAACGAGTACCATTAGACAAAGGTGCATCCAATTTACAGTCACTCAAAGTATGCACGAGACATTTTGGCATACCTCTAGGCTTTTAATTCTCAACCCTTTCCATGTCAAGTACATCATGTACATCTACATCCGTAATAGATTGATCCGTAGCATTTTCAAAAAACCCCATAGGCTGTACATTTGCCTCATTGGAATTTACATTCAAGTTTCCACTAGTAAAAAGAGGCAACAGACTGTCATAGATGTCATGTGAACTTACATTACTATCTCTAGTACATGACAACAAAGGATGAACAGAATCTTCCACAAATGCAACATCACATGAAAGCAATATGTTTTGTTTACGGATGGTATAATACGTAACCTTTGCTTTCAATATTGTAACCAACAAAAATGCATTTAACAGCCTTATCATCCAATTTTTTGCGCGTGTTTGTGTTGGGGTATAAAGCCCGATGTGGTCGCCCAGGTAAGTGGGCGGGCCGCCAGGTATGTACACATATTCTTTTGTTAAAACCTAATAAGAACTCACTATGCTCTACACATTACAGTAGAGCGAGTTCACCATATCGTCGTGCTCTTCTTCTCGCACTCTCTCTCGCGTCGCACTTCCGCTCGTACTCCTTCAACTGGTATCAGAGCTCAGATCGAGGCTCGGGGCAGCACTGCAGGAGGCTAGATTCACCAGCTCAGATTGGAGTGAAATTCGACAGGCGAAGACACGGCCCCAAATCCTGTGGGCGAGCCCAAAGGGCTCGGTGTTCTGAGGTCATCTCGGCCACCGTTCGGCTTCGACAAAGGTCTGTGAAGGCCATTTTCGACTACATGGTCTCGGCGGGTGCAGATCAGACTCTGCAAATTTGGGGTTTTCGGCCTACGACTGCAGGTGCTGAGGATATTGACACTCCCAGAGTGTTGATTTGTGGCTGTCTACACATCGAAGGACGGCTCACAGTTCTTGGAGGCATGTCACATACGACACGGGCGCATCTACACACAGACTATAGGCGACATCCACTAGTTCATCAGGTAGCTTGTGTTTGCTGCTTGATATTCCAGATTTCATCCTAACTTTGCAGGTACTTCCACATGGGATGTATTGTCAAAGATGATGTATGTTTGTTGAGGGTTTGCTCGCTGTGAGTCACGCAACAAACAACCGCCGCGGCGGTTACAACATATAGTGGGAAATTTGTGGATGTATGACTTTGTGGGAAGTCTATGTACTGTTAGATTTACTGCAGCCTTTGTTGAGGGTCGAGTGAGGTTTTATTGAGCTGGGGGATTCTCGAATGTTGAGATCCTTTCGGTGATGCAGGTCTTGGAGCGATCCCTCGAGCACCCTTAGATAGGCAGCTAGGATGTATTGACTGTGAGTTAGACAGTTGGGATTGCATCTTTGCTTTACTGCCGTTGAGGCATTGTCACAGTCTATGCTTACAGGACAGTGACAGGACAGTGAGAGACAGTACAGGTGCAGAACAGGTTTACCTGCAGCTTACAGTGTCAGAGAGACAGTGTTTTTTGAGCTGTTTTTTGGTCTGTTTTTTGAGTACACCATAGCCATTTTACAAAGGAGACTCTGCCGAAATTTATGCAGAATCTGAAGCTTTCTTGGTTCATTTGACAGGTTGATATTGGTTCAGAGGTCAGTTTACAGGGGAAACTCTGTCGAATTTTTCCCAGGAAAGTAAACCACTGTGAAGCGTAGCTATGGCTGGATCACAAGACACTGCTCTTTACAATATCAAGAAGCTGGATGGAACCAATTTCCCATTGTGGAAGAAGCAGATTTGGCACGTGTTGGTACAAAAGAAGCAGATAAAACCTATAAAGCTCAAGGGGATAAAACCAGAAGATATGGACGAAGATGAATGGAGCGAAATGGATGAATTGGCACTTTCTACCATTATGCTGACTTTGGCAGAAAGCGTTTACTTCAATGTAGCAGACGAGATGTCGGCTTATCAAGCATGGTTAAAGCTGAGTGATCTTTATGAGAAGCAGAGTGCAGCTTCACAGGTAGACTGGCTTAAGAAGCTTGTTGACTTGAAGATGAAAGAAGGGACACCTATGTCCAATCATCTGAATGAATTCAACACAATCTACAGTCAGTTGTCAGCTCAAGGTGTCAAGTTTGATGAACCTGTTAGAGCTATGTTCCTGTTGATCACATTGCCGGAAAGTTGGGACACTTTTTGCACATATTAGAGTAATTCTGCACCTCCAGATGGTTTGAACATAGCAGGTGTAGAAGGAAGTCTGCTTACTGAAGAAACCAATAGAAAGACAATGGACAAAGGCAAAGGAACAGCCTTAGTTGTCAGGGTAAGGACCAAAGAAAAGTACAAAGGTGGAAAGAGGAATCAGTCTCGTAGCAAGTCCCGCAGTGCTAAAGGCAAGAGTGACATAGAATGCTACCATTGTGGCAAGAAGGGTCACGTGAAAAGAGACTGCAGAGAATGGAAAGCAGAAAAAGGCAAAGAGAAAGCTGAAGACCATGGTGAGAAGAACAAGTCCTCAGTGAAGATTCAAGAAATAAATGTGACAAACACTGTTGCAGAGGATGACAGTCTAGTGTCAGGAGACATCTACTTCTTGAAGAATACAATGGACTCAGCTCTTCATACAGCATCTGATGGAAATGCACTGAGTGACTGGATTATAGACTCAGGGGCATCACTTCACGTGTCTCCAAACAAGGAGTGGTTTACCTCTTATGTGACCACTAAAGATCATGTTCGGCTAGGCAATGGGCAGTCATGTGAGATCTTAGGTGTTGGAGATGTTCAATTGAAGTTTCAGAAGGGCTCTTCTTTCACGCTGAAGAATGTGAGACATGTGCCCGCAATTACAAAGAGCTTGATCAGCACAGGTTTACTTGATGATGCTGGCTACGTCACCACTTTTGGACAAAACATGTGGAAGATATCCAAGGGTTCTATGACAGTAGCACATGGAGTAAAGTCTGGAGGACTTTACATGATTTATGTATCAAATGTCTCTAAAAATGTAATCAATGTAACCGAGCAGCCGAACGTTTCTTTGTGGCATAGCCGGTTAGGACATATGTCCAAGAAGGGAATGGAAATCTTGTCTCGTTATGGTTATTTGCCTGGTTTTTCATTTTATGATTTTGAATTCTGTGAACATTGTCTGTATGGTAAGCAAACACAGCAGCCACATAAGCATAGAAGCAGTAGAAGAGATACACAGTTGGCACTTGTTCATAGTGATTTGTGTGGACCTATGCCTAACCTATCTCTAGGGGGAGCTTCTTACTTTATGACATTTATAGATGATTACTCGAGGAAAGTATGGGTTTACTTTCTCAAGCACAAGGATGAAGCGTTTAGTGTTTTCAAAACGTTTGTGACACTTGTGGAGAATCAGAGTGGCAAGAAGCTTAAATGCTTACGCACTAACAATGGTGGAGAGTATGTTTCAAAGGCCTTTCAGGACTTTTGTGAGTCAAAAGGTATAAAATGTGAACTTACTGCTCCTTACAATCCTCCTCAAAATGGTGTTGCTGAGAGGATGAATAGGACCATACAAGAGAAGGTCAGAAGTATGTTGTCTAATGCACAGCTGCCAAATGGGTTTTGGGCTGAAGCTGTATCAACAACTGTTCATCTTGTAAATAGATCTCCTAGCAAGGTTTTGCAGAAGGATTCAGTGGCAGAGATGGTATGGTCAGGCAAGGTGCCCTCATACAAGCATCTCAGAGTCTTTGGCTGTGAGGCATATACTCACGTTGCAAAGGAATTTAGGAACAAACTTGAGCCAAAGAGTAGAAAGTGCATCTTTCTAGGCTATGGTAATTCTGGTGAGATGGGGTACAGACTTTGGGATCCCGAATCCAGAAAGGTTATCCGCAGCAATGATGTTCACTTTAATGAAGCCAAATATCATTCTAAACCAAAGAAAGTTGAGGAGATTAGAAGAGTTGTCTTCCAAGAAGATGGACCTGCACGTGCAAGACAAAATGTCAGGGCTCAAGAGGAGCAAGGACAGGATAGATTGGAACCACAGGTTGTGGCTGAGCCTGAGCCACCTATTGTGCATAGATCTGGACGTGTCACGCGACCTCCTAATAGGTTTGTTCCATCTATGAACTATGTCATGTTGACTGATTGCAATGAGCCTTCATGTTACAAGGAAGCAGTGCAAATGAAGGACTCCGGGAATTGGCAATTGGCCATGCAGTAAGAGATGACAGCTCTGCATAAAAACCAGACATGGAAGCTAGTTAAATTACCACGGGGCAAAAAGGCTCTACCCTGTAAATGGGTTTACAGGTATAAGATCACCGCTCATGATAGTCAGCCAAAGTACAAAGCAAGGCTTGTTGCCAAGGGCTTTAAGCAAGAACAAGGCATTGACTTTGATGAAGTCTTCTCTCCGGTGGTCAAAATGACTACATTGAGATGCTTTCTTGCATTGGTTGCCATATTAAATTTGGTGTTGCACCAAATGGATGTCAAGACAGCGTTCTTGCATGGTGATTTAGATGTGGAAATTTACATGTAGCAGCCAGAAGGGTTTGTTGAGAAAGGCAAGGAAGATTGGGTATGCCAGTTGTTAAAGAGTCTTTATGGCTTAAAACAATCACCGAGGGCATGGTACCATAAATTCCACAAGTTTATGCTTTCTCAAGGCTACAAACATAGTGAGTTCGATCACTGTCTATATACAAAGAAGGCTAAGGATGGTAGTTGGTTGATCCTTATTTTGTATGTGGATGACATGTTGATTGCTGGCAAGCACTTGGAAGAAATTTCAGCTTTGAAGTCAAAGATGGCAAAATCGTTTGACATGAAAGACATGGGTGAGGCAAGTCATATACTTGGTATGCGCATTGAGAGAGACAGATCAAAGAAGTTGATTTGGTTATCTCAAACAGAGTATATTGACAAGGTTTTGCAACGTTTCAATATGGAGAAGGGAAAGGCATTGAGTGTTCCATTGCCACCATATGTGAAACTTAGCAAACAAGATTGTCCTGTGTCTGAGGAAGAACAGGCTGAAATGGATAAGATTCCATATGCGTCTGCAGTGGGTAGTTTGATGTATGCAATGATTGCTACTCGCCCAGACATTACATTTGCAGTGGGAGTAGTAAGTCGATACATGTCAAACCCAGGCAAGAAACATTGGGAGGCAGTGAAAGGAATATTGAGATACCTGAAAGCTACAAAGAGTATGCGTATATGCTATGGGAGTCAGGAGCTAAGTGTAAAGGGTTTTACAGACTCAGATTATGCAGGTGACTTAGACAACCGAAAGTCTACGTCAGGGTATGTCTTTACATTGGCTGGTGGAGCAGTATCATGGCGTTCTAGATTACAAGATTGTGTTACTCAGTCTACTATAGAGGCTGAATATGTTGCAGCATCAGAGGCATGCAAAGAATCAATTTGGCTTAATCGACTAGTAGCAGATTTGGGAATCAAAGAAGAGATGCCTGTGTTATATTGTGATAGTCAAAGTGCTATACAATTGGCTCGCAATCCAGTTTATCACTCAAAGACAAAGCATGTGGATGTGAAGTATCATTTCATCAGGGAAATGCTCGAGGATAAGCAACTTCAGCTTGTCAAAGTTAACACCACAGAAAATCCTGCTGATCTACTTACAAAAGGACTTCCCTCAGAGAGCTTTGCGCATTTTCGCAAGCAGTTAGGTGTAGGGTAGTACATCACTTCTCTACATCTCTTGTATATTAGCTTGTATAGCAGCTTTTCTCACACTTAAAGTACCACATTGGACTTTAAGTGGGAGGTTGTTGGGGTATAAAGCCCAATGTGGTCGCCCAGGTAAGTGGGCGGGCCGCCAGGTATGTACACATATTCTTTTGTTAAAACCTAATAAGAACTCACTATGCTCTACACATTACAGTAGAGCGAGTTCACCATATCGTCGTGCTCTTCTTCTCGCACTCTCTCTCGCGTCGCACTTCCGCTCGTACTCCTTCAGTTTGTGGCACCAAAGCATAAGCTAGACAACCAAAAACCTATGTATGATCAATAGATGGCTTCTTATCATGCCATGCTTCACAAAGAATCATAGACTGCAAAGCTTTTCTAGGACACCAATTGAGTACATAAGTAGCACACGTGATGGTCTCAAGCCAAAATGAATGTGGCAAAGCTTGACTCTTGACCACACATTGTGCCTTCTCTGTAAGTGACCTGCTTTTCCTGTCAGCAACAAAATTTTTCTAAGGCGTATATGGCACTTTACATGGGTGTTTTATCCCACGACTAGCCGAGAATGTATTAAACTCATGAGGCATAGACTTCCCCCCTCAATTTGAATGGAGGGTGCCCATAGTACATTTAAAGACATTTTCACCCATAGCTAGAAATTTCTTGAAGTACATACACACTTTAGACTTAGCTTTAAGTGGATACACCCATGCTTGCCTGGCGTAATCATCAATGAAAGTCACGAGGTACATGTAATTGCCTAAGACGGAGTTTGCATAGGCCCACAAACATCGCTATGCACGTGTTGCAATATGCATGTAGCCCTTACTGAACCATCCTTTGGAAACTTTGAATGCTACATTTTACCCAAAATACACCCTTCACAAACATGCTTCATAGGTGCTTCAAGAGGTGGAAAAGAAGCAACCATATCAGATTTTGCAAATGCAACAAACTAGCAAAATTCAGATGCCCAAAATGTGCATGCCAAGTTTGCATCTGAAATAGCCTTTGAATCTACAACTGCATTTGCAAAATTTTGCCAACACTTGTCATATAAAGTGAGCTTATACAAGCCCATGACACAAAATGCCAGATGCAACAATTTCATCACCAAAACTAAATTATACATCTGTCATCCACAAATTTCACAACAATACCAAGTCTAGCAAGTGCAGATGCATACAAACGATTCTTTTTTATCCCAGGTACATAAAGTGCATCAACAAGTGTGAAAGAATTACCATTTGCAGCAATCAGTACAATCTTTCTAGCTCCCTGGACCGGATAAGAGGCATTGTTTGCACAAGTGACTGTATTCCCATGAGGGACAGACTCGAGAGAGGTAAACAAGTCTCGATGTGGGGTAATGTGCTTTGTAGCACCACTATTAAAGTACCACACATGTGAATCTGCAACAACTATTAGCGGATCGCCGCAATCAGATGCCTGCAACTAGCACTAATATGTCAATACTCAGGAAAGTGACTCGAATGGGGCACGAAGACTATCTAAGATTGTCAGTCCTCAAGAAGTGAACCTAACAAGCAAATACATCAACTTAACAAGCAAACCACTTCTCAATGATCAAAAAATCTGCCTATGTCCTTTCTCACCACTCTAGGTCATCACGCCATTTTAGTGACTAAAGAATTGGATTGCCATGAAAATTTACGAGAAGTTTCACTATGCCTAAAGGAACAAGTCTACAAAGTCTCGTTGCATTTTGACAAGGTACATGGGTCACGATCCATCATGACCCAAGTCATGAAAAATGCAATAGAACAGTCCAGATAGGTCGCCCTAAGGTCTTATAACACTCTTCTAAGGTCAAAACATCAAAAACCAATGATTTAAGCACTCAAATATGAAGATTAGACTTGTAGACACATAGTCACGAACCACAACAAAATTAGCAATGCTTACACTTAATTGAAAGAGCATGGAAAGAGGAACACAATGCAAGTTTCAAAATGGAAATTGAATTACCCAATCATTGGAAAAGTTGATTACAAGTTGGAGTTGAGAAGTTGCTTGAGCGTACGTACAACAAAGTTCTTTCTTCTCCAAAAGATAAGCCCCCCTTCACATTAAGGTTATTGTCTTTTATACCTAGGGCTTTCAAAATGGCCAATGGCCGGCTTTACACATATCATTGATAGAAGTACAACTCACGGAATTGATCAGCTACTTTGGAGTCAAATTTACACATAGAGTATCTACACTAGCTCAAAGAAACAACAAAGTACAAATGTGGTGTCTAGCTAAGTGTCTGGCTAGGTGGGGGCCCGTATACTAAATCCACTAGCATTCCCCTCTTCCTAGAACGTGTAGTCTCCTGACACGATCATGTGCAATCTTGTTGTTAGGATTGTCTTCAGCTTTGTCTTTAAGGCTGTTAATTAGCTTTGAAATTGCTTTGTAGTTGATGGCGCTCCCACCTTCCTTGAGTGATTCACATCTTCTGTGTTCTAGTTGATACATGTGTTGGACGTCGATTGGTGAGGCAATTTCGCATTTGGTTGCACCTTCTCCTTTTGGTCGACAGTGAAGGTGGCTACATGTTGTTGCCTGCCTTGCTGGGAATTCAGCTTCTTTGGATGGTTGATTGGATGATGGATCTTGCTCTTGGTTCCATTGCAATGTGAGTCCTCTGTAATATTTCACGGACTTTGAAGCTATATGTGAGCTCGTTATGATTGTTGTTGATACTCTCTTGCTGAATTTGTCAATGTGTTTCAATTGTCTTTGTATGCCATTCTTTGACTTGCCATTGGTTTGTTGTTGCCCTTGAAGATGCAAGTTGCTCTTGATAAGCATGGTTGAGACTTGCAAGTATTGTTCTCTTTGACAATTGATTTGGGTAGCAATTTCCTTATTACTAATGTAGAAGGAATATATACAAGAGGATAGTGATGAGTGTTTCTAGAGTAGGGTTTAAAACATGGATGAACAAAGGGAAAAAAACCCGATGGAAAAGAAGTTCCTTTGGTATATGCTCTTATTGGAGTTGAGCCATTGAACTTGAAGTACCTGTTCATGCAAGGTGAGTGCTTGGAGAAACAAAGGAAGAGTGACTAATGCAAGTATCAAGTATGGGACACTCTATATGCATACGAGAAACTTTTCAAACAAAAGCATGCAGTGTGAAAGAGGAGTTAATGGGTGCTTCAAGGAACAAGTGTAGCACATGTGACATCAAAGGATGTCGTAATAGCTTCCATGTTTCCAAGAAGGGTTTTCAATGAAGAAGCTTCTCCACTTGTACCTTACTCAGCTCAGTGTCTGAGTGTCTTTTGAACTTCCTCCTTCACTTCTCCAAACTTAAAATACATAGACTTCGACTCTTATACTCACCTAAACCAGCATGCGCGACACAACGTAGATATTCTCAACTCTTTTAGCTTGACCAGTACCTAGAATAGCTAAGATTCTTAGACCACAGGGAGTATTACTTGAAGCTTTGGGACTAACGCATCGCTCATTTAGTGGCTTAGCTTCCCTACTCCGACTCTTTGATTTATAGAAGCTATGACCTCCCCACTGAAGTTGAAATGTGGGGAGAGATTCCATTTATAAGATAGAGTTGTCACATCAAAAAATGGAATCTTCTAGAATATTAGGAATTTGATGGCATGCTATATATCAGTGGATAGATTTCAATGAGTACATTCTAATTCCAAAAGTTTCAACAAGTTTTGACTTCATTTGTAAGAAATTTACCGTGCACCCATTTTGGACAAGAGAGATAAAGTCAGTCTTTATAGGGCCCCTTTGAGAGTTCAAATTTTCCCTAATGTGCATGTACTTGAGGTGCTTCTGGGGCTTTTGGTGTTGTTGTTGTTGAAGCTTTTTGTTGTTTTCAAAGGAAGATGTTCATCCAGCTTTTTGTTAGGACCAGACTCTCCTTGATGTGATGGGAGTCGATTATGTAGAATGTAGTCATTAGATTCCTTGTCGCATAAGGATCTATCAACGCTGAACATGTGATTTTGAGTCTTGTTTCTCAACATATGCTAAATTTGATCATTGTAGGAGATAGTCGGTCTTTTATCTTCTCCATGTTCTTCTCTTGATCCTGAGTTTGTTGTGAACACTTGATGTGGAACTTGGAAACAATGCTTCTACATCTGCTTTCAATTGTGTTTTTTTTTGGAGTCGGCTTCTTTGAAACAACTTTTGTCAATTCTTTAGGTATATCGATGATGACATACTCTTGTGGTTGCTTTGCTTCCTCCGTTTGTGCTTTTGCACCATGCTTTTTGGCATTGTTTATCTCATCTTTTATGCTTTCATACTCACAATTTTCATTAGCTCCTTCAACACCTCTATCATATAATAGGGACTTATGTCAAAGACATTCTCATCACAAAAATTTGTAGGCGTTATTTCATTAAACATGCGTCTAGAGTAGTTAGTATCTGATCCCATCCAAAAGGTTCAGACAAATCCTCAGGAAATGGCTCCCGAATGTAGATCTTATATGTTATTGATCTCTCTAGGATGCAATCTTCTTTCCTCAGGCTCCTACATTCAAATGATCCACAAATCCAAATATGTGCTTTGTCGTGCAACTGTGCAGGTATTTCGTTTTCATGGACCTTAGTTGAGTCAAAGTTTTCCGTAGGAGTTTGACTGACGTCTTTGTAACTACGGTCTTTGGTGCTTACCCTTGTTGTTATTTCCTTATGCCTCAAGTAGAAATGGTCATAGCCCCAATCTTGCACCATCTTAAGTTACGCATGAATGGTTTCCCCAAAATGATGTAAAGTTGCTCTTTTCAAAATCTGCGGATGCCATAGCATATCTTGGAGACGATTCCGCCAGGATTTTCTCCAAGATGAGAAGAGATAGTGAGAGATGTCTCCTTCATAAGAGAACACGAAACAAAATCTGAGGTTAAAGTGGTACCATCTCAATGGAAAGCCACACCAAAAATGATGGATATCAAAAGCTTGCAAGAATCGACTTCTTCTATACAATGCACACTTTCTCTCTCAAAGTTGTTGAAAATTAGACCACATATATAGGGAGAAGTGAGTAAACATCTAGAGAAGAAGGGATTGAAAATTCCTCTTGAAGATATTCCTATAGATGAAAACATGGGTAAAGTCCACCAAAGAAACCAAAAGTGAAACCAATACCTGTAAACAAGGTGGGAGATTCCTGTGAAGGAGAAGAAGGAAACACCACCTTGTTGCTAGAACACAAAGAAAAACACTTGCTATACTTGATGGTGGGGCTAGAGTGGCCATATCAACAAAAGAAATTTGGGAAAAATGGGGGATACCAACTCTCAAAAAAACACGAATGAATCTGCAACTTGCAAATGGATTTATAGAAAGACCTTTGGGAATGCTAGAACAGATCATAGTATCTTCATGTGGAATCGAGTATGAGCATACCTGATCGAGCACCCTTGTATGTATACCTTTCTAGGTCAATTGGATCAACAAGTTTGTACTCTTGTCCATACGTGTCTCCCATCAAAACTTGCACTCCTTGGGCACCTGTATACGTGCCACCCATTGGTCTCTAGAAACTGATTTTGGATACCCTAAAAGTTTGGAATTAGAAAACCTGAAAAAAATCAGCTTTAAATGTTTGAAATTAGAAAACCTGAAAAAAATAACCTTTAAAACCAAAACTAGTTGTGTCCTAATTGCTCGCAAGCTTTCTTTTGGCTTTACCTGTTTGATAGCATTTTGACATGAAAATTGGTCAGTTGGTTGTGTATGCCCTGTAGAGGCTAATGCCCAACTTTTTTAAAAATTGGAACATAAAATTTCAAGGTATGCCCAATTTTGTGTCTGAAATCCCTGATTCTATTATTTTTGCCCTATCAAACAAGTTTGATGTGATTTTTGAAATTTTCTTGCTAACAAATTTTATTAGAGCAATGTCCTACTTATGTAAAGTGTCACTGATCACTTTTTTGCAAAAATGATCTCTGAGGTACATGGATCGCGATCCATGTTCTTTGACAGATTCTGTTCAAACTCTCCAGATTGCATCTGATGAGTATTCTAAATCCCTTGATCAATAAATTTTTCATTTTGGATAAGCTTTTAGGTCTCTACCATCAAATTTTCAAAATTTCAGAGTTATGTTTGTTTTGGCCAAAATATGGTCTCAAGCAATTTTTCTCTTGATGTATTCATCCCAATTTGATGGTTTTGGTTTCTACTTACCCTACTCCTATGTGCTGGAAAGAATCTAGGAACCCAGAAAAACATAATGGTATGAAATAAAGTCAAAACAAAAAATGGCATAGCACTCTAAAAGTATCGAGAAAATTGAAGAATGAAATGCTTTTGGCTATCTCACTCACAACTCTCCTTACCTCTCAAGAAAAGATCTAGCAAGTCCTTGACTTCTAGACTTTATTAAGCACTAAACCCATTGTCTAGCTGCTTTATTGCTAAGGTATAAATGGAATGAATAGACAAATATTTGGATAAGAATGCTCTAAATACGCACTAGGTCACTCACCATACAAGGATCATTCCCATGCAACGGTGCCAATGTTAGTGGATCATCGTGATTGGACGTTGTAGCATAACTGTCTGGCACTAACATAATACTCAGGGAAGTGACTCAAATGGGGCACAGAGGCTCTTTGAGGTTGTCAGTTTTCAAGAAGTGAACCTAACAAGCAAATGCATCAACTCAACAAGCAAACCACCACTCAATGATCAAAAAATATGTATATACCCTTTCTCATTGCTCTAGGTCATCACGCCATTTTAGTGAGTAAACAGACTTGGATTGTCGCAAAACTTTAAGGGAAATTTCACTAGGCCTAGATGGACAAGTCTACAAAGTCTTGTTGCATACTGACAAGGTACATGGATCGTGATCCATCATGATCCAAGTTATGAAAATTGCAATACAACAATCCATATAGGTTGCCCTAAGGTCTAATAACACTCTAAGGTTAACAGTCTATATAGGTCACCCAAAGGTCTAATAACACTCTCATAAGGTCAAAAAGTTAAAAAACAATGATATAAGTACTCAAATCCAAGGATGAGACTCATAGACACGTAGTCGCGATCCACAACAGAATTAACAATGCTTACACTTATTGAAAGAGCATGGAAAGAGGAACACAACAAGTTTCAAAATGAAAATCGGATTAGCCATTCATTAGAAAAGTTGATTACAAGTTGGAGTTGAGAAGCTGCTTGAGCATACGTACACCAAATTTCTTTCTTCTCCAAAAGATAAGCCTCCTTTCACATTAAGGTTATTGTCTTTTATACCTAGGCTTTCTAAATGGCTAGTGGCTGGCTCACATGGGCCTTTACACATATCATTGACAGAATTACAACTCAGGGAATTGATCAGCTGCTTTGGAATTAAATTTACACTCAGTGTAGCTACACTAGTTGGAAAAAATAACAAAGTACAAATCTGGTATCTGGCAAGGTGGGTGCCCGTATACTGAATTCACCAACATTGGTGCCAATGTTAGTAGATCATCATGATTAGATGTTTGTAGCATAGATGTCTGGCACTAACATAATATATCAATACTCAGGGAAGTGTCTTGGATTGGCCACGGAGACTCTTTGAGGTTGTCAGTCCTCAAAAGATGTGAACCTAAAAAGCAAGTACATCAATTGAACAAGCAAACCACCACTCAATGATAAAAAAATCAGCTTATTTCCTTTTTCACCACTATAGGTCATCACACCTTTTCAATGACTAAATGGACTCAGATCACCACAAAACTTTAAGGGGAGCTTCACTAGGCCTAAAAGGCCAAATCTACAAAGTCTCATTGCATTCTGACAAGGCACATGGATCGTGATTCATCATGATCCAAGTCATGAAAACTGCAACAAAATAGTCCAGATAGGTCGCCCTAAGGTCTAACACTCCTAAGTCAAAATGTTAAAAAAGAGTGATTAAGCACTCAAATTTGAAGATCAAACTTGTAGATAGATAGTCGCGAATCACAACAAAATTAGCAATGTTTACACTTAATTGAAAGAGCATGGAAAGAGGAACACAATGCAAGTTTTGAAATGGAAATTGGATCACTTAATCATTTGAAAAGCTGATTACAAGTTGGAGCTGAGAAGTCGCTTGAGCATACGTACAACAGAGTTCTTTCTTCTCCAAAAGATAAGCCCCCTTTCACATTAGGTTATTGTCTTTTATACCTAGGGATTTCTAAATGGCTAGCGGTTGGCTGAGATGGGCCTCCACTAGCTCACATGGGCCTTTACACATATGATTGACAAAATTACAACTCAGAGAATTAATTAACTACTTTGCAATCAGATTTACACACAATGAGATTGTTAAGTATGAAGCATGATTCACCCCTTGTAATTTTTATTCTAAAAAACACACATTTATAAGGTCCCCGTTATGGGGAGAATCCATCGTGTGTGAGAAAAATCACTCGCCGAAATATTCCTTTTTGTTGAAATATTGTGACCAGACGACGGCTAGAAAGTGATCGAAGAACGAGCGATTGATGGCCAATTGGTTGGTGGTCTATGGACTATAGCTGAACACAATGCTCGGTGGTTGGCATCCAATGACCAGTGGCTGATTTCTAGGTGGTCTTGTCTACCCAAGGGTGGGTATACATGGACGCGTGGGAGAGTTCCACTTGAACTTGTCTACACAAGGGCGTCTACACACGGTTGTCTTTCATGAAAGAGGGCAACCCATGGAGGCTTCTTTTGGGCTATAAAAGGAGGCCTCTTTTACACACAAAATGGTTGTAAGCTATAGTGGAGTGTGTGTGAGGTGGTGAAAGAGAGTGAAGCAAGGCGGGATTTCTATTTCATTCTAGAGTCTCTTAATCAAAAAAATAATAGCATTGATATATAAATCTCTTTTTTATATGCTCAAAAGAAAGTGTGCAAATGCCACAAGTAATTCATTTGATTGCTTGACAACTGGCAATTGCAAGAAATAAGGATTTGAGGCAAAGAAAATAGAATCGCAACACAATGTTCTTACAGCCAATTTGAAAGCATGCATTAAATTTATTTTGTGAGTGCAAAGAAGTAACTGTTAGGAAATAAGGCGTAGCTAAATAGATTTTTGAGTAGATTACTTAATGGAGAGAGATAGATTTCACACACAAGAGATTATAGAGTAGAGAGAGAGAGAGAGAGAGAGAGAGAGAGAGAGAGAGAGTACACATGATATACGTGGTTCACCCAATGTGGGCTACGTCCACGGGAAAGCAGCCACTCAATGGCTTTAGCACTTCAAAAGAAGAAGTGGTTTACAAAGGGATTAAACCCTTAATAGAGCTCCCGCCTTGCTTCACTCTCACCACCTCACACTCACCTTGTTGCATCAACTTCACACTATGAAATGTGTGTAGAAATGGCCTCCTTTTATAGGCCAAAAGGGCTGCCCTCTCTTATGAGAGACAGCCATGTGTAGCCGCCCTTGTGCGAATAAGTCCAAATCGGACCCTCCAATCCGCCCATGTGTGTCTGCCCTTGAGAAGACAAGTCCGCTTTTGAATTCGGCCACCGGCCATTGAATTCGGCCATCAGCCACCGGCCATTGACTTCCGACCACCGGCGACCGGCCATTGACTTCCGACCACTGGCCATCGGCCATTGACTACTGGCCACCGGCCAACCGACCGGTTGTTTTCCGACCACTTTCCGGCCGCTGTCCGGCCATAATATTCTAGCGAAAGAGGCCTCTAAAGTTGCCCCTGATTCTTGTCCATGAAAATTTTGGTTTCCAGTGAGTGATTTTCCTTCACGCACGATGGCTTCTCCTCATAATGGGGGCCTTACAAATGTGCGCTTTTACCACAGAAAATTACAAGGGTAAATCAGGCTCCATACTTAACAGTAACATATATGAGAATTATATATTGAATCACTGTTTCATCAATTTGTGCTTTATGGAAAGTCAGTATGTGAAATCTTAAAAGACAATTTGTCCTTTATGGAAAGTCACTATGCAAAAATCTTATAAGACACAATGTAGATAGAGAATGATTTGGGAATTAAGTTTTTGGAAAAAGTTGTCAGCAAGAATTTATGCTTTCAAAGCCACTAAGATCAAGATATACAGAACTCAGAGATAAATAAATAAATATATGTATATTTATTTACATATATATATATATATATATATATATATATAGAGAGAGAGAGAGAGAGAGAGAGAGAGAGAGATTTCATTATCATCCTTGGAGGAAAATATGACCTATGGACCAAAAGAAACATATCATGTGGGTTGTGTGGAGTTGATAAGTGACTCTTGATGCTCAAGAATTGTGGAAATGAGCATCAACTTGCTCATGGATGAAAATCTGGCGATAGCAAGCTCTAATGTGATCAAAAGGTGAGCCCTCAAGGAAAGTGTGATACTCAGACTACGAGCTTGCTGGGGCCATAAAGTGTATAGCTGATGAGACTCCTCATTGGTGCTCCAATCCCATGTCTTGCATTGTAGAGAATGAGAGCTGAGGTAGATGGAGGCAATTATTTTTTGAGTTTCAATGCTCATAAATCTCCTACATGCGTCATAGCAACAAGCCCAATTCAAGTTTGTAAAAACATATAAATTTAGTAACGATGAATATCCCTTGGGATAAAACAGTCAAAGGTGTATAGTGCCACCACTCAAGTAGCAAAAATCCGCTATGCTTAAATTTGCTCACATGTGAGACTATATATCGCAAGTGCGGGAATGTGGTGCGTGTACGTAGAGAAAGAAGGATAGAAGAGAGATAGCAACTGATGTGGGTGGGGCAGTTCACCACAATGTCTGTGTGAGAGAGCCCTCTATTCTTCTATTTTGTAAAGAATAAGGTGTGTACAAGTTATGGGGCAAACCGACTTCTTTGGCACGTCCGACCGGGGTAAGAATCACACCGCCTTTACCCTAACAATCTTCCACTTTAAGTCAAATGAGCCAATAAGTGGTACTACTATAGAACCTAGTAGTATGTATAGTAGGTTGGCTCTCTTGAAGTTGATGCATGCTATTATATAGACTCTAGCTGTGTGTAGAAGCGTATATCCCTACTAGAATCAACATGCATACCCTGTAGGTATCATGTGATGACCTGCAATGCTCCATAATACATTATGCTAGTGTGAGTCATCACTTAGGTGTCAACAATAAGAGGTTGTACATGACAGTCCCAAAGGCTGATGAAAAACACATAATCTTTGCTAGTATATCCATGCCAATCGCGTCAACGCCATGTGCAGTGACCTCTGCCAATCTATTTGCAATAGACATCTCAACCCTAACTGCATCACCATCAGAACTACTCAGGCATGGACGTGTCAAACGCGACTGTAGGGTAGTCGTCACTACCTCATCACCCGTAGGACTATTTCCACATATCCTGGCATCACCATATCAGCCTCTAGCATGAGCATATCAAAGAACTGCATATGGCTCGTCTCTTTGGTAGGAGGCATCACCGTCCTAAGAGGATCAATCTATTGTGTCTGTCTAGATCATGGCCACTCTAACTCTGCATCTATAGACATGTTGTGCACAACACTCTGGAGCTCATTTGTGAAAGATATGTGTTTGGTCTCTCACTGAGATGACTATAATGTAATTGAGACTGTGCCATCTTGCACCTCAGATACATGCATGGGGTAGACCAAGCCAATCATGGCTCCTCTTGCAATGACTAGTGAACTACAACGCATCTAAAAAAAAATATCTCTAAGTAATAACTAACATCCACTGTCACTCCACTATCTCACCGAGATGAAACTATGTCTCAAATGAGGAACGTATTGCACATGACAAAGTGTTTTTAATACGTCGTTGGGAAATGACAAACATACGTCTCATGCACCCTCTATGTCACACACTAAACCATTAGCAAGTCACACACAACCAAGTCTCCCGCTAAAAAAACTACTAAACCACTCACCACATGGTGTGATGTGGAAAGCATCGTCACTATCTAGTAGCCACTATGGAGAAAGTGTGCTATCCATAGACATATCTGCAAGAGGAACATTAGAGGTAAATGTGACATCACCGTCACTAGAATACGAAGCTACCTCTCTATCTTCTTTGTCAAAACCGTCTTTGCATCACGCATACATTTGTTCTACTATCGCATGCTTCTAAAAGGACGATGTCTAATGTGCCCTATGTGACCACAATGCCAACATCTCAAGTGTCGACGTGAATGAGACCGCTGTCTCACATGAGTCATCGTCGTGGACTCAAAAATTGTCACACATATCAATTTCCATAAGTGAATGTCAAAGTGCGAGATCAACTCAACCACTACATAATCATAGCTTTGATCAATGTATATGCAACTTTTAGCTCATCATAGCTTTACCAAAGAAACATGTTAACCCATAACCTATGACTACCTATATCGTGTAAGCAATAGACTCACTACGATGTGTGTATGAGAAAGCCCCTTATTCTTCTATCTAGTAAAGAATAAGGTGTGTACAAGTGATGGGCGGTCGAGCATCTTTGGCGCATCCGGCCAGGATAATAGGTACACCACCTTTACCTCGACACATACTGAATGTCTAACCTTGTCATGCATACATAAATTGGACAACCTACTAATAGAGAGTGAATTAGTCTCCATCAACTTGAAGACTACGCTTCAAATATGTGTCTGTAGGGGTAGTAGTAGGCTTGTAATTTTCAAGGCCAATTCCATGCAACAATGTCAATGTACTCTGTCTAACACAAGGGGGTACCTCCATCAACCTACTTAAATTGTATGCCCAAATAATGATGCAAAAGCCACAAATCTAAAGAGGGTCTTCAAATGAGCCTTAAAATCTATAATATGCCCCTCATTTGGCCCAGTGAACAACATGTCATTAACACAAAACACAATGATCAGAAACACATCATCCAAATGCTTGGCATGCAAAGTGCTTTCATAGAGCATGGTTCAAACCATACAATGCCTTACTAAGCCTCCACACTTTGTTTTCCTACCTTTTTGGAAAAAACCACAAGGTTGCGTTACATACACTTCCTCGTGGATATCGTCATTCAAAGGATTTATGTTTGATTCATGTACGTTTGGAATATGAGTTGCCGATGCAAAAATGCTACAAATTGTTGTCATGCAACTATTGGGAGCCAAAGTCTCATAAAAATCAATGCTCTTCTCTTAAGCATACACTTTTACCACAAGTCTACCCTTATAGACGTCAACACTAGCATCCATTTTATGTTTTAAATTAAAAACCAAGAAGTATCAATGACCAATCTACAAGGAGGCCTCATGCATTGATTGCATTATATGTGAAGTGCACCATTACCCCTCACATCCGCTTAGCAAAATTAGCAAAACAAGATTGGGATACTGTGGATGGTCTTTACGCAAGTCGCAATGAGACTAAAATTGCAGTGTTGGCTAAAGAGTTGGATTCAAAGATTATGCAAGAGGAAGATGACATGGAAACTTTTCTTACTAGTATCAAGGATATCAATGAGCGACTCATTTCTGCAGGTGAAGTTATTTTTGGCAATTCACTTCTGCAAACTATTCCCGATGTGTTGTTAGACTCTTACCGGACTTTTACTAGTACTTGGAGACTTATGACCCAAGGAAACCCTCAAGATGTCAAGTTTGATGCATTATGCGCATTGCGATTCTAAGAGACACTTTCAACAAAGAACAAGGCTAAACAATGTGTAGTTGAACATGATTTTTTTGGTGCTTAAAGAGGAGGTGGTAATAGCAATGCAACCACTTCTTGTGGTTCTTCTATGAGTGGTAGATCACCTATGTCTAGTGCTTCTACCGGTAGCAACTCGTTTAGGAATTATGGTAAAAAAGGAAAGAAGAAGATGCATTGCCATTATTGCAAGGCTAATAAGCAATTGATAAAGCAAAGTCCTAAGTTGAAGCCAAAAAGAAAGAGGCTAGATCTACTATTAGTACAACTATTGTAGAATCTTCTATAAATGGAGATTATGATGTTGATGTAGATGTGGAGTGGGCACTTAGTGCATAGTATACTTATGACCCTTTTGTCGATGATGCATGTATGTCAGTTGTTGAGAGACATGTTTGGTACTTTGATAGTGGTGCTACAACGCACATTACTTTGTAGCATGATTTGTTTGCCTCTCTTGAGGTTGTCCCTCCTGGGAATATGATTACTTGTGCCAACAATGCCTCTTATGTCATCAAGGGAGTTGGAAAGATTGTGTTTATTGCTACGAATAGCAGTTCTTTTGCACTTCTTGATGCAATTTATATACCAAAGATAAAAAAGAACCTTTTGTCTATAATTTTACTTGCAAGACTTGGTCTTGTTGTCAAATTTGTGGATGACAAGTATACAATTCATGATCTCAATTTTGGTGATGAAATTGTTACATATGGTATTTTGTGTTGTGGGTGTATAAGCTCACTTTGTACGCCAAGTGTGGGTAGAATTTTGCAAATGCATTTGTGGATTTAAAGTGTATTAGATGACAAATTTTGGCCTGCACGTTTTGGGCGTTTGAATTTTTCCAGTTTTCTATGTTTATAGAAATCTGTTATGCTCGCTTCTTTGCTACCTCTTGAAGCACCTTCTAAGCATGTTGATGAAGGCCATATTTTGGCATAGTCATGTTTGTGGACCTATGCAAAATCCATCCTTGGATAAAATCACCTGTACTTTGTGACTTTCATTGATGATTACTCCAATCATGCATAGGTGAGACATGGGTGTATCTGCTTAAAGCTAATTTTGAAGTGTTTATGTGTTTCAAGCAATTTCTGGTTATGACTGAAAATGTCTCTAAGTGTACTATGGACACCCTCCGTTTAGATCGAGGGGGAGTATATGTCTCATGAATTCAATGCATAGTCGTGGGATAAAACAACAATGTAAAATGCCGTATATACCTCAGCAAAATGGTGTTGCTAAAAGAAAAAATTAGGTCACTTACAAAGATTGCACGATCTTTGGTCAAGAGTCAAGCTTTATCAATTCTTTTTGTCTTGAAGGTGTCACGTGTGCTACTTATGTACTTAACATGTGTCCTTCCAAAGCCTTGTAGCCTATGAATGCATATGAAGCATGGCATGATAAGAAGCCATCTATTGATTACATGTGCATTTTTTGTTGTTTAGCTTATGCTTTGTGCCACAAACGCAACACATAAAATTGGATGATAATGTTGTCAAATGCATTTTTGTTTCTTACAATCCTGAAAGCAAAGGTTATAGGTTATTCCATCCGCAAAAAAATGTATCTTGGTTTCATGAGATGATCTATTTGTGGGCAACTGCAAGAAACCCAATTTTTCATGCTCGCACAAAGCACATTGAGGCACATTATCACTATGTCAGGTAGAGACTCTCAGCAAGAGAGATCAACTTGACTTATGTGCCGACTAGGATAATCTTATAGATCTATTCACAAAAGCATTGCCTCATGATAAGTTTGAAGCTTTTTGCAAAGATTTGGGCTTGCTTCCTTTTGTGAATTGATCATGTTCATAGGGCATGGAAATTACTTATACACTACGTGTAAGCTCTCGTAAACTGCATCCCTCCCAAGAGGATTGGTTACCATATATGTGGTAGTGATGTGTGTGAAAGCACTTAGGATCATCGAGGCACTAATTTTTTCCCCATACATTGTATATACGCCCATCACTCTAGGACTAGATTCTCACACTAAGAAATATACTCTTTGTTGTGTGCCTTGAGCTTCTTCATCTTGTCAAGTTGTGTGTGTATCCATGCGACCTTAATTCCAACATGCTAAGCATAGAGAACCAATCTCATTTGTAAACAAAGTTGATGTATGTTCTTGTTGCTTGAGGAAAAGAAAAATTTATGTTTTTGGGTCAATGCTAGGCTTCCCAATCTAGTTCTACCTCATAAATAGGTGCAATAATTTTACTGAGCCCTTCAACCACTTGCTAATTAGAAGAGTTTCATTTCAGGCGAGGTTGTAAAATGGGTAGTCGGTTGGTCAGCTTCTTTCCAACTCAAGTTGTTTCTGCCCCAGAATTTTGATAGATGTGTTAACTCTTTGTTGTTAATTTTTCTCCTAAAGAAACTTATTGTAACACCTCTAATCTTAGAGATCCAAGGTACCAGTGGGTGATGTAGCTCTTGATGCTTCTCATACAACACAAGTTACTTGCTTACACACACCTCTTGCCTTTATAAAGGCACACACATGCTCCACATGACTTCTATGGGTGTGAGATGCGGCAAAATCCACAACCTAACAACCCTCCCCTTGTCATTTTTGTAGTGTAGCACTCACACAAAACAGTCTCCCCTCAAAACACACTAGGGGATAGGTACACAAATTTTCATCTCCTTGACACAGAGGGTGTAGGGATACAAACCTCCTCTTGAACAAAGTAGGGTATGGAACACAAAATCCTCCAAACACCATGTGGGATCACACAAAATGCTCCACTACAATACAAATGAGGGTATGCAGAATTACAAATTGAGTGCTTTTGCAATATGTCCTTCATGAAGACAAACCCAAGGTGACCTTTGTTCTTTATGTTGTCATTGTCTTTGTCGAAGCCATTAGTATCGTCACAAGAAGCCATGTTGATTTTGCCTTTTTTCTTGTCTTTGTAGTGATTTTTGTTGCTTGAAGTTCTTGGTCGTTTGGTTGAATACTAATGCAATATTTTTTAGAGTGACTAGTTTGTCTACAATTCTTACAGGGGTTAACAAAAAAGCAATCTTTGGAGAGGTGGTTGTCCCTTCCATAGTGTGTACACTTGAGGTCCTTTTTTAATGTACCTTTCTTTGAAGAACCTACAACGTAATCTTATCCCTTTGTGATGCTATTGGTGCCTTTTATCTTCTTTCAAAAGCTTATAAAGTGTTTATAACATCCTCAAGAGAGGGTATGGGACCCTTCTCCTTAAGTACAACTACAATTTGTCCATACATTTCATCTAGGAGTGCTTTTAGAAGCACACCCACTTGATCTTCTCAACTTGGAGAAAATATCAATGGAATCCTCTCTAGTTTATGCTCTGGCATTATTTGTGGAAATCTATGTCCAAATTGTTGTATTGTGGTCTCAAGGATCATTGGTGCACTCACACCTGGCTAAAAGTAGATAGAAATTGGAGTACCCTTATATGTATACCTTTCTAGGTTAGTTGGTAAGCAAGTTTGTACTCTCGTCCATACTTATCTAGCATCAAAACTTGCACTCCTTAGGCACTTGTATATGTGAATGCATAGAGGTTCTTATGGTTTGTCAACTCTCCAGCATTGGGTTCTACACACTAGTAGAAGGTATGTTGATCTCCATGTGTGAACCTATACAAGACCTTATGAGAATCTCAAGTTGGGTTGTTGATCAGTGGGATGCTTCTCCTCTAAGTCTTCTCCCAATCCCATTGTCAAATGTGTAGCAATATTTCTTGCGATTTGCTTATCTCTAAGTTGAGTAGAAAACCTTGGTGGTGGATGATTTGTCATGGTTAAAGCTCACTCAATACTCTCAAGATAGTCTTTGACAAGCCCACCTTGGCTTAGTGCAACTTATCCCTTGTTGTCCCTGCTCAGGTACCATAAAAGTTTGAAAGTAGGAAACCTAAAAAAAGTTGGTTGTTCTTCAGGCTTAACCTGACTCAACTTGGAGTTGTGTATCAAAAGTTAGAGCATTTTTGGTGAACTGCACTTGAAACAATACTCAAATTAAATTTAAGATTAGGACACATGAACTTTTGCTTGTATCTTGGTTTTTAGCTTACATGGATCACGATCCATGACCCTTTGTCAAATTTTCACTCCAAATTTTGACAGTGGCTAGACAAGGTCATCTACAACCTCTGTACCAATTTTCACCAATTTTTGAGGTTGGGGTACACGGATTGTGTTCCATGTTCCACCACATCTGGACATGATCTTTGGAGAGTTTGTTGCACTCCATGTCTACAAGTTGTATTTCAAATCTTTTTGTATTTGGAATTCTTTTGATAGGTCAAATGCCAAGTCCTAGGTCTACTCTGTGTTTTTCAATCAGTCTCCTGTTTTGATGCCTTTGGTCCAAATTTGCTCAAATTTTTCCAAAATTTGACTTGGAGATGTGTTTCCTTATATGTGCACTAAAGTGTGGGAAAATTTCAAGTCAATCTATCACCATGGGTACATGGATCGCGATCCATGTTTGGAGACTAAATTGACTTTTCTTGGTACCATTAGGATCAACATGATTACTAAATGCTATGGTATCAAACTTTTTAGGTGTGGACCTCTGGATTGAAAATTAGGTCAATGTTTGCACTTGCTTATATTACTTGCATAATTGTGGGATTTTGACTTGGGTTTTGATATCTAAATGAGATGAAACTTTGGGATTATACTAGAAATAGCATGTAGATCAAGGTGACTAGGTTTTAGCTCAAATTT
Source organism: Adiantum capillus-veneris (assembly GCF_014529385.1). NCBI lineage: Eukaryota > Viridiplantae > Streptophyta > Polypodiopsida > Polypodiales > Pteridaceae > Adiantum > Adiantum capillus-veneris. Next base: position 16,322,028 of record NC_140932.1, on the reverse strand, counting down.
GGGAAAGGTACATGGATTGCAATCCATGTTTGGAGAGCTTTTGACCCCAAATTGGAACCCTTGAGGGGGGGTCACTAATTGTGTGACTATCACGTGAATGCAGCAGAAGGGCTTATTTATTTTTATTTTTTCTCACATTTACACATACAGAAGGGTATCATAAAATGAATTTGGAAAAATTTTAATAGAAAAAGGGTGTATTTTATTTGTCAAAAATTCACAGATAAGGAGTTTTAAAAATAGTTCTTGAACGCACACAATATACACAATTTATACATAATGACCCCCCCCCCCCGAGTTGGAAACTCATAGATGAAGGTGTTTCTAAGCTATCCTCAAAATCTTTTTGGTTTTGGACAAGAAAAATTCAGTCAAAAGTGAAACCCTAGGTTTGACTTTGTAGTTTTTCAGTTTGAAGTGTTTTTGGTCCTTTTAATCACCCTTTTGGACTCTTATGCCAGTGTGCCTTTTGGGAAAAGTGTTTCAATGGTCTCAATTACCCACGGCTCAAATCTTAGCCAAAATCTATGATGAGGTACATGGATCGCGATCCATGTTTGATCGCATTTTGACATGAAACTTGGTCAACTTGTAGTCTATGTTGTTTTGAAGCTATTCCCCAAATTGTTTTGAGTTTGGATAAGAAAAAGTTGAAAACCGCCCAAATTTTGGTCAAACAGACTAACTTAGAGTGTTTTCTTGTAATTTCCATCTTTTGAGTGTCTTTTTGAGCTCAATTTGACCCCAAACTTTGGTACCAACTATTTGAGAGCGGTATCAGTCTGATGGGCACAATTTTCTTCAGTCTGTCGTCTCGGGATACATAGATCGCGATCTATGTTTCACCACATATGAAATTGGAATTTTCACAACTGCTAGACATCGATTTTCTCTAATTGTTCCACTTGCTCTTTTGATTTGGACATGAAAATCTCAAGATATGTCCAATTTTGTGTCTAAAACCCTATTTCTGCATTTTTTGCCCTATTAGCCAATTTTGATGTGATTTTTCAAAGGTTCTTGTAACCAAACTTTATTTGCACAATGTCCTATTGATATAGAGTGTGATTGATAACTTTTTTTGCAAAAAAAGGCTTCTGAGGTATATGGATTGTGATCCATGTTTCTCCACAGAAGTTGCCCAAACTTATCAATTTGCTTTAATGAGTAATTTAAAGCCCTTGATCACCAACTTTTTGGTTTTGGATAAGCTTTTAGGTCTTTACCATCAAAATTTCAAAATTATGGTCGTTTTTGCCCAAAGTAATATGGCTTTGAGCCCTTTTTTCCTTGATCTTTTCAACCCAATTTGATGGTGATGGTTTCTACTTACCCTAATCCTATGTGCTAGAAAGAAACCTGAAACAAAAACGAGCAAAACAAAGCAAACAAAATTTGTTAATGAAAAACGGTACAATACTCTGAAAGTAATGACAAAATTGAAGAATGAATGCTTTTGGCAATTTCACTCACAACTCTCTTTAACTCTCGAGAATAGATCTAGCCACTCCTTGACTTCTAGAATGTTAGCAACGGCCAACACTGGCTACATAGAATATGCTTCAAGCGGGAGACATGCTATGGATGTGCATAATGTTTCCTACTCACTTTGTATAAGTCTTGGGCTCATTGGGAGTTCCAAAGTTGTATATGCTAGATAGAGGCTCAAACTTAAACCCATAGTAGAAGAGATTGTGGTGAAAGCCTTTATGCAAGGAGGCTTCATTCTTGAGTAGCCACTCTTGAGGATCCACTTTTGAGAGCTCTCTCTCTCTCTCTCTCTCTCTCTCTCTTGAGTGTTTACTCTATGGGCTAGCCTTGAGCTTAATGTCCATGCTTAAGAGGCTAGTGCTAATCCATTGTAATTAGAGTAAGATCTTCTTGATTAATCTAATCTCTACTTTCTCATTAGTCTTATCTTCTCTACTTTCTCATTACTCTTATCTTGATTAATCTAATCTCTACTTTCTCATTAGTCCTAGACTCTTAGTGATAGTCTTAATACTCCATTCATTTTTAACATGCCTTAGGGCTATGATTAGGATTTAGTCCTTTAGTCCAATTGCCATAAGCATCTTATGTTGGAAGCAGTAAAAAAATGCTAAAAATGGAAAACAATGAAGTAAAAAAGTGTCAAGAAAAAGTAGCAAAATGCTACTAGACACATGAAAAGAAAATTTCTATGTTATGTTGTGTCAAGTTGAGGCTTAACGCCTTATTGGCACTTAGTAGGCGAGGGGAATCACTTTGACTCGCTTGGTCAAAGCCCTAAACCGATGCCCTGGGCTGATAGGGGTTAGCCGTCGCCTTGGTATGCTAGTAGATTTTTGGAACACCTTCTTGAGGGTTCAAGGAGCCAAGAGTCGTACTTAGACTTGCCTTGGGGTGGTAGCCTTGTATTGTGCTTTATTTTTTCAATGAATGACAAAAACAACACTTCCATGGGCTTCAAAAAGCTGTGCAATGTACTAATAAATTAGGAGCTTTTTTTATAGCCTGTAGACATGCTAGACTTGAATGATTTATTAAGATTGGTCACATAGTTTTTAGGCTAGTAGATTTATGAACTTGCATTAGCTTAGGGTCTTAATTGATTGGTCGTGTTTCATGCATAAAACTGAAATTTCAAATGGTTTTATCTTCATGATAGTTTGAGTGTTTTTTTTGCTTTATGTTCTCTAGTTTTTGACTATGATTCTCCCATCTTTTAGATGCAAAAAATTCACTTTGCATGATTGTTCATTGTACTTCATGTTTTTATCCTTGGTGGCCTTTGATGCTCATTACTTGTTCTTCGGTTTTGCAGCTCAACATTTCTTCATGGACTTGCTTTCTACCATGTCACTGTTTTTCTTCATCGGAACACGAGGATGTGCGCCAAATTAGGAAGGGGGGAATGTTAGTAGCGGCTAACACAGGCTACACCGAATATGCTTCAAACGGGAGACATGCTATGGATGTGCATAGTGTCTCCTACTCACTTTGTATAAGTCTTTGGCTCATTGGGAGTTCCAAAGTTGTATATGCTAGCTAGAGGCTCAAACTTAAACCCATAGTAGAAGGGATTGTGGCGAAAGCCTTTATAAGGAAACCTTTATGCAAGGAGGCTTCATTCTTGAGTAGCCACTCTTGAGGATCCACTTTTGAGAGCTCTCTCTCTCTCTTGAGTGTTCACTCTATGGCCTAGCCTTGAGCTTAATGCCTATGCTTAAGAGATTAGTGCTAATCCATTGTAATTAGAGTAAGCTCTTCTTGATTAATCTAATCTCTACTTTCTCATTAGTGTTATCTTGTCTACATTTCATTATGTCAGGAAGTAGTTTCACATTTCTCATTATTCTAGATTTGAGTATGTGTGATGACTTCTTGCTATTAACCACTCCTATTCTTCTATAAGCACTCGATTTGCAATATTTAGCATCACTAATTAGGTTGATTAAGTTGGGTCTTAATCTTGTAATTAGTGTGTGTGCCATATTAATTGCTTGTGTGTGGATAGGTTTTATGAAAATCTAGCACTATTCACCTCGTGTGTATAGCTATTGGTGATTGGAGAGACCAACACCAATGCAATTAGTGTGTGCTTATAATTAGTGTGCTTGGGGTTTCTAGTCTATGGTAAGTCGAACTTTGGTGGGCTTGATGTGTGTAGGAGTTGATTGATTAGTGATTAGAGTATGATTAGAGTTAGTTTTGCCATGGCTAATATCTACTTGCATTGGTGAGGTATTCTGGATAGCCATGTGTCATCTGAAGAAGATGTTCATCCAGAGTGAAAAGAAACCTAAGAAGAAGCAGAGAAAGAAGAAATCATCAACCTCCCCTTCTTCACCATCAAGCTCGTCTCTAGTTCTTCCTATTCAGGTAGTAGCTACTCCAAAAAGTCCAAGCGAAGAGGCCATTGATGTTCTCAAGTAGCCTGGAAGAGATTTAGTTGCTTATGAAAGTTCAAGGAAGGAGGAAAAAGTTTTATCTTCCTTTCTTTTGATGGACTCTTTGGAAATGTTAACAAGGCATTGTGAGCTTCATCCAACAATTCGATGCGGCTTTTGGAGACGAGTATTTCTCGGAGTCTTTCAAACTCTGACATGTTGTTATGCACTTTCAAAAATCAACTTGCCAATGGTGGGCAAGTCTATGCTCCAAAGAAGAGGCATTGAAAACTTGGAAGATATGCTGAGTTTTTATCATGAAGCAATTTCTATCAAGTGGGGCTCCAGATCAAGTCTTGACAGTATGAGAAGTTCAAAACTAGAGGATGGAGAGAACATGCCAAAATACATTGAGAAATTTTGAGATCCCCATCTCAAAGCAACTTTGTATAAGTGCATCAATTTCTTTGCATAAAAGCAACATATTAAACCCAAAGAAAAATTTGGCTACCAAGTAAAATCTGATTATCTCCTAAAGATATAGAGCGTTATCATAAAGATAACCGATTTTTTACATGCCGTCGACAATGCAACTCTTACCACGCAGGCCCTCAAAAGCATGCCTTGGGCAAAGTGTATGAGCGTGATGCACTAATCCTATTTGATTTTGGTTCCACACACAATTACATATCTATGGCATTAGCATTAAACTTTGGAATACATGCTCGAGAGATGGGGCACTCCTATTGTTAACCCTTACGGACACCCTATCACCTTCGACGGACGTCTTATTACTTATTTGAGTCATTGACCGGGCTTGTCGGTCCAATAGGTGTGTAGGTGATCGCCGATGAGAGGCGCACCACTTATCTTATTTTTACAGTATTTTTGCAATGATCGGTCACTGTGGGCGCCCATGTGTGAATGGGAAAACTCTTATAAAAGGTCCATTTGACCTAAAATCCTCATTCTTTGAGGTGCAAGCTAAGAAGTGCTCTTGCTCTACCTCTGTCTGTGGGCTTCTGCCACACATATCAAAGCAAGGGACTTGCCTAACACTATGTGCGAGCCACAAATGGATCCAAGCACGCAACTAACCTAAACTAGTAATCTCAAAGATGACAATGGTGTGTCACTCACCGCTCTACGCTTGCTGTCATGGAGGATTCCTCGCCACGAAGAAGAGGGAGCCGTCGCTGCGCCGCGCGCAACCGCCTCGCCGCCGTCGTGTCGCTGCAATGCTCGATCACACACACACACACACACTCTCTCTCTCTCAAGCACACACGTGTGCGCGCGTGCACACACACACACACACACACACACTAGTACACAAAGGAGACGGAGAAGGAGATGGAGCAAGAGCACTCTTCTTGCATTGCACAAATGAGAGAATGAGGTATTTTAGGTTTAATTGACTTTTACATGGGCTTGCCCATTCACATTTGGGCACCCACACGTAGCCAATCTTACCCAACATTATAGGTTCTAATTTTAGAGTGCACCTCTCATAAAAAGTGCCAAAAGAAAAAAATTGGGCAAGGTTCATTCTTAAATTGACTTGACTTGCACAAAAAGTGTTCAAATTACATTCTGGAAGCTGTTGAGAGTTGCTTGAGTTATAAAGAGTGTTTGGATAAAAGTCACTTCATTCTGGCACAAAAGACATCATACGTGAATGATGTATCAAGCTCTATATTTGAAGCCAAAACTTATATATGAGCTTACAGAAGTGTTTGCCATCACAAAATAGGCCTAGAGACCAAGTTTCACTTAATTTGGATCACTTTTGGCTTATCTAACCTCCCCAAGAGGTTGCAAGCAACCAAACAAATGGAGTGATAGACCTGACTAAAGTGTTAGAATCACAAATTGAGACTTAGAGTGGTAAAAGTACATCAAGAAAAGTCTACAGTGAAATTTTGGAGCAATTTTTAGCCAGTAGACATCATACACATATGAAGTCTCCAAGCACAGATTGATTGTTTTGGCCATAACTTGAGCTACCGATATCGTATTCAGAAACTTTTTTTAATCAAAATGGAGCTCTAGAGTAGCTCTACAAGAATCACTGTGACCCCTAAACGACAATCAAAGACCCTTTGGATTATGTATTGTTGGTCAGCGTCCAAAAAACGTCGTTTAAGGCCTCAAAATTCATCTAGAAGTTAGGGGTGTCTAAAATTGACAATTTGAGAGAATTGTGAGAAAATAGTCACAATTTTAGACATAGTTTTGACTTTTCTTTAACCAAAGCACTTGAACACTTTGGAATAATTTTCTTATATCAAGTTAGAGTTGTTAAGCCCAGATATCATGTCCTCTTTAGATTCGAACTCAACTTACATAAGCTTCGGGATCCTAGTGTTAGAGGAGCATCCACCCATAATGGATCTTCCAAATTGGCATTTGATAATGATCAATCTTGTTAAGAGAGTTTGGATGATAGATCATGAGAGTGAAGGACTGTAGAGATATGTTCATGGAAGTGAGATCAACCTTTATAGGTGCTAAGAGACATACCCAGAAGAGATGATAGATTACAAGCTCTTATATGTCTATACATACAAAGCTGACTGTCAATGGAAATCTATAGTTGTTGACAAGTATGGACGAGTATACAAAGTTTTAGAAAGCACAAATCCACGGACTGCATTAGAAATGGATGGATATGTGGTCAGTAAAGGACCACAGATACCTCACCAAACACGAGGATTCCTACGAGAATTCCAAAGAGGGAGCCACCTGGATTCTTTCCTAGAGCAATAACGAGAGATGAAATGATCACAGAGATGGTAGACATGCCTCCTTAAGTGAATCTCCCTAATGGACCAATCTCCAAGAGAACGACCAATCCCTTCGAAGAAGAACCTATGCATAGTAGAATGCTTGAAACAAGAGAAGGATTGGGAGATTCTATGGTTAGACTTGTAGACAATCAGCGGGTTAGGCCATCCCAAATCCAGTAATGGGTAAACAAGAAATACTCCGGATATAAAGATATGAGAGATCATATAGCGGCTTTCAGAAGAGTTATTAGAGCAAAGGAAGTTTTGAATTTTGAAACAGAGTTTACAGGATTTGGACTAACTTTGGAAGACAACGCTGCTGCATGGCTTGAATTAGTGGAAAGATGTGATTTTGAGACTCTAGATGAGTTGTTTGAGGAATTCATCAAAGAATTCTTGCAGAAAGGCATAGCTCACAATACAGTCTCACAAATCCAGAGATTCAAGTAGAAAGAGGGGAAATCAATACACAAAGTGGCATTACGGCTTAAGAGATATGTCAAGTTCTATCCGAGAGCGGAACTACCTACGCAAGCACGATTGATGCTGATCTTTATCTAGGGAATGAGACATGCGGGTCTTCAAAAGGATCTGCATATGATAAGGAGCCTGACACTAAACAAATTGATTAAAGAAGCTCTTTATCTGGTGGATAACTGTGAGGAATATGAAGAAAATGATTATAAGAGTTAAGAGGATGATACATCCTCTCAACACAATGATTCACAGATGATTGAGTCCATTGAAAAACCAGCAACACCTATCGATCAAGAAAAGTCTATTGACAAAATGGTCAAGAGGTTAACTCCTCTTGTATTGTCTAATCCGAGGGATCCTAAATGGTGCAAAATTGAGAGAAAATGGACAAACCATACGAGGGAAGAGTGTTAATATAGCATGGAATATACTGGGGATAGATATGTACAACATGTTCCATTAGCACCTCCTCTATCTAGATACATTACGGTGAATGCATCATGTCCAGTAGGAGTTTCAAGACCACAACCTGTCTTAGGAAAACAACCTCTGCTGCCAGGTGCTAGAATTCGTGTAGGGTAAGGGAGCCAGTTTAGAGGCGTTTTGTGGAAACGTGATGTTTTTGGGGGGGATTTTGCAAATCTCATCATTTTCAATATTTACGCATTGCACGAGATTCCTCATGAAAAGGTGAATCAAATGATACCAAAATTAATATTTTTTAGACTTTATTTGAATCCTCCATTTGAAACAATTAAGCTTTTGAGGCATTTTGAAGCATTAGAGACACTCAAGACCCAGTAATGGTACACTTTTCAGCAAATCACAACAAGACACATAAGCAAGATTCTTGGAATATGCCAAATTTCTTGCCTCTAAATTGGGGATGGATATGTATCTAACCTGGGGGTCAAAAAATTTCGTCTCTAAACTGGCTCCCTTACCCTAGATATGAGATACACAGAGATGATGGAAGCATCTAGTAAACAAGCATTAGTACCAACTACATTGTATAATAACAACCAAGTAGGCACTATCCTCCAAAGCAACAAAAGATGAGAGAAACACATGGAGTGGTGAGGTCGGTACTCCTATGTTTTGACATAAAGAAAGAAGGTATGAGATGGACAAAAGGACATTGCAGCTCATTGTGAATAGAGGCTTAGCTAGGTTAGAGCTTGTTTACAGCTACGAGGAAATGCAAAAAGAGGCTTCTCAACCAGAGGCAGATTGGCACAAAAGAACCGTGACAATGGTCAAACAATGTCCTTAGATAGAGATCACTCAAGTAAATGCCTATTGTCTTGATTGTGGTGTCATTCACTTGATCCTCGATTGTCCAAAAAACCCAAACCGAGTCCATACCGAGTCATAAAGATCACAACGCATGTCTCATGTATCGTGCAGCTACCTAGTAGCTCGGATAACAAAATTGTCGTACCAATTCAGGTAGTTACAAGAGCACAAGCTCAAAAGGAAGCTAAGGAGAAGCCAGAGATAGAGAAAACGGAAACCAACACGAGTCTAGAGACGTGTGAACCAAAGACCTATGCACCTAGTCAAAAAACCAAGAGCAAACAAAATAGCTGGAAAGCTAGAAAGGCTACGATGAAAGCACGTAGAAAACGAGAGCAAAAATCCCTAGCTGAGGAGCTTACCCAAGCTAAAGACAAGATAATACAACATGAGGAAAGGGTTGCACCTTCTCTTATGTAGACGTCTCAACCTCCAGAAGAACCATCCACGAAGGAGAAATTGAAAAGTGCTAGTTTCAAGAGGATCAGTCTTGGTAGAAAAAGTTAATGAGCCATTAGATGCCCTCCTAAAAGCCTATGAAACACGGCTCAAAAACAACCAAACCCAAGAACATAGGTGGATGACATATCCCTATGTTGAACTAGAAAGAAAAGGCTTGAAATGTGCCAAAAAATTATTCAAACAACCCAAGCTTTACTAGAGCCACCACTTAGAAAACCTGAGGGTGTGATCCTTGTCCCACCTACACCAATAATCCCATCACACCAGGAACAAAAAGAGCTAGATTCAAGTCACGAGCATAGACCAAAGCTCAAGGACCCCGCATCAGAACCAAGGATAGTGTTGAATACCATGGATAACTCTTTCAAGGGATTTCACATAGCTATACCTGAGTATTGTAAAGAAATAGATGGTCTTGATGAATTGTGGAAACAAGTCAGAGAGGTCAATGAAGCGAGGGAGCTAAGCAGACAAGTAAACCAGATAGGTGATGGAAGGGGAGTGTCTCTTCTACCAATAGAGGAATTTGAGATTGGATCTAAATTGAATCTAGAAGTGGAATCGTACTGGGGAGACAAAGACTCTGTAGAGTCTATGGGGGTATACCACATTTGCTAAGAACACTACCATCCTATACAAGAGAGCACAAGGCCAAGTCAGATGTTATTGTAGTCCCATAGAGAATGTCTTCCAGTAAGATCATTGATTCAAAAGGGCTGATATACATTTTGTTGACACCAGTTACCTGTACAATAATGTTAGACGAGCTGCTCTTAATAAGACCAAACATGTGGACTATTGTGGAAAAATGCTTAGAGTAATTTGGTGTGAAAGACCCAACAACTTAGATACAAGAAGGGATCAAAGAGCTTGATATCCCTCAGCTACACACTAGGCGAATGCCATTAAACAAGGTTGGAGAGTATTATGAGGGAGAACATGGGAAACCACTCTTACCAAGGTATAAAAACCATGGCAATCCTTGACAGCGGAGCTGGTGTTGTCACCGCAACAAAAGAGATCTGGAAAAAATGGAAAAGGCTACCAGACGAACATACAGAAAGGCCCATAGGACTACTAGAAAAAGTAGTTGTTACTTCTTGCGGCACTAAGTATGAGCATACCTTTTCTATCGTTGACTTTGGCAAGAAGAAAAACTATGATATCATTCTAAGAAGACCATTCATGAGGCAATTGAAAATGGTCCAAAATTGGGGTTTTGACCATATCTACCCTAGACATATGGAAACCACGATAAGGATAAACTTGAAGGACCATAGTTACAAGGATGTGATGAGAACCCCTATAGAAGAGTTCGATTCTGCTATGATAGCAGGATCAGAACCTCCAGCATGGATGGGTAAGCCTAAAGAAATGTGGATGTGTGGAGCTTCGCAATGTGGAAGCTTAAAGCGAGAGGAATGTATCCTAGAAAGGGAAATCAAAGATAAGGATTATATCCCAAAACCATTTCTTGATGAAGCATTAGAGCCACTTGAATGGGAACACATCTTAGCTACTCTGGATGTGCGCTATTCAAGATGGTCTAGCAACAAAGTTTTGTGATAAAGATGGCTATGATGTCATTCCTTACTTTGTAGTGAGTGTGATCTAGGTTAACAAAGATGATGAAGAAGAAGAGTTCTATGACTCCATAGAACACTTGGAGCTTCAAGAAGATGAAGAAAATGGAAATACGGACCCCAACAGGTGTTGGAGGAGCGAATCACACCACCCATAAAGTGCATGCAACACAACTTAGATCAACATAATGTCAATCGAGGACACAGATGACACGATAGGTGCACCGAGGCAATCTCTTTAGCTTGTCAAGCTGAGACCATCCCACCCATACAAGACTCTAGAAGGCTAACTAAACCACAATGTGGAATCTCACTGCTCTCAACTACACCACCCAACCCACATACACTCAAACGGAAGGAAACTCACTAAACCATAACACTCGAACGAAACTTAAGGAACAACATCCCCTCACTAGGATACACCTGTCTCAAAGCCTCTACACTTAGAACCCTCATTCTAGACCCATCTGCGGAAAATGCTTATGAAGACAGAGCCGAGCTTTTAAAGTGCCCAAAACTAAAATCTATGAGTACCTATGTGTAGCTTATGTCGCCACGATTCTAATGACTATTTGCAAGCAATATACTACGACCACAAATGGCTTGTAGATGCGCCAGCATACGTGCTCTGTCTCGTGTGGAATGCTTGGTGTTGTTGCGTAGCTCTCACCGAACCTAGCATGATGGTGTTGTTGGATCTCCAATGTGATGATCGAGCGGGGAGTAGCGCCAGGATGAAGCTCACACTCTCTCTTCCTCCCTCACACATAGTCGACGATAGCTTAAAACTTGATTATGATAAAATTTCTTTTACAAAATGACCTAGGTACCTTATATACTAAGGCTACCATATGTTAAAACTAAAATAGAGTTTAATGGGTCAAATGGCTTTGTATGTACAATCTGGAAATGCCATTGCAACTTGCTTCTGCAACTAGACTAACTCCTCATTAGAAATGATGTTTTGAACCATAATCCGTAGCATTTCATAACTCTCAAGAAATAAGACTTTGGTATGGAAATTGAGTTATGCCGTGCTGTTGACCAAGGGGTCAACACTCCCCCCCTCCGAACTCATGTGTCCCTGAAATGACCCGGTTGTCAATGTTGGTGCAGTCTTTGTTGGCGTTTTGCTTTCTTGTGCTCCACTGCTTGTACTTTTGTCAAACCACAACAAGAAATGTGATCCATGAAAATCATAATTGATGATGAACGTTTTTCCTTCATATTTAAGCCCCCAGCTGTAGCATATGTTGCTTTCATTCTAGGGCTATTGCCATATCTAAATTCAGAAAGAACCCAATCTCGTTTAGCTTGACTCTTGTCATCATGGATAGATAAAGCTCCATCCATTATGTTCTGGCAAATCGGTCAATTCTGAGTATTTGTGATTCTAAAAAACAACTTCTACAATCTGTAGAATTGAATGATTGACTTTCAGATCTTGTGAGCCAATGACAACTTTGTAAGAATTCTATAGAAATTATCTGGCTAAACCTTCAACTTCTTTAGGTCAAGTTGCACTTCAATACAAAGTCTGTCTATCAAGCCGAATCTGGGAGATGATTTTTCTTATTTGACGTTGAAAACCCATGTCTAGCATTCAATTTGCCTAATCAAGGACAAGATATGTAACCCTGCGAAGGTTGGTTTGTCGACCATTTGTGTCTGATCTTCTTCATTGGTGACTCCTTTGTTCTTGCATCAATGTGACCCAAGTCGCATTTTCCACAGTTAACTTTTGTGTGCGGTGTAAATAATTATACTACTTTTGTCCCCATACTCCTCTTGTAACTCTACTTTGAGGTTAAATTTTGTCAAAAAATCATCACAATCAAACGCAAAAATTCAATACAACTCACAAAAAATTGCTCTCTAATATTCATATCTTAGGTCCACATTTAGAATGCCTCCCCCCCTCCTATTTGGAGTCCTCCTTGATGACATGGTATTATCAAGGGTATCTGTTGTGCTTGGGCAATCAAAAATTGTGCCTATGAAGGCCTTGTAATGTAGCCCTATTATGCATAAGCAATTTTCTTATTGGCATTTGCTGGCAAGGCTTCCTATTCTAAGCAATACGATGGTCTTTGAAGCTCTTGTGTAGTTTGCTTGGTTGAAGATTGTAGAGATTTTTGAAGGCTAACTTATCTGTTTGATGCTGCATTGGAATCCATTTTAGCCTTGTGGTTGGTTGTCGTATTTGGCATTGTTCCGCTTAGTGGGTTCTGGCTTGAAGTGAGCTCTCTTCTAATTATACTATGACTGTAGGAAGAATTGAAAGAATTCAAGCGACGGTGCAGTGGTAGTAGTTTTATTGGTTTCCTTTGGGACCCACTTCTTCGTGATTATTGGCTATTTCGTTGATGCCCCTTGTTTTGAAACTCGTACTTGTCCTTGCTTTATTTGTGTTTGAAGAGACTTCTTTGGAATCCACCTTTTCTTTGCATGAGTCAATAGTGGTTTTTGCTTCATCCATTGTACACTTGGTTGAGGACGAGGTTCAAACTTTGGGAGTTGATACTTTAAATGCTTTGGAATGCAAATAAATTCATGACCTCTTTGTGCCTGAGTCAAATTATTTGGAATCCAAATTTGATTTGTGAAAGCTTACGACTTTGTGATTTTCTTTTATGAGCTTGCAGGCTTCGATTGTTTTTTTGTTGGCATTGGATCTTGTGATTTTTCATCAAAGAGCTTCGTCTTCTTGATCCATACTTGCTTTTGGCCAATCTGGCTCTTTGGTATCCAAGTTTTTTGAACTTTTTGGTTTCGACTTTTTGTTCTTTTCTTTTGGCCTTCTTTGGTAGGGGATTTCATAAGAATCATCACTATCACTGCTATCCTCAATAAGGTTGGATTCTCTCACTTTTCCTTTGTGGTTTGGCTGGTTATGGAAAGTTACTATTTTCTTGCTCTTAGGTTATTGTTTTTGGGATGACTTTTCTATTCACTTGATTAGCATGTTGTTAGCTTGCTGACATGGCTGTGTTCTTCTTGGTTGAGTTTTTTCTTCATGTATAGGAGCCATGTATGAGGATTCTTGTTGCGGTTTCATCACCATCGAGGATTTTGGAAACCATTTTTGATGCACTTTATTCTTGTGATGGTGACATTGGTTCCTGGGTCTTTGATCTGGACACTCATAAAACCGCGCATTAGTTGAATTGTCATGTATGTCACTTGCTGGGTTGTTTAGACTTCCGTTGTTGGCATCTTCTTGAAGCTCTAAGTGTTCTACAGAGTCATAGAACTCGCCTTCTTCTTCAGATTCATTTTCTTGGATTAAAATCACTGCAAAGTAAGGAACGACATCATAGCCATCTTTATCACAAAACTTCATTGTTGGACAATCTTGAATGGCACACACATCAAGAGTAGCCAAGATGTGTTCCCATTTAAGTGGCTTTAATGCTTCCTCAAGAAAGGGTTCTAGGATATAATCCTTACCTTCAATTTCCCTTTCTAGTATACATTCCTCTTGCTTTAAGCTTCTGCATTGCGAAGCTCCACACATCCACAATTCTTTAGGCTTACCCAACCATGCTAGAAGTGATTCTGCTACAGTAGCGGAATCAAAATATTCTACTAGGGTTCTAGTCACATCCTTGTAACTATGGTCCTTAGATTTATTCTCTTCGTGGCTTCCACATGTCTCAGGTAGATATGGTCATAACCCCAGTCGTGGCTTCCACATGTCTCAGGTAGATATGGTCATAACCTCAGTCTTGGACCATTTTCAATTGTCACATGAATGGTCTTCCTAGAATGATGTCATAGTTATTATTCTTGCCAAAGTCAACAATAGCAAAGGTTTTCTCATATTCAACACCACAAGAAGTAACAATTGATTTTTCTAGCAATCCTATGGGCCTTTTCGTGTGTTTGTCTTTGCAAGCTGTAGTTTCAACCTGGTAGCCCTCACTGTTGGTTTTTCCCATCTTTTTTGTTGCGACAAAAACGCCAGTTCCGCTGTCAAGGATCGCCATGTTTTTACACCTTGGAGTTCCACAGGAAGAGTGGTGTTCCCATATTCTCCCTCATAATACTCTTCAACCTTGTTTAATGACACTGGCCTAGTGTTTAGCTGAGGCCTTTCAATCTCTGTGATCCCTTCTTTGATTTCAGTCATTGGTTTTTTGATGCCAAATTTCTCTTGGAATTTTCCCACAGTATCCCACATGTTTGATCGTATTCTGAGCAACTCGGCTAACATTATCATACAGTTGAGTGGTGGCGATTAATATCTATTAACCCTTTAGAATCAATGACCTTGTTGGAAGATAGTCTCTATGATGGGACTGCAAGAATATCTGACTTGGCTTTGTGCTCTCCCATATAGACTGGTAGTGCTCTTAGCGAATGGGGTTGACTGTCCATAGACTGTATAGATCCTTTGTCTGCCCAATGCGATTCCACTTCTAGATTCATTTTGAGATCCAACCTCAAATTCCTCTATTGGTAGAAGAGACACTCCTCTTTCATCACCCTTTTGGTTTACTTGTCTACTTAGCTCACTTGCTTCATTGGCCTCTCTGACATGTTTCTATAATTTGTCAAGATTATCTATTTCTTTACAACTCTCGAGTATAGCTATGTGAAATCCCTCGAAAGATTTATCCATGGTAGTCAACACTATTTTTGGTTCTAATGCGGGGTCCTTGAGATTTGGTCCATGCTCATGACTCAAATCTGGCTCTTTTTTTTCCTGGTATGGTGGGATTACTAGTGTAGGTGGGACAAGGATCACATCCTCAAGTTTTCCAACTGGTGGTTCTAGTAAAGCCTGGGCTTCTTGAATCATTTTCTGGCACATTTCAAGCCCGTCCTTTTCTAGTTCCGCATAGGGATATGTCATCCACCTCTGTTCTTGGGTCTGATTGTTTTTAAGCTGTGTTTCATAGGCTTTTAGTAGGACATCTAATGGCTCATTAATCCTCTTGACCAATACTGATCCTCTTGAACTAGCACTTCTTGGTTTCTCATGTGTGGGATGGTTCTTCTAGAGGTTGAGATGTCAGTGCAAGAGAAGGTGAAACACTTTCCTCATGTTGTCTTATCTTCTCTTTAGCTTTGGTGAGCTCCTCAGCTAGGGATTTTTGCTCTCGTTCCCTACATGCTTTCATTGTAGCCTTTCTAGCTTTCCAACTATTCCTTTTGCTCTTGGTTTTTTGACTAGGTGCATAGATCTTTGGTTCACTCGTATCTACACTCGTGTCAGTTTGGTTCACTCGTCTCTACACTCGTGTTAGTTTCTGTTTTCTCTATCTCATGCTTCTCCTCAGCTTCCTTTTGAGCTTGCGCTCTCGTAACTACTTGAATTGGTAGGACGTTTTCATTTTTCGAGCTACTGGGTAGCTAAACAATTCCTGAGACATTCATTGTGATCTTTCAGACTCGGTTTGGATTTTTTGGACAGTCAAGGATCAAATGAATGACACCACACTCAAGAGAATAGGAATTCACTTGAGTGATCTCCGTCTGAGGACATTGTTTGACCAAGTGGTTGTCACAAATTTTGTGACAATCTGGTTGAGGAGGTTCTTCTTGCATTTCCTCTTGGCTATAAATAGCCTCTGACCTAGCTAAGCCTCTATTAACAATGCACCGCAATGTCCTTTCATCCATCTCATATCTTCTTTCTTCAGGTTGAAACGCAAGAGGTGGAGGTTGTAGCGGCCTCACCATTCCATGTGTTTCTCTCATCTTTTGTTGCTTCGAAGGGAAGTACCCGCTTTGTTTGTTATAATACATTGTAGCTGGTACTAGCGCTTGTTTATTAGATGCTTCCATGATCGGCATGTATCTCATGTCTACATGCATTCTAGCACCTGACAGTGGAGGTTGTTGTCCTAAGACAGGCTGTGGTCTTGAAACTCCTACTAGACCTTTCGCATTTCCCATAGCGTATCTAGGTGGAGTAGGTGCTACTCGAATAGGTGGTACATATCTCTCCCTAGAATATTCCATGCCATAACAACACTCTTCCCTCGTATGGTTTGTCCATTTTCTCTCAATTTTGCACCACTTAATCTCCCTTGGATTAGCATTTACAAGAGGAGCTAAGCTCTTGACCATTTTGTTAATAAATGTTTCTTGATCGATAGGTGCAGTTGGTTTTGCAATGGAATCATACATCTGTGAATCACTGTGCTGAGAGGATATGTCATTCTCTTGGCTATTACAATCATTTTCTTTATATTCCTCATAGTTATCCACCAGATAAAGAGCTTCTTTGATCAATTTGTTTAGTGTCTTGCTCCTTATCATATGCAAATCCTTTTAAAGACCTGCATGTCTCATTCCCTGGATAAAGATCAACATTAACTGTGCTTGTGTAGGTAGTTCAACCTCGGACAAAAATTGATGTATCTCTTGAGCCGTAATGTCGCTTTGCATACTGATTCATCCTCTTTCTGTTTGAATCTGTGGATTTGCGAGACCGTATTGTGAGTTATGCCTTTTCATGAGAATTCTTTGATGAATTCCTCAAACAACTCGTCTAGAGTCTCAAAATCACATCTTTCCACTGAGTCGAACCATGTAGCCATGTCATCTTCTAGAGTCAGTTTCAATCCCGCAAACTGTGTCTCAAAATTTGAAACTTTCTTTGCTCTAATTACTATTCTAAAAGCCGCTACGCGATCTATTGGATTTTTATCTCCGGCGTATTTCCTGTTTACCCATTTTTGGATTTGGGATAGTCTAACTCACCAATTGTCTACAAGTCTAACCATAGACTCTCCCAATCCTTCTCTCGCTTTAAGACTTCTCGAAGGGATTGGTCATTCTCTTGGAGATGGGTCCATTAGGGAGATTCCTTGAGGAGGCATGTCTACCATCTTTGTGATCATTTCATCTCTCGTTATTGCTCTAGAAGGGAATCCAGGTGTCTCCCTTTTTGGATTTCTCGTAGGAATTCTCGTGTTTGGTGGAGGTATCTGTGGTCCTTCATTGACCAAATATCAACCTATGTATAATGGAGTCCATGGATTTTTTCTTTCTACAACTTTGTATTCTTGCCCATACTTGTCAAAAAATATAGACTTCCATTGATAGTAGACTCCGTATGTATAGAGATATAAGAGCTTGTAATCTGTCAACTCTTCTTGGTATGGCTTTGAGCACCTATAAAGGTTGACCTCACTGTCGTCAATATATCTATACAATCCTTCACTCTTATGATCTGTCATCCAAACTCTTTCAAAAAGCTTGGTCTTTATCAATTGCAAGTTTGGAAGATCCATTATGGGCGGATGCTCCTCTATCGTTGGGATTCCGAAGCTTGTATAACCCGAGTTTGACTGTAAACACAACATGATATCTGGGCTTAACAGATCTAGCTTGATGTAAGAAGGCTTATTCCAAAGTGTTCAAGTGCTTTGGTTAGGGAAAGGTTGAAACTATGCCCAAAATTGTGATTGTTTTCTTACAATTCTCTCAAATTGTCAGTTTTGAACACCCTAACTTCCAGATGAATTTAAGGCCGTAAACAATGTTTTTTTGGGCGCTGACCGATAATGAATGACCCATACGGTCTTTAATTGTTATTTAGGATTAACACTAAAACTTATAGAGGTACTCTGGAGCTTTGTTTTGATAAAAAAAGTTTATGAATCCGATACTGGTAGCTCAAGTTATGGCCAAAACAGTCAATCTGTGCCTGGAGACTTCATACGCGTATGATGTCTACTGACTTAGATTTTCTCCAAACTTTCACTGTAGACTCTCCTTGATGTACTCTAACCAGTCCAAGTCTCACTTGCAAGTTTTGACTTCAAATTTGGGGCTTGAGACATCATACGCGTATGATGTCTTCTGTGCCAGATTGAAGTGACTTTTATCCCAGAGAATCCTTATCACTCAAGCAACTCTCAGCAACTTTCAAATTTCAATTTGAACACTTTTTGTGCAAGTTGTGATAAGTACAAGCAGAACCTTGCCCAATTTCTGTCTGTTGGAACTTTTTAGCCCAAATGCAATGAAATTTTGGCTAGGGACTTCTTTTATGCTCTAGGACACTAGGGTATACACAAATGTCTTTGACCCAGACCTAGCCTCTAAGACATCATACGCGTATAATATCTTTTCTCAGATTTCACTTAGATTTCTACCCAAGGTACTCCTTGATGCATACAACAAGAATATGTGATCACAACAAATGTTGGATGTCAAAATTGCTCAAAATCACCACTTTTTTTCCTTTAACTTCTTGTATATGCAAAAATTTCTTTACATGAAAAAGTATGTGTCCAAATGAGATGAAATTTTGCAAGCAAGCTTAAAGCATCATTTCCCAACCCTCTATGTGGTCAAAAGTGCAATTGGACCGTCAAATCTGGCCTTGAGACATCATACGCGTATGGTGTCTATGTGCTTAGAATTGGCCCAAACTTGGTCTGTAAGCTTGTTTTGTTGTGCTTAACACCATGGTAAGCTCAGATGCCGTAAGACATCATACGCATATGATGTCTAACTGGTCAGTTTGAAGAGAATTTCACTCAAGAGGTTCCTCACTACACTAACAACTTACAACAAGTTTCAGAATTGTATTTGACCACTTTTTGTGAAAGTTATGATCAATTTATGCCTTTACTTTGCCTAGATGTGTGTTGTGGTTTTTGCAAGCCCAAAAATGCTTCAAATATAATGAAATTTGGCCTATATGCTTCCTAAATGTTGTAGATCACAAGGGTGCACTCATTTGTAACTTTTGACCTCATATATGGCCTCTAAGACATCATACATGTATGATGTATAAGTGGTCAAAATTTAGTTTTGTTTCTACCAGAGGTGCCCCTTGGTGTGTACAACAAGAATATGTGCTCACAACAAATTTTGGATGTCGAAATTGCACAAAATCACCACTTTTTGACAAGGAAATCCCCTGAAAGAGTAAATTTTCCCCCAGTTTTCAATCTATAAGCCCAAATGATATGAAATTTGGTGTATGTGCTCAACACAATATGAAAAAGATGGGTCTAATGTCAAAAGTTTAAATTTGTTGCAAGAATCACCCCTCCGACATCATACGGGTATGATGTCCGTTGATGAATTTTTGGACAAAATTCATTCACATGCATCCCCAAGTCTCTAGAACTGGTTTTCAAGCACTTCTACCAATTTTCATGCAAAAAAAGTGCTCAAAATCACAAGTTTTTCTTTTTTCCATTTTTGACACTCCGCCGTTTGTCTTTTGTGTGTCAAGAGTTTGTCAAAGCTTTAGTCTCAAGGAAACTCACTAAACCATAACAGACTCGTACGAAACTTAAGGAACACCATCCCCTCACTAGGATACACCTGTCCCAAAGCCTCTACACTCAAAACCCTCACTCTAGACCCATTTGCAAAAAACGCGGTATGAGATAGATCCAAATTTTAGAAGTGCTTGAAACTTAAATCTATGAGTACCTATACATAGCTTATGTCGCCACAATTCTAATGACTACTTGCCATCATTTTATACACTTACGATAAAAAATGGCTCGTAGATGCATCAACACGCATGCTCCGTCTCATGTGGAATGCTTGGTGTTGTCGTGTAGCTCTCAGTGAACCTAGCACAATGATGTGTTGGATCTCCAAGGTGATGATTGAACGGGGAGTAGCGCCAGGATGAAGCTCACACTCTCTCTCTTCCTCTCTCACACACAATTGTCGGCAACTTAAAATTTGATTATGATGAAAGTTCTTTTACAAAATGACCTAGGCACCTTATATACTAAGGCTACCATAGGTTAAAACTAAAATAGAGTTTAATGGGTCAAATGGCTTTGTATGTACAATTTGGAAGTACCATTGCACCCCGCTTCTGCAACTAGACTAACTACTCATTACAAATGATGTTTTGAACCCTACTCTGTAGCATTTCATAACCTCTCAAGAAATAAGGATTTGATACAAAAATTGAGCTATGCCGTGATGTTGACCAAGGGGTCAACAACAGGTGACACAGACGACACTTTAACTAATGCACAATTTTTTGATTGTCCAGATCAAAGACCCAGACACCAATGTCACCACTACAAGAATAAAGACATCAGAAGTGGATTCCAAAATCCTCGATGGAAATGCAATTGCAACGAGCATCCTCATACGTGGCTCTCATACAGGAAGAAAAGACCCAACTAAGAAGAACACAACCATGTCAACAAGATAACAACGCTATAATCAATTGAATAGAAAAGTCATACCAAAAACAACAATCCAAGAGCAAACAAATAGTAACTTTCCATAACCTTGCTGAGGATAGTAGCAACAATGATGATTCTTATGACATCCCCTACCAGAAACTCAGGTCATCACTATCACTAGAGGCTTCAATAACAATCAAGGAAGGCCAAACGCAAAGAGCGTTAAGTCAGAGCCAAAAAGTTTGAAAAATCTGGATACCAAAGAGTCACCTTGGCCAAAAACAAGTATGGATCAAGAAGATGAAGATCTCTGATGAAAAATCACATGATCCAACGCCAAAAGAAAAAGAGTAGAAGCATGCAAGAACGGCTAAGAAAATCACAAAGTCGCAAGCTTTTGCAAATCAGATTTGGGTTCCAACAAAGAAGTCGATTCAAGCACAAAGAGGTCAGGATCTTATTTGGATTCCAAAACAATTCAAGTATCAGCTCCCAAAGTTCGAATCCTGTTGCCAACCAAGCGTACAAGGGTTGAATCAAAGATCGTTGAAGACACACAAAGACAAGGTGGCTCCCAAAGAAGTCTCTTCAAACACATACGAAGCAGGGACAAGTATGGGTTCCCAAACAAGCAACATCAACAAAGCCGCCACTAATCACAAAGAAGTGGGTCCCAAGGAACCAATAAACCTATTGTCATTGCACCGCCGCTTTTTCAATTCCTCCTACAGTTACAGTTCAATTAAAAGAGAGTAGGTCGCTCACTTCACCACTGCATGATACCAAGGCTTACGGATCAAGAGATGATGTGAATGCACAAGAAAAGCTCGGAATCAAAATAACCAGAGGCAACCAAACAGGAAGTCAAAATCTCTCTACAACCTTAAATTCAAAGATCATCACATTTCTTAGAATAGGAAGCCTCGCCAGCAAATGCCAATAAGCAAATTTCTTATACCTAAGCACAACACATACCCTTAACGATACACTGTCATCTAGAAGGACTCCAAATAGGAGGAGGGGAGGCATTCTAAATGCGGACCTTATATTATGTATATTAGAGGAAAATGTTTTGTGAGTTGTATTGAATTTTTGCGTTTGATTGTGATAGTTTTTGAGAAAATTTAGAGTATATGCCCTCATAATAGCATTACAGGAAGAGTACAGGGAAAAAATCCATATATGAGCCCCTAGGGACATGTGTACAAAGTACATAGCATTTAGAATTCTATCTGAATGATTTTGCTCTTTGTTGAGTTGCTTTTTGGTTTTATTTAGTTATTTTTTGAGATTTTCTTTGAAATGAAGAAAACATGAAAGAAGACCATAGTCCAGATGAAGAAAAGACTGAAGAGATGCCTCGAAAGCCATATACACAATGGGTAATGTCAAAGGTAAGAAAAGAATGCTCATCAGCCTTCGACAACAATATGAGGCAAAAAAAGATTGAGAATGGTCATCAAACTCCAGGGTGGCCTATAAGGACAAACAAAGTTGGTGACGCGAGTAAACAAATGCACCCATTAAGTGTAAAGTTTCCTGTCAAACACTTCATGCGACTACAGAACCATATACAAGAAGTAGATCTTTATATTGTAAATCTTCTATCTTGTATGTGACTTAATAAAGACTAACAAACAAAAGGGACTAACAATACTGACAAAAAAAAAGGGGTAGAAATGAAATTTCAGTCATCTATTGTGATAGATGTTTGCAAGAGCAACCAGGGGTCAAGCCAAATTCTGGTCATCATCATTGGTTCTACATGTGTTTGGCAGTCAAAAGGTGCCAAAGCTGCCCCTCAGTCATTCTCGACATTGAAATCCAAAAGTTAGCTTGGAAAGCCAAATACATGTCCAAATCAAGCCAAACATTGTCAGGAGGCTATGAATAGAGAATACAAGCTAAGGATTTTATTATATTTATAAAAAAAACCCCTAGCCAGAGATGCTATTTTTTCAAATCAAAACCATGACAACCATCTACATACCTTGTGCATCATGTATATGAGTGTGTACGTCTGTCGCACGTGTTAATGCAACGAACTTGCGGATACACTGTGTGCGAGCCACACATGGCTCCAAGCCCACAACTAGCCTAAACTAGTAAGCTTAAAGATGGCGATGGTGTGTCACTCACCGCTCTACGCTTGCTGTCGTGGAGGATTCCTCGCCGCGAAGAAGAGGGAGACGCCGCTATGCCGCGCTCAACCGCCTCGCCGCTCTCGTGCCGCCGCAATGCTCGATCGCACTCTCTCTCTCTCTCACGCATACACACACACAAAGGAGATGAAGAAGAAGAAGATGGAGATGGAGCAAGAGCACTCTTCAATTGCACAAATGAGAGAATGAGTGAATTTTAGGTTTAATTGACTTTTATATGAGCTCGCCCCATTCACACTTGGGCACCCATGCTTAGCCAACTAATCCCTTGAATGTTCCAGTTAGAGTGCGCCTCGCATCGGCGATCACTTTTACCCTTTTCCTATTGGACCGACAAGCCCGATACCTGACTCTACCAAATAAATAATACAGCGTTCGTCGTAGGTGATAGGAATGTGCTTGAGGGTTAACATGCCCCCCTTCCTGATGTAGATTCCGTCCTTGGAAGCTATTAAGTTGAAGCTTGTTCGTTGAGGTGGAAGATCCTTTAAAATGAGTGTCCTTAGCCTTCTTCAGTCGCTGCAAAATCAAACAAAATTGGCACAGTAAATGCATTCTCATATACAATTGAAAAGCATATGCAGTTTTAGGCAGACAAATTGATTGGTAGCAGAATTCTAAACCATTTGTTAGCAATAAACATTAAATTGCAATATAATCAAACGTATAAACAATTATAAAGGTAAAAAATTAAACAAGTCCGGGGTCGCTAATTTAACGGTCGAAAGGCACTAAAGATCGACTATTAATACCATGGGCAAGCTTCTCAATTTTCTCTGGTCAATTAAGTTGTTTAATCGCGAGAGCCAAGTATTTCATGTCCGAGGGCTGACTAGAGGCTATACCTAGAAGACCTTGTAGTTAAGCTACGATAAAAGGAATTTCTCATGAAATCATCGCCTGACTGATTACCTTTTCTTTGACCCCCCAAAGTCTTTTTACAGTGATTCAATTTTAATGTGTGTGCTTATTTTGTATGCCTTGGGTTTTTTGCTTTTCAAGGAAAAGCGCCCACACTGGGAACCTCGAGGGCTCTAGTACCATAGGCGATACATGTGAGTGGAGTACCAAATCAAGCTGAGGTTTCTCTTCCAGATTAAGATTTTACATTGTTGCACTTTGATTTTTTTGTTTGTTCGTTTTCAACATTTTAATTTTGTAACTTTGGGGGGTCATATAACACTGTTACCCTCCCCAGGCTCATCACACTAGTAAACTCCCTTTATAATACTTAAGCTAAAGGTCAATAGGGACTAAGCCCACTAGAAAGCCCTAGTACAGTGCACACAATGCTGCCTAAATTGGATTAAGAACCTAAGTAACCATTGATTATTAGGAAGGCATTCCCCATGGTATTAAGAGAAGATCTCTAACGCCTAGCTTGATCAAACTAGCTTAGTCGGACTGCTTGATTTTTAAACCTAGACAAGTGATTATGACAAAAAAATTACATTGAATTTAATGTTTGATACTAAGCAATTGCAATGAATATTATGCTACCAATCACAATTAAAGCAAACAAACATAGATGCAAAAAAGATAAAGGGCCATGCTAATGGACAAGAAACACCTGTTTGTGTTGATGGTCGCGCTTGATTTGAAGTGTGAACGAGATAAAGATTCCATGAAGGTCCAAATCATAACCAAAGCAACATGTTCCTGTACACACGAGGAAACACAAGGAATACCTCTAGGAGGCACATCTATGGGAAGAAAGAACTTTGCTAATCGCTCAACTCTAAAATAGAAACACTCATATCGTACAAATCCTACCTACCCTCCATCACTGGAGTGATGAGGATCAAAGGTGTTTGATGACATAGGTTTCTGTTTCAGTGCACCAGATGTAAATGTGTAGGTCTGGGTCAATGTTTTGAATTTTATTGTGCATACTCGTTTGCTAATTGATCTTGCTCTTTATTATTTTTATTTTTTGTGAGTATAAGTCTTTATATATACATTCCCTAAGATTGGGAGATTGAGAGGTCAGGGAGGAAGGTTGATAGGGGAGTGAGTGAATCATGACTGTTAGCAAACACTCCCCCCTTCCTTGAGTAGATCATACCATTTGAAATGTGCTCGTCACCCTTTGAAACCAATTGTTCCAGTTGGTAATAGGTGAGGATTTTTTCCAGTAGTTTTCTATTATCTTAGGTGCCTCATCGAGTTGCAAGGGTGGTAAGGTACTCTCCCAGGATCGAACTTGAAGTGGTTCATCAGGTGATTCTTGAACACTAGGAGGTGTGGATTCCTTTGTAGCTTTATGGAGGTCCACTATTGTAGGTGGAGGCCGTGGAGAAGCTTTTACCTTTATGGATGCATTACATGAGGAGCTAGAAGCTTCATGGGACTCCCCCCTTCCTGAGCTTGGTGGAACAAATCGTTCTTTTTTCGGTACCCAAACTAGCTCTGGAGCAGGTCTGTAGCATTCCGTGATTTTTTCCTTTCCGCGATCTTCAATTTGTTTTGGAGCTACAGGATTGGGCGCACATGGGTCAGGTGACAGGTAAGAACACAATCTATATTTTGGCACCTAGATTGATCATTTCCTTGATTGTAGCCTTGGGCTTCCAATACTTTTTTAGGAATCGAACGCCACGTTTCCTTACATTTCTTGGAGCGAGTGAGACGTTTCTTACAAGGTGCCAAAAATATGGGCTTCTGTTTTTTAGCATCAACCATGGTCGCTAAAGAAGATTTAGGGACCCACTTGTATGTTTTCTTCATTATATTAGGATGAGTCTTGTCAGAAGCTATATGCATTGCTTGTAGCATATTTAAGGGTACGGACATTTCATCCCCCTCAGGTGTTACCCAGGTCGTCCCCCTATTTCCCCAAGTATCTATGGCTGCTGCTAGGTGGACCCAATCCACATTGTCCGACTTAGTCATTCCAGGTAGTACTTCCATATAAGGAGAATCTTCCCCAACATCAGTGTCCGCTTTACACGTATAACAATACTGCAGTGGAGCCGAGTGAACTATGGTGTCGGATCTATGATCAATTATAAATCTGTTTCCTAGAGGATGTGCTCGACCAATTACCAGATCCACTAGAATGACAGAATCTTGGAACTGCAAGTAGACATGGTTTTTAGACCAGTCATGCACCATTTTTGCTTCCCTCATGAAAGGACGTCCTAAGATCATCTTAGATGCCATAGTGTGCTAGAAGAAATCCATAACAATGAAGGTAACTCTTATTTTATGTCCAAAGATCTTGATCTTGAGATCTTCTAGCATCCCAATGGGTTTAACGATATACCCATTGGTCATCTTCACTACAATGGTTGTGGTCGCAAGGTGAGGTCTTCCCATAGTTTCCCATCAATTTTTAGTCACAATGCTAACCCCAACGCCACCATCAAGGATTCCCTTCACAATTAATCCCTTAGTAGTGATTGGTATGGTCGCATTGGATTCATCACCCTCAAAGTATTGTCCCAACTTGTTAACAAGTATTTCTATAACAAGGTTCTCATCTAGGTTGGGTTGTGGATCTAAGTGTTCCTCCTCTATTGGCATCTCCCCAACTCTATCCATCTGTGCAAATTGTGGTAGCCCAAAATTTAGTTCTCCATTGAGGAAGGCTCAAAGAGCTGAGACTAGCTCAGGGTCTTTATATAGTTTGGACATGATGGTGGTTCTAACTTCTGAAGACATGAAATCCATCAATTTGGGAATGTTTAACGGCACCTTTTGGGCGTCGGTCCCTTGACGTGGGGAAGATGGGATCTCCATTTCTTCGATAGGATCAGGTAGTCCTTTTGTAAACATTCTTTCCATTAAGAAGTGAGTACGCCCACTTTCCCATGATTTTAAGTCACTTTCTTCTTGGATGACACTAGGTATAGCTAAGGGTTTATGGACTTGGTGAGCTTGTTGTTGCGTAGGGAACACTGTGTCTGTAATCTGGATCTGCTTAGGTGCTGGTTCTAGATCCCTTTGGGTATCTTCTACCAAACTCCTTAATTGCTTGACTCGCTCGATCTCCTCTGTAGGGCTTGGATAAGTTCCTATCTTCTTCTTGGATCCTGACCATTGTGGCTCATGAAGCTCTTCCTTGTTGGTTTCTATCTTAGTGGTCGTTTTGGTCTCCATGGTTTCACATGAATCAGAATCCTCTTCAGCGTCGTTCATATATACGGGGTCTTCACCAGTCCCTATGTTGGTCTTTGAACTAGGGTCTGACTTCGCTGCTTTTTGCGATCTCTTCCTTCGTGTTTTCTTCTTTTTTTGACATTGGTCAATTAATGCCGTGTCTCTTTCCTCAAGAATATAATTTTGTTTTTGGAGCATCGATCGTGTGAGTACGTTTACTTGTACCACAGGTGTACTTTGTGATGGCTCCTCGGTAACTTCAATCAAGTTTAATGGCGTGATCTTCGGTGCATTTGGATTATTTGGACATTGGGCAATCAAATGATATATGCCACATTTATTACACATGAGTATTGGCATTGTAGACGTGCTTGCTTGATTGGTTTGCATTAGTGTGGCGTTCTTTTGTAGCCTAATAGGACACTCAGCTACACGATGTGGACCTCCACACTCATAGCATTGAAGAGGTGGTCTCTTAGCAGTGTAATTGATATTTTGGCCTCTTGCAACAAGAGCAGCTACTTGATAGACTGGTTTGACTTGTCCCCAATAGTCCTCCATGTAGTATTGTGGACTTTCTTCAAGAACATCCATCCCATAGGCAATATTAGGATCTATATCTTCCTCACAGCCTTCCAAACAAGCAATAGATGACTCACAACCCACTCGATTCACAAAAGTGATTCTCGGATGTGGTGGTTGCGTCCTAGCCCTGGAGGTGGTAAGGGTGTTGTTTGAACAACATTTTGGGCCCTAGGGACCATGTGTTGTGCTGTTTGTTCAAGAGGTGGGGCCGACATCAATGCAGGCACTCGAGGTGTGTTTGTCCATGCTAAGGTTGGTCTATTGGCCATCGCGCATTTAAATACTATGCAATCCTTAGCTTGATGACCATAACGCCCACATGCATTGCAATTCCCATTGAATTTTACTCTAAAAGTAGGGCATTCACTGGTACTATGCGGTCATAGCATATTGAGCACCATTGTTGCTCCCTTCTTGGATACATATGATTGTTTTGCGGAGCACGATTGTCTCTAAGACTTTCTTGAATAGCCTTGGTGAGATCTGCTAAAGTCATCTCAAATATCTTTGGCTCCTTAGCAATAGGCTTTAGGGTCATTGGTTGATGCCCTGATGCTTGCGAGCTAATAGATTTAGGCTCAACAAACACTCTTTCTCCTTGAACCATTAAATTATCCTCCAATTGGATTGCATTGGTGGTGACTGCTTCCTAAGTGGTGATACCTCTAATGACTAGGCCATTGTAGATATCCTCATGTTGTAATCCCCTAATGAATCTATCAAGAAATTGGTTATTGTTGAAGCGGTCATTTGCATTACAACGAGAATTCAAATACTTCAAGCGACTAATAAAGTCTCTCACCGACTCTCCTTCCTCTCGTTGGGATTTCTGGAGCTGAGAGGCTACACCCCAAAGCACTCCCTCTCGTATGTATTCTTTCAAGAACAGTCTCCTAAGAGTAGGGTAAATCATTTTTTCTTCCACCCTTAGGGTTCTATACCAATCCCCTGCCTTCCCACTTAAGGTTAGGTTTAAAGCATTACTCTTATGCAGGTCATTGTGTTCTCCTAGAGAATCACATAATTGTTCAAACACTTCGATATGCTTTCTCACATCCCCGTCTCCACTAAATTTTTGTGTGAGCTTGGCTATTTGTACCGCTTTAATTCTAGTCTCTCTATCAGGCGTGTTACATATA
Source organism: Adiantum capillus-veneris (assembly GCF_014529385.1). Taxonomy (NCBI): domain Eukaryota; kingdom Viridiplantae; phylum Streptophyta; class Polypodiopsida; order Polypodiales; family Pteridaceae; genus Adiantum; species Adiantum capillus-veneris. The sequence goes on along the minus strand of NC_140932.1, from coordinate 16,293,429 downwards.
TTCTCAACAATAGATCGACCAATAGCTTGAGCAAACGTTGCCAAGTCACCTAAGTGAGCACGCACCGTGGGTGTAGGTGCTCCAGAGACTACATGTGGAGTAGGTATTGGCATTGGGCTTGGCGCATAGGAAGCCCTTGGGTTCCACGTTTGGTACGGTGTTGTGCCATGTGGTGGCCCAAAGTTCATATGTGTGGCCCTAGGCATAGCAGACATCGGATGTGACATGCTAATGCTAGCCAGTATGGTCCCATGGAAATAAGAACTTGGGTGTTGTGGTTGTGGAGCATAGGTTGTTGAAACAATGGGAGGGGTAGAAACTCCATGAGTACGAGGACCCATGGGTGTATACGATTGGTACACACTTGTAGGTACTGTTGCAGGCATTGAGCTACCATGTAGCGGTGCTTTACTAACAAATGAGGTCCATGGCGTGTTTCTTGGCATGCCCATCATTGGGGTAGGCATGGTAGCCGTGGTGTCATCAAGGGAAAGATGAGCTAGACTTGGAAAGGTAAAGCTATCACTATTGGGCTCAGATTACACTGAGACCCCTGGCGAAACAACATATGGAGGATCCATCGGACTTACCGAGGGAGTCTCCATTTGCGATAAGGTCGGTTGTTTAGCCTTTCCTGTATCTAAGAATCTCATGAGACCCATTGAAGGCATGGTGATCCCCTTGTTCTATCTCTCTAACTCAATGACCCTATGGATGACCTCACAAACTCTTTGTTGTTGATCCTCCACACTAGTAGCACCCATTGTGGATTGTAGGACATTTAACCAACCCACGTGATAGGTGTGAACTGTGTATAGGTCGATTAGAGTTTCCATTTGTAGTTCATACTCACAGTTCTCATTTAAGAACGTTCCATCTAGGATTGAGGTGCTAGGGGTGTCCTTTGAGCTAGATGCAATGTTGCTTTCTAGGGGTTGGCCCTTAGCGGTTGCTAAGTCAGGAGCACTCGATTGCTCTCCTAGCAAAGATATTGACATATGGGCTATCGCTTTTAACTCTCTTCATTGCTCCACCTTGCGTAAGCTCTCGACTTCCTTTTCCCTAGCCGCAATGATATATCTCTCAACCTCTTGTACTTCAGCAAGGCTTCTACCATTGGGTAATATGACCTCGGAGAGGAATAGCTCTGAAGAGTCAGGAGGTGCAGTGAATGAAGCATTCACATGCACATTCTCTAAGGGCATAGGGTCTACGTTGGTCATGAATGGAGAATTTACTTCCCCACCCCCCTCATTTACATCATTAGCTCCATGTTCGGAGCAAGTGGCTCTACTAAAGGTTTTCTTCAAGCGGCTAAGCACGCTCGGCCCGGACCGCGGGCCCATGGCATGCATGTCTTGGCTTGAGCTATCGGGATTAGGCATTGGGAAGAAACCCTCCATGACATTGTAGTCAGAGGAAGAGTCACTAGCCGCTATGTTCGGGTCTTGGTTTGTACTACCTTGGGTCCCTGCCGAGGGCCCGGAACCTAAGGTAGGTGGATATTGAGAACTCGCGTAAGTCGAGATTCTCTCTAGTTGCTCCGTCTCTAGCACACAACCAGAGCGCAGATGCATGTGTCTTTGGCACCCTACAAGTGTCGGCCGAATAACCTCGAAGGTTAACTGCTTACTTTTTTAGGCGCCTGTTTTCACTCGTTTTTTTAAAAAGTATTTCTTAATGATCGGTTTTTTGATTAAAGTGTGTGATAGCTCAAAACGAGCGTATCACTCAGAGGGTCGCGGTGTGCTTTACAACACAATGTTTGGTCACCTAAAGCTCCGTTGGTCCTCAAAAAAGTCGATTTTTAGCTACGTGTGAAGCTAAAATACGTAATTTTAAAGGGCGACTGAGGCCTGAGCCTGAGTGTGAGCTTGGGCTTGGGTCTGGGAGATATTCCCGATCCCGGTCCTACCTTTTTTTTTTTTGGATAAGGTCGCCGCGGCCCGCATGCGATCACACACACACTTTACCTACCTACTTCCAACTAATACACCTACTGTTACACACTAACACACTTCATTAGCTCTAACAGATCTACTTCCTACTTACTGTACTTTGCATTACACAGACTAACAACCTTAATGCTAAGACCTTATCACAGAGAAAACACAGTAACCTTTCAAAACTTCAATAACAAAGAAATACACAATAGCAACACAAAATCCTTCTTCTCAACACACACACCTTCCTTCCCTACCTTTCCTACAATTGAAATTGCACCACAAAAGAAGCACAGAGTGCCATTCATGCTTAGTATATCGCATTCCCTGGAAACTCTGCCAAAAATGTGTGCGTCTGTCGCACGTGTCAATGCAAGGAACTTGCCAATACACTGTGTGCGAGCCACAAATGGCTCCAAGCACACAACTAGCCTAAACTAGTAAGCTCAAAGATGGCGATGGTGTGTCACTCACCGCTCTACGCTTGCTGTCGTGGAGGATTCCTCGCCGCAAAGAAGAGGGAGACGCCGCTACGTCGCGCTCAACTGCCTCGCCGCCATCGTGCCGCCGCAATGCTCGATCGCACACTCTCTCTCTCTCTCTCTCTCTCACGCATACACACACACACACACACACACACAAGGAGATGAAGAAGAAGAAGATGGAGATGGAGCAAGAGCACTCTTCAATCGCACAAATGAGAGAATGAGTGAATTTTAGGTTTAGTTGCATTTTATATGAGCTCGCCCCATTCACACTTGGACGCCCATGCTTAGCCAACTAATCCCTTGAATGTTCCAGTTAGAGTGCACTTCTCATCGGCGATCACTCTTACCCTTTTCCTATTGGACCGACAAGCCCGGTACCTGACTCTACCAAGTAAATAATACAACGTCTGTCATAGGTGATAGGGTGTCCGTGAGCCGTGATGGTTAACAATGAGTTTTGGGAAAAATGGACAATGATAGCTCATAAATGATCATCTATCGCAAATGATGTCGGATAAGGAGCTTTTGAAGCAAGAAGTTATTAACTTGGGGAATTAACTATGGTTTGTCAGGATTTAATTAAGTCATGTATCAAGTAGAACAAGTATACTAATTTACACATCACAAAAAAGCTAACAGTGGCAAATTCAACTTTGATCACCTTGATGCAGGAACAAGGAGTCATCAACGAAGAAGAGCAAACAAAAATGGTAGACAAACCAACCTTTGCAGGGTTACATATCTTGTCCTTCATGAGGTGGATCAAACGTTGGACATGGGTTTTGGACCTCAAATCAAGAAAATTATCTCCCAGATTCGGCCTATCAGACAAACTTTGTATTGGAGTGCAACTTGGCCTAAAGAAGTTGAAGGTTTAGCTAGACAATTTCTACAGAATCCTTACAAAGTTGTCATTGGTTCACAAGATCTGAAAGCCAATCATTCAATTCTATAGATTGTAGAATTTGTTTTTGAGAATAACAAATAGTCAAAATTGACAGATTTACTGGAGTGAGTGATGGCTGGAGCTTTATCTATCCATGACGATAAGAGTCAAGCTGAACGAGATTGGGCTCTTTCTCAATTTAGATTGGAAAATAACCCTCTAATGACAGCAACAGATGTTGCAGCTCGGGGCTTGGATGTGAAGGACAAAGTTTGTCATCAAATATGATTTTCATGGATCATAGTTCTTATTGTGGTTTGACAAACGTACAAGCAATGGAGCACAAGAAGGCAAAACAACAACAAAGACCGCACCGACATCAACAACTAGGTCATGTAAGGGACGACATGAATTTGGAGGGGAGAGTGTTGACCCATGGGTCAACAGTATGACATAACTCAACGAAGCCTTAATTTTTGAGAGTTATAAACACGGATTATGGTTATAAACATTATTTGTAATGAGTAGCTATTCTAGTTGTAGAAGCCCGGGTGCACTGGAACTTCCAAATTGTAAATACAAAGTCATTTTACCCCTTGAACTCTATTTTAGGTTTAGCGTATGGTAGCCTTGATATATAAGGTACCTAGGTCATTTTGTAAAGAGAACTTTTATCATAATCAAGTTTTCAGCTGCCGTCGACTGTGTGTGAGAGAGAAAGAGCATGAGCTTCATCCTGGCGCTACTCCCTGCTCGCTCATTGCATTGGAGAACCGACTGCACCATCACGAGAGGCTCGGTGAGAGCTACGCAAGAACGCCAAGCATTCCACGCATAACAAAGCACACGCGCTCACGCATCTACGAGGTATTTGCGACCGTAAGTATATCAAATAATGTATTTTTTCTGCACGCAAGTAGTCATTAGAATTGTGGCGACATAAGCTACACATAGGTACTCATGGATTCAGTTTTGGGCACTTTCAAAATTCTGCTCTGTCTTCGTGCGTGTTTTTTGTAGATGGGTCTAGAAGTAGGGTATTGCATGTAGAGGCTTTGGGACAGGTGTATCCTAGTGAAGGGATGGTGTTCCTTAAGTTTCACATGATTCTGGTATGATTTGGTGAGTTTCCTTCCGTTTGTGTGTATGTGGGTTGGGCGATGTAGTTGAGAGTAGTGAGATTCTTGATTGTGGTTTAGTTGGACTTCTAGAGTGTTGTATGTGTGGTCTAGTCTTAGCCTGACAAGCTAAAGAGATTGCCTCTGTGCGCCTATTGTGTTATCTATGTCCTTGATTGACGTTATATTGATCTAGGTAGTGTTGCATGCACTCATAGGTGGTGTGATTCGCTGCCGCACCAAGTAATGGGTGGAAAATCCCCAAGTCTCTCATCTTGAAAGTAGCATTCATATCAGCCTTGAATTCAACAATATGTGTCTCGTTTAGACAAGTAATCAATAAATCATCTACAGATAGAATGACGATGAGAAATACATCACCCTCACACTTGACATACAAAGTGCTTTCAGTTGGACTATTATAAAAGCCTTGTTTAACCAAATGAGTGTCATCTTTCTCATACCAAGCACGAGGAGACTGCTTCAACCCATACAAAGATTTCTTACATTTGCACACTTTATTTTTTTGTCCTTTCTTGACAAAACTGTGAGGGTGCGTTGCATATGCTTCCTCAAATATATCACCTTTTAAGAAAGCAGTAACAATGTCTGATTGATGTGCACTTCATCCAAAATGAGCTGCCAATGCACACAAAAAATGAATAGTAGTTATACGATAAGTGGGAGCAAAAGTCTTTTCATAGTCATGTGCATAACCTTTTGCAACAAGTCGAGCCTTATAGCGATCAATCTCACCATCCGACTTACATAGCAGTTGCCTTTTTGCAAGGAGGCCAATCACATAGAGTCTATGTGTCATTTGTCAATAAGTGCATCACATTCTGATTCCATTGCATCCATCCAATTTTTTGAATTCTATGCTTCATCAAAAGAGAGAGGTCCCTCCTCATCACATAAACCAGAAACAGCCAAAGCATAACACTTTGGTGCATAAGATCGAGAACCTCAACGAGTATGACTAGACGTAGGTGCATCCAATTTATTGTGATGCAAAGTATGCACCAGCCATTTTGGCATACCTCTAGCCTCCTCATTCTCAGTCCTTTCCACATCAAGTGCATCATGTACATATCCATTAGTAATAGACTGATCCATAACAGTTTCAAAAACCCCTATGGGCTATACATTTGCCTCATTGGAATTTACATTCAAGTTTCCACCATTAAAAAAAGGCAACAAAGTGTCATAAATGTCCTGTGAGTTTACATTACTATCTCTAGTACATGATAACAAAGGCTGAAGAGAATTTTCCACAAACACAACATCTCATGCAACCAAGCTACATTTTGTTTGTGGGCGATATAGCCTGTAACCTTTGCTTTTAGTATTGTAACCAACAAAAATGCATTTAGCATCCTTATCATCTAATTTCTGTGCTGTGCTATGGTTCTGGCACCAAAGCATAAGCTAAACAACCAAAAACATTCAAGTGATCTATAGATGGTTTCGTATCACGCCATGCTTCATAAGGAGTCATAGATTGCAAGGATTTGCCCTTGGACACCTATTAAGTACATAAGCAGTACACATGATAGCCTCAAGCCAAAACAAATGTGGCAAGCTTGACTCTTGACCATAAGGCGTGCCATTTTTGTAAACGATCTGTTTTTTCTTCAACAATATGATTTTGTTGAGGTGTATGCGGCACTATAGATTGGTGTTTTATCCCGCAATTAGCTAGAAACGCATTAAACTCATGAGACATGTACTCCCCCCCTTGATCTGAACGGAGGGTGTCCATAGTGAATTTAGAAACATTTTCAGCCATAGCTAGAAATTGCTTGAAGCACATGAACACTTCAGAATTAGCTTGAAGCAGATACACCCATGCATGCCTGGAGTAATCATCAATGAAATTAATAAAGTATAGGCAGTTGCCTAAGGATGGAGTTTGCAAAGGCCCACAAACATCATTGTGAAAACTTTGATCTTGTAAGAAATCCTACAAATCCATAATAAACAAAGTTTCAAGTGAGCAATGAGGTTAGGTTCATAAAATTGGGCATCTTGGCTACATGTGATTCCATTAAAATTCTATTCTATGTAATGTATACCGACAACATGATTTAAGGAAAGAAAAAAGAAATATCTTTCATAACAAAACTAAGCACTATCTCAACAGCAACATAACCTCCTTTTCTACCACTTTGATCGATGAAACAACACACAATGAAAATATGGTGAAGAAAGATTTTCTAAAGCCCACCTACCTAAAGTTATAGCCCCCGGCCTTGGCATGTAATATCTTCCTCAAAGAAAAGAACACAAATTTTGGCGATTATATGACCAACCATAATAGCTCTATAATTTTTGAGATGGAGTACATCTCTAAGATTGTTAATAAGAACAATAGGATGCATTCTTGTAAAAGCCCTTTTGCTATTGACTTATTTTCAAAGTGTACAAGAGCAAGAAATAGAGTATGTGAATAAGAAAGTTGTGTGATCTACTTTGAGCTGCAACACAAATATTTAGATTGGGGTGCTATCTTTACCAACACAAAGGTAGAAAAAAGAAGATCTGACAACCCTTTAGTCTATAATGCATTGTCAAGATTTTTGTTTCACTCACAATCTAGCTTCCATTTGTTGGTAATTGACAATCTACATGTTCACTTATTGGCAAGGTAACCACCTATACTCAACAAACATCAAAGACAGAGAGAGAGAGAGAGAGAGAGAGAGAGAGAGAGAGAGAGAGAGAGAGAGAGAGAGAGATAGAAAAACATGTAGAGATACAAAGACACAACAACAAAGAGCAAGAAAGAATCGTTGCTTACCACATTATCGGAGTCTTTGGTAGCCATGGACAACGATGCATGATTATCCTCTGGTGCTCCACGTTGCAATAGCTATGGTTTTCTCCTCTTCCTAATCTCAAACACTACACCAAAAGTGTAACATACAAGGAAGAAAAAAGTTCACAACTGTCTTGCCACGTGTTTGGTTCATAACTCCTCTACACCTACTAAACTTTATAGAAGCAATCTTTTGAGATACGCGGCGCTAAATTTTGAGCACTTGTCCTTTTGTATGTCATGAAATGCACCATGATATAAACTTTAAGTTTTTTAATACTTTTTTTTGTTTATAAAACATGAAGAAACATTACTTTTGATTATCTCTCTCTATGCTGACATGGCATTTCTTACAAGGCCCATATTTGAGCCCAAACTTTTCTTAATGGGAATTTTGAATGTTGTGCAAGGCATTGATGTATGACCGAATTCTATGGATACATGCTCTGTTGAGGATGTTCCAAGTTTGTGGTAGGATTGCTTCTGCAAGAGCTATTTTGCCTACACTGAGCAATCTCGTTGGGATGTTAGAGATGCGTAGGCTCATGCATTAATTGCATTATCTGTGAAGTTCACTATTAGGGCCTCACATTCGCTCGGCTAAATAAGCTAAACAAGCTTCGGATATTCTGGTTGGTCTTTATGCAGGTTGCAATGAGACTAGAATTGCATTTCTACATAAAGAGCTAGAGTCAAAGATTATGCATGAGGAAGATGACATGGACACTTTCCTTGCTGGTGTCAAGGATATTAATGAGCAACACGTTTTTGCAAGCAAAGTCATTTCTGACAGTTCATTTATGCAGACTATTCTTGATGCATTGCCAGATTCTTATCACACTTTTGCTAGTACTTGGAGACTTATGACCCAAGGAAATCATGATGTTGTCAAGTTTGATGGATTATGCACATTGCTATTGCAAGAGTAACTTTCAAGAATGAACAGGGCAAAACATCATGCAATTGAACATGCTTTTCAGAGAAGTGGCAAATGACCTATTCCAAATGCTTATGCTGGGAGCACTTCATCTGGGAATTCTGGTGAAATGGATAAGAAGAAGGTGTGTTGCCATTATTGCAAATTTAATGATCACTTGATCAAGCAGTGTACTAAATTGAAGGCAAAAGAGGCCAAGAAGAAAGAGTTTGGTTTCACTACAAGTGCAATTATTGTAAAATCTTTTGTGAAAGGAGATTATGATGTTGATGTAGATGCAGAGTGGTCATTTAGTGCAAAATACACTTATGATCCTTCTGTCCATGATGCATGTATGCCAATTTCTGTTGGCGGATTCTGTATACGGGTGCCCACCCTTCCGGACACTTAGTCGGACACCACATTTGTACTTTGTTATTTTTTTTTGAGCTAGTGTAGCTATGAGAGAAAGCTCAATTGCTCCTTTTTAACCACTTGTGTTAACATGTCTGCATGATTCTCACTTGTGTGCACATTTCCAAGATTTAATTGTCCTTTTTCCAAAAGAGTACGTATGAAGTGATCTCTCACTTCGATGTGCTTTGTCCTTGAGTAAAAGGCTAAATTCTTTGCAAGATGAATGGCACTTTAACTGTCGCTATATAAGACACAATTGTCTTGATTGTACCCAAGGTCCTCCAAAAATCTATGAAGCCACTTAATCTCTTTGCTAGCCTCTGTCACAGCTACATATTTTGCTTCGGTAGTATAAAGTGAGACCACTTTTTGCGACTTTGAAGCCCAACTTATTGTTGTGTCTCCAATAGTGAAGATGTTGCCAGTAGTGCTCCTTCGAGTATCTTTGTCACCTGCCATATCTGCGTCAGCATACCATTGCAAGAAATCTCTAGTGCCTCCAAAACATAAAGCATTATTGTCCCTTTAAGATACCTTAGTATACATTCCATAGCTTACCAATGCTCTTTACCTGGATTATCCATGAATCTACTCATAACTCCCAGCGCATGTACAATATCTAGCGTTGTCCTGACCGCAGCATACATTAGAGAACCTACCACTGCAACATATGAAACTTTAAACATATAGACTATCTCCTCTTGTGTCTTTGGACACATATCCTTGGTTAGTATAAAGTGACTAGCCAAAGGTGTAGAAACTGGTTTTGCATCTTGCGTCACAAATCTTTCTAGTAACTTCTTGATGTAATCCTCTTGAGATAGTGTCGGTGTCTTTTGCTCCCTGTCCCTTGATATCTTCATACCAAGTATCCGCTTTGCAGCACCTAAATCTTTCCTTGAAAAAGATTTGGACAACTCCTCTTTTAGGTATCTAATATCTTGCATGTCAGCACTTGTAATCAACACGTCATCAACATACAACATCAGGATGATAAATTTTCCATCTCCCAAATTCTTTGTGTACACAAAGTGATATGAGTTGCATCTTTTGAATTCATGATCCAACAACCATCGATCAAACTTCAAGTGCCACTATCTTGATGCTTGCTTTAGACCATACAAGCTCTTCTTCAACCTACAAACCATTTTCTCCTTACCTATACCCCTTTGGTTGAAGCATGTAAATCTCCTCCTCTAAGTCGCCATGAGGAAACACAATATCTACATCCATTTTCTCACGATTCAAGTCACGAGCAACCACAAGGCTTAAGACAACCTTAATTCCCAGTTTCCACTAAAATTCCAAATAAATTTAGGGTTGGCACAACCACGTTGAGATCACTTCTTAAGCTACTACCTTCAAGTACAAAAAATATCTCCATTATTTCATGGAATAAGAGACAGATACATAAAGACTTTGTGTTCTAGCCAAATGGCAAGTCTTGAACTTTTGAAGCTCTTTTCTTTTGTTTGTTTGGCAATGCTCACATTAAGTGAGCTAATTGTAAATTAAAATCCAAAATAGAAGTCATACGTCCATGCATAGCAAGTGCCATGGGAAATCTCGAGAGTTGGGCTTCACATGGAGCTACTCAAACATTACAAACCATAAACCTACAAAAGAAAAACTAAAGTAAACATGCATGGATGCAAAAACCACCGAGTTGACCTCCTCATGCCACTTGGAAGCGGACCCTCCTCCGCCATGCAAAGAGCACAACACCGCACTACCAACTTCAAGACTTCAAAGAGGACCAAAAATACTTTGGGACTAGGAACCTTGCAAACCGAACCATCACATGTGAAACGTAGGCTATCAGGGGAGCCAAACACCAACCAAGACCATCCTTCACTGCCACCGACATGTTCCTTTGCTTCCCCCAAAGAACCAAGCACCCGAAGGGCGATTTCGCATCCATGTGACCTTTGATTCCCTCTTTGTAGAGAGGTGGGAGGGAAAGCCACCTCCAAGTGCCAAAAAGAAGAGAGGGGGGGGGGGGGGGGGGACTTGGAAAGTACGCAGAGGCAAAGTTGAACTTGCCCAACTCCCCTCTCCTGAGGAGCTCTCATCCCTTTGGTCCCATACCCCACCAAGCCTTCACACAAACCCACTACTGCCACCTGACCCAACCTCACCCTAAACATTCCTACTATGTGACCTCACAAGCTACCTACTATAGGGAAAAAGTCTCCACCATCTGTAATGACTTCAAGAAAATGCCACTTGAAACATCAAATCATGGCCTTGGCTGAGCTTTTGAAGTTCTTTTAAGAGACACAATTTTTATGGTGAGTTAATTAAAGCTCTTATAGATCCTAAGCTAGCAAGCCGACTTCCTATGACATTACAACCCAAAACCTAAATGATGTGTGCAAGAAATATCTATATTCTAGAGTGATTAGAGAATGGTGCAAACTACGGATTTGCAAGCAAAGTAACATGCGCTTAGTGTACAAATCTCAAAAGAGGCCAACAAACATCCACCAATGACCATAGAATTTCATCGAGAAACAAAGACCCTTCTTAGACATTAATTAAAGATACGATCACTACTAGAATTTTTAATGAGATACCATATTTATCTTAAAACAAAGAGCTCAACAACTTGAATTGCACACATTGGAAAATAAGGCTCATGTCTTAACAACTGATGATCTCCCACAAATAGATGATCAAAACATTCTCTACTTGCTCCAAAAATTGAAGAAGGAAATTTCTTGCCTACACACTCAAGCAAAATGAAGACGTCCACAACATCTTTTGCTTGACCATCGATGTATGTGCCTAACTGTTCAACCTCATGACCGTGCCTCTCTCACAACACCAAAAGAAACTAGAATACCAAAAGATTCAATCCGTATGGCATCACATACATCATCTCATCAAGAAACTAAATAAGATTGATTGTTTTAACTCTTACCACCTTTTCATTGTTTTATTGGATGATCTTAGACATTGTCAGAAGATTTAAACCTTATGGCATCAATAAGAAGATCTAAACCTTATGACATCACATACATCATCTCGTCAAGAAACTAAATAAGATTGATGGTTTTAACTCTACTATCTTTCAGTTTTTTATCATATAATCTTCAATTCAAACTTAGAATTGATAACATTGACAATAATAGTCAATGCATCTTTCCCAACCACAATATTTTCTTTGTACCAAAGACCTTCAACGGATGGTAACACATAGCTGCAAAGCTATCAAGAATGCCTCTAGTAATCCAATCATACAATTTGGTGATTTTGACTTTGAGCTAATTACTCTCTATCTTAGCACTCCCATCCACACTCAATACACTTAAAATCTAACCTTGGTCATGGATCATAGGCCATGATTTTAGTTTTCTTCTATATCATTCAATAATATATTTTTGCTTCCTTTAACAACCGTTCAATAATCCGAGCACGAAATCTTAATTGATATAAAAGGGATTCTTCACTTTTCAATTTGCTTTTATTGAGTATAGCAAACATTATTTTCGAGCTTTATTTAATGAAAAAGAAATGTGAAGAGATGCATGAAATAAGAGAAAGCACATTAATTGTCTTCAAGGTTGTACAAATTATCAATCGAAGGTGACTCTGAAGGTGTCCACTCGTTTGTATTGTCCTTGGAAAGCCCAATTCTCCCAGCCATACCATCCCATTGTTTGAAAGAATGCAGGCCCCTTGAATGTGCAAACATGAAAGGCAACACCATCAATGTGAATGTCGTATTCCTTGATGAAGTCATTTGGCACTTTGCGGTCCCACCACACCTGACCAACTCGATTGATCATAATGTTGCCTAGAAAATTGTTTTCTGTTAGGGCCTTTATCATGGCATCCTTCCAATCCCATGGACCTGCTTGTGGGGATTGCAATAATCTTCGACTATTCATGTGCTTTGAGGCCACCAAATCCTCTCTAAAGAGGAGCTTCTTTTCTTCTGTTTTCCCATACCATTACCATTTAAAGAAGGGATTATAAAGTGTATAAAGTAAGGCATACAAGCAACAAAACAAACCTCATTGTTTCTGTTTAAAAGGCCTAGTGAGTGAGTTGTGTATATGTATAGAGATGTTGTGAAGGTATATACCTAGTACCTTGCGTGTTTAGTGACCAGAGATGGGTGTATGTGTGTGCACCTATGCTTGAGAGTCCGGCGAGAGAGAGAGAGAGAGAGAGAGAGATACCAGCGGTGTAAGAGCCATTAGTACCTTGCAGAACGTCGGAAGCAGTAGAGCGATGCGTTGATTGCGAAGTCTTGCACAACAAAAAGAAGATGAGGAGGAGGATCAGCGCCGGGGCAACCCTCATGATGATCAAAGGAGGTTTGCTCTTTTGCTTGCCTGCTGGGGTGAATAAATAGTAGAGCTATGGGAGTCAACAATACCCTACCTACCTGTCTGGCCTTCGTGTAGCCCGTGGCCTCACATGCTGCTGCCGGAAGCAAAATTCCTCTCTCTCTCTCTCTCTCTCTCTCTCTCTCTCTCTCTGTGTGTGTGTGTGTGTGTGTGTGTGTGAATTTGCACACTTGTACGCCTACATACAGACACAGACAACTACCCATAGACACACACACACACACACACACACACACACACACACACACACACACACACACACACACACACATTGATGCACCTATGCAGTTTGACATGTGCATACATTTGCTCACACATGGGTCAATCACATAGATGTGTGATCACGAGCAACTTAGAGGTCAAGAAACAACACGGTTTGCAATCCTGGGCAACCGTAAAAGATGAAGTCAGTAGCAGGAGCTAGCACTGGTCCCTCCTCAAAATGCACCGCTGTGGCTAGGTTCATCAGAAGCTGTGTCATATTTATGAGTTCAAGGGTGACGACTTTTCCTTAGGTATGTTGATGGACTGTCTCGAAAGCCGAGACACTTTTACTGGTTTTGTTTCATTCATTGGACTCATCTGCATATTGGGTTTACTGAAGTGCTTTCTATTGCAATTGTGATCACAGGATTGCCAACCTGCCTTTCATCTATCGCTAGATTCTACTGGAGCAACTGCTTGATACACTTGCAGTTTACAAGATTGCCAACATTTAGGATTGGTTTGTAGATGGGCTGGTTCCAACACCCACAATGAGAGGCATGTTGATTGAGGGAGAGGTGCTGTTGGCCAGCGTCTCATGCTGCAAGTGCATCTGTAGAAATGCCTCACTCCAGGGTACTGGTACTGACAGGCTTTTGCATTACTCCCTTTTCCTCTCACATCACTACAGATTTGTCAATGTGGATAAACTAATGGGAATATTGCATTTGCGTAGACGCAAGAACAACTGCCTGCAAAGTGTCACATGCAAATTCGGCATGTGTCTAATTGTTTCTTTGTCTTGCAAAGGAGATTGGGCTTGTTGATTGGTGCCAATGAAGCGGACTATGTTCGATTGATTGACACATGACAGCATCGTATAGGGGCATTTAAACATAGCTAGTTTTCGAGTCATGTCTGGATAGGCTACGGATTTGAGGCTGATGGATTATCGAAGCTCCTCAGGTATTGAAGCCGTCTTGCTGTGATGTTGGTGAAGATAGCAACACAGTGGAAGGTTCTTGTTGTAAGAGTCAATCAGGTAGCAATACATCTTTCAATATTATGAGAAGTATGTCATGACCTGGAACTCGAACTCTTGACGTCATTGCTCACATACAAACACATTAAGCATTTATTCTTTACCAAATTCTAGCCCAAGTTATTATCTATCTAGGTGAGAGATCGGTCATCTCCATGTTAAATTACTGCCTCTTTAGCTGTCAATGCTTTGCAATTATAGAGTAGCTGTCTTGTGGTAGTATTAAATCTGTTTTGTTTGGCGTCTCTTAATTGTGCACCTTCCCTTCGCAAAGGTTTCCTCCTTATAGAAGACACAGACCAGGTAGTAGACCTCAGCAAAGAATGCCAAGTGAAGATTTTTAACTTACTGTCTTATTCCAGCTTTCACTTATCACTCATCACTATCGACACAATGTTGTCGACTACAAGTTCTGTTGTTTTGGATGCAGACTGAACCTTCCCTCCTCAACATATTTAAAAGACTAGGGCTACAGCTTTCTGATGTTCCAAATCACTCTGTGATGATGATGATGATGATGATGTGCAAACATTGTACACAGCACAAATGATTTTTTCAAAAGAATTTTCTGAGAGAATTGCATGAAGACAATTTTGATGTCGGCTCCAAATGAAAAAGGGAAGTTCAGTTTAAAACTTGTTTCCAATGTGGTGGAAGAAACCTTTACTTTTGTTTGCAAGCACACATGAGAGGATCATATTGCTGCTCTAAAGCAGTCAAATGATTCTTATGCTTTTCTGCAGCCTGCCACACATCGCATACAAAGCATCTCTTCCAAGCACCCGCTGGATGGGGCACATGCTATCAATCGGTTCTTGGCCCTTTTAACCAGACCTAGATGACCAACAGCAAACAAACTGCATGGTATGTGGAAGATTACCATCCTGCTGCATCTGTTGATGACCTTGCAATCAGGGCATTCCAGCAGAGGACATTGCATGGAAGAGGCTCTCCAAGACAGTTGCGCATGGTGTTAAGGTGAGAGAACAAATATACTCCAACCATTGTAGCTTCCTAACCTCGCCCATTTTGGGCATATCAAAGAAATTGCTAGACATCCATGAAGCATTTTCTGCAAGCACCCACAATGCAGTGCCAGATAGTATCCATACCTTCAATTCATTACATTCTGATGATGCATTTTATTGAATAATACTGCTGCGTGAATGAAAGTCAAGTAATGCTGATGATCTCTGCTGTTCACCACTCTTTGCATACATAGCATTCCTTTCAAGAACCCAACAACCAATGGTTGATTATTTTGGACATATCCTGCGATCAGCGTATAAGAGGCCAAAAATTTGCTGACTTCGTACATATGCTGCAATCAGAGCATCTGCTTGTCCCCTGCTTGGGATGCATGAAGCATTTTCTGCAGGCACCCATTAGGCAATCCCAGGCATAATCCATACATGCCTTCCTCTCAATCTGCCATTTTTTTGAGACATTCTCAACTTGAAGATGTTGTAGATTCGTAAACCCTTAATCTAAGTTCAAGATCTTATAGTTTTGCAGAGATACAGTTGAGTAGAGAGATGGGGGATACTACATTTGTCAATGTATTGTGATATTTCTCCTATTGGAACTCTACGTAGGTTGAGCAGCCATGAGGAGACTAGAGAGGTCCGGCGCCCTAAAGGGGAGAGGGCGCTTGCTGGCAGGTAAGGAAGAGGTGATCAACAAGTAATAAAATCACCAGGCGTGCCAGGCAACAATAGAAATTTCTTTTTGACATGCAATTATCCAAGCCCCCTTTCATATGCTTTGTGTAATGCGATCAACTTATATAATTTGTCATATATAACGTTAACTCAAAGATATAAACACAAAAATTGATAGGTAGTTTCGGTAGTTTCGAGTTTCCTGCATGTCAAATGACATGAGGGTTTTTTAAAGCACTTGTTTTAATAGGCCTTTGATTTTTTTAAAAAAAGGTGTCAATTTTAAGCCTTGATTTAAGTCTAGATTCCACTTTAAAAGTTCTACATCTCTAAGCTTTTTTTAAAAAAAAACATAAGCATAGAGAATTGAATTAGAAAAGCACCCCTCAGGTCTGCTGCGTCCCTAGCTTTAAAGCCCTATGCCCTAGATTCCACTTTAAAAATTCTACATCCTTAAGCTTTAGAGCTCTCTTTACAAATTTAAAACTCTAAAGTGTAAATCCCACTTTAAAAGCTCTAAAATTCTAAGCCCTAAAATTTTAGCACCCCGTGGTGATCCTCTTTCTACTTGTGGGTCCATGTAACCTTTTCACTTTCTTAATTCAAAGTTTTACCTTCTTTAAAAAGAAAACTATAGGTCTTCATTGGAAACCTTACTTTAAAAGTTCTATATCCTTAAGTTCTAAACTTAGCTTTAAAATTTTTAAAAATAACAATAAAAAATCTTTAGAGATTAGAGCTTTAAAGGATTGATTTTTTCTTAAAGTTTGAACTAACAAAAATAATCATCTTATAAAGGAAAACTTTAGTCTATTAACTCAAGTTTCAATGGGTGAAAGAACTTGTCAAATTGAAAAGGTGACTCATCTTCTCCTACACTCACCTCCAACGTATGATTGACGACTGAAGGGTATAAAGAGGAAAACTCAGAAGGCAGCAAGGCCACATCGGACGGGATCCCACAAGTTGTTGATCCCACTCGGCAAGGATTTGTAAGTTGGTGAGAACTCATGCTTCTTCTATTGCTTCTAGGGTTTAGGAGGTCAGGTCTTTAGTGGCTTGACACGTCAGCAGTTTGTGACAAAATTGCTCAAAAAACTTTGACCACTAAGCTTGACGGTCATTCCAATGTGCACTAGGGATAGACTTGAGCTACTTGAGGGCTTGACGAGTACGAACAATAAAATCTATACCATATAAATTTTTTTTCCAATGCTTTAGAGAATGGATAACAAAGAAAAGCTCCTTATCGTACATTGAGTAACTCTTTTCTGCACTGTTTAACTTTGTACTGAGAAATGCAACTGGACGGCATGCCTTAACCCCTATCAAAACATGAGAGATTAGTGGCAAAGAAGGAATGCTCTCCTCACCACGAATGACCAAGAGATTCAATGCAAGTATCTTTTCGTCATACAATTTCTTTAGCAGACTTTCATCAAGAGTCAACACAATTGAACAACAATCTGCAAAATAAGATTAGAAAAAGGCATAACAAGAGTCCCATTTTTGCTTGAGAAATCGCCAATCCTCTTTAAACCAATCAAGGTACTGCGGTGGCATAAAACGCTCCTTGAGCTTAGCCTGGAAGTAACCCACATGTTGTTCGATCTTCTGCCTTCTTCTCCTTGTACTGAACTGTCACGCATCAACCGCCCTTCTCTTTGTCATCCTGGCTTCCACTTTGTTTCTTTGATCTTCAGATTCACGAGCCCTATTACTAGCACATCCCTGTCAATAGCGTATAAACATATGCAGTTAAAAGACTTTTGTTCAAGGTGAATTGGTACCTATAGGTTATGTTGTCGCAGAGGAGGCGAAGGAGGAGGATCATAGATATGCGTACTATCTTCGTCTTATGGTGTTGGGACTCAAGAGATTTCGGTGTACAATGTTCCCCTTCTCCATAATTGTAGAATCTCTCATGTATCAT
This sequence comes from Adiantum capillus-veneris, assembly GCF_014529385.1. Lineage (NCBI taxonomy): Eukaryota > Viridiplantae > Streptophyta > Polypodiopsida > Polypodiales > Pteridaceae > Adiantum > Adiantum capillus-veneris. Next base: position 16,275,645 of record NC_140932.1, on the reverse strand, counting down.
GGCCCTACACCTTGTGCTCTCTCCTGTAAAGCATGACCAACGTAGTCCAACAATCCAAGCCTTATATTTTACATTTTTTCAATGCAAAATATCAGATTTGCACGGTCAGATCAACCAGCGTTTGCAGATTCAGCCCGAAAAACACTGATTTCAGTATCTACGTTTTCAGCACGTCGTCGTCGCATCGTTGTCATTGCCGTCGTCACCGACATAGAGTCAGAATTTAGCAGATAAAAATTTGCAAATTTCAGCCCTCAACGTTTTCAGATTTCAGCCCATCTCGTCGTCCTCATCATCATCAACATCGTCGGCAAGTCCATTGCATTGTAGAGATTTGTGCAATCAATAGTAGACCGCTCTCGCCATAGAGTGGGGTCTTCGAAGGAGGGTTTGACAACAATCTGGTGTCATATTTTTCTCTCTCTATCTCTCAGTCTCAGCACCTTCATTCACAGTGTTTACCACTTTGTTTTGTGATCATTGCACTCTCTCACTAAAGAAACGGAAGGCTCTCCCTTCCGTAATCAAAAGGAACCTTGAGCACAGTTCGGAGCACTCATCTTGAGCAAAGTTCATCATTCACATCCGTTGCACCTTACAACGACGGCGTCACATAACCTTCACGCAGCAACATTGGAGATAGTGAGCCCTTGCCACATATTTAAAGGCCCTAGGCCCATGAAAAGTAGTTTACATGAAAAGCTTCAAACTTAGAGGCTTCTGGTCCAAAAGCTCACACTAAAAGGCTGCTAGCACAAATTACAGAAATACACACCCCTAGCACGCCAACAGCGCAATCCACGAAAGTCCGTACAATCTAACACGTCATCGACCAACGTAAAATCCAGATGTCAATACAGCTACCACGTCATCAATTTTTCTTTACGTATATGTATGGATACTTTTATTTTAGGCCACATCGGACGGGGTCCCACAAGTTGTTGATCCCACTTGGCAAGGATTCGTAAGTTGGTGAGAACTCATGCTTCTTCTACTGCTTCTAGGGTTTAGGAGCTCAGGTCTTTAGTGGCTTGACACGTCAACAGTTTGTGACAAAATTGCTCAAAAAACTTTGACCACTAAGCTTGACGATCATTCCAATGTGCACTAGGGATAGACTTGAGCCACTTGAGGGCTTGATGACGAGTACGAACAATAAAATCTCTACCATATAAAAAAATTCTTCCAATGCTTTAGAGAATGGATAACAAAGAGAAGCTCCTTATCGTACACTGAGTAACTCTTTTCTGCACTGTTTAACTTTGTATTGAGAAATGCAACTGGACGGCGTGCCTTAACCCCTTTCAAAACATGAGAGATTAGTGGCAAAGAAGGAATGCTCTGCTCACCACGAATGACCAAGAGATTCAATGCAAGTATCTTTTCGTCATACAATTTCTTTAGCAGACTTTCATCAAGAGTCAACACAATTGAACAACAATCTGCAAAATACGATTAGAAAAAGGCATAACAAGAGTCTCATTTTGCTTGAGAACTGACCGATCCTCTTTAAACCAATCAAGGTCCTCTTTAAACCAATCAAGGTACTGCGGTGGCATAAAACGCTCCTTGAGCTTAGCCTGGAAGTTAACCCACATGTTGTTCGATCTTCTGCCTTCTTCTCCTTGTACTGAACTGTCACGCATCAACCGCCCTCTCTTTGCCTTCTCTTTGTCATCCTGGCTTCCGCTTTGTTTCTTTGATCTTCAGATTCACGAGCACATCCCTGTCAATAGCGTATAAACATATGCAATTAAAAGACTTTTGGTCAAGGTGAATTGGTACCTATAGGTTATGTTGTCGCAGAGGAGGCGAAGGAGGAGGATCATAGATATGCTTACTATCTTCATCTTGTGGTGTTGGGACTCGAGAGATACCGGTGTACAATGTTCCCCTTATCCATAATTGTAGAATCTCTCATGTATCATGGCCCTACTATTTTGGAATCCAAATTGTTTGACCACCCTAGTCAAACAATCCCCAAGCCTTATATTTTGCATTTTCTCAGTGCAAGGTAAGCACCACATTGATGTCTTGGACAACTGGCACTGCCTGTTGCTTTGTAATTCGATGCCTTGAAGGGGTTCTTGTAGGGCAGTATCTGATTGAGCTGGACCCTTTCCCGTCACTTCTTTGATTTCTTGCTTTTGACTTGAGCAACCTGCAGAGCTTCCTTATAGGGTCTCAAGCTCTTCCCATCAACTTTGGGTGCCAAGCACTGTAGAGTTCAAAGTCACAGTGAGTGATTTCAATAGCTCTCATCAGTTGTCTCCCAGTACGCTTCACATTTACCTTCGAGCACCTTGAAATCTCCCTTTATTTTTTTGAGGCTCTTGTCCTTAACATCTGCTTCCACAAGAGATACTTGCTTATGAATCCCATCCAAGAACACTTGCTGCAACCCCAGTTCCTCCTAATAGCAACCGTTAGGCTTGCTGAGGCTCTCAAGCGTTAACATTTGCTTCCACAGGAACTGATACTTGATTGTTAAAACACTTGCTGGAACCAGTTCCAACTTCTAGCTCCGTTAGGGTCCAACTACTCCTACCAGAAGGAATCCCATGCAGCTTGGCCAGGTTCACTACCATCTGCAGAGTCATGATCAATAGCTAATAATGAGCCATCTACTCTTCATTTCCTGTGAAAATTGGGTTACTCCCCATCAACGCCAGTTTGAAAGTAATCAAAGAAACTCTGAAGACTCTCGTGGGCAGACATCAGAAAATTGTCTGGAGGGTGGGCGACAGCATGGAACTGCAGCACATAAGCCTGCAAGGGCATGTGATAAAGAGGTTGCAACACAAGGTCACCATAGCTATGCCCCATGAAAGCTCCCATCTCCTCTGCATTACTTATTCCCAACCTACTACAGCAAGTGTGGGATCTTCGAAAGGCCATGTAGCTGGCCCACTTTCACCCTCAGCACACAACCCTCACATCAGTTCAAAAACCAACCACCGATTATCTAGGCTTGGCCTCAATTGCTTTGGCTTCCAAGTTCTGCTCAGACATCCTCAATGGTTGCCCATTGAGAAAATCCCCACAACAACTGAATCATTGACTTTCATAAGACATACCTTCTGATCGGATTTGACACCCTTGAGGCTTCAAAATATTTCTGTTGTGCTCCACACATAGCATTGTGGCTTCCAAAGAGAGTACCAACCCTCAGGTCCATCCACAAAAGGAAACAAAGTTAGAGAAACTCAAAATAAATAAGTCAAAGCCCTTCTCGAAAATTGCCTCTTTAATAGTCGAGGGTCATAACGAATCAGTTAGTTTACTTAAGCAGTTGCACAGTAAGCAGGTGATTACCACTATCCCCTAGCAGAACCCCAACTGTACAAAATGCTCCTATTAAGTCACATGGCCTGTTCTTTTAGACCTGCCGAGGGTTGTGCCTCTTGATTCCCTCCTCACATGGCCCCAAGATTTCCGCATACAACATTCAGAACATCAGCTTATTAGCCAAAACGTTTAGTCCTTTTGCGCCATCCTTGTTAATTTTTTGGTCTATAGACATGCATCTGCATAGATGCTACTCATGCGTACATAAGCAACACCATCCTTGTCATCCAGCTGCACTGCATTTGAAAAGGCTTTGAGTCCAAGTTCTACATGGCCCCAATTCAGACATATATCCAGCAAAGTATGCCACACTCCAACATCGAGATCAAAAGGCATCCGCTTGACTAGTGCTACTGCCTTGTCCAAGTGGCCTGCTTGTCCAAAGAGATCCACCATGCATGTATGATGCTCAAGAGTTGGGACAAGGCCAAAATCTTTGCTGATGGCGTCAAAAAACACCTGCCCCTTATCCACCAAACATGTTTGGCTACATGTCTTCAGAACACTTATGAATGTTACTAAATCTGGCTTTACCCCTTCTCTCTCCATGCTGTTAAAGGTGGCAAACACTGAATTGTTTAGTCCTAGCTGGCAGTATGCTGTAATCAATGAGCTCCATGTGACAGGGTCATGAACTAAAAGCCTGCCAAACACTTCTCGTGCCCTTGCAAGGAGACCACACTTTGCATACATATCAACGAGTGCGTTGCCAATAATACAATCTCTTTCTAACAGCCCTCTCCTGGAAATCTCATTGTGAATTTCAGTTCCCTTCTGTATGGCCCCAAGGGTTCCACAAGCTTTCAAAATACAAACAAATGAGACAGCATCTGGAGAGACCCCAACAAGTTGCATTTGCTCAAAAAAACTTAACACTTCGCTCGCATAATTATGGTCAGCATAGCCGAACATCAAAGCATTCCAAGAAACTACATCTCTGGTCACAAGATGATCAAACAGTTCCCGAGCTTTTTTAAGAAAGCCACACTTGCAATACATATCCACCAGTACATTGCCAACAGCAGACTCACTTTCCATCATCCCATGCTTTAACATCTGCGCATGGATCTTGACAACTTTCTCCAGTGCCCCAACATTTCCACAAGCTTTCAGAACACATATCAACGTGACTGGATTTGAAGGGACCCTCTCGAGTTGCATAAGTTCAAAGCATATAAGTGCTTCCTGACTAGACTGATGATAGACATAGCCTGCAATCAAGGCTGTCCATGAGACGACGTCACGTAACAGAGAATTGTACAAGACACTCCATGCTTGACTGAACAAACCAAACTTGGCATACATATTTATAAGTGCGTTGCTGACAGCCACTTCTTTTCCCGTAAACCCTTACCTACATATTTCAGCATGTATTTCTCTCCCTTTGTCTATGGCTCCAAGAATTTCACAAGCTTGGAGGGCACAAACAGAAGTAGCATAGTTTGGAAGAATCCCTTCAAAGCTCATCTGTTCAAAAGCAGCCAATGCTTGTTCGCCACACCCATGTGATGAAAACCCTGCAATGACAGTTGTCCATGAGATAACATCGTGAGCTGGAAGCATTTCAAATACTTCACTAGCTTTTACAAGAAATCCAAGCTTGACATACATATCCACAAGTGCATTTCCAATCACAAGTTTCTCATTCCACAAGCTTCTTCGTGCCAACTCAGCATGTATTTCAAGTCCCTTCTCTGTGGCCCCAACAGAGCCACAAACTTTCAGGCTCAATAAAAAAGAGACCTCGTTTGGGCAGATGCCATCATGTTGCATTTGTTCAAAGCAGTTCAGAGCTTCATGATTAAGCTCATAGTTTACATATCCTGCCATCAATGTAGTCCAAGAAACGACATTTTGCACAGAATGTTTTTCCATGGCTTTGTAGGCCTCTGTTAGCTTACCACATTTGGCATACATGTCCACCAAGGCATTCCCAACCACAATGTCTTTGTCTAGTAACCCAATTTCTGTGATCTCAATATGTATCTTTGTGCCCTCATCTGTCATTGCAATTATGCCACAAGCTTTCAATCTGTAAACAAAGGTGGTAGAGTTTCCCAAAAACCCCTCTACTCGCATCTGTTCGGCAAATTCCAATGCTTGCTCTGCAATGTCAAACTCTACACATCCTGCAATTAAAGTAGTCCAGGAAACGCCATTCCGGCTAAAAAGTTTAGAAAAAACATCATGCGCATCTGCAAAGAGTCCACATTCAATGAACATATTGATGAGTGAGTCACATATAGCCGAAGTGGTTTCTAGCACCTGCTCCTGAATAATCTCAGAATAAATCTCAAAACCTTGGTCTGCTGCTCGACTTGCTGCACATGCTCTTAATACACAACAATATGTGACAATGGTTGGACGCACTCCACTGCACTTTATCTTGCTAAAACAATTTAATGCTTCACCGCTAGCATCGTGTTTCACATATGTTGCAATCAATGTGTTCCAAGAGACTATATCCCGAACCCGAAGCTCATCAAAAATTTTCTGTGCTTCTGAAACCAGACCATGTTTGGCATACATATCAATTAAAGCATTGCCAACATAAATGTTATTATTTAACAAACCCCTCTCTTGAACCATAGCATGGGATTCTTTTCCTTTGCTTGTGGCAATCAAACTAGCACAAGCTTTCAGGACACAAACGCATGTAACAGCATCTGGTAAGGCCCCTTCAAGTTTCATCCGTTCAAAGCAATGTAGTGCTAACTCCCCGCAATCATAGTTGACGTAACCTCCAATAAGTGCATTCCATGATACCACATCTCTAATCTCCATCGTGTCAAACACTTCCTGTGCTTTAGCAATGGATCCACACTTTGCATACATATCAATGAGGGTATTACCAACAAAAGGGTCAATTTCTATAAGACAGGTTTTGGCAATCTCAGTGTGTAAATTATTACCCTTTTCCAGATCCTTTAACCTGGTGCACTCTTTGAGCAAAGCTACAGCAAGGTGTCCATCACTGTAAGGTTTGTTATGCCCCCTTTGAAGCATGATGCGAGCAATTTTTGAATCATCATGTCCATTGGAATCTCTGACACAGGAATTCAGCCTTCGTACCAGTGTTGCCTGTGTTTTCAGCATCTACCCACATTCAGGCAAGATGATTTTGGGCAATTGAGGTGTTTCTGAGTCATTTGAAAGGGTCGGCTACTGATTTGAGGCTGATGGATTATCAAAGCTCCCTAGGTATTGAAGCCGTCTTGCTGTGATGTCAGTGAAGATAGCAACACAGTGGAAGGTTCTTGTTGTAAGAGTCAATCAGGTAGCAATACTTCTTTCAATATTATGAGAAGTATGTCATGACCTGGAACTCGAACTCTTGACGTCATTGCTCACATACGAACACATTAAGCGTTTGTTCTTACCAAATTCTAGCCCAAGTTATTATCTATCTAGGTGAGAGATCGGTCATCTCCATGTTAAATTACTGCCTCTTTAGCTGTCAATGCTTTGCAATTATAGAGTAGCTGTCTTGTGGTAGTATTAAATCTGTTTTGTTTGGCGTCTCTTAATTGTGCACCTTCCCTTCGCAAAGGTTTCCTCCTTATAGAAGACACAGACCAGGTAGTAGACCTCAGCAAAGAATGCCAAGTGAAGATTTTAACTTACTGTCCTATTCCAGCTTTAACTTATCACTCATCACTATCGACACAATGTTGTCGAGTACAAGTTCTGTTGCTTTGAATGCAGACTGAACCTTCCCTGCTCAACATATTTAAAAGACTAGGGCTACAGCTTTCTGATGTTCCAAATCACTCTGTGATGATGATGATGATGTGCAAACATTGTACACAGCACAAATGATTTTTTCAAAAGAATTTTCCGAGAGAATTGCATGAAGACAATTTCAATGTCGGATCCAAAAGAAAAAGAGAAGTTCAGTTCAAAACTTGTTTCCAATGTGGTGGAAGAAACCTTTTTTTTTTTTTGCAAGCACCCATGAGGTAGCCCTAAATAGGGTCCATTCTATCGATGATTTATCTTAATGCAGTCCAGAGGATCATATTGCTTCTCTAAAGCAGTCAAATGATTCTTATGCTTTTCTGCAGCCTGCCACACATTGCATACAAAGCATCTCTTCCAAGCACCCAGCAAACAATGCTGGAGGGGCACATGCTATCAATCGGTTCTTGGCCCTTTTAACCAGACCTAGATGACCAACAGCAAACAAACTGCATTGTATGTGGAAGAATACTATCCTGCTGCATCTGTTGATGACCTTGCAATCAGGGCATTCCAGCAGAGGACATTGCATGGAAGAGGCTCTCCAAGACAATTGCGCATGGTGTTAGGGTGAGAGAACAAATATACTCCAACCATTGTCGCTTCCTAACCTAACCCATTTTGGGCATATCTTGCAATCAAAGAAACTGCTAGACATCCATGAAGCATTTTCTGCAAGCACCCACAAGGCAGTGCCAGATAGTGTCCATACCTTCAATTCATTACATTCTGATGATGCACTTTATTGATTAATACTTCTGCGGTAATGAAAGTCAAGTAATGCTGATGATCTCTGCTGTTCACCACTCTTTGCGTACATAGCATTCCTTTCAAGAACCCAACAACCACTAGTTGATTATTTTGGACATATCCTGTGATCAGCGTATAATCCAAAAATGAGAGGCCAAAAATTTGCTGACTTCGTACATATGCTGCAATCAGAGCATCTGCTTGTCCCCTGCTTGGGATGCATGAAGCATTTTATGCAGGCACTCATCAGGCAATCCCAGCCATAATCCATATGGGACATTCTCAACTTGAAGATCTTGTAGACTCGTAAAGATAAAGTTGAGGATAGAAAGAGGTTGTCTTCCTTCCAACTTGCCATTGAAAATCCTTAATCTAAGTTCAAAATCTTATATTTTGGCAAAGAAACAGTTGAGTAGAGAGATGGGGGATACTACATTTGTCAATGTATTGTGATATTTCTCCTCTTGGAACTCTACGTAGGTTGAGCAGCCATCCTACTGGAGAGGAGACCAGCGAGGTCTGTCTAAAGGACTGCCAGCAATCAGCTGCGCCCTAAGGGGGAGAGGGCGTGTGCTGTGGCCATCCTGCTCAAACTCAAATGTGTCTGGATATTGGGGGAGTTTAGAACATAGACTTGAACACGCATAGTGCCGGAGTCATTAGTAGTAAATCTTGAAATGACAATATCCTACCCCATCCCTTTGCAAAATCCTCTACTAAGGGTCCAAGGCTCAAAACGTATGGCAGGTAAGGAGGAAGTGCTTAGTGAAAAGGAATACGCTGGAGACACCTAGTAGCCCAAGGGATGAGGACCTCTAGACAAGAGCCAGAAAGTGTAGTTTTAATGCTCCAAAAGAGACTTGACATCATATAGCATAGGTGAACCGTAAAAAAGCCCCACCTAAGAAAAGAAAAGCTCAGAATCTTGTCCCATACAACGGACAAGGAGGACTAAAGAAAATGTCGAGGGGGATTCTCCGATCATCTTGCTAGCAAAAGTACGCCCACCCCTTGCCTCGTCACTATTTGGCACGGCGTCAATCAAAGGGGATCTACGGCCCAAATTTGGGGGTGGGAAGCGGCTTTGATCTCAGCCGTCCATTCTTTGGTGAACTAAGGGTGAACTCGGGGCAAAAATGACCCGCCGAGTTCACCCCTAGTTCACTCGTCTCGCGGGGTGTGGATCGAACCTAAGACCTCTTGTTTGCCACACGAATGCCCTACCACCACGCGCTAGCGCGTGTCGCTGCCCATGTTGGCATGGCACATGATCACACCCTAGTTTACCCGCCCCTAGTTTACCCTTAGTTCACCCCCAGGTCACCCACCCCTAGTTCATCTCCTCTACCATGCTAATTACTAAGCTATGCTAAGCTTCAATGCATGCTCATTAAATGTTACATTGGTATTAGAGCACAAGGTTTCTCTTTTCTTGCTCAAGAAGGGAGGTCCTCAAGAACTATAAATGGTTTGTATTATTAATTGCAATTGAGTAAGTAAAATATGTAACATTTAATGGCCTAGTAACTTGTGTGTAGCGGAAAATAGCATAAACATAGTGAACATTTCATTAGAATAGATTCCTAATGAGCATAGCAAGAGTGCTTGGATGGAGAGAGCAACAAAAAGCATAACACCTAGTTAGATAGGCATGAACAATACTTCAAAAGAGAGAGAAATTAAGCTGTTGACAACATTTGAGGACCGGATTTACATGGAGCCGGTCCCCCCTCCAAAAGGTTTTGTATTATAGGTTTCCCCCATCAAGGGAGACATTTTACTATACAATACTTTGTGTTCCTTCAATAACTTGTTGGTGTAATGAAGATGAAAGCTTCAAGCACCATGCACACACTTATAAAACACAACATTAATTCCCTCATGGTCTCAGACTCAAGACCTCACAAACCTTCGAAGATGGTGTGTCATAAAATATAATATAATATCTAGCTTTATCAAATGATTTTCTCATATTAAACTGATCATTTATTGTGGGAGAATAAACGAGCACAAGAGTTAGAATAGAGACATGTGCTTCTAGACCTATCTCAACACGGAACTAAAAGGAGAGATGGTTGCATCTCAATAGGGGTCCAAAAGGAAATGGTCTATCAAAGAGCAATGTGCAATAAGTGCTTCTAAACTTACCTCAGCAGGGGACCAAGAGGAAATGAAATGAAATGAAATGATATATTAACGTCTTCAAAAGGCCAAAATGACCTATGAGACCATCAGATACAAAGTGGTGAATCTGATACAATGTCTGAAGTACAAGTACACAAAGTGCTGAATGTAAAAAATGAAAACTGAAAATGAAGTGTGAAATGTGAAATGTGAAAATGTAGAATACGCCCTCAATGACAATCTGGGTGTCGTGCTAGAATGCCTCTGATTCTCTGCTGGAGTCTCCGTCGATGGAGTGTGCTCCTGTGTCTCGGTCGTGGTCGTCTCGATCTCCCGAGCTCAGTCGCCCTGTCAATGAGGGTGCCTCTAGTATGAATGCGGGTACAACCCTGTGCTGGTGGTTGGTCTCCTGGCTCCCTCGATCCAAAGAAGTCTGTGATTTGTCTCTGTGACTGTCGTACTCCATGTCTCCTCAACAGATTATCTCTATGTCGGTGTAGCTCAAGTAGATATAAGCCAAGGCATCTCTGATCCTGATACCTCATGACTCTATCTAGGGGTCCAAAACCCTCCCTTAATTAGCAATGGAAGCGCCCTCGTGTCTCATAATACACAATGCAGTGGCATATGTAGTGTAGCTCTGTCTCTGGCTCTCTATCGCATAGTTGGCATATCCTAGACTCCGGTGATATCCCTCTGAATCTACCCATCTCAATCTCCAGCTGGTGTGAGGATGTGTGAATCTGACCAATAGCACATCGTAGACCATGAGACAAATGAGTGTCCATGTAGCTTGAACGAGTCACAAACCCATCTCCCGAAAGTTGGAGAAGATGCTCTTTGTAGAAAGCCATCTTCGTGCCCAACTCCTGCATCGGCTCTACCCATGTCCTCCTGGTGTCAGGCAATCTATCCATGCTGAGACCATGCCTCTGAAACCATGAGGTCACCTGCGCATACCAACATGATGCGTCTCCCTGCATCGCTAATTGTCTAGAGGACTCAAGAGCCAATCTAGTATATCTGCCTCTATGTGCATCTCATAGGCTGTGCATAAAGGACACTGATCTGGTAAGAGCCTCAATCTCTATAGGAGGGGCGGCTACCTCCGCTCGAATAATCGCATGTGGTACAGAGGCCTTGGCTCTAATCATCCGGGATATCATAAATACCAAGGGTCTCTCCATGTTCCTCCAACTGTCATGATTCACAGATGGTCCCCAAACTTGGACCCCATAAAGCATAGTTGAAGCAACCAAAGTATCAAAGAGCCATAGATTTGTTCGTGGTTCTTGAAACTGAACCTGCGAACACATCCTCTCTAGCCCTCCCAATGCCGCATAGGCTCTGGACAGTGTAGCCTCTGCTGCTCTCCTTAGAGTAAACCTCGGTCCCGTGAATACCACCCCCAGATATGTATATTCATCTGTGTACTCCACAGTGTCCTTACCATATACGAGTGTAGGTGCCGATCTCTTGACCCACTATGGTGTGGTGTTAAACACCATAACCTTGGTTTTACCAAGGTTCACAAACAGTCCACTATCCTCTGCAAAGTTGTGCAATGCATCCAACTGTCTCTGCATGCCCTCTGGCGACTTTGATATCAACACAATATCATCAGCATATAATAATAAAGGGATCCAAGTCCCTGCTAGCTGAGCGTCTCTGTCACCCTCTCTGTCAATGTAGTCAGAGACCTCATCTACAGGACACCCCTATTTCACTCTAGTAGTGGAATGAACAATGTCAGAAATCCCCTCAAGAGTGCATACCTGGCCAGTTACTGAGCCGTATAAAGCCATGATCCCCCATATGATCTCTGTGGGTACTCCCAACTTCAGTAGCATGTGCATCAATCTGGCCCTCGACACTGTGTCAAATGCTTTGCGGAGGTCCACAAAGCAACAATACATCCGTCTCCCATGTGCCCGACCCTCCTCAATGATGGCTCTGAGTGTAAGAATATGGTCCAAAGTGGAGAAAACCCTCCTGAATCTAGCCTGTCCTATTGCTCGTATGCCCTCATTTTCTGCCCATTTACTCAGTTGCTGTTCAAGAATGGATGCATCAACCGTGCCAATGTGTGCCCTATCATAATAGTACGGTAGTTCCCTGGCACCGTGGGGTTCCCTGCCTGGAAGAGAGGTACAATAGTAGATAATCTCCAGGACTCAGGTAGTCCCTCACACATGACACGGTTAAACAACCGCGCAAGAACCTTTGACAGTAAATCTCTAGCATGCATCAAGTGCTCTACCACCAAACCATCATGATCATATGCTCTCCTAGTCCTCATTCTGTCAATAGTGTTCTTCACCATCTCAGTGGTAAAGAAAGTACTAGTGGCTCGACATGGCTCTAGAGGGTCCGATAATGGTGGTTGCCTAGGTACTGTATATAATGATGTTGCATACTAACCCCAAATCTCGGGAGAAGTAATCACTGGAGGAGGTGAGTGCTCATGGAAGAGACGCCAGGCCTCACCTGAATCTCGACTCAAAAAGAGCTGATACAAATCACGTTCCATCTGGGCTAAAAAGGCCCGCTTCTTCCGTCGCACTAAACATCGAAGGGCAATCCGAGACTGTCTATATGTAATGACTCCAAGTATAAGCTCGCTCTATCATACCAACTATTCTGAGGCATGTTCCCAGAACGTCTTCTCTAATCTGGTTGAGTGTGTGGGTATGCCTATGTTGTTGCCCCATGCAAGATCTTCGTCAATAGAGTGGTAATCTCCTCCACGATATATACAGGCTCGGCTGCCCACATCCGTCTGTAAATCTCCTCCACATAAACTGAGTCCGTCTCTGGTGTAAAAGTATACCATGTGTGTGCAATCCTCCGTGGTGTCTGAGAGGCACTATACTGGAAAGAGACTGAAAAAGTCAGGAGAGCATGGTCCACTGTTACTCCAACAGGTCTAGGTCCCACACTGAGATCCTGTATATTAGAGATGAAGCTCGGTGAAGTCATGACATAGTCCACTGTAATGGCCCCATGTCTGTGTGGAAAGCATGTGAATCCCACAGACGAAGGAAAAATATCTAGACCATTAAGTATGGCCAAACCATGCGTAGTCGTCATCTCCATGAGATATCTCCCATACTCTGTGTGCTCTCTATCATGTGAGTGTCTGTCAAGCCCCATCTCCGATATATCCATCTCTGTAAGCATCTCCTCCGAGGTATCATAAAATACCATTTGGGAGTTGGCCGTCCTGGCATTAAAGTCTCCCAAGAGAATGATATCTCCATCTCTAGAGAACTCCCATATGTCATCATCAAGTATAGAGAAAGGGGATTTCCCTCTAGGTGAGGTATAGAATGATGTGCTAGGGAGAAAGTAACATATAGCAATGTATAAGAATCTGCCCGTCTCAGCTCTCAGTCTCACCCACATGTATCTCGCCTGGTCATCTCTCCGGACAATCTGTAATAGCGGCTGCAACTCCTCCTTGAATAAGACTGCTACCCCTCCTGAACCTCGACTCCCATGCTGAGATTTAGTGTCTGTCCGACAAGCTGTCTCCCATAAATAACTAGTCACACTTGGCATCAACTGTCCAGATTTCTAATGTGTCTCTAAGTAAAAGACAATGTCTCTATCTCTGAAGCTATCCTCAAAGGCACCCACATCCAGCCTATATGATCCATTACAATTCCATGCCGCCATCCTGAGTGTGGTCCCATATGTCTCGCACCGTCATGTTGTGCGTCTTTCCAAAACCACTACTTTCCCTCCTCTATAAAAGGCAATTTTTCCCTTCTCCCTTGCTGCCTTGATCTCTGGCATCAACTCTTGCATATGTGCTATTTGTGCTAAAGTAAGGTCATCCCCCATAAATATTCTAGTTTTCTTAAGTGTTGGTCTCTTCTTCAAGAATTCCTTCCTTGTTTCCAAAGTTGGGAAACGCAAAATAAGTGCTCTCTCTTTGACGTTTCCCTTCTCATCCATTCCCTTCTTTCGTACTCTCCAAGCACCTGTGTGCATAGGTTCCGGGATGCCCATGCACTGCAAGAGTTCCTTCACTTCGTCTTCTACATTTTCGGTGTCTTTGATACCAGTAATACGCGCATGGAGTGCTCTAGTCCTCCGCTTCTATTCCTCCTCAATGGTCATATTGATGATGGTAGAAGTCTGTGCGGCTTCTGGCATCCGGGCCTTCCCTTTCTTTGCACCTTCAATCCATTTTTTCTGCTTTGTCAACTTTCTCCTGTGTTTTAAAAAGTCGCTCCGCCCATGAGGAAGCCTCTTTCGAGTTTTGTTCTTCCCCTTCGCGCAGAGTTTTCACCTGCTCCTTAATTTCTTCGAGGTCCTTTAACATCGAGGGCTGATTTCCCCCCTCCATTTTGGGCATAATTTTGCAAGATGCAAGTTCCCCTTTAAGCTCTTCAATCACTGCATCTTTTTCCTTCATGCACTTTTCCCCATTGGTTTTCCAAGATTCAAAGCTTGCAATTGCCTCATCCAACTTTTTCTGCATAATACATTCCATTACATTCACTTATGCCCGCATTAGAGCTTGCATCTCCCCTTTCACAGATAGATACATCTCATCATGCTTACCAAGCATCGCTTTATCCAATTCTTTCCTCATATCTGCATACATAGAATTCTTATAACTCTCTGCGTTTGCGTACATCTCTTTCCTGATGTCATCTCTCAGAAAGCTGAGCTCCGATTTAATCATCACTTGAACCCTCTCCATCATTAAATCATCTTGGACTCTGACGGTTTTCCCTGCCCGCAGAGAGCTTGGTGAGAGTATACTACCTCTGTTCCTCCACTTGAATGTCGCTTTCATTTTTTGTGGGGTGGTGAAGCCACTTGCATCACCATCCTCGGCTGGTTGGTCCATTCGAGAGAGAAGAACAAAGCGAGCACTGAGTCAAGGCCCTCACAAGTAGAGGTCTCGCCTTCGCCCTGGTTGGCCTCGCCCTCGTCACCAAGCCCTCGCGCCCACCCTGGCTGACTACTCTCGTCCTCGCCCTGGCCTTGGCTGGCTGGTCTCGTCCTTGCCCTCCCTGGTTCGAACTGGCTAGTCTCTGCCCTCGCCCTCCCCCTGGCTTGACCTGGCTGGTCTCTCCCCTCTCCCTCGCCCTGGCTAGCTGCCTTCGCCCTCGCTTTCGCCCTGGCTGACTCGTCCAGCTAGCTGGCTCATCCTCGCCCTTGGTAGACAGCTCACCCTCGCCCTTGGTAGGCAGCTCACCCTCGTCCTTCAGAGCTCAGGGCCCTCGCCCTCGCCCTTGGTAGGCAGCTCGCCCTCGTCCTTCAGAGCTCAGGGCCCTCGCCCTTGCCCTTGGCAGGTAGCTCGCCTCGACATAGGACCAAGTGCGCGCGCGAGAGAGAGAGAGAGAGAGAGAGAGAGAGAGAGAGAGAGAGAGAGAGAGAGAGAGAGAGAGAGAGAGAGAGAGAGAGAGAGAGAGAGAGAGAGAGAGAGAGAGAGATGGTTACATCTCAACGGGGTTCCAAAAGGAGGTAGTCTATCAAAGAGAAATGTGCATCTGATGGAGCTTAAAAGACCTTAGGGTTAGCTTCATTAAAGACCTCCAATGGTTAGTGTTAAAAGTACTTTGACCTTAAGCAAGCTAGGGCTGAGCTTGAGGTGGAAAACCTGACCTAAGCTTGAGGTGCTTGTCGTGCTTGATGACTAAGGTGCTTGAGGTGCTTGTACTTGATGACTAAGATGCTTGAGGTGCTTGTCATGCTTGACGACTAAGGTGCTTGAGGTGCTTGTCACACTTGATGACTAAGGTACTTGAGGTGCTTGTGATACTTAATGAGGAAGCTGCTTGAGAAGCTTCCCATGGATGGGGGAGAATCTTTGACTTAACCTCCCACTCACCCAAAGGGCACCCTTTTCTCAAGGGGCACATGGGACACATGTCAGACTCTCCCTATGCTTAGCCACATGGTGTGGTTGAATGCTATTGGTTGGGCTAAAGAGGGGTCCAATGAGCTTCTAGTTCCATCCAACAAATATCTAGATATTTTCAATCTCTCTCTCTCTCTCTCTCTCTCTCTCTCTCTCTCTCTCTCTCTCTCTCTCTGTAAGGGGTAAGGAGGACACTTGCCCAAAGACTACCCATGTACTTGAAAGCATGTTGCATGTGATTGGCTCGGGGGAGAGGGGTCCAATGAGCTTGAAGCATGTGGAAAGGTTGGAAATCGCTCCAAGTAAGCAAGGGGGGTGTTAGGGGGGGTATACACCACAACACACACACACGCACTCATTTTGTGAATCATTTTCACTTGGTGAAAGTAGAGAAACTCCACCTCCTTCTCCAAGCTTGTGAGAAGTAAGAGCCTACACCAACACTCTTGGCTATGGAATGCAAATCCAACCAAGAGCCATGCTTCAATGCTTAAGCTTTCCAGCTTCTCCATCTTCATTACTATGCTATTATGTATGCTAGCAAGAAGAGTGATGATAAGTGAGGAACTATTTCTTTCTTTTATGGAATGTTTCTTCTTCTTCTTCCCTACCTTCATTCCCCGCTAGCTCTCTCCACCTTCGAAGGTGTTTGAGGCCTTGGGACTGAGGCTTGGGATAGTTAATGCTTTCTACAAAGTTTATGTTATGTTTGTGATGCATGAAGCTTTCCATCTTCACTGCATCACCTAGGTCACAAGGAACACAAAGATTGTATTGTACCAAGTCTCTCTTGATGGAAGAAACTATAATACAAATGACTATTGGAGGGGGGATCGGCTCCGTATGAATCCGGTCCTCAACTATTTTCATGTTCTCTAAACTCTCTCTTGCAAAAGTATTGTTCATGCCAAGTTAACTAAGTACCATGCTTATGTTGCTACCATCAATTAAGTTCACCCGCTATGCTCACAAAGTAATCTCACAAAAGTGCTTCATCTAATTTCCTAATTTCGCTACTCTCAAAGTTCATAGGCCATTCCATTACATTGGTATCAGAGCAACTGGTTTCTCTTTTCTTGCTTAAGAAGAGAGGTCCTTAAGTAGCCTATTAATGGTTAATTTTGTTAATTATATTAGGGTAAGTGGGACTGGGATCTATTATCGGTTTTGTTGAGCCCACTATGTGGAATATGGTGCATACTTCGAGAGCTTTGGTCTTAATAATGGAGTCTTTTTAGACTTGCCTACGGCTTTACCATTATTGAGCCATAAGAAGTCCGAAAGGAGCTATCCCTCGGCAACTTCGCTATGTTAGACTCACTCTACTACTCTCTATAATTAACCAATTCGAGTCTTGGGTGTAGATACTTAAGTGTCTATTTTCAAAGGCTAAGAGGAGTAGCAACTAAGGTTTTGAATTGCCAAAGCATAAACTAAGTAAACACATAAGTTTAATTAACATGGCTGACAATAACCAAGAGAGTAGAATGAACATTGATAACTTTGATTTTGCACACGAAGGTGCTAATGATGATGCCCCCATGTTTGTTAATTATCTTGTCACTAGGTTGCAACAAGCTATGGGCAACCCCGCTTTGTAAGCCGAAGTTACTCAACATCTTCGTGCTTATGGGATTTCCTTTCTGAAGGAGTATGAGCGGAAGTGCGACGCGAGAGAGAGAGTGCGAGAAGAAGAGCACGACGATATGGTGAACTCGCTCTAGTGTAATGTTGAGAGCATAGTGAGTTCTTATTAGGTTTTTACAAAAGAATATGTGTACATACCTGGCAGCCCGCCCACTTACCTGGGCGACCACATTGGGCTTTATACCCCAACAACCTCCCACTTAAAGTCCAATGTGGTACTTTAAGTGTGAGAGAAGCTACTATACAAGCTAATATACAAGATATGTAGAGAAGTGATGTACTACCCTACACCTAACTGCTTGAGAAAATGCGCAAAGCTTTCTGAGGGAAGTCCTTTTGTAAGTAGATCAGCAGGATTTTCTGTGGTGTGAACTTTGACAAGCTGAATTTGCTTATCCTCGAGCATTTCCCTGATGAAAAGATACTTCACATCCACATGCTTTGTCTTTGAGTGATAAACTGGATTGCGAGCTAATTGTATAGCACTCTGACTATCACAATGTAACACAGGCATCTCTTCTTTGATTCCCAAATCTGCTACTAGTCGATTAAGCCAAATTGATTCTTTGCATGCCTCTGATGCTGCAACATATTCAGCCTCTGTAGTAGACTGAGTAACACAATCTTGTAATCTAGAACGCCATGATACTGCTCCACCAGCCAATGTAAAGACATACCTTGAAGTAGACCTTCGGTTGTCTAAGTCACCTGCATAATCTGAGTCTGTAAAACCCTTTACACTTAGCTCCTGACTCCCATAGCATATACGCATACACTTTGTAGCTTTCAGGTATCTCAATATTCCTTTCACTACCTCCCAACGTTTCTTGCCTGGGTTTGACATGCATCGACTTACTACTCCCACCGCAAATGCAATGTCTGGGCGAGTAGCAATCATTGCATACATCAAACTACCCTCTGCAGACACATATGGAATCTTATCCATTTCAGCGTGTTCTTCCTCAGACACAGGACAATCTTGTTTGCTAAGTTTCACATATGGTGGCAATGGAACACTCAATGCCTTTCCCTTCTCCATACTGAAACGTTGCAAAACCTTGTCAATATACTTTGTTTGAGATAACCAAATCAACTTCTTTGATCTGTCTCTCTCAATGCGCATACCAAGAATATGACTTGCCTCACCCATGTCTTTCATGTCAAACGATTTTGCCATCTTTGACTTCAAAGCTGAAATTTCTTCCAAGTGCTTGCCAGCAATCAACATGTCATCCACATACAAAATAAGGATCAGCCAACTATCATCCTTAGCCTTCTTTGTATATAGACAATGATCGAACTCACTACGTTTGTAGCCTTGAGAAAGCATAAACTTGTGGAACTTATGGTACCATGCCCTCGGTGATTGTTTTAAGCCATAAAGACTCTTTAACAATTGGCATACCAAATCTTCCTTGCCTTTCTCAACAAACCCTTCTGGCTGCTGCATGTAAATTTCCACATCTAAATCACCATGTAAGAACGCTGTCTTGACATCCATTTGGTGCAACACCAAATCTAATATGGCAACCAATGCAAGAAAGCATCTCAATGTAGTCATCTTGACCACCAGAGAGAAGACTTCATCAAAGTCAATGCCTTGTTCTTGCTTAAAGCCCTTGGCAACAAGCCTTGCTTTGTACTTTGGCTGACTAGCATGAGTGGTGATCTTATACCTGTAAACCCATTTACAAGGTAGAGCCTTTTTTCCCTGTGGTAATTTAACTAGCTTCCATGTTTGGTTTTTATGTAGAGCTGTCATCTCCGACTGCATGGCCAATTGCCAATTCCCGGAGTCCTTCATTTGCACTGCTTCCTTGTAACATGAAGGCTCATTGCAATCAGTCAACATGACATAGTTCATAGATGGAACAAACCGATCAGGAGGTCGTGAGATACGTCTCGATTTACGCAAAATAGGTGGCCGAGGCTCAGCCACAACCTGTGGTTCCACTCTATCCTGTCCTTGCTCCTCTTGAGCCCTGACATTTTGTCTTGCACGTGCAGGTCCATCTTCTTGGAAGACAACTCTTCTAATCTCCTCAACCCTCTCTGGTTTAGAATGATATTTGGCTTCATTAAAGTGAACATCATTGCTGCGGATAACCTTTTTGGATTCGGGATCCCAAAGTCTGTACCCCATCTCACCAGAATTACCATAGCCTAGAAAGATGCACTTTCTACTCTTTGGCTCAAGTTTGTTCCTAAATTCCTTTGAACGTGAGTATATGCCTCACAGCCAAAGACTCTGAGATGCTTGTATGAGGGCACCTTGCCTGACCATACCATCTCTGCCACTGAATCCTTCTGCAAAACCTTACTAGGAGATCTATTTATAAGATGAACAGCTGTTGATACAGCTTCAGCCCAAAACACATTTGGCAGCTATGCAGTAGACAACATACTTCTGACCTTCTCTTGTATGGTCCTATTCATCCTCTCAACAACACCATTTTGAGGAGGATTGTAAGGAGCAGTAAGTTCACGTTTTATACCTTTTGACTCACAAAAGTCCTGAAAGGCCTTTGAAACATACTCTCCACCATTGTCAGTTCGTAAGCATTTAAGCTTCTTGCCACTCTGATTCTCCACAAGTGTCACAAACGTTTTGAAAACACTAAACGCTTCATCCTTGTGCTTGAGAAAGTAAACCCATACTTTCCTCGAGTAATATAAATGTCATAAAGTAAGAAGCTCCCCCTAGAGATAGGTTAGGCATAGGTCCACACGAATCACTATGAACAAGTGCCAACTGTGTATCTCTTCTACTGCTTCTATGCTTGTGTGGCTGCTGTGTTTGCTTACCATACAGACAATGTTCACAGAATTCAAAATCATTAAATGAAAAGCCAGGCCAATAACCAGAACGAGACAAGATTTCCATTCCCTTCTTGGACATATGTCCTAACCGGCTATGCCACAAAGAAACGTTCGGCTGCTCGGTTACATTGATTACATTTTTAGAGACATTTGATACATAAATCATGTAAAGTCCTCCAGACTTTACTCCATGTGCTACTGTCATAGAACCCTTGGATATCTTCCACATGTTCTGTCCAAAAGTGGTGACGTAGCCAGCATAATCAAGTAAACCTGTGCTGATCAAGCTCTTTGTAATTGTGGGAACATGTCTCACATTTTTCAGCGTGAAAGAAGAGCCATTCTGAAACTTCAATTGAACATCTCCAACACCTAAGATCTCACATGTCTGCCCATTGCCTAGCCGAACATGATCTTTAGTGGTCACATAAGAGGTAAACCACTCCTTGTTTGGAGACACATGAAGTGATGCCCTTGAGTCTATAATCCAGTCACTCAGTGCATTTCCATCAGATGCTGTAAGAAGAGCTGAGTTCATTGTATTCTTCAAGAAGTAGATGTCTCCTGACACTAAACTATCATCCTCTGCAACAGTGTTTGTCACATTTATTTCTTGAATCTTCACTGAGGACTTATTCTTCTCACCATGGTCTTCAGCTTTCTCTTTGCCTTTTTCTGCTTTCCATTCTCTGCAGTCTCTTTTCATGTGACCCTTCTTGCCACAATGGTAGCATTCTATGTCACTCTTGCCTTTAGCACTGCGGGACTTGCTACGAGACTGATTCCTCTTTCCACCTTTGTACTTTTCTTTGGTCCTTACCCTGACAACTAAGGCTGTTCCTTTGTCTTTGTCCATTGTCTTTTTGTTGGTTTCTTCAGTAAGCAGACTGCCTTCTACACCTGCTATGGTCAAACCATCTGGAGGTGCATAATTACTCAAAGCTGTGCGAAAAGTGTCCCAACTTTCCGAAAATGTGATCAACAGGAACATAGCTCTAACAGGTTCATCAAACTTGACACCTTGAGCTGACAATTGACTGTAGATGGTGTTGAATTCATTCAGATGATTGGACATAGGTGTCCCTTCTTTCATCTTCAAGTCAACAAGCTTCTTAAGCCAGTATACCTGTGAAGTTGCACTCTGCTTCTCATAAAGATCACTCAGCTTTCTCCATGCTTCATAAGCCGACATCTCGTCTGCTACATTGAAGTAAACGCTTTCTGCCAAAGTTAGCATAATGGTAGAAAGTGCCAATTCATCCATTTCGCTTCATTCATCTTCGTCCATATCTTCTGGTTTTATCCCCTTGAGCTTTATAGGTTTTATGTGCTTCTTTTGTACCAACACGTGCCAAATCTGCTTCTTCCACAATGGAAAATTGGTTCCATCCAGATTCTTGATATTGTAAAGAGTAGTGTCCTGTGATCCAGCCATATATAGCTACGCTTCACAATAGTTTACTTTCCTGGGAAAAATTCGGCAGAGTTTCCCTTGTAAACTGACCTCTGAACCAATATCAACTTGTCAAATGAACCAAGAAAGCTTCAGATTCTGTAGAAATTTTGGCAGAGTATCCTTTGTAAAATGGCTATGGTGTACTCAAAAAACAGACCAAAAACAACTCAAAAAACCACTGTCTCTCTAACACTGTAAGCTGTGGGTAAACCTGTCCTGCACCTGTACTGTCTCTCACTGTCCTGTAAGCATAGACTGCAACAATGCCTCAACGGCAGTAAAGCAAAGTTGCAATCCCAACTGTCTAACTCACAGTCAATACATCCTAGCTGCCTATCTAAGGGTGCTCGAGGGATCGCTCCAAGACCTGTATCATCGAAAGGATCTCAACATTTGAGAATCCCCCAGCTCAATAAAACCTCACTCGACCCTCAAAAAAGGCTGCAGTAAATCTGACAATACATAGACTTCCCACAAAGTCATACATCCACAAATTTTCCACTATATGCTGTAACCGCTGGGGCGGTTGTTTGCTGCGTGACTCACAGCCAGCAAAACCTCAACAGACATACATCATCTCTAACAATACATCCCATGTGGAAGTACCTGCAATGTCAGGATGAAATCTGGAATATCAAGCAGCAAACACAAGCTACCTGATGAACTAGTGGATGTTGCCTATAGTCTGTGTGTAGATGCGCCCGTGTCGTATGTGACACGCCTCCAAGAACTCTGAGCCATCCTTCGATGTGTAGACAACCACAAATCAACACTCTAGGAGTGCCGATATCCTCAACACCTGCAGTCGTAGGCCGAAACCCCAAATTGGCAGAGTCGGATCTGCACCCGCCAAGACCACGTAGTCGAAAATGGCCTGCGTAGAGCTCTGTCGAAGCCGAACGGTGGCCGATTTGGGGCCATGTCTTTGCCTGTCGAATCTCAATCCAATCTGAGCAGGTGACTCTGGCTACCTGCAAATGCTGCCCCGAGCCTCGATCTGAGCTCTGATACCAGTTGAAGGAGTACGAGTGTAAGTGCGACGCGAGAGAGAGAGTGCGAGAAGAAGAGCACGACGAGATGGTGAACTCGCTCTACTGTAATGTGTAGAGCATAGTGAGTTCTTATTAGGTTTTTACAAAAGAATATGTGTCCATACCTGGTGGCCTGCCCACTTACCTGGGCGACCACATTGGGCTTTATACCCCAACACTTTCCTCTCCAAGAGGAGAGAGAGCTTAGGAGGCCTCTTGATGAGACCCCCAAAAGAAAACTCTTTTCCATATGAGAGGAGGAATCCGAAGAGCAAGAAAGTAATGACTCCCTAAATTCCTCCAAAGATGTGGCTCCACGAAGAAGGCGGACTAAACGATCGCCAACTCCTCCCAAGAGGAAACGGTTAACCCATAGTCCTTCTCCTCGTCGCTCCAAAAGGGAAGAGAGGAAACGAAGAAAGAAAAGGACAAGAAAGAGGTCACCCTCTTCTCCTTCTTCTTCACCTTCCTCCTCTACCGCGATGAAAGTTATGGCTATTCTCCTAGAGAATACAAGATGGGAGGACATCGCAAATCTTACCCTACGTGGCGAAGGTCACAAAAGCTAAAGAAGTTCAAAGAGGGAGGAAAGAGTATCTCTTTTCTCACCTATGAGTGGCACCTTTGGTGCTACCGACAAAGTATTGGCCTTCATCCAAAAATTTGATGCGGCCTTTGAAGACGAGGGATTCACGGAGTCCTCCAAGCTACACCATGTAGCTATGCACTTCCAAAAATTCACTCGTCAATTGTGGGCTAGCCTTCGTGGCAACAGCGAAGCCCCAATGACATGGAAAACTCAACGAGTTTCAATCATGAAGCGATTCCTTGCAAGCAATGCAAAGGACAAAGTGCTCACCGAATGGCAGAGTTTGAGTCTTCTCTCTCATGAGTCTATCCACAAATATGTGGACAAGTTTTGGGATTTATATCTCAAGGCTATTGTCTTTCAAAAGATAGACTTCGCTGAGTAAAAGCAACAATTTTGTGCGGGATTACCCAAAGAGATGTCCGAGTATGTCAACTCTCAACGACCTGGTTTCATCACCGAAGTAATCCACCACACCATGGTTGCTTTGCGCATCAATTTCCAACAAAGGGATAGACGGAATGTCAAGCCAATGGAAAATAAAGACAAAAGTGATGCTAAGAGGAAAACCAATGCCCTTTCTTCTTACCATATTCCAACAACAACAACAATCGGTCCAAGGAGAAGGGAGTTTACAAAGGTAAATATAAACTCTCTCTTAAAGATCTAGAAGCTTTTCGTAAGAACCAAAAATGTTTTAAGTGTGGGAAGCAAGGCCATGGTTATCGTCCTTGCCCCAAGAGAATTGCCCGCAATGAAACTCTTAGAGCCTCTATGTTTGAAGCTCCAAAAGAGGATGCTCATTGCCAAGGATTTCTCCTTTCCTATGCTTGGGGAAAGATGGAAAAGCATGATGTCTTTATTTTGTTTGACCCTGGTTCAACTCACAACTTCATATCCACGGAGTTGACCACTAAGCTAAGCATACAAGCCCACGAGAGATGGGAGATGCATTGAAAGCCAATGGAGCTATCAAGGGACAAGACGTTGTTCGGAGTTTTTTGGTTTGATGTTTGCCAGCCCATGTATATATGGTGTGCTTGATTTTCCCACTTCTGAGTGTGCTAAGGCTGCTTGTACAGTGCTAGGCAATGTTAGTCTCTGATGCGTGCTCTTGGCTCTCATCATCATAGGAACCATGGAGCGTCTCTTTTCTTCCCCCACCATCCTCATGCCTATAGACGACCCCTGTAAGGTTATCTTCGAAAGTGCGCCGCCAAAAGCATGTCAGAAAGTGACCCTATCTTCAGTGCTGTTCTGAGTTCACATTACTTGTGATATGGTTTCTCGCGTGCAGGTTCCTGCCAGAATTCAATCTTTGATGCTCCTTTTTCTGAATAGCCTTACGGTAGTTTGGCCATCAATCCTAGACCTTCTCCTGCAGCAAATTACAAAAGCTTTGGTGAGGGGTGACTTAGCACGAGTTGAACTGTAATGTCAGAATTTGGCAAGTGGCGGGTAATGATGGGCAGTATGGGTCAGGGCGTGCAGAGCCGCCAGAGAGTGAAAAAGGGAAAAAAGGGCCCATGCTGCTACGAGCTGGTGAGTGGGGAATGAAGCCGTGCTGAAAAGGGCAAGAGGCGTGTAATCTGGAGAGGCTGCAGGTGTCGTGACCTGAGAGAGGAGAAGGGTGCCGACCAGCAAGGTATCGAAGTGCAGAAGGGCTGCTACACAGTATGCAAGGCCTGCAAGCAGAGAAAGGTGCCACCTACGGGGCTGCGAGCAGAGAAGGTGTTGACCACCATGCTAGGCAGAAGAGGTGAGAGCTTCGACTGGAGGGCTGAATGCAGGATTAGGTTGACCATGGGCACCTAATAAGGCACCTAGATACGCTTAAGTGCTTCGACTCGCTCTGCTTCATTACCTCTACTGGAGCGCTCCCCATTTCATCCCTAGGCGCCCCTGTGTTGGGCTTGCCCTCTTCTTGCCACGCTATGTACTTGCTCTCCAGCTTGTTTCATTCACGTTTTTCTTCATACACCGGCTAGGTCTTGGTGTGCTGGCTTTGTGCGCTGTGTCTTTTGGCAGGCTCTATTCAACTACGGCTATAGTGTGCATATTTGAGAGCAGGTCTTTTCCTACAGATGTCTCGCTACATTGCCAGGTGTTGGTCACTTCCTTTTTCTGCTGCACATAAATTCTCGGCTACCTTCGAGTGCTTCTCTTGTCTTATTCGGAAGAACCTCAGATCTCCTGTCTCATACTCGGTGTTGGATGCTTGAGAAACAAAAACTGTTTCCATTGTATTGAGGTATTGATTGTGGGGTTCTAAGGAGGTAATGATATTCATGATTTGGGCTATCAAAACAAGATCCTTTAGACTCGCTAGGGAGGAGGCCTTCATGAGTAGCGCGCTGCAGAGGGAGGTTGAGGAGATTCGAATATAGGAGCTTTGAAGTCACCTGCGTGGTGTTTGAGAGGTTAGCTTTGGTACTCCGAATTGGCAGAGAGGCCTAACTATAGAGGTGCCCCGTCTCAGCTTTCTTCTGTCAACGTCTCTGTTACTTTCTTAATTGGAAAATTAAGGCTTCATGTCCAAAGTTATGTGGACGAAAAGGATTTATTCATCTTTTCTCTCAAACATGAGAATGTTATCGTTGGGGCACCATGGTTTAACCGCATGGCTTCCAACATGAAGCTCCCTAAAAGGAGAATCTACTTCACCTATAGGGAAGAGAGCATGTACATAGATGCTAATGAGTTGGGGAACACCATATCCCTGCAATAAAGGGAATCAAGAGGAATTAGAGTTGTCTAATTTCCTAAATGGATTTCAAGATGTTTTCATTGATAACATCCCTGGTGAATTACCTCTAAAATAAGGGATGATGACCATGCAATTGAGCTCCTACCAAGAAGATCACCGCCTGACAAGCCTCCTTATCGAGTTTCACAAGCTCAACAAGAGGAGATCATGAGGCAAGAGTGTATGAATTGGTGGAAAAAGGGATGGTGAGGTCTAGCTCCTCTCCATTTTGTTCACCATTGCTTTTAGTGCAAAAGAAAGATGACACATATCACATGTGTGTCGACTATAGAGAGCACTAAATAAGATCACTATCAAAAATAGATTTCCCGTGCCGCAGGTAGAAGATCTATTTGATAATTTACAAGTTTTGGCATGACAAATTCTCTAGACGCATTCAAACTCATGATGGACAAAAATCTTTATGCCATTCAAATTCTCTTGCGATGTACAAGGGACACCTCTAGGTAATCTTTCAAGTTGTGAGAGAGAATACGCTTTTCATTAATTTTTAAAAAAAGTGAATTTTTTCTACAAGAGATTCAATATTTAGGTCACATTATCTCTAAAATGGCACCCGTATGGATCCAACAAAGTTAGAGATAATAAAAGGATCGTCAAATCCAAGGAATCTATAGGAGGTATGAAGCTTCATAGGTATGTGTACATACTATAGATGCTTCATAGAAAAAATTCTCACCAAAAGCAGGTCCATTACATGACTTAACAAAAAAAAGAACGTTAAGTATTCATGGACTGCAAAAGTGCAAGAAGCTTTTGAGAAGCTTATCTCTCAACGTGTGCTCATACTACTATATTTCTCAAAGCCATTTGAAGTCCAATGTGATGCTTGTGGTGATTGCCTTAGAGCTATTTTGCTTCAAGAAGGGCATGCCATAGCATATGAGAGTCAAAGACTCAACTTCAAAAAGTGAGTCTTTGGCAAATACGAAAAAGAGCTACTAGCTATTCTATATGCCCTAAACACGTGGAAACACTATCTCTTGGGGACTCCATTCATCCTACAAACGGATCACAAAGCCTCAAGAACTTCATGACGCAAACCAAGCTCTCCGACAAACAAATGAGGTGGGTAAATTTTCTTTTTCAATTTAAATTTCATATTGCTCACATAGCTAACAAGCACAAGCAAGTGGTCAATGCACTTTCACAACGACCAAGGGTAAATGTGGTGTCTATATCAACTCACAATGACCTATCTTTTATGATAGATGAGTATGCTACTGACTGAAACTTTAAGTACGTAGTTACAGCCTTTGTAATAGGGAAGAAAAGACACCTTGAAGGATGGTTATCTTCGAAACAACAATAGGCTATATGTTACTCACTCATACAATAAGAAAGTCATGTATGAATCCCATACTTCTCCTTATGCGGGGCAAAGAGGGAATCCATAATCTACTCTTCAAGGAGTAGAAATGTATTTCTGTTGGTCTACCATGAAAAGTAAATTTACAAGAGTATGTTTCAAAATGCGTGGTATACCAAAAGTTGAAATTTGATCTAGGGAAGCAACTTGGATTGTTTCAATCGATAGGCTTAACAAGAAAACACACTCTATGCTTGTCAAAAAGACTATCAAAGCACATCAAATGCCAACCCTCTTTAGATCTCAAATTTTCAAGCATCATGGCTTTCCAACACCCATAGTGTCGGACAAAGATCCTAGAATGACCAGTAAGCTCTAGAAGGGTCTCTTTGAGAATCTAAGAAGTAGATTTAATTTCTCGTTCGACCTATCATCCACAAACAGATGACCAACGTGAAATAACTAATCTAACGATTCTTGATATACTAAAAGCTTATGTCATGTAAGTAGATCAATGCTCTCAATGATAGAAGTACCTACGTCTTATAGAGTATGCATACAATGATATTGTACATACTTCTATGGGGAAAGTACCTTTTGAGGCTAAAGAAGGAAGATCCAAAAGTCCCTTACTTCTTACAGTACATGGGAAGATCTTCGTTGTTGATGAATATAGCCGAGACCTACAAGAATCTTTTCCAAAGATTAAAGGGGTTATATCTATCCCACAGGAAAGGCAAAAAGGGCTGCTGCTTTAAGCACAAAAGAGCCTTAGCCTTTAAGGAAAATGATTGGGTCTTGCTAAAGTTTCTCAAGCTCATCTGAGGCATACTATAGACAAGATTCCTACGGACCACCAAGAGTACGATGCTAAACTAGCAAAAAGATACTATGGTCCTTAAAAATCTTAAGGACCATAGTAGCAAAAAGATAGTATGGTCCTTAAAATTCTTAAGTCAGTCAATGAGATGGCTTATTAATTGAATTTGCCCGACCATTGGCTCATGCACAATGTTTTCCATGAGAACCTACATAAGCCTTACAAAGGAGCGCCATCAAAAGAAGCAATAGTTGCAGACCCTCCAAAAATCGAAGATCAAGAAGAAGTATGTCAATCTAAGTCCATCCTATGACATGAAAACAAGGTATTAAGAAACGGTAAGATTATCTGACGATATCTTATTAAGTTAAAGAATTATCCTTTTAAAGATGCTAAACGGATGCAAGGAACCTAGCTTAAGGATAAGATGAACCTTGTCAATGCTTACAATGCTGCACTAGAGTAAGCATATGAAAATGCATTTTAAATGAAAAATGTTTTTGTCTCATAAGACTAGTTCTCTTTTTATTGTGCACAAATTTAAATAGTATACAAACTTAGAATCATGTTTGTGGTGACGACGTCTCCCAAACACCAAGTAGAACTTGTTACTCTACTTTGGAAGTATGATATGGACTAAAGAGCAGACATGATTGCGGCAGCTACGTCTCCCAAGCACGAAATGAACTAGTCATTCATCTTGGAATATGTCGTCGGGTAAAAAGGGATCCTCTACCCGCTAAGAAACATAGACTAATGACTAGGCTTTATCTTCTCTATCTCATAGTCGAGGACAACTATGATTTCAAGAGAGAGGTAATGTCATAAAATATAATATCTAACTTTACCAAATGATTTTCTCATATTAAACTGATCATTTAATGTGGAAGAATAAACGGGAACAAGAGTTAGAATAGAAACATGTGCTTCTAGACCTATCTCAACACATGACCAAAAGGAGAGATGGTTGCCTCTCAATAGGGGTCCAAAAGGAGATGGTCTATCAAAGAGCAATGTGCAATAAGTGCTTCTAGATTTATCTCAGTAGGGGACCAAGAGGAGATATGGTTACATCTCAATAGGGGTCCAAAAGGAGGTAGTCTATCAAAGAGTAATGTGCATCTAATGGAGCTTAAAAGACCTAAGGGTTAGCTTCATTAAAGACCTCCAATGGTTAGTGTTAAAAGTCCTTTGACCTTAGGCAAGCTAGGGTTGAGCTTGAGGTGGGAACCCGACCTAAGCTTGAGGTGCTTGTCGTGCTTGATGACTAAGGTGCTTGAGGTGCTTGTCACGCTTGATGACTAAGGTACTTGAGGTGCTTGTCATACTTAATGAGGAAGCTACTTGAGAAGCTTCCCATGCATGGGGAGTAAGGTGCTTGAGTCAAAAAGAGACCCTACAAACTTAATGAGGAAGGTGCTTGAGAAGCTTCCCATGCATGGGGGGCAAGGTGCTTGAGTCAAAAAGAGACCCTACAAACTTAATGAGGAAGGTGCTTGAGAAGCTTCCCATGCATGGGGGGTAAGGTGCTTGAGTCAAAAAAAGACCCTACAAAGGAGGAGGAAATTCCCAAAGTTAGGGGAATCTTTGACTTCACTCCCATCACCCAAAGGGCACCCTTTTCTCAAGGGGCACATGGGACACATGTTAAACTCTCCCTATGCTTAGCCACATGGTGTGCTTCTAGTTTCATCCAACAAATATCTAGATATTTTCAAGCTCTCTCTCTCTGTAAGGGGTAAGGAGGACACTTGTCCAAAGACTACCCATGTATGTGAATGCATGTGCATGTGATTGGCTAGGGGGAGAGGGATCCAATGAGCTTGAAGCATGTGGAAAGGTTAGAATTCGCCCCAAGCAAGCAAGGAGGGTGCTAGGGGGGGGGGGGGGGGGGGGGGGGTACACACACACACACACACACACACACACACACACACACACACACACACACTCATTTTGTGGATCATTCTCACTTGGTAAAAGTAGAGAAACTCCACCTCCTTCTCCAAGCTTGTGAGAAGTAAGAGCCTACACCAACACTCTTGGCTATGGAATGCAAGTCCAACCAAGAGCCATGCTTCAATGCTTAAGCTTGCCATCTTCTCCATCTTCATTACTATGCTATTATGTATGCTAGCAAGAAGAGTGATGATAAGTGAGGAACTATTTCTTTCTTCTATGGAATGTTTCTTCTTCCTCTTCCCTACCCTCATTCCCCGCTAGCTCTCTCCACCTTCGAAGGTGTTTGAGGCCTTGGGACTGAGGCTTGGGATAGTTAATGCTTTCTACAAAGTTTATGTTATGTTTGTGATGCATGAAGCTTTCCATATTCATTGCATCACCTAGGTAAAAAGGAACACAAAGATTGTATTGTACCAAGTCTCTCTTGATGGGAGAAACTATAATACAAATGCCTATTGGAGGGGGAACCGGCTCCAATGAATCCGGTCCTCAACTATTGTCATGTTCTCTAAACTCTCTCTCTTGCAAAAGTATTGTTTATGCCAAGTTAACTAAGTACCATGTTTATGTTGCTACCATCAATTAAGTTCACCCTCTATGCTCACAAAAGTGCTTCATCTCATTTCCTAATTCCGCTACTCTCAAAGTTCATAGGCCATTTCCATTACATGGTGACAGCTAGCGGGGTATGAGAGTAGATTGAGAGGAAGAAGGAGTAGTCTTACAAGAAAGAAGTATATCTCCTCACATAATCACTCATAAAAGCTTAGCATAGCTTAGTAATTAGCATGGTAGAGGAGATGAGCATGCATTGAAGCTTGGCTCTTGGTTGGATTTGCATCACAAAGCCAAGAGTTGTTGGTGTAGGCCTCCCTTCTCACAAGCTTGGAGTAGATGATGAACTTTCCATTAAAACTTAAGAAAGAGAGAGTCTTCTTTGCTTCTCACATAAGATTGTGTGAGTGTGTGTGATAATGCCTTGCCAAAATCATCCCCCTCTCTCTCTTGGTCGACCCCTCTTGCATTTTACTCATGCTGGCACCCCATTGGACCCTGCAAAGCTTAGCCAATGATAACTGAGAAGCATAAGTGATAGCCTTTTGACATGTGTCTCCATTTTCCCTTTTGTGAGAGCTTTAGGTATTTAATTAATTCAATTAAACTCTGATTGGACCCCTTTGTCTTCTGGCCAATAGGAATCAAGCAAGCCATTGGGCTGTTGAATGCTCATTGGACCCCCTCGGAGACTGTCCAATAGCCTTAAATTTAATAAGATATCATCAGATAATCTTACCGTCTCTCAATACCTTGTCTCCATGTCGGAGAATGGACTCGGGCTGCAGCACCTCTTCTTGGTCCTCGATCTTCAGTGGGTCTTCAATAGTTGGTTCTTGAGGTGGCTCTCCTTTGTAAGGCTTTAGTAGGCTCACATGAAAAGCTTGTGTATGAGCCAATGACTGGGCAACTTGAGTTGATAGGCCATCTCATTGATTGGTCTAAGAATCTGGAAGGGACCATAGTACCTTTTTGCTAACTTAGCATAGTACTTTTGGTGTCCCGTAGGATTCTTGTCCATCGTGTGCCTTAATCGAGCCTTGGGAAATTTAAGCATGACCCAATCATTTTCTTTTAAGGCTTGGGCTCTTCTGTGCTTATCAGCAGAAGCAGCCTTTTGCCTTTGCTGCGAGATAGAGATAACATCATTTATCTTTTGGAAAGATTCTTGTAGGTCTCGGCTATACTCATCTGTAGCGAAGATCTCCCCGTGTACCTTAAGTAGCAGGGGACTTTTAAATCTTCTCTCAATTACCTCGAAAGGTGCTTTTCCCGTGGAGGTATGTACAATATTATTGTAGGCATACTAAGGGTAAGTACTTCTCCCATTGGGACCTTTGATCTACTTCCGTTACATAGGCTTTTAGTAGATCAAGAATTGTTAGGTTAGCTATTACACTTTGGCCATTCGTTTGCGGGTGATAGGCTGAAGAGAAGTTTAGCCTTGTCCCTAAATTCTCAAAGAGACCCTTCTAGAAATTACTGGTCATTCTAGGATCTCTATCCGACACTATGGACATCGACAAACCATGCTATTTGAAGATTTATGATATGAAGAGGGTTGCCATTTGATGGGCTTTGATAGTCTTTTTGACAGGTATAAAATAGCTTGTTTGCTGAACCGATCTACTATCGTCCATATTCCCGTATTCCCATGGATAAATTAGGGCAATCCAAAGATAAAATCCATGGATATGCTCTCCCATGTCAAATTAGGGATTGGCAAAGGTTGAAGCAATCCAGGTTGCTTCCCTCTATCAAACTTCGTCTTTTGGCATACCACACATTTAGAAACATACTCTTGTATGTTTGCTTTCATGGCACGCCAATAGAAATATATTTCAATCCCTTTTAGGGTAGAGTGAATTCCTCTATGACCCGCATAAGGAGGAGCATGAGATTCATACATTACTTTCTCACGTAGTGAGCTAGTAACGCATAGTCTATTACCATAGAGAAGATAGCCATCTTGTAGGGTAAATGGTTCTTCTTTCTTCCCTAGTGCAAGAGCTGAAATCACATCTCTAAAATTGGGATCAATAGAGTACTCATCTATCATAGAAGATAGATCATTGTGAGTTGCTATGGACATTGCATTCACTCTTGGCCGTCTTGAGAGGGCATCGGCTACTTGATTATGCTTGCCAACAATGTGAGCAATATGAAATGAAATTGCGAAGGGAAATTTTCCCACCTCATTTGTTTGTCAGAGAGCTTGGTCTGCGTCATGAAGTACTTAAGGCTTTGGTGATCCGTCCACGGAATGAAAGGAGCCCCCAGTAAATAGTGCTTCCACGAGTCTAAGGCATGTAGAACTACGAGGAGTTCCCTTTCATATATTCCTAGAGCTTGCTCAACAGGGTCGAGCCTTCAACTTTTGTAGGCTATGGCGTGCCCTTCTTGGAGCAAAACAGCTCCAAGGCAATCACCACAAGTGTCACATTGGACCTCAAATGGCTTTGAGAGATCCGACAGTGTAAGCACAGGTTGAGAGATAAGCTTTTATTTAAGATTTTTGAAATCATTGTTCTCCTTGGTAGACCACGTATACCTAGCGTTTTCCTTTGTTAAAGTAGATTTTCCTTTCAGGGAATTTAACATTGGCAGCCATGCGATCAAACCATGTTGCCCCTAGGATTACATCCTTGTGCTTGAGAGGAGAGAGAAGTCCTCTTTTTCCACATAGCCTTGGACATGGAGCCTCAATTTTCCAATTAAGGGAGTGAGTGAAGCTTCTTGCCCCTTGAAAGCACTATCGGCGGGGTAGGAAATCTCCCATCTCATAGGCTTGGATGCCTAGCTTGGTGGCCAACTTTGTGGATATGAAACTGTGAGTAGAACCAGGGTCAAAGAGAATAAAAGAATCATGTTCTCTTACCTCTCCCCAAGCATGGCATAAAGGAGATCCTTTGTGGTGTTATCTGATCAACGTCAGTTAACAGAAGCTGCTAAAGACCGAAGACGTACGAATGCACATCGAGGATGAATGCAAAGAAGCAGTAAAGATTGGAGTTACACATTTTTCACGTTTTTCTAATATGGTCACGTATTATAAATTCCCGATTTATTTCAAGCCATTGTAATATTTCAATGTGTTACGGGCTCAATGGGAGTTCCAAGTTGTAAATAATAGGTCACTTACTGTAAGTGGTGAGTGCTAAAGGCCTTGGGCGGCCGGACATTACATATTTTACCCTAGGTATATAAGGCAGTGTGTAAAAGAAATTAGGGTTCTCAAGCTCATTTTGTTGAGAGCACTCTTTGGTGAGAGCTCTTGAGGTGTGTGGCTATGGAGTCCTTGAGCTTCTCCTTGCTCATGAGACTTGATTAACACTAATCAATAATTCATTCTCTCTCACTATGCCTCTCTCATGCTTCTTATGATTGCCTATGATGCTTAGATTAACTAGATCTTAACTAATTAGTGGTTAATCCCTCTCTAATCTTGTGTGATTGCCCTCTTTTGCTTACGTGTGCATATAAGTTTGATTGCAGTGTGGTGCTCGATAGATCTATGCGTGTGTGATTGCGATTAGTGTGTTGCATGATAAGATTAGTGTTGTGTGCGTCTTGCAATTGTAGTGTGTGTGATTGGGTTGATTGGAGGTGAAGAGAAGTGGATATGGAGATTGCTCTTCATTGCACAGACACCTGTAAAGCTTAAAATTGATTCTTTGAACAACAAATTCTTGCATGAATTTAGTCAAGGTGTTGAGATATCACCAAAGGTTGAAAAGACTGTTAGGTTTGCAAATGATTTTGCATTCACTGACACAAGTGTGCAATCATTCACGAGTCTAAAGGGCACATCAAACAGAATGATGTTAGCTTTGTATGGTACACATAATTCATATGCACACTATGTAGACCAAAAAGGGAAATTGTACAAAAAGGATCAACCTGTGTTTGAACGGCATCATAGATGATGCAAAGCCTCAAGCTGCCAGAACAGGTGACAAAAAAGTCAAAGTCAGTGGGAACTAAAGCCCAAAAAGCTACACAAAGGTCACGCACCACCAAAATCTCCTCCAAAGGCCAGACAGTACAATGGATCTTTTAAGGTCAAAGGTGACTCAAATGCAAGAGAACAATGCTCAACAATTGCAAAAAAGTGTAGTATCATAGTCATATGAGTTGACATCAACAAAAGCAGGTGGTCAAACCAAAGAGAATGCAGACAAAGCTGAACCAAAGGACACTGCCATAGCAAAAGAAGTCAATTCAGACACAATTCCCGAGACAATCAAATGCAACATTGTTGGTGAACACGAAGAAAAGCTGTCAAGCAAAGTAAAGCTAGATTTTCAGCTAGACAAGAACCTCATGTCTTTTCGCACTTGGAAAAGATGTGGCCAACCACAGCTAGAAGATGCTCTTGAATTTGTGAGTATGTCAGGAAACAAACGAGCAAAAAGCTGGAGAATCATTCCCACCACCATTGAAGTAAGTTCACAAATCATCATAGCTCAATTCCATGTGATCACAACAAAAGATATGTGAGACAACATCATCATGGGAATGTTCATGGCCCAGAAGATGTTAGAAACACAGAATGCAAACATGAGGGAGTCATCACAGACAACAAAGAAGGAAGACCAAGACTGGTCACCCGCGGACGACAACACAAAGCCCTCAAGCACAATTCAAATGGAAGATCTTATTGAAGATGATTCATCTCCATCGAACAGAACTTCAGAAGAGCTTAAAGTAAATCAGGCAATATCAAGTGCAGATCAAACGGAGCAAAGAGTAACCACGATAGCTATTGAGCAAAGAATGCCATCGAGACCAGAAGCAAACAAGAAAAATTCTTGCAGACAAAGGTAAAGCTAAGGTAGACCTTCCGTCGATTAGAAAAGAAGCGGTGACAGCATATGCCTCTACATCAAAGAACCCTCATGGATGAGCTTCTTCAAGCGAGTCAAGCTTTCAGGATTTCAAGTCAATTGCTGACCCAACTGGAACCTCTAAGGAGACACCGAGAAAATCAAAGGTATATCAGCCCAAATACTCAAGAAAGCAAAGGAAATTCAAGAAAGTGTTGGTTCCAAGCAGTTTAGTCAAAGTAAATGATCCGGTTTGGATTAAAGACAAGAAATTAACACAGAAAGACAAACACATGGGATTGATAGCATCACAATGGAGCTTAAAAGAACAGGAGTACTATGAAGGTTGTTAAGTATGGAGCCTGATTTACCCTTGTAATTTTCTGTGGTAAAAGCGCACATTTGTAAGGCCCCCATTATGAGGAGAAGCCATCGTGCGTGAAGGAAAATCACTCGCTGAAAACAGAAATTTTCACGGCCAAGAATCAGGGGCAACTTTAAGGGCCTCGGGGATGGAAGCCCCCTGAGACTTTTTTTTTTCCCTCGCCGGAATATTATGGCCGGACGGCGGCCGAAAAGTGGTTGGCCAACAACCGTCGGTTGGCCGGTGGCCGGTGGCCGAATTCAATGGCCGGTGACCGAATTCAAAAGCGGACTTGTCTTCTCAAGGGTGGCCACACATGGGCGGATTGGAGGGTCCGATTTGGACTTATTCACACAAGGGCGGCTACACATGGCTGCCTCTTATGAGAGAGGGCAGCCCTTTTGGCCTATAAAAGGAGGCCATTTCTACACACATTTTATAGAGTGTGAGGTTGATGCAACAAGGTGAGTGTGAGGTGGTGAGAGTGAAGCAAGGCGGGAGCTCCATTAAGGATATAATCCCTTTGTAAACTACTTCTTGTTTTGAAGTACTAAAGCCATTGAGTGACTGCTTTTCCATGGACGTAGCCCACATTGGGTGAACCACGTATATCGTGTGTACTCTCTCTCTCTCTCTCTACTCTATAATCTCGTGTATGTAAATCTGTCTCTCTCCATTAATTAATCTACTCAATTATCTATTTAGCTACGTCTTATTTCCTAACAACTGGTATCAGAGCAAGGTTTGCTCGTAGCTAAATTATCTCAAGGAAAAGGATTCCTTGAATTGAGTGTGAGTTATGGCGGAGGAAGGGAAGCTCAAGATTGAGAAGTTCAACGTCAAAAACTACCAACATTGGAAGATGCAGATTGAAGACTATCTCTACCAGAAGGACCTCTATTTGCCACTAGGTGGTCTTGCAAAGAAGCCCGCAATGATGGCAGATGAAGCATGGATTGTCCTTGATCGAAAGGCACTGGGAACAATCCGGTTAAGCTTAGCGTCAACGGTGGCCTTCAATGTTTCGGAAATGAAGACCACGGAGGACTTGATGACTTCTACGAGAAACCATCGGCATCCAATAAGGTATTTCTTATGAAGCGCTTGTTCAATCTAAAGATGACAGAGAATGGTTCAGTTGCAGAACACCTAAATGAATTTAACACAAACATAAGTCAACTTCGATCGGTGAAAATCAATTTCGATGATGAAGTGTGAGCTCTCCTTATACTATCATCTCTACCGGATAGTTGGAACAGCCTTGTGATGGCTGTAAGTAATTCTATTTTTGGCACAAATACTCTTAAGTTTGATGATGTTGTGGGTGTTCTCCTAAGCAAGGAAATGCGAAGGAGAAGTATAGGAGAATCATCAAGTGCTGCACTATCAGTGGAAACAAGAGGAAGGCCTAAGGAAAGGTTCAAAAACTAAAAGGGTCGTGATCGCTCAAGGAGGAGCAAGTCACGCACAAAGTCAGTTCTTGAATGTTGGAACTGCGGCAAGAAGGGCCACGTCAAGAAGGATTGCTGGTCCAAGAAGAAGAAGGAGTCAGAGTCTCAAGAAAACAAGTCAACATTGGAGGCCAATGTGGCACGTAAAGTGGAGCAAGATGCTCTAATTCTCTCATTAGACAATGTGTCTAATTCCTGGATAGTAGATTCCAGGGCTTCATTCCATGCGACACCACACAAGCAACATTTCCAAGACTACACCAAAGGTAATTTTGGGTATGTATACTTGGGAGATGATGAAGCTTGTGAGATTGTCGGCAAAGGTACAGTTTCTGTAAAAACTGCTAAAGGAAATGAATGGAATCTTAAAGATGTTAGGCATGGTCCTTCTCTTCACAAAAATTTAATCTCTACAGGACAATTGGACGATGAAGGTCACAACATTGCATTCGGAAACAAATGGTGGAAGATCTCAAAGGGATCTTTGGTGGTTGCCAAGGGAGAAAAAGTCGGTACACTTTACTTGTGTACTGTTAGCACGCAACCTTCATCTTGTGCAGCAACTCCAGAAGTTGACAGTGCGGTGTGGCACTACCGACTTGGGCATATGAGTACCAAAGGAATGCAAATCCTGCAAACAAAGAAGCTTCTACCAGGTTTGAAAGAAGTAGACTTAGAGTTCTGTGAAGATTGAGTTTATGGTAAACAAAAGAGGGTAAAATTTTAAAAATCAGGAAATGAAAGAAAAAATAAAAAACTTGAGTTGGTTCATTCTGATGTTTGGGGTCTTGCAAGTACACCATCACTTGGTGGCTCATTGTACTATGTAACATTCATAGACGATGCGACTAGAAAAACATGCATTTATGTCATGAAGAATAAATCCGATGTATTTTTCATATTTCAAAGGTGGAAAGCCTTTGTGGAGAATGAAACATGCACCAAGGTTAAATGCCTCAGATCCGACAATGGAGGCGAATATTGCAGCCAAGCTTTGAAAGCTTTTGTGCTAGCAATGGCACTCGGAGGCAAAGGACAACCCCAAGGACACCCCAACAAAATGGGATTTTGGAAAGGATGAACAGGACAATCATGGAGCGAGCACGAAGCATGCGGCTACATGCACGCCTACCGCTTGAGATTTGGGCGGAAGCTGTAAGTACGTCTGTGTACTTAATCAATCGGTCACCCTCAACAACATTGGATGGGGGAGTTCCAGAAGAGGCATGGACAGGTAAACCGGTGAATTATGCATTTCTCAAAGTGTTTGGGTGTGAGGCTTTCATGCACATAGATAGAAGCCTAAGATCAAAGCTAGATGCAAAGTCCAAAAAGTGTTTCTTCATTGGCTATGGAGAAGGTGACTTTGGGTATCGCCTATGGAATCTTGAAGATGGTAAAATCTTAAGGAGTAGGGATGTAATTTTTAACGAACAAAATATGTACAAAGATTACTTGGAAAGAAAACAAACAAAAGAAACAGGTGATGAGTACATGGAGCTTGAGGACGGTGAAGACTCAAGGACTGCAAACGGTGACAATGTGCAACAACGTCAACCAAATGAGGAACCTCAACCTATTCCCCGAAGATCTACAAGAGCAAGTAGACCTCCAGAAAGGTTTGTTCCTTCCTTCAACCATCTCTTGATCTCAGATTCTGGAGAGCCAGAATCATACGAAGAAGCTATGCAACATGAATCCAAAGAAGAATGGACGATGGAGATGGACTCACTACATCGCAACCAAACATGGGAGTTGGTTGAGTTGCCTAAAGGTAAGCGGGCACTTCAAAACAAATGGGTGTACAAGCTGAAGGAAGAAGAAGGTGGGAAGAAAAGGTACAAGTCTAGGCTTGTGGTAAAAGGGTTTTCTCAAAAGAAAGGTATTGACTTCAATGAAATATTTTCTCCTGTTGTAAAAATGAACTCAATTAGGCTTATCTTAAGCCTTGTGGCTGCTCATGATCTAAATCTCGAGCAAATGGATGTAAATACGGCATTCCCTCACGGTGACTTAGAGGAGGAAATGTACATGCTTTAAACAAAGGGGTATGAAGTAAAAGGTAAGGAGAAAATGGTTTGCAGATTAAAGAAGAGCTTGTATGGTTTAAAGCAAGCATCAAGACAATGGTACTTGAAGTTTGATCGATGGATGTTGGATCATGGATTCACAAGATGCAACTCGGATCACTGCGTCTACATGAAGAATTTGGGAGATGGGAAATTCATCATCCTAATGTTGTATGTTGATGACATGTTGATTGCAAGTGCTAACATGCAGGACATCAAAGACCTAAAAGAGGAGCTGTCTAAATCTTTTTCAATGAAAGATTTAGGTGCTGCAAAGAGGATACTTGGTATGAAAATATCAAGGGACAGGACGAAGAAGACAATAAGGCTATCTCAAGAAGATTACATCAAGAAGGTACTAGAAAGGTTTGCAATGCAAAATGCAAAACCAGTTTCTACACCTTTGGCTTGTCATTTTAAACTAACGAAGGATATGTGTCCAAAGACACAAGAGGAGATAGCCTATATGTCTAAAGTTCCATATGCTGCAGCGGTAGGTTCTCTAATGTATGCTATGGTCTGGACAAGGCCAGACATTGCACATGCAGTGGGAGTTGTGAGTAGGTTCATGGACAACCCAGGTAAAGAGCATTGGCAAGCTGTGAAGTGGATACTTAGGTATCTAAAAGGGACAACAACAAATGCTTTGTATTTTGGAGGAACTGATATTTTTCTAGAAGGGTATGCTGATGCAGATATGGCAGGTGACAAAGATACTCGAAGGAGCACTACTGGCTATGTGTTCATGGTTGGAGGCACAACAGTAAGCTGGGCTTCACAGCTGCAGAAAGTGGTTTCACTTTCTACCACGGAAGTAGAGTATGTAGCAATGACGAAGGCAAGCAAAGAAATTCTGTGGCTTCACAGATTCTTAGAAGAGCTTGGATTCAAACAAGACAATTGTGTCTTGTACAGTGATAGCCAAAGCGCTATCCATCTTGTGAAGAACTCGGCCTTTCATTCAAGGACAAAGCACATTGAGGTGAGATATCACTTCATACGCACTCTTTTGGAAGAGGGACAACTAAAGCTAGGAAAGGTGCATACAAGTGAAAATCCTGCAGACATGTTTACAAAGGTGGTCAACAAGGAGAAGTTGAGATTTTGCTCATCTTCAATCGACATTCAAGGATAAGAAGCCAGAATGGAAAGCAGTCACAGGTTTGGTTTGGAGATCAGTCTCCAAGTGGGAGATTGTTAAGTATGGAGCCTGATTTACCCTTGTAATTTTCTGTGGTAAAAGCGCACATTTGTAAGGCCCCCATTATGAGGAGAAGCCATCCTGCGTGAAGGAAAATCACTCGCCGAAAACCAAAATTTTCACGGCCAAGAATCAGGGGCAACTTTAGGGGCCTCGGGGGCGGAAGCCCCCGATACTTTTTTTTCCCTCGCCAAAATATTCCTATTCGCGCCGGAATATTATGGTCGGCCGGCGGCCGGAAAGTGATCGGAAAACAACCGTCAGTTGGCCAGTGGCCGGTAGTCAATGGCCGGTAGTCAATGGCCGGTGGCCGAATTCAAAAGCAGACTTGTCTTCTCAAGGGTGGCCACACATGGGCGGATTGGAGGGTCCGATTTGGACTTATTCACACAAGGGCGGCTACACATGGCTGCCTCTTATGAGAGAGGGCAGCCCTTTTGGCCTATAAAAGGAGGCCATTTCTACACATATTTTATAGAGTGTGAAGTTGATGCAACAAGGTGAGTGTGAGGTGGTGAGAGTGAAGCAAGGCGGGAGCTCCATTAAGGGTATAATCCCTTTGTAAACTACTTCTTGTTTTGAAGTACTAAAGCCATTGAGTGACTGCTTTTCCATGGACGTAGCCCACATTGGGTGAACCACGTATATCGTGTGTACTCTCTCTCTCTCTCTCTCTCTACTCTATAATCTCGTGTATGTAAATTTGTCTCTCTCCATTAATTAATCTACTCAATTATCTATTTAGCTACGTCTTATTTCCTAACAAAGGCAACAGACACATATGGGTATCAAAACCGAAGGTAAGAGCATATGAAGTAACTTCAAGTCCCTCCCAAGAAAGAAGTCCCACAAGGTATCAACCTCGACAATCTCCTAGAATACCTAAGCAGTAGGTATATGACAAAGCAACATCAAAAGATGCTAAAGTCAACCACAACTCTCAAGAGGATACAAAAAAAAGATGGATCTCAAAGCATGTTCCTCTTGGACAAGGATTCTACACAGGCTATACAAAGATTTGGCTACCAATCAACCACAAGCCAACTGCAACTACACCAAACCTACATGAAGATCTTAAAAAAATCAACAAGACCTAGAGCGAAGCAAAGTCAACAATGGAGATACAAAGGTCATCAAGAGATTTGGATTCCTAAGTCTTCCAATGCTCCTAGTCAAAAGTCAAATGTCAATGATCAACATAGGCCTACAACAACATCAAAGACTTCTATAAACAGGCCCAATTGGAGAATCACACGGACAATGGAGTCTTCACAGTCAAAGAAGGACAACCCAACCAACACGAATGCAAATTCAAAGATGATAAAACATGTATGGTAAAAGAAACCTTCAATGCCAACTTGGTCCTTCACTAATTCTCTTTTTGAGGATTCAAGCTTACTTTTACCTGAAGAAATGTTTGTATAAGCTCAAGAACGTAAAAAGTCAAGTCGCCAGGGTGCAAAAAAACACTCTTTGGCATAGTCAAAGTCGGGCTGCCGAGCCATAAAATGAGCAAAGCATTAGTCCCAAAGCTTCAAGTCAGATTAAACTCTGTGCTAAGAGTCGTAGTTATTAAGCTTACACTCAAGTTAGAAGAGTTGAGCATATCTAAAGTCATGTTGCTCATGCTGGATGAGATGAGCATAAGAGTCGAAGTCTATTAACTTACAATTGGTGGAGTGTCGTAGAGTCCAACACTCACGCACAGTGCACATTAAGATGAGAGCACATATCCTCGTCAACAAAAACCATTCTTAAAGGGGTGCCAACTTGCAAAGCCATGTCATATGCTTTTATAGCTACACCATCTTTTTGAATAACCCCTCAAAATCATTCTTGCACAGCATGTTGTTTCCCATGCATTTTTGTGTATGCATAAATAGGATGTTCCATCATTGGACATATGCATTAGACACTCTTTTTGCTTCCCCCTATGAACCTTGAGTGGACTACAACAGGCAAACCAATGTTACACCATGCTACCCTCTCATATTTGCTGTCTTTTTAATTCCATATCTATCAGCAAATAATCCCTTCAGTACTTTATTAATATTTCCCATGCTAGTAAGTACTCCAATAATGCGCGTATCCAAAGGCCACTTTTTTCCCACTGGGTTTTTTCCCTTTGGTCATCCAGGTATTAGACCCTAATTTAGAATCTCATCATTCTACTTCCCTTGTACATACGTTTTATAAATACTTTTCATAAATAAACAGATGCCTCATCATTATGCTATTACAACGGACAAATGCAACATCATCTCTCATATCAGACATATTTGGACCAATCAAGATACTACAGCAGATTAAACCTCATTAACAAATTCAACAAACAATGAAGAAATCAGCCCATCAACAACTAATCAAAACCTTCTAGAGCCTCCACGGACATTTTTCAACAGTGCCCGAGGACGGGCTCTAAAATAAGAAGGGGGGAATGTTAACTCAGTCAACGTCAGTTAATAGAAGCTGCTAAAGACCAAAGATGTACGAATACACATCGAAGATGAATGCAAAGAAGCAGTAAAGATTGGAGTTACACATTTTCCACGT
Organism: Adiantum capillus-veneris; assembly: GCF_014529385.1. Classification (NCBI taxonomy): domain Eukaryota; kingdom Viridiplantae; phylum Streptophyta; class Polypodiopsida; order Polypodiales; family Pteridaceae; genus Adiantum; species Adiantum capillus-veneris. The sequence goes on along the minus strand of NC_140932.1, from coordinate 16,232,384 downwards.
TTTTCCAAAATGGTCACGTATTGTAAATTCCCGATTTATTTCAAGCCATTGTAATATTTTAATGTGTTACGGGCTCAATGGGAGTTCCAAGTTGTAAAGAATAGGTCACTTACTGTGCCTAGGTTGCAGATTCAGTAAGTGGTGAGTCGTAAAGGCCTTGGGCGGTCGGACATTGCATATTTTTACCCTAGGTATATAAGGCAGTGTGTAAAAGAAATTAGGGTTCTCAAGCGCATTTTGTTGAGAGCACTCTTTGGTGAGAGCTCTTGAGGTGTGTGGCTATGGAGTCCTTGAGCTTCTCCTTGCTCATGAGACTTGATTAACACTAATCAATAATTCATTCTCTCTCACTATGCCTCTCTCATGCTTCTTATGATTGCCTATGATGCTTAGATTAACTAGATCTTAACTAATTAGTGGTTAATCCCTCTCTAATCTTGTGTGATTTTCCTCTTTTGCTTGTGTGTGCATATAGATTTGATTGGAGTGTGGTGCTCGATAGATCTATGTGTGTGTGATTGCGATTAGTGTGTTGCATGATAGGATTAGTGTTGTGTGCGTCTTTCAATCGTAGTGTGTGTGATTGGGTTGATTGGAGGTGAAGAGAAGTGGATATGGAGATTGCCCTTCATTGCAGCTTAGCTCCTCCATAGGCTGAGAATCTCACCTTGTAGAGTTAACCATTTGTGATGCCATGATTAGCTCACTAACCGTGTGAGTGTTTCCATGCCCTAGCCGGGTAGCTCATGCCTCCGGATTGATAATTTTTTTGGTCATTGGAGCTTTTGCAACGATGGGACCCCCAACATGTGGTGAGCTTCCTCTTCTTGGATTTCGACCAAGGTAACTCTAGGAGGCTCGTTTCGTGTATTCTTGTGGGGGCAAGCACGATAAGCATGCCCTTGCTCCCCGCACTTGAAAACATTGGTTATCTTTACGAGAGAGTTTATTTTTGCCTTTTTTGTACTTAGCTTTGTTGTTGTTGGCGTTGCGTTCGGGAGACTTTTGGACATTGTTCTTCCCCTTAGGCTCATTGTTAAGGTCCTTGTTCTCCGTGGGCTTAAGATTTCTCTTAGCCCGTGTTTGGAAATTGATTCATGAAGCCACCATGGTATGGTGTATGACCGCAGATATGGTGCATGGCCTTTGGGTGTTGACATACTTTGCCATATCTTCAGTTAAGCCCACACAAAATTGTTGTTTTGGCTCTCCAAAATCCATCTTTTTGAAGATAGCGGCTTTGAGATGTAAGTCCCAAAACTTGTCTACATATTTGTGAATAGATTCCTAAGGAGAGAGCTTCAAGCTTCACCATTCAGTGAGGACTTTGTATTTGGCATCGGTAGCCAAAAAGTGCTTCATGATGGAAGCCTTTAAGCTTTCCATGTTCGTGGAGCTTCACCGTTTGCTTGTAGGCTAGACCACCATTCTCTGGCGGACTTTTGAAAATGCATAGCTACATGGCGTAGCTAAGAGGACTCCGTGAAGCCCTCATCTCCAAACGCGGCATCGAATTGTTGGATGAAAGCCAAGACTTTGTCCATAGCACCAAAGGTGCCATCGTAGGTAAGAAAAAAGATGTTCTTTCCTCCCTCTTTGAACTTCTTGAGCTTGGACGACCTCTTCCATGAGGCATAAGATTTTCTATGGCCTCTTCTTTTTGGTGGTTCAAAAGTTGCACCATCGCTTTCTTCAGAAGATGAAGAATTTGAGGAAGATGGAGAAGAGGGTGACCTCTTTCTAGCCTTTTTCTTGCCTTGTTCCTCTTTGTATGCACCATCACTTTCTTCATAAGAGGAAGAGGATGGAGAAGAGAGTTTATTGTTGGTGATAATTTTGCTGTTCCCGCACCAAATGACAATGAAGAAAAAGTGGATTTCTATATAGTGAAATGCACTGCAGCTATTCAAGAGTTTCATTCAGACGCTGAAGATGACTGGGGCAATATCATTGGGCGAGGATCCTATGCTATCAAAGGGTTTTACTATCATATGATAAATGAGCAGACCTACGAGCTTTTGGACAAAAAGCCAGAGGTGTTCATATATTCACATCTTGTTCGGGCAATCAAAATCCCCATGATACCCCATCCCAGCAACTCAAAACTATATACAATATCACTTGATGTCAGTGAGTCTATCTACAATAGTATGCCTTTTGAGCTGTAACCATCTTAAGAAATGCATAATGCATAATTTTGTGTATATCTGCCTATTAGTGTAAACTGAACTGTCTCCCTCTCCCTCTCTCCCTCCCTCTCCCTCTCTCTCTCTCTCTCTCTCTTTGTCACTTCTCAGTATCATTTCTGTATCATACCAGTCATTTCTCAGTATCATACCGGTATCATACCAGTCAATTCCCAGTATCATACCGGTATGATACAGTATCATACCAGTCATTTCCCAGTATCATACCCATATCATACATTCCCTTTCTCTCTCTCTCTCTCTCTCTCTCTCTCTCTCTCTCTCTCTCTCTCTCTCTCTCATTTCTAAACATCATACCAGTCATTTCTCAGTATCATACCGGTATGATACTGAGGAGTGACTGGTATGATACCGGTATTATACAAGTTCTCTGTCTTTCTCTCTCTCTCTCTCTCTCTCTCTCTCTCTCTCTCTCTCTCTCTTTGTCATTTCTCAGTATCATACCAGTCACTTCTCAGTATCATACCGGTATCATACCAGTAACTCCTCAGTATCATACCGGTATCATACCAGTCCCCCCCCTCTGTGTGTGTGTGTGTGTGTGTGTGTGTGTGTGTGTGTGTGTAATGTCTCAGTATCATACCGGTCACTCCACAGTATCATACCGGTATCATACCAGTCCCTCTCCCTCTCTCTGTCACTGCTAAGTATCATACCGGTCACTCCTCAGTATCATACCGGTATCATATTAGTCACTTCACAATATCATACCGGTATCATACCAGTCACTTCTCAGTATAAGACTCTCTCTCTCTCTCTCTCTCGTGTCACTTCTCAATATCATGCCGGTCACTTCTCAGTATCATACCTGTATCATACCAGTCACTTGAAAGAATCATACCGGTATCATACATGTCACTTCTTTGTATCCGACTCTCTCTCTTTCTCTCTCTCTCTCTCTCTCTCTCTCTCTCACTTCTCAATATCATACCAGTCATGCCCAGTATAATACCGTTATCAGACACTCTCTCTCACTCTCTCGTTTTATTTGCAATATACTTCAAATATAGAATACAACGTATTTCCGTGCAACTTGCTTGTAAATGTATTATACATGAATTCTGTTACATTGATTGAGCCTTTTGGTTGAGTAATTCTCCATTTACATCCATCGACAAAAAAATACATCGACAAAAGTCGCCCACTTCACAGACTTTATGAAGCTTTCTTTTTATATAAAAAATCTGTTCCTTTCTTCTTGAAAAAGTCAATCCGCCATTTCCAATAAAAACGAAGCACATAGGTGTCGTCAGGTTGTCCGTCTGCACAAATTACAGTCCTCTTTGTATACTCAATTCTGTCCTTAGAGTACAACCAGTGTGCTAGCCAGTTTATGACAGTGAATGACAGAAAACAGGCGCGCACTTCTTTAGACTGCTTTTCTAGCTTGGGAAAAACAAGAAATGACCCCAATGGATTAAACATTAGGTTATATCCAGAATCATCAAAGATAAGTGTGTCAGGTGGTAGGTCAGGAAAATTTTCGAGATTCTTGTGGAACACCGGTTTATCTGTCGCGCCCAATTTAAAAGGGGCCCTTGTGCACTGCGCCTGACTTACCACTCTATTGAATCTTTTGTGGTGGTCTGGGAACACTGTCGCTAGCGTGCGTTTGAGCTTCTCAAACTCGCAGCAGCTCCATATCCACACTTCAAACCATCTGAAAGAAAATGCAGAAACACTTCTACATCGGGCCTTACCCAAAACTGTGTATCCCCTTCAACAACATACCGCATTTCTGGCCAGTGAGGCAATTCTTCACCATATTTTCCATCAAATTTCTTGAGCAGTAATCCATTAAGGTCCAAAATGAGAACCCTACGCTGGACGCTCAACGGAGGTGGTGGCCTTGGCCATATCAGTGGGATTATTTTAATTAGTCTATACCATAGAGGAAACACGAGCACTGCAGGAGACAACACACAATTCCATATTGCACGAATGTCAGCCCTGCCATTCTACTTGTCAGCCCTGAACCTATCTGCAAGGCGCCATTCTTCAACTGAAAACATATCTGCAGATGCAAAATTACACAAGACTCAAATTTAAATATGCAATTAGGACATATCTATAGATTGAAATCATACAATAAAAACACACAATGTTCAAAAATTAGGCACAAGATGAAAGAGACGTCGAATGGGAAAGAAAATTATATTAATTTGAGAAGTGGTTACATAAAAAGAAACATGGGGGGGCAAACTATAATCTTTTGTAGGCTATGGGTTTAGGGTTAGAACTTGTGCCGGTATTCTGCATCTCCTTAGTGTCTTCTATGTCCATCTCCTCTTCTAGCTGCCCCTGGGTCTCTTCCTCTTCCTTGCTTTTTTGCTCCATTTCAGGCTTCTCATCTCGAGTCTTCTCGATTTTTTTTCTTTTTGCCTTTCTTATATGCTGAGAAAGGGTCTCATCGGGACTTCCCTCCAGCCTGACATCTACACGACCATCCGCTGTAGAAAGCTGTGCAGCAAGAGATAACTTATTAGAGCCATAATCAATGAAAAAACTTACTCTTGCCACGTTGGCCTCGTTTTCTCGGGGTCTTTGATCTTGTCACCCGCTTGCTGTCTAGCAACACATCGTCTTCCTCATTCTGGGTTTTCTCTTCAGCACCAGTCGTACTCTGCTCCTTTACCTCAAAGTTTTGTTCTTCTTCTGTTGTTTCCGAAACAGGTTTCTCAGCATTACCAGGGACATTTTCATCAAGCAATACCTCCACAGGTGTCTTGTGTGTAGGCGTCACTGCATCGTTCCCTGTGTCTTTACCGACAGTAGTTCTGAAGCAGCTTGACTTTGAAAAAACATCAGAGAAGACAAAAATCAACCACCTGAAAAAACATTAGAGAAGACAAAAATCAACCACCTGATTACCCATTGAAACAGGGCATGGTTCAACTGGCTTCTTCTTTAGAAGGGATTGGTCTTCTGTAGAAATAACTCCGAGGCAATCCTTAAGCATGCACTTTTCTTTCTCAGCCAAGTGAGCATAGCAGAATGCATGGTATGCATGTGAACAAGGCAATAGAACAACATGGCTTGAGCGATTGTGATCATGAATTTTTACACCACAAGCATTGCACACATCAATGAGAAAAACACTATGTCCAGGACCTGTTACTCGTGCAGGCAAGACTATGGTTTCAGGTAGCATTGGTTGACTAATCATGCCTGTCACAAACGTGACATAGAGACCAAAGGTTTCCTCACGGTCCAAGCATTTGGATAATTCTTCCTGTAGGCAAGAGACCTTTGTTATCAGACAATGTCAAACATGTATAAAATCGGTATGAATGCTTGAAAATCTGTATAATGATGTTATCATACCGGTATGATTACATCCTGCTGGTATGATGTTATCCCACCGGTATAATGTTATTATACTGGATAGTATAACATCATACCGGTAGGATAACATCCGGTAACATCATACCGGTAGGATAACAGTATACCGGAAGCATAACATCAAACCGATTGGATTTTATCATACCGGTTGGATCTAACCATACCGGTCGGATGTAACCATACCAGTAGGATGTTATCATACTAGTAGGATTATCTCCTAAATCCTACCGGTAAGATAACATCCTATCGGTAGGATATAATCATACCGGTAGGGTGTAATCATACCGGTAGGGTATAATCCTACCGGTATTGTCATCTACCCTTACCGAATATGATATAATCCTACCGGTATGAAAAATCATACCGTATGGTACTTTGCATGTATTATACTACAATCAGATGGAGTTAAAAGCATACCTGTGCCTGCTGTAGGGTGGCTTTTTCTTGGTCAAATTTTTCTTGGAGGCTGTCAAGCAAGCCTGTTGGTACATTGACATCATCAGGGAAGTGCATTCAGATGGTGTCAAGGGCACCCTCGCAACGGTGCACATCAGCAACAGATTTGACCACTGAATCCTTAGCCTTCTGACACTCGGCTGATACATTGTCATGAGATTTTCTAACCTCAACAAGAAGTTCTTGCAAGGAAGTGGATACTTCAACACTAAAGGCAGACTGAGTGGTCGCAAAAAGTCCACTTCCGACTGGTATACTTCTGGATGGGGTATTTACTAAGAAGATGGCAGAACCACTTGGGGTACCTGTGGATACTTGGGAAGTCTCTAACTTCCATTGTTCTCTTTTCCTATCTAAGTGACCTTCATTGGTCACATTCTTCACCACCTCAGATGCAAACTCAGCCCACTTTACCGGACCCGTGCATACGAAATAAACATATCCACGTGTAAACTTGACTCCTAGTAGATAGTTTGGTGGTTTGGATTGGTACACCTGCTTGTAGAGCTGGTAGAGTGCCTTGTAGTGATCCGGCCTTGCTGTTTTTATCGGCACTTTTTTCTCCTTCACTGGAAGACACGTGAAAACTTTCATCCAGTCGGATATGGGCACATCTGCATCTGTCAACTTCCTAACATCTTTCCCCTCAAGACTTAACCCATATTCCATGTGAAAATCCTCCTTTGTCGTGCAGAATGCCTTTAATGGCACCTCCACATCCTTGGGGTGAACACAGCGGCTGATTTTGGGTGGAGGCTGTAACTTCTGTCTCTCAAAGGAATAAATCCATACTCATTACTCAATGTATCCACACCTCAGTACTCTACTACACACATGCCCGCTGTACACAACACAGAGAGAGACAGAAAGAGGTGACATACCTTTGTGGGAGAATGTCGGGTCTTTGTGGGGGAGACCTATCGGGCTGCATTCCTTGGGCTCTTTCTTAGGTTGCTATCCATAGCGAAGGATAAGCAGCGTGCACAGGGGGCTGTAGAGCGAGCTGAGAAAGGCGCAGAAGGAGAAAGGTACAAAGATACAGAGAAGTCATAGTCATGAAAACATTCGACTGAACATTCGTTCTGACGTGGTCTCCACACGTGTTTTTGAATCCTCCACATGATTTTTAAGATTTTGTATCCTCCACACGAATATTTAATTCAAACAATTCTTGCCCATGACACCAGTTTCATACCCCCTAAATTTTAAGCCTCCAAAAGAAACTTTCAACCGGTTAAAACCGGGCCACCTATTCATGCATCCACCCTTATTCTCCTAGAGAATACAAGAGGGGAGGACATCGCAAATCATTTCCTGCATGGCGAAGGTCACAAAAGCTAAAGAAGTTCAAGGAGGGAGGAAAGAGTATCTCTTTTCTCACCTATGATGGAACCTTCGATGCTACCGACAAAGTGTTGGCCTTCATCCAGCAATTTGATGCGGCCTTTGGAGATGAGGCCTTCACAGAGTCCTCTAAGCTACGCCATGTAGCTATGCACTCCAAAAATCAGCTCGTCAATGGTGGGCTAGCCTTCGTGGAAATGGTGAAGCCCCAAAGACATGGAAAACTCTACGAGTTTCCATCGTGAAGCAATTCCTTGCAATGCAAAGGACAAAGTGCTTACCGAATGGCGCAGCTTGAAGCTCCTCTCCCATGAGTCTATCCACAAATATGTAGACAAGTTTTGGGATTTACATCTCAAGGCTACTGTCTTTCAAAAGATAGACTTTGCCGAGCAAAGGCAGCAATTCTGTGCGGGATTACCTGAAGAGATGGCCGAATACATCAACTCTCAACGGCCTGGTACTATTAGCAAAGTAATCCATCACACCATGGTTGCTTCACGCATCAATTTCCATCAAGGGGCTAGACGTAATGTCAAGCCCATGGAAAACAAAGACAAAAATTATGCAAAGGGGAAAACCAATGTTCAAAATACTTCCCAAGTCAATTCCAACAACAACAACAATCGGTCCAAGGAGAAGGGAGTTTACAAAGGTAAGAAAAAACTCTCTCCTGAAGAGCTTGAAGCTTTTCGCAAGGACCATAAGTGTTTCAAGTGTGGGGAGCAAGGACATGGCTATCATTCTTGCCCCAAGAAGAATACTCGCAATGAGACTCCTAGGGCTTCCACCATCGAAGCTCCAAAAGAGGATGCTCATTGCAAAGGATCATCAGTTTCCTATGCTTGGGGAAAGGTAAGAGAGCATGATGTCTTCATCTTGTTTGACCCTGGCTCTACTCTTAACTTCATATCAATGGAGTTGGCCACCAAGTTGGGCATTCAAGCTTTTGAGATGGGAGATATAGTAGTGGCTGATGCAACTTTCAAGGGACAACAAGCCTCTGTTACTCCCTTGATTGGGAAGTTGAGGCTTTATGTCCAAAGCTATGTCGACAAGGAAGACTTATTCATCTCTCCTCTCCAACATGAGGATGTTATCCTAGGGGCACCATGGTTTGATCGCATGGCTGCCAACATGAAGTTCCCTGAAAGGAGAATCTACTTCACCTACAGGGGAAAGAACATGTATATAGATGCTAGTGAGCGTGGTCGCACTATTCCACTTGTAAATCCTCTTGCTTTTGATAAGTCAATGAAGAGCTCAGTTTCTGCGTGCATGATTTTTGTCAAAGAGTATCTAAAAGATACTAATGTTTCATCAAATGTAAATGGTAGGAATCAAGAAGAGTTAGACTTGTCTAATTTTCTAAAAGGATTCCAAGATGTGTTCATCGATGATATCCCTATGGACTTACCTCCAAAATGAGGGGATGATGACCGTCGTATTGAGCTCCTTCATGGAAGCTCACCACCTAACAAGCCTCCTTATCGAGTCTCACAAGCTCAACAAGAGGAGATCATGAGGCAAGTACAAGAGCTGGTAGACAAAGGGATGGTGAGGCCTAGTTCCTCTCCCTTTTGTTCTCCAGTCCTTTTAGTGCAAAAGAAAGATGGTACATACCGTATGTGTGTGGACTATCGAGCACTAAACCATATCACTATCAAAAACAAATTTCCCGTACCTCAGGTAGAAGATTTGTTTGATAAGCTACAAGGCTCAACCTACTTCAGTAGGATTGACCTTGAGAGTGGCTATCATCAAATAAGGATAGTGGATGAAGATATCTTAAAGACCGCGTTTCGCACAACGTTTGGTCTTTATGAATATCTAGTCATGCCTTTTGGCTTGACTAATGCACCAGCTACATTCAATCGTTTGATGGAGAAATTTTTTAGACCATACCACAAATACATTGGAGTGTTCTTTGATGATATCATCATCTACTCCAAGTCTTTGGAGGAACATAAGCAACATCTCCAAGTGATTTTTCAAGCATTGAGGGAGAAGAAGCTTTTTCTCAACCAAAAGAAAAGCGAATTCTTCCTACAAGAGATTCAATACCTAGGTCATATTATCTCTAAAGATGGTATCCAAATGGATCCATCAAAGTTAGAGGTAATAAAAGCATGGCCTAACCCAAGAAATCTACATGAGCTAAGAAGCTTTGTTGGTATGTGCGCATACTATAGACGCTTCATAGAAAAATTCTCTCAAGTAGCAGGACCACTACACGACTTAACTAAGAAGAATGTTAAGTTTGTGTGGACTGCTAAGTAGCAAAATTCTTTTGAAAAGCTCAAAGAGAATCTTACTTCTCAACTAGTCCTCGTGCTTCCGGATCTCTCAAAGCCATTTGAGGTCCAATGTGATGCTTGTGGTGATTGCCTTGGAGCAGTTTTGCTTCAAGAAGGGCATGCCATAGCATATGAGAGCCGAAGGCTCAATATTGATGAACGAGTCTTGGGCATTTATAAGAAAGAGCTTTTAGCTGTTTTACATGCCCTAGACACATGGAAGCACTACCTATTGGGGACTCCATTTATCCTACGAACCGACCACCAAAGTCTCAAGTATTTCATGATGCAAACCAAGCTTTCCGACAAACAAATGAGGTGGGCAAATTTTCTTTCGCAATTTAATTTCCAATTTGCTCACATAGCTGGTAAGCACAATCAAGTGGCCGATGCACTTTCACGACGACCCAAAGTTAATGCGGTGTCTATAGCTACTCACAATGATCTATCCTCTATGATAGATGAGTATGCTACTGACCCTGACTTTAGAGACATAATGTCAGCCCTTGCTTTGGGGAAGAAAGAGGAACCATTCACCTTGCAGGATGGTTATCTTCTCCACGTAAATAGGCTATGTGTTACCCATTCCCTTCGTGAGAAAGTTATGTATGAATCCCATGCTCCTCCATATGCGGGGCATAGAGGTATTCAACCTACTCTCCGAGGAGTAGAGACGTACTTCTATTGGCCTACCATGAAAGTGGACATACAAGAGTATGTTTCAAAATGTGTAGTATGCCAAAAGACCAAGTATGATAGAGGGAAGCAACCTGGATTACTCCAGCCATTGCCTATTCCAAATTCACCATGGGAGAGTATATCCATGGATTTCATGTTTGGATTACCCAAGTCTATCCATGGGAATACAGGAATATGGACAATATTTGACAGGTTTAACAAGCAAGCACATTTTATTCCGGTCAAAAAGACTATTAAGGCACATCAAATGGCAACTCTATTCATATCTCACATTTTCAAACACCATGGATTACCCACATCCATCGTGTCAGATAGAGATCCTAGAATGACCAGTAATTTCTGGAAAGGTCTCTTTGAAAATCTAGGAACAAGATTGAATTTCTCTTCGGCCTATCACCCACAAACAGATGGCCAAAGTGAGATAGCCAATCTCACGATACTCGATCTACTCAAGACTTATGTTACCGAAGTAGATCAACGCTCACAATGGGAAAAGTACTTACCTCTTGTAGAGTATGCCTACAATACATGCTTCTACGGGAAAAGCACCTTTTGAGATCATTGAGGGAAGACTTAAAAGTCCCTTGCTACTCAAAGTACATCGGAAGATCTTCGCCGCCGATGAGTATAGCCGTGACCTACAAGAATCTTTTCAAAAGATTAGGGAGGCTATACCTATCTCTCAACAAACTCTCAACAAAGGCAAAAAGCTGTTGCTCTCCTGATAAGCACAGAAGAGCCTTAATGTTCAAAGAAAATGATTGGGTCTTACTCAAGTTTCCTAAGGATCGATTAAGGCAAACGACGGGCAAAAATCCTACGGGCCACCAAAAGTATTATGCTAAACTAGCAAAAAGATACTATGGTCCTTTCCAAATCTTGAATCCCATCAATGAGACGGCTTATCAACTCAATTTGCCCAACCATTGGCTCATACACAATGCCTTTCATGTAAGCCTACTTAAGCCCTACAAAGGAGAGCCACCAACTGAAGCAATTATTGAAGACCCTCCCGAAGTTGAAGACCAAGAAGAGGTGCTACAACCCAAAGCTGTTCTTCGGCATGAAGACAAGGTACTACAACATGGTAAGATTATCCAATGGTATCTTATTAAGTTCAAAAATTATCCTTTTGAAGATGCTAGATGGATGCAAGGAATACAGCTTAAGGATAGTATGAACCTTGTCAATGCTTACAATGCTACATTAGAGTAAGCAAATGTACAAATTTCTTTTAAATGACTCATGTTTTTGTCTTATAAGACTAGTCCTCTTTTTAATTGCGCACAAATTTAACTAGTATGCATGCTTAGAATCATGTTTGTGATGACGACGTCTCTCAAACACCAAGTAGAATTTGTCACTCTACTTTGGGAGAATGAAATGGACTAAAGAGCAGACATTCTTGCGGCAACTATGTCTCCCAAGCACCAAATGGATTAGTCATCCATCTTGGAAAGATGTCGTAGGGTAAAAAGGGATCCTCTACCCACTAAGTAAAATTGACTAATGACTAAGGCTTTATCTCTTCTACCTCATAGTCGAGGACGACTATGATTTCAAGAGAGAGGTAATGTCATAAAATCTAATATCTAATATCTAACCAACCCAAATGATTTTCTCATATTAAATTGATCACTTAATGCGGGAGAATAAACGGGAACAAGTGTTAAGATATAGACATGGGCTTATAGATCTATCTCAACACAGGGCCAATGGTAAAGGGGCCCAAATGAGAGATGGTCTATCAAAGAGCAAGGCTAAAAAATGGAGCATAAGACCTTAGGGTTAGATTCATTGAAGACCTCCAATAATGTGTGTAAAAGGCCTTTGACCTTAGGTAAGCTAGGGCTGAGCTTGAGGCGTGGGAACCCGACCTTGCTCGAGGTGCTTGTCTTGCTTGATGACTAAGGTGCTTGAGGTACTTGATGATTGAGGTGCTTGAGATGCTTGAGGTTCTTGACATGCTTGAGATGCTAGGGTTGCACTTGAGGTGAGAACCCAGCCCAAGCTTAAAGTGCTTATGAGCCAAGCTTGTGGTGGGAGCTGGGCCTATGCATGAGGGGCTTGAGGTGTCAAAAAGTCAAAGATTCAATCCCTACAAGGAGGGGACGAGCCCTACATGAGGGGGGATGAGAGAGAACACCCACACACTCACACAAGGCATGCATGGTACAAATAAAGCAAAAGGGACACTTGTCAAGTTCCTCCTCATGTTGCCCTCATGGTGTGCCTGAAGCCTATTGTGCCACCCAAGGGGTCCAATAATAATTTAGGAGATTTAATTAATTGATTTAGCATTTATCTAGCCCTCTCTCTCAAAGGGGAAAGGGGGACACTTATCTCAAGGCTACCCTTGCTGCTTGTAATGCCTCCTGCTTGTGATTGGCTAGGCCTGGAGGGGTCCAATGAGGTTGAGAGCCTACACCAACACTCTTGGACATGGAGTGCAAATCCAACCAAGAGCCATGCTTCAATGATTAAGCTTACCATCTTCTTCTTCTTCATTACTATGCTATTATGTATGCTAGCAACAAGAGTTATGATAAGTGAGGAACTAATTCTTTCTCCTACGAAATGTTTCTTCTTCCTCTTCCCTACCCTCATTCCCTGCTAGCTCTCTCCACCTTCGAAGGTGTTTGAGGTCTTGGGACTGAGGCTTAGGATAGTTAAAGCTTTCTTCAAGTTTATGTTATGTTTGTGATGTATGAAGCTTTCCATCTTCATTGCATCACCTAGGTCACAAGGAACACAAAGATTGTATTGTAACAAGTCTCTCTTAATGGGAGAAATCATAATACAAATGCCTATTGGAGGGGGGACCGGCTCCACATAAATCCGGTCCTCAATTGTTGTCATGTTCTCTAAATTCTCTCTCTTGCAAAAGTATTGTTCATGCCAAGTTAACTAATTGCTATGATTATGTTGCTATCTTCAACTATGTTCACCTGCTATGCTCACACAGTCATTTCTCAAAAGTACTTTCATTAATGTCCGCTACTCTCAAGTTAAGTAGATGCATATCCTCTGGTGCCACACAATATGATCATCAACTTTCCATCAGAACCCATTAGGAGAATTTTTAAAGTGCATAAACCTATTTTTCCTATTTTAGGCATTTTTCACTTATTATTAATAAGTGACTTTGTTGGGAAACTGGGTAGGGAAATTGACTCAGCAAGTATATAAGAAAACCTAGCGCTAGCACTTTCTGGAAGAAGAGGCACCAGGAACCCAGCGTTCAAGAGACACCTTCTCAGCAAGACCTCCCCGATAGCAAACGTAGCATTTTCAGCCAACAGTTCAAGATCAAGCCTAGCGTTTTTCATCGAGAATAGCAGATCAAGTCTGCATTAACAGATTTCCACAGCAGAAGCATAGCCCTAGCGTTTTTGGATCAGTAGAACAACATAGCATTTTGAAGATTCGTCGCAACAGAACCAGCATAGGCATCTGCGTTTTCAGTTTTCAGCAGTCAGACTCCATAGTGGAACCCCCAAACCTCGCAGATCTCACCTTCCCGCAGAGCAGATCCTCGCCGCACGGTCAGATCAGCCAGCGTTTGCAAATTCAGCCCGGAAAATGCTGATTTTAGTATCTGCATTTTCAACGTGTCGTCGTCGCATCGTCATCATCACCGTCACAGACATAGAGTCAATATTCAACAGATAAAGATTTGCAGATTTCAGCCCTTAGCGTTTTCAGATCTCGTCGTCCTCATCGTCGTTGACATCGTCGGCAAGTTCATTGGATTGTGGAGATTTGTGCAATCAATAGTAGACCTCTCTTGCCATACAGAGTGGGGCCTTTGGAGGAGGGTTTGACAACATTTTGGTGTCGTATTTTTCTCTCTCTATCTCTCAGTATCAGCACCTTCATTCACTATGTTTACCACTTTGTTTTGTGATCATTGCACTCTCTCACTAAAGAAACGAAAGGCTCTCCCTTCCATAAGTAAAAGGAACCTTGAGCACAGTTCCAAGCACTCATCTTAAGCAAAGTTGTTAGAAGCTGGACACACCCCACGGCATCTAACTACTCGACGGACTATTATCTTTGTAATTATTCATTCATTGAGGAAAACCCGATCTTTCACCTTGTAAATATTGGGACTTACAGAAGTTTCCGGATTGTATCCTAGTTTTGATAGTTAGATTGAGTAGATGGGAGCTTTCATGGGGCATAGCTATGGTGACCTTGTGTTGCAACCTCTTTATCACATGCCCTTGCAGGCTTATGTGCTGCAGTTCCATGCTGTCGCCCACCCTCCAAAAAATTTTCTATTTTCTGCCCACGAGAGTCTTCAGAGTTTCTTTGATGGCTCATTATTAGATGGCTCATTATTAGCTATTGATCATGACTCTGCAGATGGTAGTGAACCTGGCCAAGCTGCATGGGATTCCTTCTGGTAGGAGTAGTTGGACCCTAACGGAGCTAGAAGTTGGAACCGGTTCCAGCAAGTGTTTTAACAATCAAGTATCAGCTCCTGTGGAAGCAAATGTTAACACTTGAGAGCCTCAACAAGCCTAACAGTTGCTATTAGGAGGAACTGGGGTTGCAGCAAGTGTTCTTGGATGGGATTCATAAGCAAGTATCTCTTGTGGAAGCAGATGTTAAGGACAAGAGCCTCAAAAAAATAAAGGGAGATTTCAAGGTGCTCGAAGGTAAATGTGAAGCATACTGGGAGACAACTGATGAGAGCTATTGAAATCACTCACTGTGACTTTGAACTCTACAGTGCTTGGCACCCAAAGTTGATGGGAAGAGCTTGAGACCCTATAAGGAAGCTCTGCAGGTTGCTCAAGTCAAAAGCAAGAAATCAAAGAAGTGACGGGAAAGGGTCCAGCTCAATCAGATACTACCCTACAAGAACCCCTTCAAGGTGTCGAATTACAAAGCAACAGGCAGTGCCAGTTGTCCAAGACATCAATGTGGTGCTTACCTTGCACTGAGAAAATGCAAAATATAAGGCTTGGATTGTTTGACTAGGGTGGTCAAACAATTTGGATTCCAAAATAGTAGAGCCATGATACATGAGAGATTCTACAATTATGGATGAGGGGAACATTGTACACCGGTATCTGTTGAGTCCCAACACCACAAGACGAAGATAGTAAGCATATCTATGATCCTCCTCCTTCGCATCCTCTGCGACAACATAACCTATAGGTACCAATTCACCTTGACCAAAAGTCTTTTAATTGCATATGTTTACACGCTATTGACAGGGATGTGCTCGTGAATCTGAAGATCAAAGAAACAAAGCGGAAGCCAGGATGACAAAGAGAAGGCAAAGAGAGGGCGGTTGATGCGTGACAGTTCAGTACAAGGAGAAGAAGGCAGAAGATCGAACAACATGTGGGTTAACTTCCAGGCTAAGCTCAAGGAGCGTTTTATGCCACCGCAGTACCTTGATTGGTTTAAAGAGGATGGGTCAGTTCTCAAGCAAAATGGGACTCTTGTTATGCCTTTTTCTAATTGTATTTTGCAGATTGTTGTTCAATTGTGTTGACTCTTGATGAAAGTCTGCTAAAGAAATTGTATGACGAAAAGATACTTGCATTGAATCTCTTGGTCATTCGTGGTGAGGAGAGCATTCCTTCTTTGCCACTCATCTCTCATGTTTTGATAGGGGTTAAGGCACGCCGTCTAGTTGCATTTCTCAGTACAAAGTTAAACAATGCATAAAAGAGTTACTCAATGTACGATAAGGAGCTTTTCTTTGTTATCCATTCTCTAAAGCATTGGAAAAAAAAAATATATGGTATAGATTTTAATGTTCGTACTCGTCAAGCCCTCATGTCGCTCAAGTCCATCCCTAGTGCACATTGGAATGACCGTCAAGCTTAGTGGTCAAAGTTTTTTGAGCAATTTTGTCACAAACTGCTGACGTGTCAAGCCACTAAAGACCTGAGCTCCTAAACCCTACAAGCAGTAGAAGACGCATGAGTTCTAACCAACTTATGAATCCTTGCCGAGTGGGATCAACAACTTGTGGGACCCCGTCCGATGTGGCCTAAAATAAAAGTATCCATACATATACGTAAAGAAAAATTGATGACGTGGCAGATGTACTGACATCTGGATTTTACGCTGGTTGATGACGTGTTAGACTGTACGGACTTTCGTGGATTGCGCTGCTGGCATGCTAGGGGTGTGTATTTCCATAATTTGTGCTAGAAGCCTTTTAGTGTGAGCTTTTGGACCAGAAGCTTCTAAGTTTGAAGCTTTTCATGTAAACTACTTTTCATGGGCCTAGGGCCTTTAAATATGTGGCAAGGGCTCACTATCTCGCATGCTTCTGCATGAAGGTGCAGATATGTGACGCCGTCGTTGTACTGCGTGAAGGTGCAGATACGTGACGCCGTCATTGTACTGGTTTGATTGAATATTTCCAAGTAAAGCTAACCCAACCGTAAGTCTCAAAGGACTAGTCTTGACTCTTGAGTCCAAGTCCATAGTCTCCCTGAATGGAGTATCTTTTTTTTGATACCTTGAAAAATCAATATGTAGATTTTGAGTTTGGAAAGCAATGGTTTAAGTAAGTTTTGCATGTTCATTCCTTGTAAGGTCACAATCACAACACAAGATGTAGCCGTTTGTTCAATAAGCATTGGTATCATCTTTGTGGTTTGCCAAAGTCGATTGTTTCAGATAGAGATGTTAAGTTTAGATTAAATTTTTGGCAAGCACTCTTGGAAAAGTTTGGCACTAAGTTAAATTTTTCATATGCATTTCATCAATAGTCAGATTGCCAAAGTGAGATTTACAATCAGTTAGCCTTTGATGTTTTTGAAGTAATATGTGCATGATCAACATTGATTGGGAACATCATCTCCTGTTAGCACAAGCAATTTTGAATGACTCCTATTCCAATGCATTGGTAGAACTCCGTATGAGATTCCAATCTTTATCAACTAGATTGGTCAATCAATTGGCTCATACCAACACTTAGAGCTAGTCCTTTGACAAGGTAGTGAGAGTGTGAAGCTTCGGCTAAGCAAGGCTCATGAATCTTATATAAGGGAGGCTAAGAAGCATCATCAAGATGTTATTATCAAGGAAGAGGATTGGGTGTATCTTAGAATCATGAAGCAAAGGCTTAAGCAAGTAGTAAAGAAGTATCCAAAGTTGTCTTTTAGGATGGATGGTCCATTTCTAGCCATCAAAAAGATACATGATGTGTCTATGAAATTGCGGTTACCTAATTCGTGGTCAATGCAAAATGTTTTCCATGTTTCTTGGCTGAATTTGTTTCATAGAGATTCCCCCAAAGGAGATTTTGGAAGACGATGAACCCAAGATTGTAGACGAAGTTGAATTCATGGAGTCGAAGTAGATTTTTTAGCATCGTTACCGGCCTAGGTAGTTTATAGCATGTGAAGCATCTCTTATTAATAATATCAATATTAATAGTAAGTGACCATTCATGATAAGTCACTTGAAAAGGATATATAGTTCACCCCATATCCATCAGATCATCAATAGCCAACATGGGCAATCAAGAGCCCATAGTACTCAACATCTCTAGCATTTTCCAGCATCTACACCTCAGCACCCTTAGTCTCTCTCTGGCATTTCGTCCCATCAACATTTGTCCATTAGCATGGCACCCTGAGTGTAGAAAATACACATACGTTTTTAGCCAGCAGCTCAACCTCACCATCGCCACAACCTCTAGAAACCTAGCATTAGTAGATTCTATCGATTGCCTCATGTCAGCCACGATCCCTTGCATTTTTGCATCAACAGATCAGCCTCAGTTTTCAGTCGATAGCCTCATTAGAAATTGTAGACCCAGCTAGTCTTCCTAGCGTTTTTAGATTTCAGCTCTTAACCTCTCCATACCGCAAGTCCAAGCATCCAATGCATGATCACATCAGCATCTCAACATCTAGATCCATTGTATTAGCATTTGTGTAAATACATTAGTCGGCATCCCTCGACACTAAGTGACACCTGCATTTATTAAGCGAGGGTAAGGGAATGATGACCAAGAAGTCATGGGCAAAATCTCGAGGCGTACTGAACCTGGTCGTCGCAAAAATTGAGGCGGTACGGGAACTCCGACACCCCCTCGTGGCCACGATTTGAACCCTAGACCTTGCACACCGGGATTCGTGCCACATGGGCTAACCACCTCACCCAGGCACATGTTGTGTAAACCCCTCCGTCTTATGAGCCTATACTGTGAGTCAAGACATGTTGCCCAGGTTTTTGAGGTTTAATTGGTGTCCGGGTTTAGTTTTTAAATAACTTACATGTAGCTGCGATCACCATAGCTTTCATGCGTGTTGAGTGGAGACTAGCACATTGCATTACTCTCATCCTTTTAGTGCTACTTTCCAAGAAGAAGACATGCAATAACACAAAAAGAACTCGTATGTTAAATTTGCTTTCCGTAATATAGAAAGCTTGGTTGTACATATAAGAGGTGCAGACGGTATATTTTTCTCACCAAGAAAAACACATGTTTACCATTGGCCATAAAGGATAAGGAGTTGTGTTCGTAACTAGTGTGCAATGTGTTTCCTAAACCATGCAGCAACTGCCGTCCTAAAACTACATCATCACAGTCCATGTTCATAATTTGAAAGTCAAGGGTCATCATATGATCTTGAAAAATAATCTCAACCCCTTGAACTATCATGTCTTATACTTCTTTATCATTTCTAAACATCTGTTCTACCACATACTTGTGGGAGCAAGGAGTATGTGTAAGCTTCAATTTCTTGACTAGCTTATTGTTCAGGAAGTTATGAGTCGCACCATCATCCATCAAAATATGAAGACGTTGTCCGTTATTAATGTCATGCATGCGAATCAACTCATGGGGGCCAAAGGTGGGCTGCCACATTGAAGCAGGCACACAATACTTGTGCTTTTCTTCCATATGAAGAACCTCTACATCACAATATTTAGGAGATGAATCTAATGTGAGGCATTGCACCGTGTGCATGGCCTTTTCTTTCCCTTGCAAAAGAGGAAAATCCTTCTTGTTCAATAGTACGTACTAAACTGCCAACAATGCCGAGTTAATAAGGTAGAACGCCCCAAGGTAGGTGGCCTTTTACATGTTGGGGTTCAACAACACAAGAATCCCACTCATACACATACTTTTACACAGAAAAATAAACACTCAATTCATAATTAGAATACTGTATAAGATAGAATAAGCGACCTCAGACTGAGTAAAAACAGAACCAAAGCGGGTTCAGATATAAAAAAACTTCATTGTTTAGAGCTTGTACATCTCCTCTCTCCCCTACATATGATGACTTCTATATCTAGCAAGTTATGACTGCTCCAATTGCAACCTTCTTGACATGAACATCCGACTTACTAAAATTTGACTTACAATATCTGACCAGATAGAAGTCCGACTGAGCAGAATCCGATTCAGATCCGATTCAGCATAAATCCAATTGAGCATCAATTTAGCTATGTAATTACCCTTTCAACACATGGCACGTCCCGGTGGTGGATTTTGTAGAAATATGACTCGGACTTACATATCCCTTGATAAAAAAAGAACATGACCACAAAACAAGATTCCAAAAAACTACATATGCTGCTCAGTCTAAATTCTATATCATTTCTCCATAGCCTCAGAAATAGCACCAACCTCAGCTTCAGAAATAGAAACTTGTACTGGGTTAGAAGTTACCACAGCTGGTACTGCAAACCCTGCTAGAACATCTTCATCAATATCCAATTCTGGCTCAACACTTTGCTTCTTTTCCAATTCTGAATTTTCCATGTCATGCAATGGTTTATCTGAACATGCAGCCTATTCTGCAAACTGTGGATGCTCTTCAATCACTAGTTTCTCCTTGTGCTTTGATTTAAGCATTGTGCTTGCTTAATCCAAAAATCTCTTTCCTTCTCAAGTTGAGCTACGTCTTTCAGCAAATCAGCTTCATGTGCACTTACAAAGCTAGTTTTCACTATTTCATATGGGTGCTTCAACACAGTAGTCAATCTAGCTCTCATGGATTGCCATACCTCTTCCATTGTATTTTTGAGCTATTGTCTAAGGAGTTGCACATCCCCTTCTGACATTAAAACCCAAGTCAAATCCAACTCCTCTTGAGACAACACCTATTTCTCCATATCCAGCAAAGGCTGGAGTCTTTGAAACATCGAATTCTAGACCTACAATTCTACATTTTTGTTAGCCAGCTACTCTAACTCATTGTTGATTTTCCCTTCCAAGGTCATGTTCCATTCTTTGAACAGTCCTAAAGGCAGTTTGACCTTGGCCAATTCATCTTTATGTTGCCCCAAAAAAGTCTGCATCTCATCCTTACGCTTGATCTTCAAATCCTCCTTTTCCATTGTCAAATTCTTGACCATGTCAACCTGCTTTTGCAGTAACACCTGAGCTGCCCTTGTTTTGGTCATTGCCATGTATGTGATTATCTACCTACAGCTGCTGTTTTTGGATAAATTGCTTAACCTGTGCTAACATTTGTACAGCCATGTCAACATCCTCAATGTCAACCAGTCCCTTAGCTTTCTCAACAGTGCCAGGGCCAAAATCCAGCTGCCTAACTGCCTTGAGCACTTCACTGTCCACCTTCCTTTTCTTTGACAAAGTAAACAGCTCCCCCAATTTGGTTGTTTTCTGCACTTGACATCAGAGCTCATAATGGGCATATCCAAATCTTGCATAGAATGAGCTAGTTCTGAATTCTACACAGCTTTTAAAGCTTCTTCCTCTAAATATCCAGCTTGCACCAAGAATCTAAAAGAAGACATCTGCTGTTTATTCTCCTGCATATCTGTTGGCAGTTCCAACTTCAAACCTAAAGTCTGATTCACTTGCACCTGTGAACTTCTGCCCAATAAACCCGTAAGGGCCTGATCACCTGCATTCTTATATGCACTAGGAGCTTTGTAAGGAAAACTAAACAATGCTGCCAAAAATGCAGAGAGCCTAGTACAATTCTAAGCTTTCTTTTGTCCAACATGTATACCTCAGCAGAAATCTTATCATATAACCACTTAGCCCAATTTACCTTACCCCCTTGTTCTGCAAAACACAGTGGCCCATAGTTATCTTTGGACATGTAGTCGAACTTAATAAAGAAACACAATCTCTCTAGGTACCACTTTAACTCCTCCCTTCGGATATAATTCACATTTTTAAGCATGTAGTACTTGCTACCACCCTCAGTGGGACCAAATTCCTTCTTCTACAAAACTTTAGAACACTTGGGGATGGTGATAATTCCTTTTGATGGCAATTGAAACACTTAAGCTACCAAATCACGGGTAAGAGACAAAGTGCTTGAAATCATACCCTTTGTTTTTTGAGGATGTCAAGCTGGGCCTTGGCATAATAGTTGTTCCTCTATTCCTCCCATGGCAACAAGGCAAATTCCTGCAATTCGATGGTTTGTAACCATGCCACATTTGCTTCCACAGTTAAGTCCAACGACACTTTGAAATCGATGAAAGTCTCCATCAGGGATTGTTGTAGCTTTGCTGCGCTAAGGGGAGTTTCCACATATGTATCCTCATCACCGGAAGCCTCTTCCTCTTCGGGGCTGCTCACATCAACGCTTACAACTTGCCCTTTGCGTTGCAAGCGTCATGGAGGCTCGTCGTGCTCCAACTCCAGCTGCGTGGCACTGCTCGACTTCCCACGTACCATGGCTGAAGGTGAGCGCAGAGGGGGTGTGTACTTGAAAAAGTCAGGTATGAACATAAGGCAAGTTTGAGCGCGACAAAGGTGATGGATGGTACCTTCGATTAGCACACCCTCCACTAATAATACCTGCTGCACAAGGGATTCACGTAATGGGAAATCATCCCACATATCAAAATATTTTTTCAAATTACCTCCATTAAAAATTCCGACCTAGGAACATCCAACCTGAGAAAATTTGATGTGAGAAAATCCGATTTGAGACTCTCCGACCTGGCAGACAGATCTGATCTGAGAAAATCCGATTGCAGATGCTCGCCTTGAAGTCTGACCCTTATGACCTGCTTTTACACCAATCTGTATTGCACAATGGGATTCAATATTCTTTATAAACATATCTTTTGGAAAAGTTTGACAAGCCCCAAACCATCTTTCCATACTGCAGTTTGAAAACTCGTCAGGTTGAATCAGCCCTGCTAAAGGCCAATCCAAATGAGGTGGTTTTCCTTGAAGTTTTTCCAACCTGAACCCATTAACAGGTTTCTCAACTATGGTACCAAAAACATCAGCAACTATGAATGTTCCCTGCATGTCCCATGTCTTGGACAATTTTATAAGGACCAATATATCTCAAACCCTAGAAGCGATAGAAGCAACAGGAGTTCTCACCAACCTACAAGTTCTTACCGAGTGGGACCAACAACTTGTGGGACCCTGTTCGATGTGGCCTAAAAATAAAGTACCCATAACATACACTCAAAAGATCTTACGCAAAGAAAAATTGATGATGACGTGGCAGCTGTATTGACGTCTGGATTTTACGCTGGCTGATGACATGGTAGACTGTACAGACTTTTGTGGATTGTCACTGTTGCATGGCAGGTGCGTGCATTTTTGTAATTTGTGCTAGAAGCTTTTTAGTGTCAGCTTTTGGACCAGAAGATTTTAAGTTTGAAGCTTTTCATGTAAACTACTTTTCATGGGCCTAGGGTCTTTAAATATGTGGAAAGGGCTCACTTTCTCGCATGCTTCTGCGTGAAGGTGCAGATACGTGACGCCATCGTTGTACTCAATTCAAGCACTAAGTTAAATTTTTCATATGCATTTCATCAACAGTCAGATTGCCAAAGTGAGATTGCCAAAATTTTTCATATGCATTGCCAACAGTCAGATTGCCTTTGATGTTTTTGAAGTAATATGTGCATGATCAACATTGATTGGGAACATCATCTCCCGTTAGCACAAGCAATTTTTAATGACTCCTATTCCAATGCATTGGTAGAACTCCATATGAGATTCCAATCTTTATCGACTAGATTGGTCAATCAATTGGCTCATACCAACACTTAGAGCCAGTCCTTTGACAAGGTAGTGAGAGTGTGAAGCTTCGGCTAAGCAAGGCTCATGAATCTTATATAAGGGAGGCTAAGAAGCATCATCAAGATGTTACTATCAAGGAAGGGGATTGGCTGTATCTTAGAATCATGAAGCAAAGGCTTAAGCAAGTAGTAAAGAAGTATCCAAAGTTGTCTTTTAGGATGGATGGTCCATTTCTAGCCATCAAAAAGATAAATGATGTGTCTATGAAATTGCGGTTACCTAATTCGTGGTCAATGCACAATGTTTTCCATGTTCCTTGGCTGAAGTTGTTTCATAGAGATTCCCCCAAAGGAGATTTTGGAAGATGATGAACCCAAGATTGTAGACGAAGTTGAATTCATGGAGTCGAAGTAGATTTTCTAGCATCGTTGCGTAGGTAGTTTATAGCATGTGAAGCATCTCTTATTAATAATATCAATATTAATAGAGTGACATTCATATAAGTCACTTGAAAAGGCTATATAGTTCACCCGGCCATATCCATCAGATCATCAATAGACAACATGGGCAATCAAGAGCCCATAGTACTCAACATCTCTAGCATTTTCCATCATCTACACCTCAGCACCCTCAGTCTCTACCAGGCATTTCCTCCCATCGGGGGTAAAGGGATCGACGGCCAAGAAGTGATGGGCAAAATCTCGAGCCGCACTAAACCTGGCCAACGCAAAAATTGAGGTGGTACGGGAACTCCGACACCTCCTCGCGACCAGGATTTGAACCCCACGACCAAGATTTCAACCCCACGACCTTGCACACCGGGTTTCGTGCCACATGGACTAACCACCTCACCCGCGTGCGCGTTGTGTAAACCCCTCCATTTTTATGAGCCTATATTGTGAGTAAAGACACATTGCCGAGGTTTTTGAGGTTTAATTGGTGTTCGCGTTTAGCTTTTTGATACCCTGTGCAACTGCGATCACCCGACTTTCCTGCGTGGACATCCTGGTCGTGAATTCCTTCACCCCCCCTTTTAATAACTGCACGGTTGTTAACTCTCACGGCTCACGGACACCCCATCACCTACGACGGACGTGTATTATGTATTTGGTAGAGTCAGGTACCGGGCTTGTCGGACCAATAGGAAAAGGGTAAGAGTGATCGCCGATGAGAGGCGCACTCTAACTAGGACATTCAAGGGATTAGTTGGCTAAGCATGGGCGCCCAAGTGTGAATGGGGTGAGCTCATATAAAAGCCAACTAAACCTAAAATTCACTTATTCTCTCATTTGTGCGATAGAAGAGTGCTCTTGCTCCATCTCCATCTCCATCTTCTTCTTCTTCACCTCCTTGTGTGTGTGTGTGTATGAGAGAGAGAGAGAGAGAGAGAGAGAGAGAGAGAGAGAGAGAGAGAGAGAGAGAGAGAGAGAGAGAGAGAGAGAGAGAGAGAGAGTGCGATCGAGCATTGCGATGACGGCACGGCGGCAGCGAAGCGGTTGAGCGCGGCGAAGCGGTGGCTCCTTATTCTTCGCGGCGAGGAATCGTCCACGAAGCAAGCGTAGAGCGGTGAGTGACACTCCATCGCTTTCTTTGAGCTTACTAGTTAAGCTAGTTGTGTGCTTGGAGCCGTCTGTGGCTCGCACACAGTGTTAGGCAAGTCCCTTGCTTCGACAGAGCGGCAAGGAGCGCACATTTTTGGCGCCGTTGCCGGGGAAATGCCCTACACTAAGCTCGGTTAAGCACCTTACGCTTTCTTGTGATGCAATTTCAATTGAAGGATTTGTGAAGAAGGAAGGTGTGTGGTTGTGTGGAGAAGGATTTGTGAAGAAGGAAGGTGTGTGGAGAAGATTTTTGTTACACTGTACTTTCTTTTTTGTTATCTGTAAAGAAGGAGTTACAATTTTTTTGCAATGTACAGTTAGAATTAAGGTATTAGCTATGGAATGTTAGTTCTGTAAGGTTAGTTTTGTAGATCTGTTAGCTACTGTAGTACTGTGTAAACAGTGTTAGAGTGTGTGTGGCAGTATCTCTATTAGCTGTAAGTAGATAAGTTAGGTGTAGGTTAAGTGTGTGTGGGCGCGCGCGCGACGCGGCCTCGGCGACTTTTTCAGGAAAAAAAAACCTTAAAAAAAAAAAAAAAAAAGAAGGATCGGACTGGGGATCATTCCCCAAGCCCAAGCTCAAACCCAGACCTCAGTCCTCAGTTTTAAAATATAGTTTATACACCTTTTTATATTTAAAAACTATTTTTAGGATTTCGAGGACTATAAAGACTATTTTTAGGATTTCGAGGGCTTCACGTAGCCGAATAGGGAGTTGTAAAGCATGGCACGTTCCTTTAGCCAAAACGCTCGTCTTGAGCTATTACATGCCATATTTTGTGGCTTGGTTACAAAAAATAACCAAGAATAACGAAAAACTTGGGTTATTAACACCAAAAACAAAAACTAAGTGAGCGGCCTTCACGGGCACTCACCAACGCGTTTAGAGAGTGGAGGTCACATGTACCTATGCTCTGGACGAGTGTTAGAGCACAAGCATATTGGTAGTGCCTCCATTTACGCGGGCACCCATTATTCCTCCACCCTAGGTTCTGGACCTTCGACCGGGACTCAAGGTAGCGCGAACCAAGATCCTCGTATCGCGTCTAGTGATTCTTTCTCTGACTACGAAGTCATGGAGGGGTATCCTACACCAAACCCTGATAGTTCAAGTCAAGACATGCATGCCATGGGCCCACGGCCCGGGTCGAGCGTGTTTAGCCGCTTAAAAGAGACCCTTAGTAGAGCTACTCGCTCCGAACATGCGGTTAATGAAATAAATGAAGGGAGTGGGGAAGTAAATTCGTCATTCATGCCTAAAATAGACCCTATGCTTCTTGAGAGTGTGCATGTGAATGTTCCATCCACTGCACCTCCTGATCCTTTAGGACTATCTCCCTCTGAGGTTCTACTACCCGATGGTAGGAGTCTTGCCGAAGTGCAAGAGATCGAATGCTATATGCAAGCAACAAGGGAGAGGGAAATTGAGAACCTACGAAGGCTAGAACAAAGTCGAGCCCTGAAAGCAAAGGCTCCTATGACAACAATCATGCCAGCCGAGCAACCGAGTGCTCCCAAGGTAGCAGTCACGGAGGGGCAAGCGATGGGGAGCAATAATGCTTCCACCTTGAGGGAAACCTCCAGCACGCCAGGCCTAGATGGGATATTCCTAAACACAAATTGGGAGTATGACCTACAAGCGGAAGCTTTAACTGATCGGTACATAGGACACACCTATCATGTGGGTTGGTTAGATGTTCTACAATCCACATCGGGTGCTACTAGCATAGATGAGCAACAACAGAAAGTCTATGATGCCCTCCATAGGATTGTCGAGTTAGAAAGACAGAACACAGGGATCAACATGCCTTCAACAGGCCTAATGATATTCTTGGATACGGGAAAGGCCAACCAACCAACCCTATCACAAATGGAGACTCCCTCAGTGAGCCCCATTGATCCTCCATATGTTGTTTCGCCAGGAGCCTCAGTACAATCTGAGCCCACAAGTGGGAGCTTTACCTTCCCAGATCTAGCTCATCTTTCTCTTAATGACACTACGGCTACCATGCATATCCCAGTGGTGAGCATGACAAGAAGTACACCATGGAGATCATTTGTTAACACTGCACCGATGCTTAGTAGCACAGTGCCCCCAACTATACCTACATGTATGTATCAATCGTGTGCACCTGTCGTACCTCAGCCTCATGTAGCTCCTACACCTCCGATTATTCCAAGAGCTTACAATCCACAATGGCATTATCCAAGCTCTTATACAAGTGGAGCCATGCCATTTAATAATAACATGCCATATCAGGCACCCCCTATGCCTAGGGCCACGCCTGTAAACTTTGGACCACCGTCTGGTACACCACCATACGAAATATGGGACCCAAGAGCCGCGCGTATGCCAAGGCCAAGGCCAACTCCCATCTCACATGTGGTTCCAGGAGCATATACACCCATTATACCTGCTCAAATAGGAGATTTGGCAGCATTTTCTCAAACTATCGGTCGCTCTATTGCGGAAAACATGCGTAGTGCACCTGATAGAGAGCCTAGGAGCAAGGCAGTTCAAGTAGCTAAGCTCACACAAAAATTCAGTGGAGACGGAGATGCTAGAAAGCATATGGAAGTCTTTGAACATGTGTGCGATTCCTTGGAAGAGAACAATGAGCTACATAAGTGTAAGGCTTTGAGTTTGACCCTAAGCGGAAAGGCTGGAGATTGGTATAGAACCTTAAGAGTAGAAGAGAAAACGATCTACTCTACTCTTAGGAGATTGTTCTTGAAAGAGCACATACGAGAGGGAGTACTTTGGGGTGTAGCCTCTCAGCTCCAGAAAGCCCAACGAGAAGAAGGTGAATCCGTGAGAGACTTCATCAGTCGCCTAAAGAATTTGAATTCTCGATGCAATCCAAACGAGCGATTCAACAACAACCAATTGCTCGATAGATTCATTAGGGGACTACGACATGAAAGTATCTATAATGGCCTAGTCATTAGAGGTATCACTACTTGGGAAGCAGTCACCATGAATGCAATCCAATTGGAGCCTATAATTTAATGATTGCAGGAGAAAGAGTGTCTGCCGAGCCGAAGTCTAGTAGCTCGCAAGCGTCAGGGCATGAGCCAATGAAGATAAAGCCAATCGTGAAAGAGCAAATGATATCTGAGATGACTTTGGCAGATCTCACCAAGGCCATCCAAGAAAGCCTTCGGGGTAATCGTGCTCCACAAAACACTCATATGTATCCAAGAAGGGAGCAACAATGGTGCTCAATTTGCTTGGGCCCACATACTACGAGTGAATGCCCTACTTTCAGAGTAAAGTTTAACGGGACTTGTAACGCGTGTGGTATGTATGGCCATCAAGCGAAGGATTGCCTAATGCTTAAACGCATCATGGAAAATAGACCACCTATAGCTTGGGCAGACTCACCTCGAGTTCCTGCAATGATGCCTACCCCACCCATGGAGCAACAGTTGCCATTACAGCACATGGTCCCTAGAACCCAAAATGTGGTCCAAACCACACCGTTGCCACCTCCAGTGCTAGGACCGCAACCCCCTCATCCAAGAGTTACACCTATGAACCAAATAGGTTGCGAGTCATCTAGTACTTATGTAGATTGCGAAGAGGACATAGACTCTAGTATCACCTATGGAGTCGACATGCTTGAGGAGTGTCCCATGTACTATATGGAAGACCATTGGGGACAAATCAAACCGGTATATCAAACTACCGCGCTATCAGCAAGAGGCCAAAACATTAATAGTTTTGCCAGGAGACCACCTCTTCAGTGCTACAAATGTGGTGGACCACATCGAGTAGCTGAGTGCCCCATTAGAATGCAAAATAGTGACGCACTAATGCAAACAAGTCAAGGGAGTGCATTGGCAATGCCAATACTCACTTGTAATTGTTGTGGCATAGTTCATTTGATCGCACAGTGTCCTAACAATCCAAACGCACCGAAAATCACACCATTGAACATAATAGAGATTGTTGATGGGACACCACCAACTATAAACATAGCACTAGTGAATGCACTCACACGGTCGATGCTCCAAAAGCAAAATTACATCCTCGAAGAGAGAGATGCTGCATCCATTGGCCGAGTGAGAAAGAAGAAAACACGAAGAAAGAAATCCCTTAATGCTTCTAGCTCAAAACCTAGTTCAAAGACTAACATAGGGACAGGAGAGGATCCCGTGTATATGAATGACCCTGAGGATGACTCAGATTCGATAGAGACCACGGAGACCAAAACTGTTACTACAAAGGAAAAAGCCAGTGAGGAGGATCACGAGAGGGAATTACGACGAACACCAAAAGAGTATTCAAAGTTAAACCACCCAGTTGGAAACCCCCAAGATAAGCCACGAGAGACAAAAAATGAGGATTGCAAGAGAAAGATTGGAACCTATCCAAACCCAACAATGGAAATTGAACGAGTCCAACAACTGAGGGGTTTGGTGGAAGAACTCAACGAAAATTAGAACCTGAACCCAAACATATCCAGATGTCGGACACAGTGTTTCCCACACAAGTTCAACCTCACAAGAACTACAGGCCGTTAGCTATACCCAGTATCATTCGGAAAGAGAGTGAGGGTAGGACATCTGAAAGTGGACACACACCTTTCCTACTAGAGAGAATGTTCAATGAGGGAATGCCCGACCCCCTTGAGGAAGTGGAGATTCCATCTTCACCATTCTCTTGTCAGGGTCCTACGTCCCACAAGATGCCATTAAATGTTTCCAAGCTGATGGATTTCATGTCCTCAGAAACACGTACGACTATCATATCTAAGTTATATGGAGATCCAGAATTATTCCTAGCACTGCGAGCGCTTCTCAATGGAGAATTACAGGCCGGATTACCACAATTTGCACATATGAACAAACCTGACTCGGTGATGAAT
This sequence comes from Adiantum capillus-veneris, assembly GCF_014529385.1. Lineage (NCBI taxonomy): Eukaryota > Viridiplantae > Streptophyta > Polypodiopsida > Polypodiales > Pteridaceae > Adiantum > Adiantum capillus-veneris. Next base: position 16,202,594 of record NC_140932.1, on the reverse strand, counting down.
GATGAGGAACATTTAGCACCACCATCTGACCTAGCAGGACATGAATCTGTAATTGAAATACCCGTTAACAAGTTGGGGCAATACTTTGAAGGTGATGAATCTAATGCTACTCTACCAATCACTACTAAAGGATTAGCTGTAAAGGGGGTCCTTGACGGTGGTGCGGGAGTCAGCATGGTGACAAAGAGTTGTTGGGAGTCTATGGGGAGACCTCACCTTGAAGCCACAAGCGTAGTGGTAAAAATGGCTAATGGATCTATTGTTACGCCTATTGGAATGCTAAAGGATCTCAGGATCAAGGTCTTGGGACACAAGGTAAGGCAGACTTTCATTGTTATGGATTTTTCCAAGCATCCTATGTCATTTGAGGTGATCTTAGGGCGTCCATTCATGAGGGAAGCAAAAATGGTGCATGACTGGTCCAAAAACCACGTCCACTTACAGTTCCAAGACTCTGTCATTAGAGTTGATCTTTTAAGTGGTCGAACGCATCCTCTAGGAAATAAATTCATCATTGATAATAGATCAGACACAACAATTCACTCAGGTCCATTACAGTATTGTTACACATGTAACGAAGACACGGATATTGGGGAGAACTCTCCTTATATGGATATCCTACCCGGAATGGCTGAGTTAGACAATGTTGATTGAGCGTCAACTATAGATACATGGGGAGTTAGAGGAACAACTTGGGTAACACCAGATGGGGAAGAGATACCACACATTGCACCAGTAAACATGTTAGGTGTAGCGCATTTAACATCCGATGATAAGAAAGAGGCACACCTACCTGAGAGTGAAACTGATGATTCCTCAAAGGCTTCAGGCCAATACACATCGAAAACGGAATCTCAGGAAGAAATGGATTCAAAACCTAAGGAAACATCGAGTGAACCAAGTATAGAAAATAAATACTCAAGGCCTAGTACGACCGTCTATGGTAATTTATATGAGAGTGAAGAAGATACAAGCGAAGACCTATCAGGCGAGTCGAGTTCAAACATTTACCAAAATCAAAACCTTAACAAGAAACAAAGGTCATATAAGAGACGACGATATCGAGCAAATGTGAGAGTTAGGATAAACAAGGAAAGATCTACTGCAGAATGGCTTAGCTATCTAGGGGCATGTGATGCTCATCGAAAGCTAGTAGACAATTGGGGTGAACATCTCCAGAGTGTCATGTGGTGCAGCCCGTGACCCATTGACCTCGCTCAATTGGAGGTTACAGAGCCGAAATTGAGTCGAACTATAAGAAGACGTCAAAACCGAGAGTTAGCTCAACAAAAAAAGGAGGCAGAACTAAAAGAAAGGTCTCTGTCAAGACAAGAGCCTGCTGACTTATATACAGCTCCTGAACATTTTAAATCTTATACCACGGGGGAGCGAAAGGTTGTGTATGCCAAAGCCCAACGAATACCTACCAATGGAAGGAGTGGAGTCTATGATGGTCCAGCGGTAGTTAAAGAGATAGAATTAGCAGAACCAGGTGAGGAGTCTAAAACAGTCTTTATTACTCAAGACCTTACCGAAACTGAAGAGGCTGTACTTAAGGAGCTCCTCAAGGAATACAAGGATATCTTTGCTTGGACATATCATGACATGAAGGGCGTCCCACGTTCTATGGTGCAACATACAATTCCCATGATCAACATTGCTAAACCTGTCCAGCAACGACCCTATCCAATGAATCCTAAGTACGCCAAAATTGTACAAGAGGAGATTGAAAAACTTATCCAATGTGGATTCATATACCCTATTGAGCACTCAGAATGGGTTTCTCCAATAGTCATTGTGCCGAAAAAGAATGGGAAACTAAGAGTGTGCGTGGACCTCAAGAAAGTTAATGCAGCCACTAGGAGAGATCATTATCCCTTGCCATATTCAGAACATGTGCTTGAAAGAGTTGCGGGCAAGGAAGCTTATAGCTTTTTAGATGGGTACTCTGGTTACAATCAAATCACAATTGCATTAGAGGACCAAGCTAAAACTGCTTTTATCACAGAGTTTGGAGTGTTTGCATTTCGTGTTATGGCTTTTGGATTAACAAATGCCCCTGCTACATTCCAACGATTAATAAACACTGCGTTTAAAGAATTTCTAAGGGAGTTTTGTGAAGCTTTCCTAGACGACCTTTGTGTTTATTCTTCTTGGGAGAAGCATTTGTTATATCTATGAAAAATATTTGGAAGGTGCAGATTTTATAACATCTCATTGAACCCTTTCAAATGCCAATTTTGGGTTAAGCATGGAGTCATTCTAGGGCATATAGTGTCCAAGAACGGGATATCCACAGATGAGAGTAAGATTAAAGACATTGCCGATTTGCCACCACCTACAAACTATAAAGGAGTTCAAAGATTTATGGGCCATGTTGGTTATTATCGAAGGTTTATTTTAAACTTTGCCGAGATAGCGCGTCCATTGTACAAGATTCTTATCGAGTTTCATTGGACGAAAAAATGTCATCAATCTTATGAGTTATTAAAGAAGGCCCTAACAAGTGCTCCAATCCTGCGAACACCTAATTGGAATGTACCTTTTTATGTGCATATTGATGCATCAAACTTTCCTATTGGGTGTGTTCTAACTCAACCAGGAGAACATAAATTGGACTACCCTATTAGCTTTGCAAGTCGCCAATTAAATGATGCCGAGATGAACTACACTACTACAGAGCGCGGAGGTCTAGCTACCTGTTAACCCTCACGGCACACGGACACCCCATCACCTACGATGGACGCGTATTATGTATTCGATAGAGTCAGGTACCGGGCTTGTCGGACCAATAGGGAAAGGTAGAGTGATCGTCGATGAGAGGCGCACTTTAACTTGGACATTCAAGGGATTAGTTGGTTAAGCATGGGCGCCCAAGTGTGAATGGGGTGAGCTCCTATAAAAGCCAACTAAACCTAATTTTTACTCATTCTCTCATTTGTGCAATTGAAGAGTGCTCTTGCTCCATCTCCATCTTCTTCTTCTTCACCTCCTTGTGTGTGTGTGTGAGAGAGAGAGAGAGAGAGAGAGAGAGGGAGAGTGTGTGTGCGATCGAGCATTACGAAGGCACGACGGCGGCGAAGCGGTTGAGCGCGGCACGACTGCAGCTTCTTCTTCATCGCGGCGAGGAATCCACCACGAAGGCGAGCGTAGAGCGGTGAGTGACACACCCTTTGTTTTCTTGAGCTTGCTAGTTTAGGCTTGTTGTGTGCTTGGAGCCGTTTGTGGCTCGCACACGGTGTATTGGCAAGTCCCTTGCTTCGACAGTGCGGCAAGGAGCGCACACTACCAAGTTTGTGTTTTATGTGGATCATCAAGCATTGCTATATTTGGTAAACAAGCCGTGTTCCATAGGTCGAATTACACAATGGTTGTTAATTCTTCTTGAGTTTGACTTCACCGTTGTTGTGAGGCCTGGGAGAAAACATGTCATGGCGGATCATTTATCTCGTATCCCTAATGGCGAAGCTCCTACGGGGGTTGATGATGAATTGCCTGATACTCCTTTGTTCATTGTTGAGACAATGCCTGAATGGAGTGAAAAGATTGTTAACTTCTTAGTTAATGGTTTTCCACCCAAAGAGCTGCGAAAAGATATAGCTCGAAAATTAATCAAAGAATGCAAACCCTATTGCTTACTGGCGGGAACTCTCTATAAGAGAGGAAAAGATGATGTTCTTAGACGCTGTGCCCGCGAGGATGAGTATTTATATATTCTACAAGAGGCACACATGGGCGTAGCTGGTGGTCACTTTTCAGGAAAGTTGACTGCCCGAAAGATCTTACAGTCAGGCTATTGGTGGCCCACTCTGTTTAAGGATGCATCACTTTTTGCAAAGGGATGTGATGAATGCCAACACTTTAAGAAGCCACAAAGAAGTGATAGGATGCCTCTACATCCCATCAAGGTAACCCAACCATTTGAAAAGTGGGGCTTAGACTTTGTAGGACCGATTAGTTCGGCTGCACGTAACACGCAATCACGATATATCATTGTGGCTACCGACTATGTAACCAAATGGGCTGAAGCAAAAGCAACACGGAAGGCGGATGAAAAAACAACAGCTAAGTTCCTCTTTGAGAACATTATCACACGTTTTGGATGCCCCTTTGAACTTGTGAGTGACAATGGAACTTATTTTACAAATGAAGTAATAAAATAACTCACATCAAACTTCATGATATCTCACCACAAGTCTACACCCTATTATCCCCAAGCAAATGGCCAAGATGAGAGTACCAACAAAACTCTCATCTCCATTTTGACAAAGACAGTCGAGGCTCATCGCACTGATTGGGACCTAAAGCTTACATCAGCTTTATGGGCTTATCGTACTGCGTATAAAGTTGCGCGCTCTAGAGAACCAAGAGCGCGCTCTAGGAGAGTCAAGACCAAATCACGATGGATTCCAAAACGACTATTAGAAGCCCAAGGCTACTATGATGGAAATGAGCAAATTTGGGTACCTAAACGTAAAATGTGTCCTTCCCTATCGACAACAAACCCATATGAGTCAAACAGTGTAACGCTAAATCCAATGGCAGACCGTGGGAAGGGAAAGATCACAGAATGCTACACACCTAGTCCAGAGCTAGTTTGGGCTCCAAGGCAAAACCAATTTATTCCACCTAGCTCAGGAAGGGGGGAGTTCCATGAAGCTTCTAGCTCCTCATGTAATACATCCATAGAGGTAAAAGCTTCTACACAGCCTGCATCTATAGTAGTGGACCTCCATGAAGCTACAAAAGAATCCACACCTCCCAGTGTTCCAGAATCACCTAATGAACCACTTATAGTTTGATCCTGGGAGAGTACCTTACCACCCTTGCAACTTGATGAGGCACCTAGGGTAATAGAAAACTATTGGCAAAAATCCTCACCTATTACCAACTGGAACGATTGGTTTCAAAGGGTGACGAGCTCATTTCAAACAGTATGATCTACCCAAGGAAGGGGGGAGTGTCTGCTGACAGTCATCATTCACTTGCTTCCCTCTCAACCTTTCTCCCTGACCTCTTAATCTCCAATCTTAGGGAATGTATATATAAAGCCTTATACTCACAAAAACAAGATAAAAAAGTAAAAGAGAAAGAGCCATAACACAAAATCATAAAGACAAATTATGCACAAGAACACGACCCTTGTAATATTTGCACTCTAACCATCATCTATTTGCGTGTACAGATATGGCTAGTACGCTAGAGTCATCCACTCCTGCCTTGGGTGAGAGGTACCCTCGTTACTTTTCACAAATATTTCACATGGTCTTTCCAGTGCTTGCATGTGAATGGGATTTGATAGGTACGCTAGCATGTGAGAGGAATTTTGAGGAGTTAGAATGGCTGGTACGTCTCTTGACCACGTCTGATCCATACTTAGTAGAGAGCGTTTCTCCCATTGCACAAGCCTACCCTTTTGACCAAGATGACTATAGGCTTCTAGTGACCTTCTTAGTAAACATGGGCACCTATGATGAAGAAGAAAATTTACAGGACTACACAGATGGCACATATGGTCTCATGGATGATGACTTTGTTTATCTCGACAACGAGGATAGGGGTTTAGCCTTAGGGTTTCCCCCCAACCTCTACAATATCCTATTCCCTTGACTCTCTAGGGGGAGTGCAACTAATTAGGTTAGGGTTTCTTATGTTTTTTTTTGTGTTCAATAAGTGTTGGTACCTTTTCCCACTAATGTGCCTCCTGGAGGTATTCCTTTTGTTTCCTAGTGTGTACAGGAGCGTGTTGCTATTGATAGGATTTGGACCTTCATGGAACCTTTCTCTCGTTCACACTTCAGATCAAGCGCCACCATCAACACAAACAGGTGTTTCTTGTCCATTAGCATTGTCCCTTATCTTTATTGCATCTATGGTTGTCTGCTTTGATTGTGATTGGTAGCATAATATCCAGCACATTTGCTTAGTATCAAACATTTAATTCAATGTCTTTTTTGTCATAATCCCTTGTCTAGGTTTAAACATCAAGCAAGTGCGACTAAGCTAGTTTGACCAAGTTAGGTTTTAGAGATCTTCTCTTAATACCATTGGGAATGCCTTCTAATAATTAATGGTTACTTAGGTTCTTAATCCGATTTAGGCAGCATTGTGTGAAATGTACTAGGGCTTTCTAGTGGGCTTGACCCTATTGACCTTTAGCTTAAGTATTATAAAGGGAGTTTACTAGTGTGATGAGCCTGGGGAGGTGTATCAGTGTTATATGACCCCCCAAAGTTACAAAATTAAAATGATGAAAATGAACAAACAAAAAATCAAAGTGCCACATTGTAAAATCTTAATCTGGAAGAGAAATCTCAGCTTGATTGGGTACTTCACTCACATGTATCGCCTATGGTACTAGAGCCCTAGAGGTTCTCAGTATGGGCGCTTTTTCTTGAAAAGCAAAAAACCCAAGGCATACAAAATAAGCACACACATCAAAATTGAATCACTGTGAAAAGAATTTGGGGGGTCAAAGAAAAAGTAATCAGTCAGGTGATGATTTCATGAGAAATTCCTTTTATGGTAGCTTAACTACAAGGTCTTCTAGATATAGCCTCTAGTCAGCCCTCGAACATGAATACTTGGCTCTCGCGATTAAACAACTTAATTGACCGTAGAAAATTAAGAAGCTTACCCATGGGATTAATATTCAATCTCGAGTGCCTTTCGACCGTCAAATTAGCGACCCGAGACTTGTTTAATTTTTTACCTTTACATCTGTTTATGCATTTGATTACATTGCAATTTAATGTTCATTGCTGACAAATTGTTTGAAATTCTTTTACCAATCAATTTGTCTACCTAAAACTGCATATGCTTTTTAATCACTTATGAGAATGCAATTACTGTGCCAATGTTGTTTGATTTTGCAGTGACTGAAGAAGGCTAAGGACATTCATCTCAAATGCTCTTCCACCTCGACGAACGAGCTTCAACTCAATAGCTTCCGAGGACGGAATCTACATCAGGAAGGGGGGCATGTTAACCCTCACGGCTCACGGACACCCCATCACCTACGACGGACGTGTATTATGTATTTGGTAGAGTCAGGTACCGGGCTTGTCGGACCAATAGGAAAAGGGTAAGAGTGATCGCCGATGAAAGGTGCACTCTAACTGGGACATTCAAGGGATTAGTTGGCTAAGCATGGGCGCCCAAGTGTGAATGGGGTGAGCTCATATAAAAGCCAACTAAACCTAAAATTCACTTATTCTCTCATTTGTGCAATAGAAGAGTGCTCTTGCTCCATCTTCTTCTTCTTCACCTCCTTGTGTGTGTGTGTGTGTGTGTGTGTGTGTGTGAGAGAGAGAGAGAGAGAGAGAGAGAGAGAGAGAGAGAGAGAGAGAGAGAGAGAGAGAGAGAGAGAGAGTGTGATCGAGCATTGCAACGACGGCACGGCGGCGGCAAAGCGGTTGAGCGCGGCGAAGCGGTGGTTCCTTCTTCTTCGCAGCGAGGAATCCTCCATGAAGCAAGCTTAGAGCAGTGAGTGACACACCATCGCTTTCTTTGAGCTTACTAGTTAAGCTAGTTGTGTGCTTGGAGCCGTCTGTGGCTCGCACACAGTGTTAGGAAAGTCCCTTGCTTCGACAGTGCGCTCCTTGCCGCACTGTCGAAGCAAGGGACTTGCCTAACACTGTGTGCGAGCCACAGACGGCTCCAAGCACACAACTAGCTTAACTAGTAAGCTCAAAGAAAGCGATGGTGTGTCACTCACCACTCTACACTTGCTTCCTGGAGGATTCCTCGCCACGAAGAAGAAGGAGCCGCCGCTTTGCCGCGCTCAACCGCTTCGTTGCCGCCGTACCGTCGTCGCAATGCTCGATCGCACTCTCTCTCTCTCTCTCTCTCTCTCTCTCTCACACACACACACACACACACACACACATACACACACACACACACAAGGAGGTGAAGAAGAAGAAGATGGAGCAAGAGCACTCTTCTATTGCACAAATGAGAGAATAAGTGAATTTTAGGTTTAGTTGGCTTTTATATGAGCTCACCCCATTCACACTTGGGCGCCCATGCTTAGCCAACTAATCCCTTGAATGTCTCAGTTAGAGTGCGCCTCTTATCGGCGATCACTCTTACCCTTTTCCTATTGGTCCGAAAAGCCCGGTACCTGACTCTACCAAATACATAATACACGTCCGTCGTAGGTGATGGGGTGTCCGTGAGCCGTGAGGGTTAACAACGGTGTAACTTAGAACTGAAGGGTCGACATCCTCATGGAACACTTTGTTGCTTATGGCCCCATGCCGATTTTTTAGAGCTTCTTGGAACACAGTGTGCTCACTTCCATCCCCCTAGGGTGTTCCCTTGAGATAGAAGCTACCATGGTCATGTTGGCGTCATGGAGGCTATAACGTTACGTCCCCCAACAACAAACTAGCGTTTTGTGTGCACACTTGAGTAAGGTGGCCGCACTTTTGCTAGCAAGATGATTGGAGAATCCCCCTCAAGATTTTCTTTAGTCCTCCTTGTTCGTTGTATGGACACGATTCTGAGGTTTTCTTTTCTTGGGCGGGGCTTTTTCACAGTTCACCTAGGCTATCTGATGTTCAGATGGAAAGTCTCTTTTGGAGCATTAAAACTACACTTTTGGGCTCCTGTCTAGAGATCCTCATCCTTGGGCTTCTAGGTGCCTTGAGCCTTTTCCTTGCTTTTTGGCCTATCCAAAGGGCAAAGTCTATAGAGATGCCTTCTCTTTTTGCTGACTAAAATAGAAAAAGGCTGAGTTGTAATTTCAAGCATTTTTTGATAGGCCAAAAATAATGATTGTTTTAAATAAGATAGTGGGCACTCGTTTAAATGAAGAGTGTAAATCTAATGATGGACATGTCTTGAGTTTTGAATTATGAATTGAATGCTCATTTACCAAGGAAAGGATTTTGGGCTGCCCGTTGAAAGCATGAAAAGTTAAAAGCCTTAGAGGTTAAATGATAAAGACTTAGCATAATGGGTGGCTCTACAAATCCCGAGAGTCGCCTTTAAAGCCTTAGAGTTTAGATGATAAAGACTTAAGATAATGGGTGGCTCCACAAATCCCAAGAGTCACCTTTTTTTTTCCATAAAAGGAGATATGAGGTTTGTATTAGAAAAGAAACAACATTACATGTATCTGGGGAGATGGGGATAGGCTAAACTTGTTTTTCCATGGGAGATTACAATGGCCATTAGATACAAAAACATTACAACAGTCTTCCATTATCCCTTTACAATCACACACGGCTACTTCCCAGCAGAAAACTCAGGACATCCTAAAGGTGTGCAATTAGACGAAGGTCGTTGAAGTGTTGCCTCCTGAGTTTTTCCTCTTTATACCTGCAGTCGTCAATCATGCGCTGGAGGTGCGTGTAGAAGAAGGTGAGTCACCTTTTCAATTTGAGAAGTTCTTTCACCCATTGAAACTTGAGTTAATAGACTAAAGTTTTCATTTATAAGATGATTATTTTTTTAGTTCAAACTTTAAAGAAAAATCTATCCTTTAGAGCTCTAATCTCTAGAGATTTTTTATTTTTAGTTTTAGAGATTTTAAATCTAAGTTTAAAACCTAAGGATGTAGAACTTTTAAAGTACGTCTCCAATGAGGACCTATAGTTTTCTTTTTAAAGACTACCTTGCGCGACCCGCCTACCGGCGGGTCTCACTCGCTCTTACTATGACACAAATTAAATTAATGACACACATGGTATACATAAGTTGTGCTTGCATGATCTTAATTAGTTTTTTTCATGGTACACACACACACACACGCGCGCGCGCACGCCAAAAGCGCAACATGGTTTTCATTCCAAATAGGAGCCAATAGTTCTGTTACAAAAAAGAGGCTTCTTGATAAGAGAGTAATCATCAGAAACATAAGGGATAAAACATAAGGAATCCCAACCCCAAAAAGACATCACCATCAAACCAAACCCATTGTAGAAGGCATCATTTAGGTTGAAAGCGAAGCTTGCGATAGACACGGGTTCACACCCGTAACACCCAGGGTCCAATGTATCGCACACTTCGTCCAAGCCGCCTTGGAGTATCATCGACAACATACATTCTCACTTTCCAATTCTCGGCTTCAAATCCAAAGGAAGGTAAGTGCATTTATGGGCCGTTGATACCCTATCTCTCTAAGAGAGACAGGACCCCGTCCTGCTGCCTCGTCTAGCTCTAAGGCAACATGATAGTATCCTATGAGTCCTAAATAGCACGTGGACTCATATAGACCTACCAATAGATGGACTGGATAATAGTGTTTTCTACAAAAAGGAAAGAGTATGTTAAGAAAAATCCAAGCCTATTGCAAGATATAAATAATAATAATTCAAAAGCCAAACCTTATGACATCAAAGTCTTCTAAGATATGGACAACATCATTTGCAGGTATGGGTCCCCTCCAAAAAAGTGGATCTATGCTTCATACAACACGATTAGTATGCTTTAATCATTCAAACTTTAAAGTGAGGCTCATTTTTTTTGTAAAGTTTCAACAAATTACTTTGAATATATTCAGATACCCTATCGATTGTGTATTTGATTGTAGAGCGGCTGGCCATCTATAAACAACAACAAAAATTAAGATTAATATAAAACTGCATTTAAAAAAAAGTTAATGACAAAGAGTAATGCATGGATGAAAGATAATATGATATCTTAAACATTTCTGACCTCTAGCACTTCTTTGTAGACAATGTTTGGGCTGCAAGCCATTGGATTTGCATTTGAATTGCCGTCGATGTTTGACTACCATCTATCAAAATCTTTATGGTAGTAGAAGAACGCACGCGAGACATTGCTACATAGAGGTGACCATGAGTGAAAACAGGTGTAGAAAGGTACAAACCTAAGAATTCAAGTGTTTGACCTTGTGCCTTGTTGATGGTCATTCCGAATGCAAGTCTCACAGGAAATTGTCTACGCTTCATTTCAAAAGGTAATCCTTGAGAACCTCCTATGATAAAGTCGATCCTTGGTATGAACACATTGTCTCCAACATGAGAACGTGTCATTACTTCCGCCTCAATGACCCTGTGATAAAAATGCTTACATATCAATCTTGTCCCATTGCATAAACCACGCCTTGGATCCAGGTTGCGAAGGAGTATGATTGGAGCATTCTCTTTCAGGTGCAAGCAGTGTGGTGGGAAGCCACCACCAAGATCCAATGAGTTTAAAAACTCTATTGGATATAACCCACCATTACAATCTGATGTACAAAGAGAATCTGCACTCAAGTATTTTTTGTCAAGTCCTCTCATTTTATGCATAGCCAAGTCATTGATTATGGAAACATCCTTATTGTGTGGTGCAAGAATACCTCTGTCCCTAAAGAAGCTTGCATGTCTTTGGACATTTTGTAAGTCACCATATATACTGTGAATTAGGCCTTGAACATTGTTATCTTCGAGTATCATACTGTTGGGGTGTGGGCCAGGTGGCCGTGGGAAACCGCCCCTGTTTATACTTTCACCTAAAATGAATATAGGGAGAGAAAGGGAGAGAGTTGACCACTCTCACACTTTTCTCTCCACTAACCCAAACTCCCTGCTGTGTACTGTGCTTCATCCCCTTCCCCTTCTCCTTCCCTCTCTATGCACACTCTCTGCCTGCACTCCCACAATTGGTATCGGAGCTTGGGTGTTCCAATCTCGAGCCCAACCCGATTCCCTCCCCACTCTGCATGTGTAGGCTTCTTAGCTCAAGCATGGAAAAATCGGCCTCTTCAGAAATCGAGCAAGTTAGCCAGTGAACTAGCAAAGAGAAACGATTCAGTGGTACACAAGACTTTGAAGTATTGTGTGTGGCTTGGTGTACGCGCGCGCACACACACACACGGAAATGCAACAGTAATCGGCAGCCAGAGGTGAATCTCTTCACGATATTGCATCTACAGTTAAATGCGGAGAATCGTAACAACAGGTAGCAACGAGAACTTTGTGGACGTTTGTGTATACACAAACATGCACACAAGTTTAACAGAGTTCAAAATCGGCAGTGAGTCCAATCTGCAGCTCGTAATTGATGCTGAGCCGCATGGGCACCGAGATGTGTAGAGAATGGGGGCGATAGCTGGAAGTGAAGACCCCTAGGGGGCGGTCGGAAGCACTGCAAGCTAGCTTTGAGGTAAAGTGCCATAGGGCAGGCAACTCAAGGCAATCGGGAACCAGCTTCTTGCGGATCTGTCCGCACATACAAGGTCCGTAGGCAGACATAGAGTGGGCGGTAGTGGACTGCACAGGTTGAGCCGACATTGAGCAGTAAGGCCCTGAGTAGCTAAGCCGACAGCGGGCAGCAGAACAAGGCTCGACAGCTTGAGCTGGGGTGGAATTTGAGCAGGACATTGGCAAGCTTGTGGTGTGTTACACACACACATAGTGCACACACACTCCCCTGCGTGTGTATTCAGACAGTGCTACACCAAGAAAGTCTTGAGCAGAACAGAGTGCAAATCGGGGGCAATTTCAATTGCAAGCAAAGCAAGGTCGGGCTGGTTCGACATTGAGCATTTCGAGGGCTGCAGCGAGCCGGCTTGAAGCAAGAAAACACACACATAGAGTCGTTGAGTCTAAAGTTGTAGGCAGAGAGAAGTAAAATCGATTTTTTTTTAAATTTCAAGCTTCATAGTTTGTGTGCAAGGGTTCATTCACACACAGAGCCCTCGACAAAGGCCATTTTGATGCTCTGACCCCCAACTCCTTGACCAGCTCACACACATGCCCCAAAAACAAGCGTGAGAGAGAGATTGGAAGATACCAAAATCTCATCATTGACATCAGTGATTCTCCGACTTCGTCATCGACTTCTTTGACATCATCATCCGACTTCGACGTCCACACACCGAGTTCGATAAGCTTGAGAGCGATCTTGACAGATCGAGTGAGATCTGTGATCAATACCGATCCTACTCGGCCTTGACCGTTAGATACCGGCTTCAAGCATGGGCATTTTACGGCTACTCGGCTAGCCATTTCTGCTCGGCGGCGGAAGGCGACATCAACATCGACATCGACACCGCTCATGGGCACCGGCTTGACACTGCTCATTGTGGCGGATCTCCGACATCCGACCTAGACATCGGGCGTTTCCCCAGACAAGCGCGTTCCCGCGATCAACGACCATGCTTGTGACATGCGCGGGTGAGGTACCTCTGTCATAGAGGAGTGACACCCTCATCGGCATCGAGCGCACCGATCGCACTGTACGACACAATTTACGGATACGACACCTTTGGCGGCTATTCGACCAGCATATTTCTGCCCGGCGGCAGAAATTGGCACATAGCGACACCGACACGCAGGTTACAGGTTACAGGGGGTTTTTCAGCCCATTCACTCACAAATTCTCCAGGTTACCAGACACAGCGCTTTCACAGGCGATCTGGCAATCATTTTGACAGCAGATTCTCTGCGGACACATGCGTTGACAGATGCATTTTGTTGTGAGCACACTTAGTGCTACTGAGCTCTTTTGAGAGAAGATATCCCCGCAGGGATCACTTTCATTGCATGCAGCATTTCCTAGCGCCTGTTTGAGCGCGGTTTTACTCATGTACGTTGAGTTGCGGACACTGCCCATTGTACTACGTGTGGAGCCATTTTTGGCTATTTTGGTAGTTTTTCCCGGCCGTTTCTGAGACTTGGACCGAAAGAGCCCTTTCTGAGACTGTGGCTAGTCCATTTGTGTTTGCATTAGCCTTTGGAGGGTCGATAGCGTGAGGTTTTCTTTGAGCTGGGGTGTGCTCGAATGTTGAGACACCTTTGGTGATACAGGTAGCTGGAATTTCCCTTTACGGTACCCTCGCCATAGGATATGTATCTGGACGGTTATTTATGCTTTTGACACCGAGTTGGCAATCACATAGCAGTGGTTTTGTGCAGCACATGCCCAATTAGTGCAGTTGGCACATTTATGTTCATTTTGAGTTGAGTTTTGACTCCTCATACAAAGGAGACTCTACCGGATTTCCTTCCCGCGAGTCGTGACTTTCATTGTTGGCACTTTTGAGTCTATTTCGGTTGAGATTTTACTCCCGATACAAAGGTTACTCTGCCCAAATTTCTACAGCTTCTCGCCATAGTTTGGCACCTCTCAAACCCTCTTGTCAGTGATGGCTTCTTCTTCAGAAAAGGAGGAGTATTTCATTCGGAAGTTCGATGGCAGCAACTTCACCATGTGGAAAGAGCGCATGAAAGATGTTTTGATAAACAAAGGCCTCTCAGAACCGTTGAAAGAGCGCGCAGAGGATGATGATTATACACAAGCTCAATGGGAGCTTTTGGATGCAAAAGCCATGTCTACGATACGTCTACATCTAGCCGAGTCAGTCTTCTTCACTATCATAGGGAAGAAAACAACCAAGGAACTTTGGGATAGCTTATGTTCAGCATGGGAGAGAAAAAGTGCATCCAACAAAGTTTTTTTCATGAAAAAGCTTATGAAGCTCAACATGAAAGAAGGTAGCACAGTTTCCGGTCACTTAAATGAGTTCAACTCCTTGTTCAGTCAACTGACATCTCAGGGCTTTAAGGAGTTTGACGATGAACTCAAGTCTATCTTCTTGTTATGCTCTCTACCCAGTTCATGGGATATCTTTTGCACAGCCATTAGCAATTCGGCTCCGAATGGAAAGTTAGAGTTCAATGCTGTCATAGATGCGTTGCTCACTGAAGAGATTCGTCGTAAATCTCTTGGTGGTGCTAGTCATGGAGATGCATATATGGCTAGTAGTTCAACAAAGGCAAGAGGCCGTGACAGGAACAAATAGAAAAGAAAAATTAGAGAGCGAAATCCTCGTAGTCCTAGCAGACACACGAACCAAAGTAGAGACCGCAATGCCAGAAATGTCGAGTGTTACTATTGCCACAAGAAGGGTCATTACAAAAAGGATTGTCGCAGTTTCCTAAGAGATCAGAAAAACATGCAAAAGGACAATTCTGGAAAAGGAAAAAGTACAGTAAATATTGAGGAACTCAATATTGTTGAGTCTCCCATACCTACCACTACAGTAGAGGATGCTCCTCCTCCAGTGATGCTCATTATGCCCACAGAGATTCATGCCGAGGTGACAACAGATTCCTCAGATGTTCTCATTTTCGCTTCAGATCTCACTCCAGATGCTTTGGTTGCAGAGGATGAGGATTATGCACAGAATTGGATTCTTGATTCTGGTGCAAGTTTTCATGTCACACCGCATAGAGAGTGGTTTTCCTCTTATGCATCCATGCATGGAATAGTCAAGCTTGGTGATTCCTATGAGCTTGACATTATTGGCATTGGTGATGTGAAACTTCAGATGCATAATGGCACTACTTTTGTGCTGCAGAATGTGAGACATGTGTCCAAGCTTACGAAAAGCTTGCTTTCTATAGGGCAATTGGATGATCTTGGCTACACTACAGTTTTGGGTAATTGTTCTTGGATGATCCGCAAAAACAACCTTATCATGATGAAAGGTAATAAAAACGGATCCCTGTACTCTTTATTTGTTTCGAGTGTCTCTATCTATGTTGCCGAGCTGCCGTCTCCTGAGTTGTGGCATAGCCGGCTAGGCCATATTATCCAAAAGGGAATGAAAACACTTCAGCGTTTTGGCTACTTACCTGTGTTAGATTACACGGACTTTCCATTGTGTGAGCATTGTCTATATGGAAAACAGACTAGATTGACATCTTTGCCATTAAATAAGAAACTAGGCGAACCTCTAGACTTGGTGCACAGTGATTTGTGTGGTCCAATGCCACATAAAACTCTAGGGGGGGCGAACTACTTTCTCACGTTCATAGATGATTCTACCAGAAAGGTGTGGGTGTATCTCCTTAAGAGTAAGGAAGAAGTCTTTTCGACATTCCAAAAATTCCTCGCCATGGTTGAGAACCAATCAGGAACAAAGCTCAAAGCTTTTCGCACGGACAATGGTGGAGAATACGTCTCCACAGAGTTCAAGGATTTTTGCAATAGAAGAGGCATTCGGCGGCATTTTACTGCTCCATACACACCTGCACAAAATGGGATAGCTGAAAGAATGAATCGTACGATTCAAGAGCAAGTTGTCTCTATGATGTCTATGGCGAAGCTTACTCCAGAGTTTTGGGGGGAAGCTGTTCTGACAGCAGTGCACATCATCAACAGGTCACCTAGTTCTCCTTTAAATTTCAAAATTCCAGAGGAATTATGGACTGGCAAAAGGCCAAGCTATGAGCATTTATGTGTATTTGGATGTGAGGCATATGCACATGTGCCCAAAGAACTTCGTTGAAAGTTAGATCCCAGATCACACAAATGCATTTTTATTGGATATGGTGCAAACGGAAAGATGGGATATCGTCTCTGGCACCCAGAATCAAACAAAGTCATTTGTAGCTCACATGTGATTTTCAATAAATCAAAAATGCACAAGAAGCCCATCAAAGATGTTGAGTACAAACGTGTTCGTTTTGAGGATGTAGCCTCTGAACCAACTCAGTTCAGTAGTGTTGCACCTACTCCTCAAGTGCAAGATACTACTATTACTTCGGAGAGAGCAGAGTCCAGCAGTCAGGCACTGAGACACTCTGAGAGAGTATCACGTGCGCCCGAGCAGTTTGAACCGGGTTTACATCACATTTTGGTCACTGACAGTGGAGAGCCAACCTGCTACAAAGAAGCTATACAAATGGATGATAGCATTAAGTGGGAGCAAGCTATGCAATCAGAATACAATTCGATTGTGGCTAATGAGACATGGGATTTGGTTGAATTACCAAAAGGCAAAAATGCTTTACCTTGCAAATGGGTATACAAGAAGAAGTATATAGCGGAAGATCCTGAGCCTAGATACAAGACTCGTCTAGTTGCCAAGGGTTTCAAGCAGAAAAGAGGTGTGGATTTTGATGAGATTTTCTCTCCAGTAGTCATGATGACTACACTTCACACCGTGCTTGGCTTGGTTGCTATCCAGGACATGGAACTTGTCCAAATGGATGTGAACACAACATTTCTTCACGGGGATCTAGATGAAGATGTCTACATGAAACAACCAGAGGGATTTTTATGTGAAACCCAAAAACCAACGAGGACAGAATTGGTTTGTAGACTTAAAAAGGCACTCTATGGACTCAAGCAAGGTTCAAGGCAATGGTATCAAAAATTCGACAAATTCATGCAGTCTCAGGGTTGCATAAGAAGTCAAGAGGATCACTGCTTATACACAAAAAGATTGAACAATGGTTCTTTAATCATCTTGATCTTGTATGTAGATGATATGCTTATCGTCGCAGGCAAATCAATTGATGAGATCAATCAGTTGAAAAAGATGCTAAACACTCAGTTTTCCATGAAGGATTTGGGAGATGCCAATCACTTTCTTAGTATGCACATCAAGAGAGACAGACAACGTGGAATTCTTGAATTATCTCAAGAAAAGTACATTCACAAAGTCTTGCAACGTTTTAGTATGTAGGGGGGGAAGTCATTGAGTACCCCAATGCAAGCATACTCCAAACTTAGCAAGGAAGACTCTCCCAAGACAGTGGATGAGAAAGAGGAAATGGCAAAAGTACCATATTCTTCAGCAGTTGGCAGTTTGATGTACGCTATGGTCGCCACAAGACCAGACATTGCACATGCAGTGGGAGTGGTTAGTAGGTACATGGCAAACCCTAGCAAGAAGCATTGGGAAGCAGTGAAGAAAATCCTCAGATATTTGAAAGGTACAACTAGCAACTGTTTACGCTTCGGAAACAGTGATGCATGTATTGTAGGTTACACGGATGCACATTATGCGGGTTGTGTGGATCATAGAAGATCCACATCTGGCTATGTGTTCATGTTTGCTAGAGCAACTATCTCTTGGAGATCGTGTCTCCAAGATTGCACGTCTTCATCTACCACTGAGGCAGAATATGTTGCTGCGTCTGACGCCTGCAAGGAAGCCATATGGTTGGCTCGTCTAGTGGGAGATTTGGGCATTGACGAGGTTCTAGTACTACATTGTGATAGTCAGAGTGCCATTGCTTTGGCAAAGAATCCAGTGTTTCACTCAAAGTCGAAACACATAGAGGTCAGATACCATGTCATACGAGATGCATTTGCTGGCAAGCGTATCGAGCTTGTCAAGCTTCACACCGACGACAATCCCGCAGATGCTCTCACAAAGAGCCTAGCCTCGGAGCGATTTACACATTGTATAGAACTTATGGGTGTAGGATGAAGCCTCGGCAATGCTTCATCAACTTTGTATAGACTAACTATACTAATGCCACTATTGGCCATCGTGACCTTCAAGTGGGAGGTTGTTGGGGTGTATGCCGGGTGGCCGTGGGAGACCCCCCTATTTATACTTTTACCTAAAATAAATATAGAGAGAGAAAGGGAGAGAGTTGACCACTCTCTCACTTTCCTCTCCACTAACCCAAACTCCTTGCTGTGTACTGTGCTTCATCACCTTCCCCTTCTCCTTCCCTCTCTATGCACACTCTCCGCCTGCACTCCGACACATACTACTTGGAAATGCTACAGTATCAAGTAAATCCCCATGACATACATTCCCATTTCCAATGTCTAGTATTCATTTTGCAAAGTCTCTCTCAACCAAGTCATTGGAACAATGAAGTACACACATATTCTCTATTAGCTTCAGAGTCTTCACATGTTTCCATACATAAGATCGGCACAAAGAGGCATCAACAATATCTACTCGACTTCCTTTGGGCACAACTGGTAAAATTTGTCTAAAATCACCCCCAAGGAGAAACACCTTTCCCCCAAACAATCCATCACTTTCAATAACATCTCTCAATGTCCCGTACAGGGCCTCAAAAGCATAACGATGGACCATGGGAGCCTCATCCCAGATGATGAATGATGCTAATCTCAAAAGCTCTGCAAGTAGACTATTTACTTTGATGTTGCATGTTGATTCAGAATGCACTTCTATTGGTATCTTAAATCTCGAATGTGCTGTACGTCCATTGCTAAGAAGTAAAGCTGCAATTCCCAAGGATGCACATGCTAAAGTGACATTCTGCTGACCACGTATACGACAAAGTAGTGCATTATAGAGATAAGTCTTCCCAGTCCCACCACGTCCATCCAAGAAAAAAATTGTCCCGTTTTATGAGTCAACTGCTTGCATGATTTTGTTATAAGCAGCTCTTCGTCCACAATTCAAAGATGCTTCCATACAAATGGCTAAAGTCATTTGCTCATTTGCATTGAACTACCTCTCTTCTGCTATCAAACCACTCCCACATCCTAATAATACAGAATGGTCTACTTCGGGCATCCCAGAGTAGTCACAAAGTCATTTCTCATATGATTGAAGCAGAGACTCCAAGCTACATAATGCTTGATTCTTAGCTATCTCATGACATACATCCTCATCACTTGTAAATTCATGCAAATCATAAACATAATCCTCAGAAAGATCCAAGGAGAATCGGTGCCACATTGTACCTGGACATAATGGCTCACAAAATACCAAGATCATGACAAATAGTTGTCTTAATTGCAAGCCGGTACTTGTACATGATTCCTCTTGCAAACACATAAACCATTCATCATCATTTTGTAGCAAACCCCTGGCACTGCAAGCTTCCTTGAAAGTGGCATAGGTTTGTCCGTTGAAAGTGCGAAGCTCCTCAAATGATTTACAACCCTTGCATATGCTAAGCAACATACACAAATAATAAAGATCGCCTGCATTGGGAACAACATTGTACATTCTCCCTATAGTATCACCTCTTTGCCTATGTGACCACATTTTATTAGTGGGGTTCCAAACCCATTTGGAGGGAAAATCTATATATAATAAATCATTTGCTTTTGGATATTGTTGATTCGCTACAAACCACTCAGTAAGTGTTGTCTTTCTATTATCATCATTATTGACCAAATTGGATATGTTAGTAGAGTCTCCAAAAGCAACCATATTCTATTGTGGAAGATGCACTTGCAAACGCAATATATCACGCTTTTCCTCATGCAATGGGAATCCAAAAATTCTCCAAATTGCCTCTGATGCGGATACATAGCGTGCATCTAAATAACTCTTGATTTCATCAAGAACAACTTCTCCATCTTGGAGCACAACTGTGGCCCTATCAGGTCCTTTGTACACATACTTATAGAGATACTTCACTGCTGATATGGTTGAGCATATCTCTACATTGATGTGAGCTTTATATCTTAGAGACAACAATGGATTATAGGGAACAATCTATATGTTATCAAGCCTCTCTTGCTTTTGAACCACATATTGACCATCATCTCGCCGCATATACCTTGGATATCCATCACCATCAATAGAAGTAGATTCACAAAACTCGTGTGGGTATTTGAATCTACATCTTCGATCTACCATGCATGGAGCATTTGGATCCAATGCGCCACACGGACCATGAACATTGCAACGACTCACAACATCATACAAATCAGGAAATAATTTTTTATATGGAAGTTCAGCGCAAACCATTCTATCGTAATGTCACATCTCTGTCGGCTTATATTCGGATGCAAGAATCAGTAAGATATGAGCATGGGGAAGACCTCTCTTCTGAAATTCTATCACACAAATATGTCCAACAACCTTTCCAAAGATAGCCCTTTTAAGAAGCAAGTTCATCAAATCTTTGAATTTATGATAAAAGACACGTGTAGTCAAGTCAAGACGATCAGAAGCAGTCTGTCCTGGCAATAACGCATCTTCTATTTCCTTCCACCTTGGGTTGGATGTGAAAGTTATGAATAGATCAGGCTTTCCTCTCTTACATACGATTGCCATAGAATCTTGATAGAGTTGCTGCATGTACCGAGGTCCCCCCACAAAAGATGAAGGCAATACAATTCTTCTCCCAACATTAACACCCATGACCCCATGCGCATTGTCACTGGAAGCAAGCATGTCTGCAAGGCCTTGATACACTTCTGCAGGAATTGATCTCTGATTGTTTCTAAACCATAATAACCTTGAATCCTCCATAGTATTGTAGGTATCAACAATGTACTGCTGCAACAATCGTCCTCCACGTAAAAGGCATTCTATGGTGTCACTCCTAATCTGCAACCTAAAAGTGTAGTATTTTTTGTGTGTAATAAATTGTTGCTCATTGGGAGTTTGTGGTATATATGGATGCCACCCATCCTCTCCATTAGGAAATAATAGAACATATAGTAAAGGCATATATGATCGATGTAGGTTGGAGATCCTTTTAAGCCCCCCATCACGATACTGCAATACAATATCACGATGGCCGATGTTGCTCTCATCTCCTTGCCCTGACATAATTGCTACAACCTCAGATCCATGTGGAGCTAAATATTGGCAACCATTTGTATGCTTTTCAGTAATGTATCCTCATCATCGGAAGCCTCTTCCTCTTCGGGGCTGCTCACATCAACGCTTAAAACTTGCCCTTTGCGTCGCAAGTGTCATGGTGGCTCATCGTGCTCCAACTCCAGCTACATGGCGCTGCTCTACTTCCCACGTACCATTGTTGAAGGTGAGCGTAGAGGGGGTATGTACTTCAAAAAGTCAAGCATGAACATAAGGCAAGTTTGAGCGCGACAAAGGTGATGGATGGTACCTTCGATTAGCACACCCTCCACTAATAATACCTGTTGCACAAGGGATTCACGTAATGGGAAATCATCCCACATATCAAAATATTTTTTCAAATTACCTCCATTAAAAATTCCAATCCAAAAACATCCAACCTGAGAAAATTCGATGTGAGAAAATCCGATCTGAGACACTCTGACTTGGCAGACAGATCTGATCTGAGAAAATTCGATTACATGTATCTGGGGAGATGGGGATAGGCTAAACTTGTTTTTCCATGGGAGATTACAATGGCCATTAGATACAAAAAAATTACAACAGTCTTCCATTATTCCTTTACAATGACACACAGATACTTCCCAGCAGAAACCTAGGACATCCTAAAGGTGTGCAATTAGACGAAGGTCGTTGAAGTGTTGCCCCCTGAGTTTTTCCTCTTTATACCTGTAGTCGTCAATCATGCGCTGGAGGTGAGTGTAGGAGAAGGTGAGTCACCTTTTCAATTTGAGAAGTTCTTTCACCTATTGAAACTTGAGTTAATAGACTAAAGTTTTCATTTATAAGATGATTATTTTTGTTAGTTCAAACTTTAAAGAAAAATCTATCCTTTAGAGCTCTAATCTCTAGAGATTTTTTTAAATTTTTTTTAGAGATTTTAAATCTTAGTTTAAAACCTAAGGATGTAGAACTTTTAAAGTAAGTCTCCAATGAGGACCTATAGTTTTCTTTTGAAAGACTAGCTTGCACGACCCGCCTACCGGCGGGTCTCGCTCGCTCTTACTATGACACAAATTAATGTAATGACACACATGGTATACATAAGTTGTGCTTGTATGATCTTAATTAGTTTTTTTCATGGTACACACACACACACACACACACACACATGCAAAGAGCTCAACATGGTTTTCATTCGAAATAGGAGCCAATAGTTCTGTTACAAAAAAGAGGCTTCTTGATAAGAGAGTAATCATTAGAAACATAAGGGATAAAACATAAGGAATCCCAACCCCAAAAAGACATCACCATCAAACCAAACCCATTGTAGAAGGCATCATTTAGGTTGAAAGCGAAGCTTGCGATAGACACGGGTTTGCATCCGTAACACCCAGGGTTCAATGTATAGCACACTTCGTCCAAGCCGCCTTGGAGTATCATCGACAACATACATTCTCACTTTCCAATTCTCTGCTTCAAATCCAAAGGAAGGTAGTGCATTTATGGGACGTTGATACCCTATCTCTCTAAGAGAGACATGACCCTTTCCTGGTGTCTCATCTAGCTCTAAGACAACATGATAGTATCCTATGAGTCCTAAATAGCACGTGGACTCATATAGACCTACCATAGATGGGCTGGATAATAGTGTTTTCTACAAAAAAGAAAGAGTATATTAAGAAAAATCCACGCCTATTGCAAGACATAAAGAATAATAATTCAAAAGCCATACCTTATGACACCAAAGTCTTCTAAGATATGGACAACATCATTTGCAAGTATGGGTGTTGTGCGCGTATGTCGCACATGTCAATGCAAGGAACTTGTCGATACACCGCGTGAGAGCCACAAATGGCTCCAAGCACACAACAAGCCTAAACTAGTAAGCTCAAAGATGACGATGGTGTGTCACTCACCGCTCTACGCTTGCTTTGTGGAGGATTCCTCGCCACGAAGAAGAGGGAGACGCCGCTATGCCGCGCCCAACCGCCTCGCCGCCATCGTGCCGCCGCAATGCTCTCTCTCTCTCTCTCATGCATACACACACACAAGGCGATGCAGAAGAAGAAGAAGGAGATGCAGCAAGAGCACTCTTCAATTGTACAAATGAGAGAATGAGTGAATTTTAGGTTTAGTTGACTTTTATATGAGTCCATCCCATTCACACTTGGGTGACCATGCTTAGCCAACTAATCCCTTGAATGTTCTAGTTAGAGTGAGCCTCTCATCGGCGATCACTCTTACCCTTTTCCTATTGGACCGACAAGCCCGGTACCTGACTCTACAAGTAAATAATACAACGTCCGTCGTAGGTGATAGAGTGTCTGTGAGCCATGAGGGTTAACATGCCCCCCCCTCTTGATGTAGATTCCGTCCTCGGAAGCTATTGAGTTGAAGCTCGTTTGTCGAGGTGGAGAGCATTTGAGATGAATGTCCTTAGTCTTCTTCAGTCACCGCTAAATCAAACAACATTGGCACAATACTTGTATTCTCATATAGAATTAAAAAGCATATGCAGTTGTAGGCAGACAATGTGATTGGTAACGGAATTTTAAACCATTTGTCAGCAATAAACATTAAATTTTAATATAATCAAATGCATAAACAGATGTAAAGGTAAAAAAATTAAACAAGTATGGGGTCACTAATTTAACGGTCGAAAGGCACTAGAGATCGACTATTAATACCATGGGTAAGCTTCTTAATTTTTTCTGGTCAATTAAGTTGTTTAATCGCGAGAGCCAAGTATTTCATGTTTGAGGGGGGCTGACTAGAGGCTATACCTAGAAGACCTTGTAGTTAAGCTACAATAAAAGGAAATTCTCATGAAATCATCGCTTGACTGCTTACCTTTTCTTTGACCCCCCAAATTCTTTTCACAGTGATTCAATTTTGATGTGTGTGCTTATTTTGTATGCCTTGGGTTTTTTGCTTTTCAAGGAAAAGCGTCCACACTGGGAACCTCTAGGGCTCTAGTACCATAGGCGATACATGTGAGTGAAGTACCAAATCAAGCTGAGATTTCTCTTCCAGCTTAAGATTTTACATTGTGGCACTTTTATTTGTTTTTGTTTGTTCGTTTTCAGCATTTTAATTTTGTAACTTTTGGGGGGTCATATAACACTATTACACCTCCCCAGGCTCATCACACTAGTAAACTCCCTTTATAATACTTAAGCTAAAGGTCAATAGGGACTAAGCGTCGGCGAATAACCTCGAAGGTTAACCGCTTACTTTTTTTAAGCATCCGTTTCCACTCGTATTTTTTACGTTTTTAATGTTTTTTTAATGTTTGATTTTTTTTTATTAAATGTGTGATACCTCGAAACGAGCGTATCATTTAGAGGGTCGCTGTGTACTTTACAGCACAATTTTTGAGCATCTGAAGTTTCGTTGGTTCTCAAAAAATTGATTTTTAGCTATGTGTGAAGCTAAAATTCGTTATTTAAAAAGGCGACTAAGGCCTAGGCCTGAGCGTGAGCTTGGGCTTGGGTCTGGGCTTGGGTTTGGGAGATATTCCCGATCCCGATCCTACCTTTAATTTTTTTATTTTTTTCAAAAAAATAGTTTTTTTTTTAAAAAAAAGGATAAGGTCGCCGCGGCCTGCGCGAGAGCACACACACACACACTCTATCTACCTAGTTCTAACTAATACACCTACTGTTACACACTAACACACTCTATTAGCTCTCACAGATCTACTTCCTACTTACTGTACACGGAAAACTAACAACCTTAATACACAGAGAATAAACACAGTACCTTTGAAAACTCCATTAATAAAGAAAACTAACAACCTTAATACACAGAGAATTAACACGATACCTTTGAAAACTCCATTAACAAAAAAAATACACAGTATAACACAAAATCCTTCTTCTCAACACACACACACTCCTTCCTTACCTTTCCTACAATTGAAATTGCACCACAAAAGAAGCACAGAGTGCCATTCAAGCTTAGTGTATGGCATTCCCCGGCAACGGTGCCAAAAATGTGCGCGTATGTCGCACGTGTCAATGCAAGGAGCTTGCCGATACACCGTGTGCGAGCCACAAATGGCTCCAAGTACACAACAAGCCTAAACTAGTAAGCTCAAAGATGACGATGGTCTGTCACTCACCGCTCTACGCTTGCTTCGTGGAGGATTCCTCGCTGCGAAGAAGAGGGAGACACCGCTATGCCGCGCTCAACCGCCTCGCAGTCATCGTGCCGCCGCAATGCTCGATCACACTCTCTCTCTCTCTCTCTCTCTCTCTCTCTCTCTCTCTCTCTCTCTCTCTCTCTCTACGCATACGCACACACACACAAGGAGATGAAGAGAAGAAGATGGAGATGGAGCAAGAGCACTCTTCAATTGCACAAATGAGAGAATGAGTGAATTTTAGGTTTAGTTGACTTTTATATGAGTTCACCCCATTCACACGTGGGCGCCCATGCTTAGCCAACTAATCCCTTGAATGTTCCAATTAGAGTGCGCCTCTCATTGGCGATCACTCTTACCCTTTTCCTATTGGACCGACAAGCCCGGTACCTGACTCTACAACTAAATAATACAACGTCCATCGTAGGTGATAGGGTGTTCGTGAGCCATGAGGGTTAACAGGTCCCCTCCAAAAAAGTGGATTTATGCTTCATACAACACGATTAGTATGCTTTAATCATTCAAAATTTAAAGTGAGGCTCAGTTTTTTGTAAAGTTTCAACAAATTACCTCGAATATATTCAGATACCCTATCCATTGTGTATTTGACTGTAGATCGGCTGGCCATCTATAAACAACAACAAAAATTAATATTAATATAAAACTTCATTTAACAAAAAGTTAATGACAAAGAGTAATGCATGGATGAAAGATAGTATGATACCTTAAACATTTATGACCTCTAGCACTTCTTTGTAGACAATGTTTGGGCTGCAAGCCATTGGATTTTCATTTGAATTGCCGTCGATGTTTGACTACCATCTATCAAAATCTTTATGGCAGTAGAAGAATGCACGCGAGACATTGCTACATAGAGCTGACCATGAGTAAAAACAGGTGTAGCAAGGTACAAACCTAAGAATTCAAGTGTTTGACCTTGTGCCTTGTTGATGGTAATTCCGAATGCAAGTCTCACAGGAAATTGTCTGCGCTTCATTTCAAAAGGTAATCCTTGAGAACCTCCTATGATAAAGTCGATCCTTGGTATGAACACATTGTCTCCAACATGAGAACGTGTCATTACTTCCGCCTCAATGACCCTGTGATAAAAATGCTTACATATCAATCTTGTCCCATTGCATAAACCATGCCTTGGATCCAGGTTGCGAAGGAGCATGATTGGAGCATTCTCTTTCAGGTGCAAGCAGTGTGGTGGGAAGCCACCACCAAGATCCAATGAGTTTAAAAAATCTATTGGATATAACCCACCATTACAATCTGATGTACAAAGAGAATCTGCACTCAAGTATTTTTTGTCAAGTCCTCTCATTTTATGCATAGCCAAGTCATTGATTATGGAAACATCCTTATTGCGTGGTGCAAGAATACCTCTGTCTCTAAAGAAGCTTGCATGTCTTTGGACATTTTGTAAGTCACCATATATACTGTGAATTAGGCCTTGAACATTGTTATCTTTGAGTATCATACTACTTGGAAATTCTGCAGTATCAAGTAAATCCCCATGACATACATTCCCATTGCCAATGTCTAGTACCCATTTTGCAAACTCTCTTTCAACCAAGTCATTGGAACAATGAAGTACACGCATATTCTCTATTAACTTCAGAGTCTTCATATGTTTCCATACATAAGATCGGCACAAAGAGGCATCAACAATATCTGCTCGACTTTCTTTGGGCACAACTGGTAAAATTTGTCTAAATCACCCCCAAGGAGAAACACCTTTCCCCCAAACAATGCATCACTTTGCATAACATCTCTCAATGTCCTGTCCAAGGCCTCAAAAGCATAACGATGGACCATGGGAGCCTCATCCCAGATGATGAATTATGCTTATCTCAAAATCTCTCCAAGTTGACTATTTACTTTGATGTTGCATGTTGATTCAGAATGCACTTCTATTGGTATCTTAAATCTCGAATGTGTTGTACATCCATTGCTAAGAAGTAAAGCTGCAATTCCCAAGGATGCACATGCTAAAGGGACATTCTGTTGACCAGTATACGACAAAGTAGTGCATTATAGAGATAAGTCTTCCCAGTCCCACTGGGTCCATCCAAGAAAAAAATTGTCCCATTTGATGAGTCAACTACTTGCATGATTTCGTTATAATCAGCTCTTTGTCCACAATTCAAAGATGCTTCCATACGAATGGCTAAAGTCATGTGCTTGTTTGCATTGCACTACCTCTGTTCTGCTATCAAACCACTCCCACATCCAGATAATACAGAACGGTCTACTTCGGGCATCCCAGAGTAGTCACAAAGTAGTTTCTCATATGATTGAAGCAGAGACTCCAAGCTACATAATTCTTGATTCTTAGCTATCTCATGACATACATCCTCATCACTTGTACATTCATGCAAATCATAAACATAATCCTCTGAAAGCTCCAAGGAGAATGGGTGCCACATTGTACCTGGACATTATGGCTCACAAAATACCAAGATCATAACAAATAGTTGTCTTAATTGCAAGCCGGTACTTGTACGTGATGCCTCTTGCAAACACATAGACCATTCATCATCATTTTGTAGCAAATCCCTGGCACTGCAAGCTTCCTTGAAAGTGGCATAGGTTTGTTCGTTGAAAGTGCGAAGCTCCTCAAATGATTTACAACCCTTGCATATGGTAAGCAACATATGCAAATAATAAAGATTGCTTGCATTGGGAACACAATTGTACATTCTCCTTATAGTATCACCTCTTTGCCTATGTGACCACACTTTATTAGTGGGGTTCCAAACCCATTCGGAGGGAGAATCTATATATAATAGATCATTTGCTTCTGGATATTGTTGATTCGCTACAAACCACTCAGTAAGTGTTGTCTTTCTATTATCATCATTATTCACCAAATTGCATGTTATTAGAGTCTCCAAAAGCAACCATATTCTGTTGTGGAAGATGCACTTGCAAACGCAATATATCACGCTTTTCCTCATGCAATAAGAATCCAAAAGTTCTCCAAATTGCCTCTGATGCGGATTCATAACGTGCATCTAAATAACTCTTGATTTCATCAAGAACACCTTCTCCATCTTGGAGCACAACTATGGCCCTATCATGTCCTTTGTACACATACTTATAGAGATACTTCACTGCTGATATGGTTGAGCATATCTCTACATTGATGTGAGCTTTATATCTTAGAGACAACAATGGATTATAGGGAACAATCTATCTGTTACCAAGCCTCTCTTGTTTTTGAACCACATATTGACCATCATCTTGCCGCATATACCTTGGATATCCATCACCATCAACAGAAGTAGATTCACAAAACTCGCGTGGGTATTTGAATCTACATCTTCGATCTACCATGCATGGAGCATTTGGATCCAATGTGCCACACGGACCATGAACATTGCAACGACTCACAACAGCATACAAATCAGAAAATAAATTTTTATCTGGAAGTTCAACGCAAACCATTCTATCGTAATGCCACATCTCTGTCGGCTTATATTCGGATGCAAGAATCAGTAAGATATGAGCATGGGGAAGACCTCTCTTCTGAAATTCTATCACACAAACATGTCCAACCTTTCCAAAGATAGCCCTTTTAAGAAGCAAGTCCATCAAATCTTTGAATTTATGATAAAAGACACGTGTAGTCAAGTGAGGACGATCAAAAGCAGTCTGTTCTGGCAATAACGCATCTTCTATTTCTTTCCACCTTGGGTTGCATCTGAAAGCTATGAATAGATCAGGCTTTCGTCTCTTACGTACGATTGCCATAGAATCTTGATAGAGTTGCTGCATGTACCGAGGTCCCCCCACAAAAGATGAACGCAATATAATTCTTCTTCCAACATTAACACCCATGACCCCATCCGCATTGTCACTGGAAGCAAGCATGTCTTCAAGGCCTTGATACACTTCTGCAGGAATTGATCTCTGATTGTTTCTAAACCATAATAACCTTGAATCCTCCATAGTATTGTAGGCATCAACAATGTACTGCTGCAACAATCGTCCTCCACGTAAAAGGCATTCTATGGTGTCACTCCTAATCTGCAACCTAAAAGTGTAGTATTGTTTTTGTATAATAAATTGTTGCTCATTGGGAGTTTTCGGTATATATGGATACCACCCATCCTCTCCATTAGGAAATAATAGAACATATAGTAAAGGCATATATGATCGATGTAGGTTGGAGATCCTTTTAAGCCCCCCATCATAATACTGCAATACAATATCACGATGGACGATGTTGCTCTCATCTCCTTGCCCTGGCATAATTGTTGCAACCTCAGATCCACGTGGAGCTAAATATTGCCAACCATTTGTACGCTTTTCAGTAATGACCATCTTCATATTTGGGATTCCTTCATTCCCCATTGTTGTAGCAGCAAACCGAAGGCATTTGCATATGGGTTAACACGATGCATCATAGCCTGCAAACTATGCAAGGAATCTCTATCTAAATCTGGCACATGATGCAATCTATTGTTGAGCTCATTCTCTGCATCAAAAAAGTACAATTGTGCAAAGCGAGGGATCTAATCCACTCTTCCGCATGGTGTCATGGGCCCAATATTATGGTAGATGGCACCATGAACTTTAAAAGTGTACACACCTCTCCCTCGCGTAAGTTTCTCATCAACATGAGCACCCAAAGAGGCAAAAGCCAATACATTATTATATGCTCTGATGTGTTTAAGAATTTTTTTGCTCTTGGTAGTACCACCTTGCATCAATTCTTTGAGCTCCATTGGTGGATCACTCAAAGGAAGTAATTTGACTTTTCCTGATAGGCAACAATACTTACCTACAAATGTGCGTATAGACCTACCTTCAACCTTCCAAGCACATGCACTACAAAAGGAGCACATAAAATTTAAGCCACCCAAGTTGTGGACCAAGCATTTTCCATGGTAGAGGGCAAGCATAGAGTCATGCTTCATGATTGTTGCATTTGGATAAATGCAACGAATAGATAGACAATAATGCTCAATTTTAGAGAATCCTCCTTCTTCAAAACAATGCAAGGATGTTGTTGTTGACCCTCCCAATTGTTGGCAACTCCAATAACGGAAGGTACTTCTAAAGGTCTAGTGCTTTGAGCATTTGTAGTACAATTTTCAATATGCATAGCCATTGCCTCTGTTTGTTGACCGCCATGGCTTAAATTCATGATATTCACACAATCTCCTAAAATACCCAATGGAATTCGCTGCAAAGATCGTTGAGCCCTAGCCTGTACTGTTTCTCGCCTAGATTTTCGAGAAATGTTGCACAATCTAGCTCGATGTGTGTGTCCTGGGGACAAAACCCGTGGTCCGGACACCATCTGTGTTAAATAAATTTTTTTAAAGGTTGTCAATAAATTTGAGTCTTCTAAATGGGAAGATTTGCATCTATCTAATATGAGACACCAATCTACTTTTCCCTGACTATTTGTGTCACATAAGTTTGGCATGAATTACTTTTCATTCCATATCTCCTTTCCTCCCCCTTTCGCTACCTGAGAGAGAGAGAGAGAGAGAGAGAGAGAGAGAGAGAGAGAGAGAGAGAGAGAGAGATACTACAATGATAATTTGAAGTTTTGCAACATCATTAGATAAAAAAACATTACATTTTAGGATAGGATATAGTAACACCCCCTTGTGCGTTAGGCGTGGCAATGATAATTTGAAGTTTTGCTACAACATTAGTTAAAAAAACATTACATTTTAGGATAGGATGTAGTAACACCTCCCTGTGAGTTAGGCATGACAACACGACTAAGTCTCCTATCGCTGGCATTCAAGCGATTAATTGCAATTTTTAAGGTCTTCATCTCAGACCCTAAATCTGCTACATGCACTTTCAAAGCTTCAACTTGCTCCTTGTGTTCTTTAAAGGTCCTAATCTCAAACCCCAAACCTATTACATGTGCCTTCGAGGCTTCGACTTGGTCCTTGTGTTCCTTGAAGCACAAAGACAATTGTTGCACAACCTCATTCTGGAAATTTTCCATGAATGTATAGATTTCATGTTGATTGATTTCCAAATGTGCAGTTTCATCCTTGATACTCTGCAATGCCAAAATCACCTCCTCTCGAAAGGTGATGTGGTCTTCTTCACCTTGAACTTGTTTGCAAACCTTTTGTAAGTAGTTTTTGCACTCTTGTTGGACAGCTTCGTTGTGTTCACAAAGTCCATGAATGATTTGTAAATGCTTTGAAGGACCCTCGCAATTCAATTGCCCCCCTGATCTGGCCAACTGCTTTGCGGCTTGCACCTATTTCACTCTGGAGGTGTAGGCATGATGACCTCATTTACATCATGATCTCCTTGAGAAACATTCCCAGAGTCGGAAGAAGGGCTATCCATCACTAAAAGAGAATAGATGCATCGATTAATTGCAATTGATCATGAAAATGTATGTTGGTTAAGTAGAAACAAATTATGATGAAGTGGAATAACTTAGGTCTAAAAAGAGAGAGACACTTGTCACTGCTTAGTCATGGAGGTGCATATAGCATGAATATATATACAGAGGGAGATAGATAGATAGATAGCTCGGCCATGCTCTTTGGCAACAGCTGTACCTAAAAGAGCTGTGGGGAAGCCCTCCATGTGTCAAATTATAATTAATTATAAACCTAGTCATGAGATTCATATAACATGGATACATATAGAGAGGGAGATAGAAAGATAGATAAAGAGGGGGGGGGGGGGGGGAGGTCCACATTCGGCCAAGCATCAGGCTTTCATCTAGAGAGACGTCTCCACTTCACATCCACTAAAAATAGGCCATAGCTTTATGGCCCTAGCCCTATCTATTGTTGGCAATGTGCTTCACTTGCCATGGTCGCACTTAAAAATGACCAAGTTTTTCATATCAATGCATACTCAACCCGATTACAATAACCATTGGTAAAGGCTTTGACAAACATTACATGCAAAATGGCCATGAAGTCAGTGTTGCACCTCTTTCCCAGTGTCTAGGAAAAATGTGTCTCAGCTTAATATTGTGGCGTTTTCAAAGATGGGTTCTGAATGAGAATCACGTGTCGATGGCTACATGTGATTATCCAATCATCTATGTGCTTTGGCCTCAAATCCAAGTGTCTATATAATGTGGACACTTTCACATTGCCAATTGTCTTAATAAGGATAGGAGAATTGACCATGTGAGTCCTAATCTCAATAATTCTTTTCTAATGAGTTTTCTTAGGCATACATTTCAAATGGTTGTGATGGCATCTAAATAATCCCATCTAAATAGTATTATTAAAGAAATTTTGGAAGAATTATTGAGAAATCAATTTATTTTCTTTAATCTAAAATAGCTCTACAAAATTAATGAACAAAATGAGTTTCATTATTGGCTAACAATGGATTGTGTAGTGTCCATCCATGAAATTATTGGCATTTTTAAAACTAAAAATGCTTGGCAGCGCTGCATGGCACTGACAGTGGCGTCGGCGAGTATGGTTGCAGTGTGGGCACACTGTGCTGCATGGCGCCGACAGGTACGGTTGCAAGATGGCTCAAGGTTGATGGTTGGATCGCCTCTGGGTAGACAGCACCTTCAAACAATTCAAACGAAAAAAAGAATACATTAGCTCTCTGTGGCAACGTAGAGAGAGATAGCCAAATCGTAGCGATAGACAACTTAGTCTCTACAACTCACCTTGCAACACGGTCGTCGGCTAGCAGCAACATCTATTTCGCTGATATGTGATTTTCACTACAACACTAAATGAAGATATCGACGCGCCTATATCGACGGCCATGCCTTTCCACACGTATATCGATGACATTAGCGGACGTCGCTATACGCGTCGCAATGTGCGTCGATATATGCGTGGAAAGGCTTTATTTGCCACGCGTATAGTGATGCGTATATCGACGCCAAAAAAATTGGGGGAAAAAAGCGAAACCCGTGCGCAGGGGCCATTTTCACCTGTTCGGGTCTTGGCCGAAACCTGCTGCGCAGGTATTATGTCCATCTCCACCCTCCCCAACCCCTCTCTCTTGCTCTCTCTCTCTCTCTCTCTCTCTCTCTCTCTCTCTCTCTCTCTCTCTCTCTCTCTCTGAGAGAGAGAGAGAGAGAGAGAGAGAGAGAGAGAGAGAGAGAGAGAGAGAGAGAGAGCGGTGTGTGTGTGTGTAGAAAGAGAGAGAGAGAGAGAGAGAGAGAGAGAGAGAGAAGAGAGAGAGAGACAGAGGTGTGTGTAGGAAATAGAGAGAGAGAGAGAGAGAGAGAGAGAGAGAGAGCGGCGCGTGTGTGTGTAGGAGAGAGAGAGAGAGAGAGAGAGAGAGAGAGAGAGAGAGAGAGAGAGAGAGAGAGAGAGAGAGAGAGAGAGAGGTGTGTGTGTGTAGGAAAGAGAGAGAGAGAGAGAGGTGTGTGTGTGTGTGTGTAGGAAAAAGAGAGAGAGAGAGAGAGAGAGAGAGAGAGAGAGAGAGAGAAGAGAGAGAGATAGATAGATAGATAGATAGATAGTTCTATTATCGTCCTGGGAGGTCAAATATGACCTATGGGACCAAATGAACATGTCACGTGGTGTGAGTGGAGTTCATAAGTGACTCTCGATGCTAAAAAAATGGTTGAAATGAGCGTCGCAATAGAGAGTCCACATCGTGGTTGGGAGAGGAATATGTAGGGAGAGCTCAGGCTGAATATATGGGAAAAGAGGACCTAATGTGGTCAAAAGCTGAGCACTCAAGTAGTGTGTGGTACTCACTCTCTCGCACTTGACGAGGGCATAAGTGCAAAGTCGATGACACTCCTCGCCAGTGCCCCAACGTCCTGTCTCGCAGCGTAGAGAATGGGAGCTAAGACGAATGGAGCAATGGTGCGGATCGCACTCAACGGGATGGGCTCAAGGATGTAGGAATGGGTTCGGTTACCTCGTTCCGAGAAGAAGAGAGATTTGTAGTTTGGGGCAACGTGTGTGGTGTAATGGCTGAAGCGAGAACCTCCGGATTTCTCCCAAGCCATGATACATTGGCGTTGTAAGAAGGCCTCATTAACTTGGGAGTCGATCGACGCATCCTTGACCAAGTGACATGCATCCCATCTTCCAAACCATTTCTTGATATCAAGCATCCACCCCGAACTTAGTATTTTGCTCTTGCATGTCTTTTGAACCTGTTGACTTGCTTCATATGTGATTCTAGGAAGTCGATGCAAAGGGCTACGTTGTGTCTTACGCATGTACTCCACAACCCTTTCCATGCCCAAGACCTCAATGGGAAGCGATCCGGACTCAAGAAGTAAGAGCATGTAGGGTGTTTGTGTCTTGACTTGAGAAAGTTGGTGAGAAAACGCTTTTGGACATTCTCAAACTCTTTCCAAGTAGACTTCCGATGCTTCCACCCCACACCTCCACTCCATAAAGAAGCACCGGTGTCACCAATGTGTCAAAGAGGTACTTTTTGAGAGCCCAACACTTGATCTCTCCTGCATTGCACATGTTCTCAAATGCATAATAAGCCCTCTTTCCGGCTTCCAAGCGACGCATTGCACAATCCTTCCATTTATGATTGGATGGAACCTCAAGGCCAAGGTACTTGAAGTGATCTACCACTTCAAGTTTCTCATTGTTGTATACAATGCATGGATTTTCGTCATTGAGGGTCTTTACAAGCATAACCTTGGTTTTGGATCCATTCACGATCAGCCCGCTATGTAGGCAAAAGCGTTCCAAGACACTCATAAGCTTTTGTGCATCTTCTGAGAGAGAGAGAGAGAGAGAGAGAGAGAGAGAGAGAGAGAGAGAGAGAGAGAGAGAATCAATGTATGCTTAGGAAATTAAAACTAAAGAAAAAAAAATTAAAGAGAGAAATGAAATGAAATGTTATATTAACGTCTTCGAAAGGCCAAAGTGACCTATGAGACATGAGACAAGAAAGTTACAATGTGATGGATCTGATACAAAGTCAGAGTAAGAAGATGACAAAATAAAATATCATGGAATCCTAAACTGCTGGGTGTGGACTAAACGGCTAAACGAGCTAGTTGGGATAGGTAGATCTCCTCCATAGTCAGTACTCTGACTGGACGTTGTGCATGTTGAGCCAAAGTGACCTAGCTAGATCCTCTGATGCAGCATCTATCGATGTTGTGTAGTCCTCCGCAGTCGTGGGCGTCTAGATCTCCCTAGATCAGTCGCTCGTTCAATCATTAGAGAGATAGGGAAGTAGAGAGAGAGAGAGAGAGAGAGATAGAGAGAGAGAGAGAGAGATAGGAAATAGAGAGATAGAGAAAGAGAGTTATATATCTATATATATATATATATATTATATATATATATATATATATATATAGAGAGAGAGAGAGAGAGAGAGAGGAGAGAGAGAGAGAGAGAGAGAGATAGGGAGGAAGTGGAGCTCCAGGAGTTATGGCAGAGAATAGGAAAATAGAGAAATAGAGAGGGATAGGAAAATAGAGAAGAGAGATAGCGAGAGCGAGATCGAGAGAGAAAGAACGAGAGATAGGGTACGTAGACAGAGAAGAAACTATGGGACTAAAAGAGGCAAAGGGGTTTTGTCTGCTACATGCATTGCCATGTACACCTGGGAGTGCACGTATGTGTCTACCCATATAGGATTTGACCAATAAAGACGAGATTTTGACCCAGTGGTCCTGATCTCCGTACACCTCTGGACCGAGGTGTACAGAAATTGGGCAAGACTAGAGAATGCGAGGTAGTTTACATTGTGAGGAGTATATATATATATATTAAAACAACATTCATAATCATTGTAGATGGCAACATCATCAACTAACATGGAGGAAAAGATTGCATGCTCGTGCATGCTCTGCAAGTATCGAATCCTGCACAAGCGTAGGATATGTAATGAGCATGTGCACAAGTACGGAGAGTTTGATAGAGAAACCGTACAGAATTTGCGATATGACTCCTACAGAACGGGCATTGATTTCCGTGATATAGCACCTACATCTGAGAGAGAGAGAAAAAAGATTATGCGTGAACGTCCGACCAATATAGAGCCACGGATGGAAGCAGAAAAGGGCTTACAGACAAAAGATGACCGCATGGAGGAGATGTTGGATGCCTTCTTCCAGACAAGCGAGGAGAACGCGAACGAAGCAGCACCAGAAGCCGTGCGCCTATCTCCTAAAGACATGTTGAGAAACTTGGCACGTCAACCAATCTATGAAGGCGCCAAAATATATGTGCTTCGTACTTGTCTTGCGTTTTTGAATCTTCAGTCAGTGTACGGGTGGTCAGATGCAAGCGTCACTGCTTTGTTTAGGTACGTAATTTACAAAAGAGATTTTTTGATTGTAACGGTGATGTGCTCGAAGAGCTTTAATTTTAATTTAATGTGGCTTAAACAGGTTATTGCGGGAGCAACTTCTCCCGGCTGGCAATGAAATGCCCCCCTCCAGGCCAGACGCAAATCAACTTCTGACCTCAGTTGGCTTGGACTACAACAAGATTCATGTATGTCCAAATGATTGCATTCTTTTTCGTAATGAATTCGCAGATTGTCTATCGTGTCCTA
The DNA here is from genome assembly GCF_014529385.1 of Adiantum capillus-veneris. Classification (NCBI taxonomy): domain Eukaryota; kingdom Viridiplantae; phylum Streptophyta; class Polypodiopsida; order Polypodiales; family Pteridaceae; genus Adiantum; species Adiantum capillus-veneris. The sequence continues at coordinate 16,165,710 of NC_140932.1, read as the reverse complement.
AGTGCGGAGCAATGCGCTACAAACAAGATACAGTTGGCGAGACAGTGCCAGCTAAAGTGTTGCGGAATTTCCCTATTATTCCTAGGATAAAAAGCATGTTTCATTGTGGTTTCATTGCAAAGTTGATGCGGTGGCATTCTACGAATAGATCCACTGACGCAACATTTAGGGTGCCTGCTGATTCGAAGGCTTGGAGGCACGTTGAAGATACCTGGCCACATTTTAAGAGTGAACCACGCAATTTGCGTTTGGGCATGGCAATGGATGGAGTCAATCCATTTGGCTTGAGAAGCTCGTCATGGAACACTTGGCCTGTGTGCCTTATCAATTACAACCTCCCGCCGTGGCTTGCTATCAAGAAGGGTCATTTGATTTTAAGCTTGATTGTACCTGGTAAGTTCAAAGCAAAAAGCATGGATGTTTATCTAGCTCCACTAGTTGACGAGCTCCAGGAGTTATGGCATGGGATCGACATAGCAGATGCGGTTGAACCAGTAGGACAACAGCATGCAAGGATCCATGGACTTCTTATGTGGACTATGCATGATTGGCCAGGATACAGAGAAGCTTCTAGTAATGGTTATTGATTTACAAAATTCTCGCTATTCGCAAGCCCTTTGCCTTGGCCTGATTCATGCTTTGATATATGCAGGACTAACAACTTCGGGATACAATGCATGTCCAATTTGCGGGCAGTGTTTGGATGTGCGCTATTCTACCTCTCTTCGAAAGACAATTTATCAAGGCCACCACCGTTATCTTCCAGATGGCCATCACTTGCGCAAAGGCCAGCTTGGTCGCGTCGAATGCCGTCCTATGCATGTTCAAGAGTGGCGTCGCCGATGGGAGCAACATGAGGGGCAACGTGTTCCAGGAATGAAACGTTTGTCCATTCTCCATATGTTGCCGTACTGGGGTGATCTACTAATTAACCATTTGCTGGATCCAATGCATATATTCAAGAATGTGGGAGAGCTCCTCTAGAAGACAATCATGGGAATGAAAGACAATCGAGCTTCACGAGATGATTTGCAGTCGGTTGAAAAGATGCCAGAGCTGTGGCCTTTCACCAATGCAGCTGGTCAAACAAGGGTGTTGCACGGGACACCATCAAACATCGACGAGATGCAGCCCCGAATGCTTTCAGGACCGGCTCGCCGAAGCCTTCGGGCATCCCACACGAGACGTGGCTGCAGATCAGGGAGGATGAACGGACAGCGGCCACGCGGTTCAGACAGCAGCGTGAGGCCGCGCAGGTACGACAGATAACTAGGGAGACATCTTATCTTGGCAGCGAAGGCTTTGACACCTTTTGCTATGAGTTTGTGAGTTTCTAATCCAATCTTAACTATGGCGTTTTTTAAAACGCGATGAATCATGTATTTTTATTACTTTGATTTTTGTATAAACGCAGAATCTTGCGATGCATCGAGCTCCATCACGCGAGGAGGAGTCAGATGGATATCGCAGAGGTATCTATGAAGTACTGAATGATCTTGAAGCTTCAGGAGAGCCTGTAGACTGGGAGGCCTTACAGTCTCGCTGATTGCTTGAGGTGAGACGTTAATATGTGTGAGTTGATTTAATTAAGTCAGTATATGTGAAGTAATATCAATACTAATTTTGTGAGTTGTCCTATGTGCAGGTTGCGACGTCTAGTCATTAGTGGACCAGATTTCATCTATATGCTTTGTGAGACACAGACACGCTTCTGTATCTCTTTTTGTACAAACAGTTAGTGTTCAAACAGTTATTGTTTCCCTTATGGTTATGATTATTGTCATTGTCATTGTATAGACAGTTATTGTTTCTCTTTCTGGTTATGCTTATGGTTATTGTTAATTTTGTTTATGGTTATGGTTATCTGCATTATGGTTTTGATCAAAGTGGTTATAGCCGGTTATGGTTTTAAGTTATGGTTATGCTTTTAAGTTATGGCTATGCTTTTCAGTTGGTACGGTTGTCTTTCATTGGCCTTAAATCTCATGTGAGATCCTACATGGATAGCATGTAGGAAGCGTATACATGATATGGTTTTTTTTTTTTGAAAAGTTTACGTAAAAACAAAGGGAACTCTGCCGAAATTTCTGCGCGCGGGAGCATGGTTGATATTTTGGTGCTGCTCGCTTTCTTGGACAGAGGGCAGGAAGTCTGGTTGTGGCTGTGTCCATCTTTTAACTGGGCACAGGCTAGGCTACCTGCCCTCTGCCCAAGAAAATTTTCTTCTGCTATGTGCGTCGCTATGCACGTCGCTAATAGCAACTGGTTTCACAGCAACGCGCATAGCGACGGGCCGCGTTGATATCTGCTTCGATAACACATTTTTTTGTTGTAGTATTTATAGCACACAAAGGTGAGTCGAAGGGTCGCTTGCAACGTTTTCTTCTTTTCTTACAATGCACTTGCAACGTTGGCCGGAGTTGAAAGAGAGGCTCCTTTTGAAGACACGTGGCGGCCTGAATGTGAGGCTCCTTCATAAAAAGTATAGAAGGTAAAACTTTGAATTAAAGAAAGTGAAAAGTTTACATGGACCCACAAGTAGGAGGAGGATCACCGAGAGATGCTAAAATTTTAGGGCTTAGAACTTCGGAGCTTTTAAAGTGGGATTTAGAGCTTAGAGATCTAGAGTTTTAAATTTGTAAAGGGAGCTCTAAAGTTTAAGGAGGTAGAATTTTTAAAGTGGGATCTAAACATAAGGCTTTAAAACTAGGGATGTAGAGCTTATGGGTGCTTTTCTAATCCAATTCCCTATGCTTTCAGTTTTTTTTTATTTTTTTATAAAGCTTAGAGATATAGAACTTTTAAAGTAGGATCTAAGTTTAAATCAAAGCCTAAAATTGACACCTATTTTTTTTTTTTTAAAAGCCTATAAAAAATAACAAGTGCTTTAAAAAAACATCATGTCATTTGACATGCTAGAAACTCAAAATTGCTTGTCAATATAAGTTGATCGCATTACACAAAGCATATGAAAGAGGGCTTGGCAAATTGCATGTCAAAAAGAAATTTCTATTGTTGCCTGGCAGGCTGGTGATTTTATCACTTGTTGATCACTTCTTCCTTACCTGCAGTACCTTTTGAGCCTTGGACCCTTAGTAGAGGATTTTGCACAGGGATGGGATGGGGTAGGCTATTGTCAGTCCAAGACTTACTACTAATGACTCCGGCACTAAGCTCTAAACTCCCCGACACATTTGAGTTTGAGCAGGATGGCCACAGCAGACGCCCTCTCCCCCTTAGGGCGCAGCTGATTGCTCAACCTACGTAAAGAGTTCCAAGAGGAGGTACATTGACAAATATAGTATCCCCCATCTCTCTACTCAACGTTTTCTCTGCAAAACTATAAGATTTTGAACTTAGATTAAGGATTTTCAATGGCAAGTTGGAAGGAAGACAACCACTCTCTATCCTCAACTTTATCTTTACGAGTCTACAAGATCTTCAAGTTGAGAATGTCCCATATGGATTATGGCTGGGATTGCCTCATGGGTGCCTGCATAAAATGCTTCATGCATCCCAAGCAGGGGACAAGCAGATGCTCTGATTGCAGCATATGTACGAAGTCAGCAAATTTTTGGCCTCTCATTTTTGGATTATACGCTGATCACAGGATATGTTCAAAATAATCAACGATTGGTTGTTGGGTTCTCGAAAGGAATGCTATGTATGCAAAGAGTGGTGAACAGCAGAGATCATCAACATTACTTGACTTTCATTACCGCAGCAGTATTAATCAATAAAATGCATCATCAGAATGTAATGAATTGAAGGTATGGACACTATCTGGCACTGCAGAAAATGCTTCATGGATGTCTAGCAATTTCTTTGATTGCAAGATATGCCCAAAATGGGCGAGGTTACGAAGCTACAATGGTTGGAGTATATTTGTCCTCTCACCTTAACACCATGCGCAATTGTCTTGGAGAGCCTTCCATGCAATGTCCTCTGCTGGAATGCCTGATTGCAAGGTCATCAACAGATGTAGCAGAATGGTATTCTTCCACATACAATGCAGTTTGTTTGCTGTTGGTCATCTAGGTCTGGTTAAAAGGGCCAAGAACCGACCGATAGCATGTGCCCCTCCAGCATTGTTTGCTGGGTGCTTGGAAGAGATGCTTTGTATGCAATGTGTGGCAGGCTGCAGAAAAGCATAAGAATCATTTGACTGCTTTAGAGCAGCAATATGATCCTCTGGACTGCATTAAGATAACTCATCGATAGAATGGACCCTATTTAGGACTACCTCATGGGTGCTTGCAAAAAAAAAAAAAAAAGAGTTCTTCCACCACATTGGAAACAAGTTTTGAACTGAACTTCTCTTTTTCATTTGGAGGCGACATCAAAATTGTCTTCATGCAATTCTCTCGGAAAATTCTTATGAAAAAATCATTTGTGCTGTGTATAATGTTTGCACACCATCATCATCATCACAGAGTGATTTGGAACATCAGAAAGCTGTAGCCTAGTCTTGTAGCTGTGTATAATGTTTGCACATCATCATCATCATCACAGAGTGATTTGGAACATCAGAAAGCTGTAGCCCTAGTTTGACATTGCAGAGCAAGCATTGGAATTTGCTAAACAGATGCGAGTAGAGGGGTTTTCGGGAAACTCTGCCACCTTTGTTTACAGATCGAAAGCTTGTGGCATAATTGCAATGACAGATGAGGGCACAAAGATATTGTCATTGCAGGGTTTTCATCACATGGGTGTGGCGAACAAGCATTGGCTGCTTTTGAACAGATGAGCTTTGAAGGGATTCTTCCAAACTATGTTACTTCTGTTTGTGCCCTCCAAGCTTGTGAAATTCTTGGAGCCATAGACAAAGGGAGAGAAATACATGCTGAAATATGTAGGCAAGGGTTTACGGAAAAAGAAATAGCTGTCAGCAATGCACTTGTAAATATGTATGCCAAGTTTGGTTTGTTCAGTCAATCATGGAGTGTCTTGTACAATTCTCTATTACAGGCTATGTCTATCATTAGTGTCTTGATTGCAGGCTATGTCTATCATTAGTGTAGTCAGGAAGCACTTGTATGCTTTGAACTTATGCAGCTCGAGACGGTCCCTCCAAATCCAGTCATGTTGATATGTGTTCTCAAAGCTTGTGGAAATGTTGGGGCACTGGACAAAGTTGTCAAGATCCATGCGCAGATGTTAAAGCATGGGATGATGGGAAGTGAGTCTGCTGCTGGCAATGTACTGGTGGATATGTATTGCAAGTGTGGCTTTCTTAAAAAAGCTCGGGAACTGTTTGATCATCTTGTGACCAGAGATGTAGTTTCTTGGAATGCTTTGATGTTCGGCTATGCTGACCATAATCATGCCAGCGAAGTGTTAAGTTTTTTTGGAGCAAATGCAACTTGTTGGGGTCTCTCCAGATGCTGTCTCATTTATTTGCATTTTGAAAGCTTGTGGAACCCTTGGGGCCATACAGAAGGGAACTGAAATTCACAATGAAATTTCCAGGAGAGGACTGTTAGAAAGAGATTGTATTATTGGCAACGCACTCGTTGATATGTATGCAAAGTGTGGTCTCCTTGCAAGGGCTTGTTTATTGCATTTTTACCCAAAAAATCAACTTTTTAGAGATTTTAGATGCAAACAAGCACTTCAACAAATAAATCAATGGTGAATCGCTATAGATCCAAATCAGATCCCTTACCTAAAGCTACTCCTACTCATCATATGGGGTTTTGCATTTATGAGTAGAAAAAAGCTTCACTGCCATGCATGGGCTATCAAACACTTTTATCACTTCATACATCACTCGACCACCAACAACTACTATAATCTACAACTAATACTACAAATCCTAACTAAATCTATCTAGTCGCAGACCTTCTGCAAGGCCCACGCTTCGTGGCTGGCCACTTAATCTCGAAATATCCTCTTCCAGATCCGCTTAAGAAAAATGCTCTCTTTAGTCAAAACTAAAGCATGCAACCATCACACGAGTGCTAGTAGAATTACCTACTTAAGTCCCAGTGTCCCTGGCAGCGCCGCCAATGTTGCGGGAGCGAATCACGCCACCTATAAAGTGCATGCAACACTACCTAGATCAACATAATGTCAATCGAGGACACAAATGACACGATAGGCGCACATAGGCAATCTCTATAGCTTGTCAGGTTGAGACCATCCCACACATGCAACACTTTGGAAGGCCAACTAAACCAAAACCAAGAATCTCATAGCCCTCAACTACACCACCCAACCCACAGACAAACAAACAAAAGGAAACTCACCGAATCATACCAAAATAATACGAAACTTAAGGAACACATCCTCTCACTAGGATCCACCTGCCCCAGAAAAAAAAACTAATAAACATCTCGCATGCTGTCGATTGGTTAACAACAAGGGAATCGACAACAACAAGGGAATGAGGTTGAAGATGATTGATTTGAAGTGAAAATTTTTCCTTTTGTTGCACTGTAGATTGTTACAAAGGGGTTAAAATTGGCCATTGAAAACAGTCATTTGAAAGCTTGAGGGAGTCTTTATGCAAAGAGATATTGAGATTTTTGAAAACAATGCAATGAGAAAATCATTTGATGTTTGCTTGCAAATTGTGGAGTTTCATGAATAACCCAAGATTGTAAACGAAGCTGAATTCATGGAGCCGAAGTAGATTTTTCACCATCATTCCCTAGGTAGTTCATAGCATGTGAAGCACCTCTTATTAATAATACCAATATTAATAGTAAGTGACCATTTCATTATAAGTCAGGGGGCTCCTATCAAGCTACTGCTCGATCTCATTTGAAAAGGCTATATAGTATACCCCATATCCATCAAATCATCAATAGCCAACATGGGCAATCAAGAGCCCATAGTACTCGGCATATATAGCATTTTCCAACATCTACACCTCAGCACCCTGAGTCTCTCTCTAGAGTTTCCTCCCATCAACATTTCTCCATCGGCATGGCGCCCTGAGTGTAGCAAATACACATGCATTTTCAGCCAACAGATCAACCTCACCATCGCCAGAACCTCCAGCACCCTAGCGTTAGCAAATTTCAACCAATTGCCTCATGTCAGCCAGCATCCCTTGCGTTTTTGCATCAGAAGATGAGTCTCTCAGTTTTCAACCCATAGTCTCATCAAAGTTTGCAGACCCAAGCCAGTTTTCCTAGCGTTTTCATATTTCAGCCCTTAGCCTCTCCATACCGTGAGTCCAAGCATCCAGTGCATGATCCCATCAGCATCTCGGCATCTAGATCCATTGTATCAACATTTGTGCAATGTAAAGCAAATACCACTCTACAACTCTAGCAATAGAGTGGGGGGCCCTTGGAGGGAGTTTTGAGACCCCGTCTCATGTTAGTCTTCTTTGTCTCTTCTCTCTCTCTTTCACATCTCTCTCACGGAAGTAAAAGGAACCTTGTATATGTAGTAAGCATTAATCCTAAGCTATCACCATCAACACTTCCTCTGCACTTTAGAGGGTATGTGAAAACCTGCTTACTTGTCTCCATATGATGAAGCTAGAAAGGGAACACGAGGTGCAATAGCCGATAGAGCTGCAGAGGCACCCACAAAATTGAAGACCAAAAGTAGAGCTTGAGTGGCCGCAAAACGTGGCACAAACCGAAGAAATTACTGACGGGTAATTACAACGCTAGGAAGCTTTTAGACGCCAGTTAATTGAAGCAGGTTACTTTTTGTGCTTTAGCACACCATGTAAAAATAACTTGTGCTTTTGGGTTATGAAGTAGAAGGCATGACCTCAATTGTAAGAAAAATTGTACGAATGGCCTCACAGAGAACATTTATAACTTGACCGTTCATAAATTAATAAGATATACCACCAAGGACGCTCGACTTGAGGGCCAATACTCTCTGAAGAGGAATTCTTTACCTTGTGGTTTACGAGTGCAATGTGTGATCTCTCTCTATTTTGTTTTCATATTTCAAGTGAGTTATCCGACCAGGGGGTGGTTACAACAGTCTAAGACACAACCGAATCCAATCAACAAGACAAGTTGAGAGAAGTCAAAGTTGGCATCCTCATGGAACACTTTCTTGCTTATGGTCCTAGACCGCTTTTTTGGAGCTTCTTGGAACACATTGTGCTCTCTGCCATCCCCCTAAGGTGTTCCCTTGAGACTACAGCTACCACAGTTCTTTATCAGCTATGTATTTTGGTGTCATGGAGGCTATATCGATGTCCCCCTCCGTCACTATCTCACACGGGGTCAACCAAGGGGGATCTAAGGCCCAATTTTGGGGATGCAGAGCGGCTTTGATTTGAGCCGTCCAATCGCCCGGTGAGCTAGGGGTGAACTAAGGATGAATTTGGGGCGAAAATCGCGCTCCAAGTTCACACTAGCGCATGTCGCTACCCATGTTGACATGGCACGCGATCACACCCAAGTTCACTAAATGATCCGACGGCTGAGGTTAAAGTCCTCCCCCCTCCCCCCCCCCCCAAACCCCCAAAATTTGGGCCCTAGATCCCCTCTTGACCATATGTCCGTGCCATATAATGGTGAGGGATACCCCCCTCCCAAACCAACAAACTAGCATTTTGTGTGCACACTTTAGCAATCGGCCAAGGTGGGCGCACTTTTGCTGGCAACATGATTGGAGAATCCCCCTCGAGATTTTCTTTCGTCCTCCTTGTCCATTGTATGGGCCAGGATTCTGAGGTTTTCTTTTCTTGGGCGAGGCCTTTTCACGGTTCAGATGGTAAGTCTCTTTTGGAGCATTAAAACTACACTTTCGGACTCCTGCCTAGAGGTTCTCATCCCTTGGGCTTCTAGGTGCCTATTCCTTGCTTTTTCCTCCTTACCTGCCATACCTTTCGAGCCTAGAGGATTTTGCACATGGATGAGGTAGGCTATTGTCATCCCACTAGCGTGAAGGGACCGGGGTCCAAAACAAGGCCACCTTCAAAGTAAATGGAAAATACCACCAAAAAATACGAGAAGTATGATTGGGAATGGCAAGAGCTTAATATGAGCTATCTTTTTGTATCAACTTCATTGAAAACTGTCATTCCTATTAAGTAATTCATATCATTCAAGATTGAATGTCCCTCTATTGGCCCCCATGTTTTAAGTGGCCTTTTATTACCACAGCAGTATTAATCAATAAGATGTATCAGCAGAATGTAATGAATTGAAGGTATGGACACTATCTAGCACTGCCTTGTGGGTGCTTGCAGAAAATGCTTCATGGATGTCTAGATATGCCCAAAATGGGCGAGGTTAGGAAGCTACAATGGTTGTTGGAGTATATTTGTTCTCTCACCTTAACACCATGCGCAATTGTCTTGGAGAGCCTCTTCCATGCAATGTCCTCTGCTGGAATGCCCTGATTGCAAGGTCATCCACAGATGCAGCAGGATGGTAATCTTCCACATACCCTGCAGTTTGTTTGCTGTTGGTCATCTGGGTCTGGTTAAAAGGGCCCAGAACCGATTGATAGCATGTGCCCCATCCAGCGGGTGCTTGGAAGAGATGCTTTGTATGCGATGTGTGGCAGGCTGCAGAAAAGCATAAGAATCATTTGACAGCTTTAGAGCAGCAATATGATTCTCTCATGTGTGCTTGCAAACAAAAGTAAAGGTTTCTTCCACCACATTGGAAACAAGTTTTGAACTGAACTTCCCTTTTTCAGTTGGAGATGACATCAAAATTGTCTTCATGCAATTCTCTCGGAAAATTAATCATTTGTGCTGTGTACAATGTTTGCACATCATCATCATCATCAGAGTGATTTGGAACATCAGAAAGCTGTAGCCCTAGTCTTTTAAATATGTTGAGGAGGGAAGGTTCAGTCTGCATCCAAAACAACAGAACTTGTAGTCGACAACATGCATTGATAGTGATGAGTGATAAGTGAAAGCTGGAATAGGACAGTAAGTTAAAAATCTTCACTTGGCATTCTTTGCTGAGGTCTACTACCTGGTCTGTGTCTTCTATAAGGAGGAAACCTTTGCGAAGGGAAGGTGCACGATTAAGAGACGCCAAACAAAACAGATTTAATACTACCACAAGACAGCTACTCTATAATTGCAAAGCATTGACGGCTAAAGAGGCAGTAATTGAACATGGAGATGACCGATCTCTCACCTAGATAGATAATAACTTGGGCTAGAATTTGGTAAAGAATAAATGCTTAATGTGTTTGTATGTGGGCAATGACGTCAAGAGTTCGAGTTCCAGGCCATGACATACTTCTCATAATATTGAAAGATGTATTGCTACCTGATTGACTCTTACAACAAGAACCTTCCACTGTGTTGCTATCTTCACCGACATCACAGCAAGACGGCTTCAATACCTGAGGAGCTTCGATAATCCATCAGCCTCAAATCCGTAGCCTATCCAGACATGACTCAAAAACTAGCTATGCTTAAATGCCCCTATACGATGCTGTCATGTGTCAATCAATCGAACATAGTCCGCTTCATTGGCACCAATCAACAAGCCCAATCTCCTTCGCAAGACAAAGAAACAATTAGACACATGCCGAATTTGCATGTGACACTTTGCAGGCAGTTGTTCTTGCGTCTACGTAAATGCAATATTCCCATTAGTTTATACACATTGACAAATCTGTAGTGATGTGAGAGGAAAAGGGAGTAATGCAAAAGCTTGTCAGTACCAGTACCCTGGAGTGAGGCATTTCTACAGATGCACTTGCAGCATGAGACGCTGGCCAACAGCACCTCTCCCTCAATCAACATGCCTCTCATTGTGGGTGTTGGAACCAGCCCATCTACAAACCAATCCTAAATGTTGCCAATCTTGTAAACTGCAAGTGTATCAAGCAGTTGCTCCAGTAGAATCTAGCAATAGATGAAAGGCAGGTTGGCAATCCTGTGATTACAATTGCAATAAAAAACACTTGAGTAAACCCAATATGCAGATGAGTCCAATGAATGAAACAAAACCAGTAAAAGTGTCTCGGCTTTCTAGACAGTCCATCAACATACCTAAGGAAAAGTCGTCACCCTTGAACTCATAAATATGACACAGCTTCTGATGAACCTAGCCACAGCGGTGCATTTTGAGGAGGGACCAGTGCTAGCTCCTGCTACTGACTTCATCTTTTACGGTTGCCCAGGATTGCAAACCGTGTTGTTTCTTGACCTCTAAGTTGCTCGTGATCACACATCTATGTGATTGACCCATGTGTGAGCAAATGTATGCACATGTCAAACTGCATAGGTGCATCAATGTGTGTGTGTGTGTGTGTGTGTCTATGGGTACTTGTCTGTGTGTGTATGTAGGCGTACAAGTGTGCAAATTCACACACGCGCGCGCGCACACACACACACACACACAGAGAGAGAGAGAGAGAGAGAGAGAGAGAGAGAGAGAGGAATTTTGCTTCCGGCAGCAGCATGTGAGGCCACGGGCTACACGAAGGCCAGACAGGTAGGTAGGGTATTGTTGACTCCCATAGCTCTACTATTTATTCACTCCAGCACGCAAGCAAAAGAGCAAACCTCCTTTGATCATCATGAGGGTTGCCCCGGCGCTGATCCTCCTCCTCATCTTCCTTTTGTTGTGCAAGACTTCACAATCAACGCATCGCTCTACTGCTTTTTGACGTTCTGCAAGCGCTCTCTCTCTCTCTCTCTCTCTCTCTCTCGTGTCTTCCCTCCCGAAACAACTTTTGTTCAAGACTCGGATAGCTCTTTACTTGGTGAGCTCAAGGTCCTCTTTCCAGTTCCAGTATGCACAAGCCACCACGTGGCATTAGATTTAAATTAAATAAAAACTAAAAAAAGCTGCGCTCCCGTCAAAAAGCTCTTTACAAAAAACGCTACACTGCGATGAAAAGCTCTACCAGCTGAATCGAATAAAGCTCGAGGTTGCTGTTTTTCTCAATTGCGCTTAGAAGCAGATCAGCACGCATCGCTGGTTCGCCATAAGGAGTTCGAAGCTCGCTGTTGCTGCTTTGCTGAATTGCAACAGGTTTGACTCTATGTACTCTTTGAGAGAGAGAGAGAGAGAGAGAGAGAGAGAGAGAGAGAGAGAGTTGGAGCCTTGTCAATCACCTAGTAGCTTTTGAGTGCCTCCGTTGCACCGTTAAATAAAACAGAAAAGTGGTAGGTCATTATATCACGAGCTCAATGCCACATGCCTTCAAGATAGAAGCGTAGGTGATTGCAGATGCCCTCTCTTTGCATCTGCTGAGGGCCAAAACAACCATCTAGGACAACTGCCCCTTCCATCTATGGTGGGCAAAAGGCTCAAGTCGCTTCTCCACAGCAACTCGCTTCTTGTACAGAGCGCGGCACCTGTGCGAGCGCTCATGGACTTTTTGGTAAACACGAGAGCAGTTTTTTGCGTGGTTATAGCAGGCTCGCAGGTTTCTGGACTGCAGATGAAAAGTGGTTGGTGCCATAGCTATGCATGGCAGTTGCAGGACGCTATCAATGAGGGCATGCTTCAGGGTGGAGGAGCATGGCACTGCAAGACGAACAACTGCCGATCAACGCATGATGTAGAGTGGCTGTCGGAGCATGGTGCGGGATGGCCATCGGAGATTTGAGAAGTGTGTGAGAGAGAGAATGGCTGTCGAGCATGGTGCAAGGTGACCATCAGAGAGAGAGAGAGAGAGAGAGAGAGAGAGAGAGAGAGAGAGAGAGAGAGAGAGAGAGACGCCTCGTATTTGCTGCAGGAAGGATGGCTCCACACTAAAGCAGGGAGATAATGTTGATAGGAGAGGAGCTTGAGAACCGTGCGTTCTGCAAGGAAGTTATCTCGCTAGGCAGAGGAGCTTGATTGGATTCTAAATGCACACTCCCGTTTATATAGAGATAGCGTAAAAAAAGCACTAGTTTACGTCGTTGACGCCCCGGAGAATGTGGGCCATAGCTATGTGCGTTTCAAATGCGAGCGAGGTGACCATTCTGCTTGTGTGACAGCGATCGTACTTGAAGTGCCTCCTGCCCTCACACACACCATTGCGTTCTAGTGTTCCCTTTTTCCACTCAAACAAGAATCCCGCAAAACTTTAGGACTAATTGAGGAACACGAGGCTTAGCTTTTGCAGCATCATCGGCTTTACAAGCCAACTCGTCGCCCTCTTGAGTGAACTCCCTTTGCAGCCTTTCTGAGAACCCACAAAGGCTTCATTGCAAGAAACCACGGTTCTGAGCTCACTCTTAACTTTCTCAAACTTGGCCTCGTTGTTGGCTCTATTTTTGAGAACCTAACAACAAAACAATATTTTCTCTGCTTAAGGTCTCTCATTAGACCGTCCACAACTGGGGGAATGTAGTAGTGCAGTGCAAGATTCATGGAGTGACCAACAATGAATGTTCGGGCTCCAGATGGCAGTGGTGGTGCTGAGCCATCATCAAACTGACCATGTACTTGCGCCCCACAGCAACAGATGAACTTCGATGGAGGAGCATAGGCTCCTCATCTGCAATCATCTCCATCACCAAGCTACGCACCTGCAGAGACGGAACCTTCGAACAGATGTAGGTGAAGATCTTCCATTGAAGTTCCGAAGTATTGTTGCTTCGACACGCTGATGCTTTCAATGATGGGAAACCACAGGCGAGTCTCAGTTTCATCCCCGATGACACAATGAAATAGACCTCGTAGGCGGCATAGCCTCCACCTATTGAGCGTACTGAAGGATTAGCGGTGCAACGCTGCTGCACATGATGGATCACAGGGCAGAGGCCGGATACGAGAGAGCTCTATGGTTGGTTGTCGAGGGTAGGTCGTGAGAGAAACACTCGACCGGATCAAAGAGGATTTCATAGGCATGGGTTATTTGCTGGAAGATCGTGATGGCATCCTCAACGTCATGGTTGTGATGTTGTTGTTCATTAGAATTCCATCTGAAGACAAGCTTGAGATATAGAAATTTATGGACGATTGGCGAGTATGCTAGCCCGACAGATTGATGGGCTGACAAAAACAAGTGAAACATTGAAAGTGCTCTTCAATGATAGCGGTTTTCCATCATTGTTTTTTTTTTGAGTGTCTCTTTGGTAATGTTCTTATCAGACTTAGCTATTGAGCATGCAATAAAATTAGATCTATTTCTGTGTAAGCTTAATCAATATGCTACATGCCCTATATTTATCCTGATGCGTATTTTGTGTCTGGCAGGGAGATCATATACTCAAAACACTGGATGTTTCGATTGCACAAGCGTAACTCCAACTGGACTACATTGCAAGGTTCGTTATCTCCATCCAGCTCCCTATGACTATGCGTTTTCTTGGCACAACACATAAACGCTACGGGGCTGGGCACGGCTTCCGTTTCTTATAATTTTTGGAGAGACCACAGTGCCAACTCTCCACCATACTTTTGTATGGCACTTCTGCATGACGTGCACTGTATACTTAGCATCTTCAATTTTTAGCGCTTCATTGCAAGATAAAATGTTTAACTATTCACATTCCTTTTCTGTAGCTTGAGTCAAAGATTGGCGTGTAGCTTGGACAGTCCAAAAACATCTGTACAACATTTCAGGTCAGTAAAGCACTTCATCTCAATTTGTAGTCCATTGATGCTTTATTAATTTGCTTGTTTTAGAATTTTGTACATTGCTTCCTTCAGTTTGCTTTACTTGCATGATGCTTTCAGAACTATGCACTCGATGTCAATCAACATCTGTATATGCTAATTAGATTTAAATAGTAGACATAGTAGTACAAGTTCCCTTGGATATAATGTTCTGCGAGCTCATCCCCCTCACTGCAAGAAATACATGTTCTTGAAACAAAAAAAAATCTAAATTCTCCTAATTGCCATTGTTATACACGTCTCATTGAAAGTTGATGTTTTCTCTGCTAACACAACATCCCGTTTCTCTCTTTCCTCAACTCTTTCCTCTATTATTGTGCCCATAACCCATTTGAAAAATTCACATCAAGTATATTGGTTCATTATTAAAATCCTCATATCAATCTCTATTATTTCATTTTTAAAACAACTTTGTATCCTCCCATCATTAAAAAACATAATAACTGTTTTTCCCTCTTTTCTCAGTTATTGTGCGTATAGTCCATTTGCAAAATTCACATCAAGTATATTGGTTTTATTATTAAAATACTCATATCAATCTCTATTATTTCATTTTTAAAACAATTTTGTATTCTCCCATTAGAAAAATAATAATAACAGCTCTAGAATCACTCCTAGAATCTCTATTGATTTACGCACTAAAATTTGTCTCCTATAAAAGAAAACGACAGTATCTTCCAAATGTATAGATGCCTTCACGCAGTGCTGCCATTGCCAAATTAGTCATGCTTTTGTTCCATTCAATGCACGATGTTCAATGTCAACTTGGAAATGCTCAGCTATATTCTATAGATGTTACATAGTGAGGCCCACCAAGCAAGACTAGTTGAGAAGTAGAGGTCTCCTGGGAAGGCATTTAAACTTTAAAACTCTCTCTCTCTCTCTCTCTCTCTCTCTCTCTCTCTCTCTCTCTCTCTCTCTCTCTCTCTCTCTCTCTCTCTCTCTCTCTCTGTGGTCACTAAGGGTACTATATACCTTCACAACATCTCTATACATATACACACACAAAAGATCTCACTCACTAAAGCTCCTCTTTAGAGAGGATTTGGTGGCCTCAAAGCACATGAACAATCGAAGATTGTTGCAATCCCCACAAGCAGGTCCATGGGATTGGAAGGATGCCATGATAGAGGCCCTAAAGGAAAACAATTTTCTAGGCAACATTATGATCAATCGAGTTGGTCAGGAGTGGTGTCATCAAGGAATACGACATTCACATTGATGGTGTTGCCTTTCATGTTTGCACATTCAAGGGACCTGCATTCTTTCAAACAATGGGATGGTATGGCTGGGAGAATTGGGCTTTCCAAGGACAATACAAACTAGTGGACACATTCACAGTCACCTTTCATTGATACTTTGTACAACCTTGAAGATAATGAATGTGCTTTCTCTTATTTCATGCATCTCTTCACATTTCTTTTCCATTGAATAAAGCTCGAAATAAGGTTTGCTAAACACTATAAAAGCAAAGCAAATCGAAAAGTGAAGAATCCCTTTTAAATCAATCGAGATTTCGTGCTCGGATTATTGAACGGTTGTTAGAGGTAGCAAAACATATATTATCGAATGATATAGAAGAAAACTAAAATTATGGCCTATACCATTATTTATAATCATATGGCCAAATGTCCTCTGCAACATTTGCAATAGTAGACCTTTGTCCAAGGAAAATACATTTATGCACAGGTAGAGTTCTTTCATCTGTGAATTAGTCTAGATTAGCATGCTCTCAAAAGTTTTCTTTTCTTTATGCCAACAATTAGAGTCTATTAATAACAATCTGAAGGTGTGTTTTAGTACCTTTGGAATGCTCGCATTGTGACTCAAGATGTTGGAAACTAGTAGGATAATCAAAATTGATAGCTACTCAAAGTGGAAGCAGCCGAACAAAAATTTCAGCGGTTGTATCCGAGGGACGAGTTTGAAGAATTTTATGATTCCAAATTATTGAACATGATGGAAAATGATGGTCTTGTCGATGCAAGATACTCTTGGTGGAGCAACTATTCTTGTTGTACATGAGGCTAGAGACGACAAGGAAGAGGAGCTTGGTTCGTGCTAATTATGGGGGAGTGTAGTTGAGATGTACTCTACAATAGCACATCTTTGTCTAAGAAGATGCCATTTATGCATATGTGGAGTTCTTACATCCTTGAATTACCCTATGTTAGCATGCCAATGAGCAACATGTCATTAACACAAAGCACAATTATAAAAAAAACTTTCAACCACAGGCTTGGCATGCAAAGTGCTCTCATGGATCATGCTTCAAACCATACAAAGCCTTATTAAGCATCCACACTTTGTTTTCCTACCTTTTTGAAAAAAACAACGAGGCTACATTACATACACTTCCTCATGCATATCCTCATTCAAATCATTTATGTTTGATTCATGTACGTTTGGATTATGAGTTGCCAATGCAAAAATGCTACAAATTGTAGTCATACAACAAGTGAAAGCCAGAGTCCCATCAAAATCAATGCTCTTCTCTTAAGCATACTCTTTTACCACAAGTCTATCGTTATAGACATCAACACTACCCATCAATCTTATGTTTTAAATCAAACACTAAGTATCAATGACCGATTTGTAAGGAGGCCTCATGCATTGATTGCATTATATGTGAAGCGCACTATTACTCATCACATTCGCTAAGCAAAACAAGATTGGGATACTCTAGATGGTCGTTACGCAAGTCGCAATGAGGCTAAAATTGCAATGCTGGCGTGAAGAGCTGGATTCAAAGACTATGCAAGAGGAAGATGGCATGGAAACTTTTCTTACTGGTATTAAGTATATCAATGATTGACTCATTTCTAGGGGTGAAGTTATTTCTAGCAATTCACTTGTGCACACTATTCTCGATGTGTTGTTTGACTCTTACTAGACTTTTACTAGTACTTGGAGACTTATGACCCAAGGAAACCCTCAAGCTATCAAGTTTGATGCATTATGCACATTGCTATTACAGGAGTCACTTTCAACAAAGAACATGGCTAAACAATGTGTAGTTGAATATGCTTTTGTTGTTGCTCAAAGAGGAGGTGGTAATAGCAATTTAGCCACTTCTCGTGGTTCTTCTATGACCTGTGTCTAGTGCTTCTACCGATAGCGACTCCTCTAGGAATTCTAGTTAAAAAGGCAAGAAGAAGATGCATTGCCATTATTGCAAGGCTAATGAGAAGTTGATAAAGCAATGTACTAAGTTGAAGGCAAAAGAAGCCAAGAAAAAAGATGCTAGATCTACTATCAATATAGCTATTGTAGAATCTTTTATAAATGGAGATTATGATGTTGATGTAGATGCATTCAGTGCAAAGAACCTTCTGTCCATGATGCATGTATGTCAGTTGTTGTAGAGTTACATGTTTGGTACTTTGATAGTGGTGCTACAAAGCACATTACTTTGTAGCGTGATTTGTTTGCCTCTCTCCAGGTTGTCCCTCATGGGAATATGATCACTTGTGCCAACAATGCCTCTTATGTCGTCAAGGGAGTTGGGAAAGATTGTTCTTATTGCTGTGAATAGTAGTTCTTTGACACTTCTTGATGCAATTTATATGCAGAGATAAAAAAGAACATTTTGTCTATATTTGCACTTGCAAGACTTGGTCTTGTTGTCAAATTTGTGGATGACAGATATACACTTCATGAGCTCAATTTTTGCGATTAAATTTTTGCATATGGTATTTTGTGTTGTGGGTTGTATAAGATCACTTTGTATGCCAAGTGTGGGTAGAAGTTTGCAAATGCATTTGTGGATTCAAAGTGTTTCAAATGCGGCCAAACTTTGGCATGCATATTTTGGGCGTTTGAATTTTTCCGGTTTGCTTACTTCTTTGCTACCTCTTGAAGCACATTCTAAGAATGTTTGTGAAGAACGTATTTTGGGTAATATGTTGTGTTCAAAGTTTCCAAAGGATGGTTTAGTCAGGGTTACATGCAGCAAGCTATGTATAGTGATGTTTGTGGACCTATGCAAATTCCATCCTTGGGTAATCACTTGCACTTTGTGACTTTCATTGATGATTACTCCAAGCATACATGGGTGTATCTTCTTAAACCTATCAAATGCATTTTTGTTGCTTACAGTTTTGACAGCAAAAGTTATAGGTTACTCCATCCGCAAAAAAAAAATGTATCTTGGTTTCATGAGATGATCTATTTGTGGGCACCTGCAAGAAACCCAATTTTTCATGCTCACACAAAGAACATTGAGGCACATTATCACTATGTCAGTCACAGACTCTCAGCAGGAGAGATCAACTTGACTTATGTGCCAACTTAGGATAACCTTACAGATTTGTTCACAAAAGCATTGCCTTGTGATAAGTTTAAAGCTTTCCACAAAGCTTTGGGCTTGCTTCCTTTTGTGGATTGATCATGTTCTTAGGGCATGGAAGTTCCTTATACACTATGTGTAACCTCTCGTAAATTGCATCCTTCCCAGGGGGGATTTGTTACCATATATGTGGTAGTGATTTGTGTATCAACCACTTTGCTGACTAGAAGAGTTTAATTTTAGCTGAGGTTGTAAAACGAGTAGTTGGTTGGTCAACTTCTTTACAACTCAAATTGTTTTTGACCCAGAATTGTGATAGATGTGTTAACCCTTTGTTGTTAATTTTCCTAGCTATTTTTATCCAAAAGAACCTTATTGTAACGCCTATGATCTCAGAGAGACAAGGGGACCAGTAGGTGATGGAGCTCTTGAGATATTTGGTTGCCTCTCCCCATTTGAGTTCTTATGCTACTTTGGCACATTTACGCAAGCAACTCACATGTGTTGCTGCCTATCTTTACGTGAGCCTAGGGTGGTGCCAATACATTTTTCATGAGCCCCTATCTCTTTCCATGGGCCACCTTGGGAGAGGAATTTTACCTTGTCTAACGTATATGTTGGGGTTCTTCAACACGCACAAAACTTCGGTGTTGACAACATGTCACACACACTAAAGACAGAGTTAAACAAAGGCAAACACATTCAACTCATCAGAATTTCAACATTCACCAAATTCTGACACAGCAAACTGAAGAACAAGCATGAATCATAGAGCAAGAGACTACACAGTTGATTCATCTTGGTCCAAAGATAACTTCCATTTCAGCCAAAATTACATACTCGCGTGAACCAGCATGACCTTTAAATAGGAACTTCTGACAATTATAACTGTTACATCCGATTTACCAAAATTCCGACTCACTAAGATCCGGCTGACTAAGAGTTGATTGATTAAACATAAGTACAAGTACTGATCTGGTGCAGGTTCAACACCTGGCACAGCCCCGTGGTGGATTTCCTTGAAATCCGACTTGGATCCACAATCCCTTGATCTGCATATTCTGCACCATCAACATTACTCTCTACACTAGTTCAGCTTCATTTTGAGCCTCCACATCTGGCTCAACCATACCTTGCTCTTCAACTACTGACTCGGGTGTCACTATCCTAACAGGTACAGTTTCCACTGCTTCAAGCACTTCAACCTACTGATCAACCTGCTGTTTCATCTCTGCATCATCCTTCAAATCTTGACCTTCCTCAATTTGTTCCTCCAACTGAACATCAGCCATATCCCCTTGCAATTATTTCATCTTTAAATCCTGAGCTAATTTGAACCACATGTCTCTGTCCTTTTTTACATCCTCTAACTCCTGCAGTAATTCACCCTCATGCTCACTTACAAATCCCTGCTTCATCGTCTCATATGGATGCTTTATTGCTACAGCAAGTCTGTTCTTCATAGACTTCCAAACTTCCTGAATTGCTTGCAACAGCTGATCTTTCAAGACAGAAATTTCTCCCTCTGACATAAGCACTACATTGACATCCACATCCTCACCTTTTACTTGCTTCTCCAATTCTTGCAAAGGAATCAACCTCTGATGTAGCATTTGAACGTGAACCTGCAAATCAGCATTAGTCTTTGACAAATGCTTCATTTCCTCATTCAATCTGGCATCTAACTTCATTGTCCAATCTCTGAACAGTCCCAAAGGAATCAACCTCTGATGTAGCATTTGAACGTGAACCTGCAAATCAGCATTAGTCTTTGACAAATGCTTCATTTCCTCATTCAATCTGGCATCTAACTTCATTGTCCAATCTCTGAACAGTCCCAAAGACATTTTTATTCTTGAAACTTCTGCATGATGCTTTTTCACCATATCCTCTAACTCTTTCTGATGTACTTCCTGAATCTGACCCAACTGCAAAGTCATAGCTTCCAACTCCATGTCCTTCTGCTTTACTTGCACTTTACCTACTGCTAAATCTGCAACCTGTTTAAGTTGCTCCTTCATTTGTACCTGCTGACCCATCACAAATTCTTGCACCAACTTAAGCATCCTTATAGCACTGTCAGCATCTTCACATCTGCCTTCAGTTTTAAAAGATGTACTTGGAGTAGCAAATGCAAAATCTAAAGCTTTAGCAACACCCTGCTCACCAGCACTTACCTTTCTCTTCTTGGACAAAGTAAATATTTTGCCCAACCTTACTGGTGTTTGAACATCTACAAGGAATTTTTGTGAGAAGACAGATAACTCACCAAAGTCCTGGAAGAAATCTGGGCTAGCCACAGCTTCTCTAGCCTCCTCCTCTGTGTAACCAGCCTCCATCAAATCTTGAAACTGCTTTCTCTTTTCTAGTTCTCCCATCAAAAAGCTTGTCTAGTTCATCAACCTGCTCTTTACTTTTGTTCTTCTAAAGTTCCAACTCAGCAGCAGTAGAGCAGAGATATTTGGCACCACTATTTCTCCTGCTTTCACCATCCCAACATACTTGAATAATGCAGCTAGGAATGGAGCCACTGCTCTGCAAATGCCAATGGAGCATAATTTTCTTTTGACATATAGTCAAATTTAGCCAGAAAACAAACCCTCTCAAGATACCACTTTAACTGTTCCCTGCGGTCATACTCCACATTTTTAAGCATGTAATACAACCTTGTCCCTTCTCTAGACCCAAACTCCTTCTTTAAACAATCATCTGAACACTTTGGTGGAACAATTACTGTCGTGAATGGTAACTTGAAAACTGCAGCAATCACCTGTGGGCACAACATGACCTTGTCAAATATTGCTCCTCTAGTCTTCCTCAGCAACTCTGCTTGTGACTTTACATGTCTGAGCCACTTCTCATTCTTCTCTGTATCAGCTTCCATCTCAATCTTGAGATGAGCGTATCGGTCCATCAAACTCTGCAGCATTTTGTTTGCCTACAAAGGTGGCGGTTCTTCCTCTGAGAACTCTTCTTCTTCCTCATCACTTACATCCACCCTCAGGTTAAGTCCCTTTCTCCTTGGCCTTGTTGCGTGACAGACTCTGCCGACTCAGTTTCAGCCTCGGGTCTCATGGCTGCTCTGCAGGCTTTACTTTAGGGGCCATAGTGCTTCATGAAGGAGTGGATGAAGAAGGCGACTGCAAGAAGTAATCAGCAGATAAGTACTTGCACGGCGAAGAGACGAACATTTCATAAGAATTGTGCTGCATGCATTAGCTGAGTGACCTCCTTGACAGCTCCCGCGCCCCAATAATTACAGCTAGTGGTGAATAATCTTTTCGCAAACCCAAATATTGTTGAACGTTAAACCCTTTACTTCCAGGTTTAAAAATTCCGATCCAGTAAATTCCGATGGACCAAATTCCGATCAACCAATATCCAATGCACCACACTAGATGGCTGCATATTGGATCATGTTTATATGAAGTGAACTTCCACCCAGCAGAACCTTGCCAAGCACTCCTCCTGCCTTCCTTCATCACCTGTTCTCTGTTGAAACCCTTATCAACATTGCTTCTAATACCATGCTCACTTGATAGCAATGCTTGCTGACTCTGAAAAACTGGTAATTCAACTGCCTCACACAAAGCAGCACCTACCACTTTTGGTGTCAACCAATCAAGGTAAGGTGGTTTACCTTGAAATTTCTTTAACCTGAATCCATTAACTGGTTTGTCCAATTTGGTTCCAAACACATCAGCAAACTATAAATGTGCCTTGACCTAAATCTTCAACAATCTGATAAGGACCCTTATACCTCAAAGTCAATTTCCCTGGGAATGGACCAAGCCTAGAATTATACAGCATCACCCAATCTCCCACTTTGAACAGTTTGAACTTGACATTCATAGCTACCCAGGCTTGTCTTCTCCTCTGAATGATCTCAATGATGTAAGAACTCACCAGCTTGTCCTCTTCTAGCTGCATCAAAAACTTACATATGTGCTTTACTGACAATGCAGGAGACATTTTCTCAGCAGATACTCTCAAGCTAGGTACCACAAATTCCATAGGTACTACAGCCTCCAACCCATAGACCAACCTGAAAGGTGTCATCCCTGTGGTGACTTTGAAAGCAGTTCTGAATGACCACAGAGCTGAATCCAACTTCAGGTCCCAATCCTTATGATCATCCTGCACAATCTTTTTCAGAATTTTAACCAGAATTTTGTTGCTACTCTCTGCCTGTCCATTGGCCTGGGGATGATATGGGGTAGACTTCTTGTGTAATATCATATGAGTTTTAGTCAGCTCCTATATGACTTCATTAAAAAAATGTGTCCCCCTATCACTCACCAACTCAACTGGACACCCAAATCTTGTCATAATGTTATGATACAAAAACTTTGCAACACTGGCTGCTTTGTTATCCTTCAGTGCCACAGCTTCCACCCACTTAGTACAATAATCTGTAGCAACCAAAATGTACCTGTTCCCCCTAGAGATAGTGGGCTTCACTGGTCCTACAAAGTCCATACCCCATTTTTAAAAAGGTTCCAGGGGTAGAATAGGATGATCTGACATCCTGTCCCTATTGTCTAGCTAACCAAGATTCTGACACACCACACATCTTTTGGCATACTCATGTGCATCTTTTAACAAAGTAGGCCACCACAAACCTGCCTGCAAAGTTTTCTTTCCTGTAATGTCTCCTGAAAAATGTCCACCAGCTTGCCCATAATGAGCTTCTTGTAGAACTACTAAATGTTCAAATTCTAGAACACATCTTCTTATCACTTGAACAATATACTTCTTGTATAATGCTCCTGCAATCACCAGAAATGTTCTGCTTTTCAATGCAAATTTCTTCCTTTGATCAAGTGAAAACCCTCCTGGCATAACCCCATCAGTTAGGTACACCAACATCTGATCATCCCAAGAATCTGGAACTTCCTGCTGAACTGAAAATAAACCTGCATCAGATAATTGATCATCCACACCTGTTGGAGATTCCCCTGTTTCTAGTCTGCTCAAATAATCTGCCACAGCATGCTCTTTCCCAGGAGTATGAATAATCACAAACTCAAATTCATGCAAAAGAAACATCCACCTTGTTAATCTCCCTATAAGCATGGGCTTCTTAACCAAGTACAGCAAATCTTGGTGATCAACATGAAACATAACCCTGTTACTGAGTAAGTAATGCCTGAACTTATTCAATGAATATACCATCCCCAAAGCCTCTCTCTTAGTCACAGTATAATTCTTTTCTGCTGGGGTCAACATCCTACTTGCATAATACAATGGTCTATACCATCCCCTAACCTTTTCCTGCATCAACACAGCTCCAATTGCAATATCCGATGCATCAACAAAAACATGAAAAGGCAATGTCCAATCAGAAGGCTGCAATATTGGTGCTACTGATAGCATTTTCTTTAACATCTGAAAGGCTGTCTCCTGTGGTTCATCCCATTTAAAGGCAACATCTTTCTTTGTAAGATGAGTCAAAGGTGCACATATATTAGCCAAATATCTAATATACCTTGAGTGCCACTTCACCTGGCCCACAAACCTACTAAGCTCCTTCACATTCTGAGGTGATTTGGCTTCCTAAATTCAAGGCCATGTGAAACAGACTGCATCTTTCCAAACATAACTTCAAGTGAAACAAATGCTGATCCTTCTTTCCAAATACTGAAAAGTCATCTACAAAAACCCTCATAAAATCCTGAAGATAAGGTTCAAATGTCTTATGAGCCACAAAGTTGAAGGAAGGTGGACCATTCTTCAAACCAAAACTCATCATTGTATACATAAATGCTCCCCACTCAGTGATGAAGGCTATCTTGTGTTGGTCTTCTAGAGCTACCTTGATCTGATTGTAACCTGAAAAACCATCAAGAAAGCTATACATCTCATGTCCAGCTATTGCATCCAACACAGCATCACAAAATGGCATAGGGAATGGATCAGTAATAGTTGCAGCATTTAACTTGCTATAATCTACACACACCCTCAACTTCCCATTCTTCTTTGGCACAACAATAATTGGTGACAACCATGACACTTCATTAACTGGCTTGATGAATCCAACTGTCAATAACTTATCTATTTCCTGCTTTACTTGCTTTGCAAAATTGGGGTTCATTCTGTATCTCTGTTGTATGATTGGTTTAGCATCCTCTCTGAGATTAATGTGATGTTGATGTAGTTCAGGATCAATGCCCTTTACCTGTGAATAATCCCAAGCAAATACATCTTTATACTATTGCAACAGCTGAATCAAACCTTTCAAAAAGTCTCCTTCAGCATGGATGTTGATTCTGACCATCCTGGGATCTTCTTCAGTTCCCAAATTAAACTCTTTGACTTCATCCTCTTTTACCCTGGTGGAGGTACCAAACCTTTTATCATAGATTTTTTCTGCCATTACTCTTGCTTCCTTCTCCTCTTGCTTCCTTCTCCTCTTGATCAATCTGCTCTTTCCGAGGCACCTCTGAATTCCGATCCATCATCTGCAACACTTCTGATCCAGCAATCTCCTGGCCTAGAACTATTTCTACTTCATCCTCACCTTGATCTTCATCCTTCTTTATTATCCCTTCTACATCAACCTCAAAGAGAGGCACAATAGTGGGATTAGCTCTCAAAAATTCCTCCTCTTCATCATCTTCCACTACATCTGCCAAGTTTATGGTCTGAGCACATAATGGTTTAGTCTTTGGAGGGATTTGTTTTCTTCCCTACATTGATATGGTTACTGATTGCTTCCCCTTTTTCATCATGACAATATTTTCTCCCCAATCCTGCTTAACTCTATCTTGTCTAAACCAAGGTCTTCCCAACAGCATCTTGTAGGAAGAATCTGAATCCTTCATTCTAAGTACCACAAAGTTCACAAAGAAATCAATACCTGCAATTTCAATTGCTTGTTGCTTGAGAATGCCTAAAGGCTGGACTCTCCTCTGGTCTGCCATCTTCACTTGAAATGGTGTTGGAGCTAATGTTCCTCCTAACTTCAATCTTCTATAAACCTCCTCAGGAAGTATATTCACCCCTGATCCTCCATCCAAAAGCACCTCTTTGAATAGCATGCCTTGAAACATTAGTGCCACAACAGGTACTACAAAATTTATATCTACTGGATCAATCTGCTGCAGGATTACTTCAGGATATTGGTTTGCCAGCACTTGGTCTTGTTGGCCCTGAAGCTTCTTCAACAATTTATCCTTAAAGGCTAGAACTATACATAATAATTGATCCAATGACAATTGCAAGGGAGAGTTCACAAGCACCTCAAACCAATCTTTGTCTTCTTTTGTTGGCATCAAACTTGGCTTATCAAGCTTATGCTGCTTCTTGGATACCTCCAACTCTTCATTCTTCTCTTCTGCATATTGAACCTGCTCCTTCTGCACTTTTTCATGAACCTTATCCCTCACATCTTTCTGCTCTCTCCAATTAATTGGTCCCTTAGCTTTTGCTCTTGTGACTGCCAATGCTTCAGCTTCTTCTACCTGACCACATTGGTAACAATCACAATACCATCCTTCTTCATGTTCCTTATGCTCAGCCTGATGTACTATGACTTGCTCTGGTTCCTGCTGCTCCTGAATGTCCACCAAAATAACATTGGCCTAAGCTGGTTGATTATGTTGTGGTTGTTGTTGCACTCCCTGTTGGTCTGCCTGACCAGGCCTCACAATGGGCATCCCTCTTTCTCCCCTGTGTCTAACCCATAATTCACAATTAAGACCAACCCAATGGTCTGGTGATCCACAATAGACACAAGGAATCACTCTTTCTCCTCTTCTCTGATATTGTTTTGCTCTCTCCAAGAAGGTCTTGGAGGTCTTGGTGGTCTATTAAATGGTTGTATTTCTCTAAATGGAGCTACCTGATTTGCTGCAGCTTTACCTCTACCTCTTCTTGTATTTGGCTGCTCCCTATTCCTAGGGTTAAACCAACACCTAGAGGTGGCATGTCCTTCTTTGTCACATATTTCACAATACAACTTAGTTTTGGGTGCCAACATTGAATAACCAATGCTCTTTAATTTACTCACCAATTCCCCTTCCTGAGTTGCTTTATCCTTTTTGGACTTCTTCTTTGTGCTTTTCTTCTTCTTCTTTGACTTTTCTTCAACATCACTTGACTCAGTGTCATCATCTGAATCAACATCTTCATCAGTTTCATGGGCATCAGTGGAGTCTAACTGATCATCAGAATCCTCATCCTCTTTGGACCTGCTCTTCATTTTGGGTCTGCCAAGTCTTTCTCAACTCTGACTATTGCATCAACTAGTGCAGCAAAACCTGGACCTATATCCACACTTGCCACAACATTCTTTAAATCTTTCCTCAAACCTATCAAAAAATATCCTTCCAACATCTCATCAATGGGCCTCTCATTGCCCTGAAGTCTCTCAACCAAAACTCTGAACTTTTGAGCAAAATCTTCAACCACCATATCCCTGTGTCTGATCACCCTGAGTTTCTTCAAAATGTCTGTAGGAGTCTTCTCCTTTCTGAATCTCTGTAAAAAGTCTGCTTTCAAAGCATTATAGGTAGCAAAATGGGCTATACCATATTGGCTAAACCAACTTATGGATTTGCCTTCTAATGTAGCTGCAAATTGCTCCATCTTTGTTTGGTCATTATGCAAAGCCTGATAACCACTAGCCTGCCACTTTGTTTCAAACTAGGCAGCATGACAGTCTGCATCTTCTTTCAACTTTCCTCTAAATTTTGTTGCTTTCACTATAGGGTTTGGATGGGCCATGGGAGGATTTCTGGGTGGTCTCCTAGGTCTTTGCATGGTAGACCCCTGTAGTGGGTCAAACTGAAGCCTTCTTCTTGTCCCTGCGGGTCTTCCTGTCAAGGCAAGTGCTCCAACAAATTGCCTCACGTGCCTCCCATATGCTCTCATAGAACCCTCATCCCCTGGTTCAATAACTCCTGTTCACTGTCGCTGAACTCCTCCTCTCCATCAGAGGAATCATCATAATGAAAAGGGTCAATATCAAGGTTTGTCCTGCTCGCACCCATGCCCTCGTATAATAAACTTTGCCTACTCTCCTCTCTTGTTGTGACATACATGATTCTCCACAGATTCACAACAGCAGGATCGCCAAAGTGTTGGGGCTCTTCAACACACACAGAACTTAGGTGTTGACAACATGTCACACACACTAAAGACAGAGTTAAACAAAGGCAAAAACACTCAACTCATGAGTATTTCAACATTCACCAAATTCGGACACAGCAGACTGAAGAACAAGCATGAATCATAGAGCAAGAGACTACACAGTTGATTCATCTTGGTCCAAAGATAACTTCCATTTCAGCCAAAATTACATACTCGCGTGAACCAGCATGACCTTTAAATAGGAACTTCTGACAGGTATAATTGTTACATCCGATTGACCAAAATCCGACTTATCAAAATTCCGACTCACTAAGATCCGACTGACTAAGAGTTGATTGATTAAACATAAGTACAAGTACTGATCTGGTGCAGGTTCAACGGTATCATATGTCATAAATGGCGCATGCTTGGTCCTAATTTGCAATTAACACTACAAACTTGGCACATAGGGCCTTCGCATGGATCGCCCGATCAAGGATGCCAAATTTTCTATTCTAAGCAAAACTACCTTTTCATTTTAAGGCCCATTTCATGGACTTATATAACTTGACCTAATTTTCATTTTATCATTTTTAATTCATTATTGGTTTTTTTTAAAAATACTTAGTAAAGATTTTCTTCAATATTTTAGTTTGTTAAAAGTACCTTCATTTAAGTGTCTCATATGGGGGCCATCTCACTAAATTGTTTGAGAATGCCAAACGTGACCTTCCACCTTGTTTTAGAATGCTAGTGTGTGTAGTGTTAAGGAGGGTAGATTAGTGTGCCATTCATGGCAATGGCATGCTTGAGTAGGATAGTGTAGAGTTTGAGAGTCACAATACAATACATGCAAAATAGGTTGATTACTGCACACAAAAGAGAGTACCAAAAGTTGCTCATATGCCATCTTGTCACATGCACCTTGCCTATTGCACATGCTTCTCACACACACAAGTTACTTGCTTACACATACCTCTTGCCTTTATAAAGGCACACACATGCTCCACATGACTTCTCGACTAGGAGTTTTTCTTATGGGTGTGAGGTGCAACAAAATCCACAACCCAAAAATCTTCCCCTTTAGTGTAGCACTCACACAAAACATCCTCCCCTCAAAACACACTAGGGGGTAGGTACACAAATTTTCCTCCCCTTGACACAGAGGGTGTAAGCATACAAACCTCCCCTTGAACAAAGTAGGGTATAAACACAAAATCCCTCAAACACTATGTGGGATCACACAAAATCCTCCCCTACAACACAAATGAGGGTATGCAGAATTACAAATTGAGTGCTTTCATAATATGTCCTTCATGAAGACAACCCCAAGGTGACTTTTGTTCTTTATGTTGTCATTGTCATCATCAGTATTGTCACAAGAAGCCATGTTGATTTTTCCTTTTTCCTTGTCTTTGTAGTGATTTTTGTTGTTTGAAGTTCTTGGTGTTTTGGTTGAATATCTGCAATGTTTTTAAGAGTGATTGGTTTGTCCACAATTTTCACAAAAGTTGACAAAAAAGAAATCTTTGGAGAGGTGGTTGTCCCTTCCATAGTGTGTACACTTGAGGTTCTTTTTTAATGTACCTTTCTTTGAAGAACCGACAACGTAAGCTCCTCCATTGTGCTTCTATTGGTGCCTTTTATCTTCTTTCTTGTAAAGAGTTTATAACATCCTCAAGAGATGGTATATGATCCTTCTCCTTAAGTACAACTACAACTTGTCCATACACTTCATCTAGGAGTGCTTTTGTTGGAATTAGGGTTGCAGAGAAACACACACAGCTTGGAGAAGACGAAGGAAGCTCAAGCACATGTATATGGTAACAAATCCCCCCTGGAGTGATGCGGTGAACGAGAGCTGGCACATGAGTGAAGGGAAGTGCCATGCCCTGAGGACATGATCTATCCACAAAGGGGAGTAAGCCCAAAGCTTTGCGGAAAGCTTCAAGCTTCTCACAAGACAATGCCTTTGTGAAAAGATCTGCAAGGTTGTCCTGTGTTGGCACATAAGCCAAGCTGATCTCTCCTGCTGAGAGCCTCTCCCTGACATAGTGTTAATGCACCTCAATGTGCCAATGCACTCTAACTGTCAGTGTAGATAGTGTTGGCAGTGTCCTGTCCAACACCCAAATCAGCCATAAGGCGTCTGAGCCATACACACTCAATCGTAGCTGTGAAGACTGCCCTGTACTTAGCCTCGCAACTCGATGTGGCCACAATAGGTTTCTTCTTGCTCAACCATGATATACATGAACTGCCAAGCATGAAACAAAAACCACTTGTGGACACTCTAGTGTCAAAACAACCAGCCCAATCTAAGCCCGAAAAAGCATGTAAGTCTGGCGGCAATGATCCCCCCTTGGCATAAACAAGCCAAGATGTAAAGTGCCACTAAGGTAGTAGAAAATACTCTTGACAGCCTGCCAATGCTTAGACCCTGGGCTATGCATAAATCTGTTGACCTGTGAGACTGCAAATTGAATATCCGGCCTCATGTTGCATACATAAATGAGGCAGCCAAAACAGCAGTTTGGTAAAGAGTGACATCAACAAGATCGCCAACATCATGTAGACTCAACTTCAAACTTGTTTCCATGCGAGTGGAATAGGTTTGCAATCCTCAAGCCCAAACTTACATAGCATGGCAGCCATCCAATTTTCTGAATTTGTGCTTCATCAAAAGACAGAGGCTCCTCAACATCATGTAAGCTAGACACAACCAAAGCATAACAATCTGATGCATAAGTTGCATGGCAAGAGCCTGAACGAGTACGAATAGACAAAGGTGCATCCAATTTACTGTCACGCAAAGTGTGCACCAGCCATTTTGGCATACCTCTAGGCGGCTCATTTTTAGCCCTTTCCTCATCAAGTACATCATGTACATTTGTATCAGTAATAGGCTGATATGTAACATTTTTGGAAACCCCCATAGGCTGTACATTTGCCTCATTAGAACTTACATTTGTGTTTCCACCACTGAAAAGAGGCAACAAAGTGTCATAAATGTCGTGTGAGCTTACATTAATGTCTCTAGTACATGACAGCAAGGGCTGAACAGAATCTTCCACAAACACTACATCCCATGAAACCAGAATACATTTTGTTTGCGGATAATACAACCTGTAACCTTTGCTTTCAGCACTAAAACCAACAAAAATACATTTGACAGCCTTATCATCTAATTTTCTGCGTTGTGTTTGTGGCACCAAAGCATATGCCAAACAGCCAAAAACACGCATGTGCTCAATAGAAGGCTTTCTATCATGCCATGCTTCACATGGAGTAATAGACTGCAAAGCTTTCGTAGGACACCTGTTTAGTACATAAGTGGCACACATGATGGCCTCAAGCCAAAAAGAATGCGGCAAAGCTTGACTTTTGACCATACGTCGTGCCATTTTCGTAAGTAACCTGTTTTCCCTCTTAGCAACACCATTTTGCTGAGGTGTATAAGTCATTGTACATTGGTGTTTTATCCCACGACTAGCCAGAAATGCATTGAATTCATGAGACATATACTCCCCCCCTCGATTGGAACGGAGGGAGCCCATAGTACATTTCGAGACATTTTCAGCCATAGCCAGAAATTGCTTGAAGCACATAAATACTTCAGACTTCGCTTTAAGCGGAAATACCCATGCATGCGTGGAGTAATCATCAATGAAAGTCACGAAGTATAGGTAATTGCCCAAGGACGAAGTTTGTATGGGTCCACAAACATCACTATGCACAAGCTGCAACCTGCATGTGGCCCTAGCCGAACCATCCTTTGGAAACTTAGAACGCTGCATCTTACCCAAAATACAGCCTTCACAAACATGTTTGACAGGTGCTTCAAGAGGCGGCAAAGAAGCATCCATATCAGATTTCTGCAAACGCAGCAAACTGGCAAAATTCAGATGACCAAAACGTGCATGCCAAAGTTTTGCATCTGAAATAGCCCTTGAATTTGCAACAGCATTTGCAAAATTTTGTCCACACTTGTCATACAAAGTGAGCTTATACAGCCCACGGCACAAAAGGCCAGATGCAACAATTTCATCACCAAAACTGAGATCATGAACTGTACATCTGTCATCCACAAATTTGACTACAAGTCCAAGTCTAGCAAGTGCGGATACAAACAAGAGATTCTTCTTGATCCCAATACATAAAGTGCATCAACAAGTGTGAAGGAACTGCCATTTACAGCAGTAAGCACAATCTTTCCAACTCCTTGAACCGGATAAGAGGCATTGTTGGCACAAGTGACTGAATTCCCATGAGGGACAGACTCGAGAGAGGTGAACAATTCACGATGTGAGGTAATGTGCTTTGTAGCACCACTGTCAAAATACCACACATGTGAATCTGCAGCAACTGACAAGCATGCATCATGGACAGCAGGATTGTAAGTGCACTCTACGCTAAAAGCCCATTCTGCATCAACATTAGCAACACAATTTCACAGAAGACTCAACAATGGCTGCATTTGTAGTGGAACCAGCATTTGCAGTGGAACCACCCTCTTCTTCTTAGCCTCTTTGGCCTTCAACTTAGGACAGGACTTGATCAAGTGATCATTATCTTTACAATAATGGCAAAGCATCTTCTTTTTGCCCTTATCACCAAAATTGCCAGACAAAGTGTTGCCAGCAGAAGCATTAGGAACATAAGTTTTGCCAGTAGAAGCATTAGGAACATAAGTTTTGCCACTCACAGTAGAAGCATTAGGAACATAAGTTTTGCCACTCGCAGCAAAACCATAAGAAGTGGCCGCATTGCTGTTACCAGCCTTTCTTTGAGAAGCAATAAAAGCCTGTTCAAATGCACGCTGTCTAGTCCTGTTTTTTCTGGAAAGTGACTCTTGCAACAGCAATGTGCACAATGCATCAAACTTGACAACTTCTGGATTTCCTTGGGTCATAAGTCTCCAAGTACTAGCAAAAGTCTGGTAAGAATCTGGTAAGGCATCAAGAAGAATCTGCACTAAGGAACTGTCTGAAATGACTTGACCTGCAGAAATAAGTTGCTCATTGATATCCTTGACACTAGCAAGGAAAGCGTCCATATCATCTTCCTCATGCATAATCTTCGACTCCAGCTCTTTATGCAGCAAAGCAATTTTAGCTTCATTGCGGTTTGCATAAAGACCAGCCAAAATATCCCAAGCCTGTTTTGCAGATTTTGTTGAATGGATGTGAGGAACAATGGTGCGCTTCATAGCAATCAATGCATGAGCCTGCGCATCCTTTACATCCCAATGAGCTTCTTCTGTTGTAGGCAAAACAATTCTAATAGCAGCAATCCTTGCAGCAAGACCTGCAAGATCCTCAACATCGCCTACATCCTCAGAACCAAGACGTACATCAATGCCCTGCACAATATTCCAGATGCCCTTTGACACAAGAACGTGTTGCATCATATAAGCCCACATAGGGTAATTGTCCCCATCCAACCTCTCCTCAACAGCAAACATCTTAAAGACATCTGTGTTGTTGTCAGCCATGGTAAATGTTGCACCTAATGCGAAAACTGCTCGAAAATAGGAGAAATGGAACGGGAACAACACGTGCTATATAGCACAAACCGTAGAAGATTGTAAGGCACCTGTTATGCAGAAAACGGAACTAACAAAAACTCTGCACAAAATGACGAAATAGCCTGTGCAATATTGCCTGTAGTGGAAACGGAGGCCGAAATGAGCCCAAATCAAAAATCTGAGAACGCTCGCCAAAGCTCACTGAAATCGGAGAAAGTGAGAAGGCGCGTGCTAGAGCTGCTGGCAACTAAGCCCGGGAGGACGCAACCTTCTCTGATACCAATTGTTGGAATTAGGGTTGCAGAGAAACGCACACAGCTTGGAGAAGATGAAGGAATCTCAAGGCACACGATAGAGAGTGTATTACTTATGTGCAATGGAAAGATAGATAGCCCTAGAGTGACGGGCGTATATACAATGCTCGGGGGAAAAAACCTCCAAAAGAGGGAAAAAATGCCACGGCGGTCCTAGTGTGTTCACACACATCACTACCACATGTATATGGTAACAGCTTTTAGAAGCACCACCACTTGATCTTCTCAACTTGGAGAAAATATTGGCAGAATCTTCTTTAGTTTAAGCTTTGGCATCATTTGTGGAAACATATATCCGAATTGTTGTGTTGTGGTCTCAAGGATGATTGGTGCACTCACACTTGGCTAAAATGACATAGAGATTGGAGTAACCTTATATGTATATCTTTCTAGGTTAATTGGATAAAAAAGTTTGTACTCTCATCCATATTTATCTACCATCAAAACTTGCACTCCTTAGGCATCTGTATATGTGAATGCATAGAGGTTCTTATGGTTTGTCAACTCTCCAACATTGGGTTCTACACACTTGTAGAAGGTATGTTGATCCCCATTTGTGAACCTATACAAGCCCTCATGAGTGTAATCCATTAGAAGTCTCATGAA
Source organism: Adiantum capillus-veneris (assembly GCF_014529385.1). Lineage (NCBI taxonomy): Eukaryota > Viridiplantae > Streptophyta > Polypodiopsida > Polypodiales > Pteridaceae > Adiantum > Adiantum capillus-veneris. The sequence goes on along the minus strand of NC_140932.1, from coordinate 16,131,381 downwards.
TTTGCTGGTTTTGATGAATCTCATGTTGGGTTGTTGATCAATGGATGATTCTCCTCTAGGTCTTCTCCCATTCCCATTGTTGATGGCATTGCAATATCGATTGTGATCTGCATATCTCTGATTTGAGTAGAAAACCCTATTGGGGGATGATGTGTCATGGTTAAATCTCACTCAATACTCTCAAGATATTCTTTGACAAGCCCACCTTGGCTTAGTGTAACTTATCCCTTGTTGTCCCTGGTTAAGTTTCTCAATGTCATGCCTTTGTGACCCTTTGGTCTATGGAAACTAGTTTTGGGTTCCCTAAAAGTTTGGAATTAGGAAACTTGAAAAAATTTGGCTTTTCTCCAGGCTTTACCTGACTCAATTTGGAGTTCTGTATCAAAAGTTAGAGCATTTTTGGTGAGCTGCACTTAAAGCAGTACTCAAACCAGTCTCAGGATCAGGACACGAGAACGTTTGCTTGTATCTTGGTCTCCAGAAGGTATTTTTGGCTCAAACTGCCGCTTGAGTGTACATACACAAAGTTCTTCCTTCTCCAAAAGATAAGCTTCCCTTTCACACTAAAGTTATTTTCTTTGATACCTAGGTCTTTCTAAATGGTTAGTGGCTCGCTCACATGGGCCTTTTACACATATCATGATATAATTACAACTCAAGAAATCGACATGATACTTTGAAATTAGATTACACATAGTGTAGCTACACTAGCTCACAAAAATAACAAAGTACAAATACATTAAAAATATGGTGTCTAGCTAGGTGGGCGCTCGTATGCTGAAATGGCCAAATAGTGTGCACCATCTTTTGGGCCATTCATTCTTGTTGGAATTAGGATTGCAGGGATGCGCACACAACTTGGAGAAGATAAAAAGCTCAAGGAACATAACAAAGAGTGTATTATTCAATGTGCAAATAGAAAGATAAGTTAGTCCTAGAGTGATGGAATATATACAATGCACGAGGGGGAAATTGTCAAAATTGATGATGTGGAAGCATGGAACCAAGGAGAGACGGTATGTGTGTGTGTGTGTGTGTGTGTGTGTGTGTGTGTGTGTGTGTGTGTGTGTGTGTGTGTGTGTGTGTGTGTGTGTGTGAGAGAGAGAGAGAGAGAGAGTTCTAAACCAAACAACCTTGGCAATGAAATTAGTATCCTTTACAATGGGGGCTAGGTGTGTTTATATGCTCACCTTAGCAAATTGACCTACCCAAGGTTTGACAAATAAGTAAATTATATACCTAAAGCCAAAATAAATATTGCAATCACATTGGCTATTCACTTGAGATGCTACAAACCTTAACACGCTCTCTGAAGGTCATAGTGGATATAAATGGTGAGACCAAGTCGATGAAGAAGTGATCATGGACACTCCAAACAATAGATGAAGAAGTGACCATGGACACTCCAAACAATAGATGTCATGCTAGTGGATACACCTCAAATTTTTCTATTATCAATGTGTCACGTAAGAAGAATGCCATCTTGAGTATGATTTGCCTCATAAAAATTTGAATTGTAGACCACACTATGTCCAAGAATCTCCATTCGTGAATTGTGAAAACATCACATCCAAACTTTCCTAGATAATGAACTTTGAACACATCGTGTTTATAATCCAGCCAACAATAATGAATTGGCATGCACATATATAGTGTTTTAGATACAGCGCATTTGTTCCTTGCCAAATGCATGTGCTTGAACTTCAAGCCACGAGTTCAAACACTGATAACTTGAACTCCAACACATGGGTCCAAATCATTTATAGGGAGCACTATTTTCCCCTCTCTGCTACTCACAAGCCTCTCCCTTGCTACAGCTAGTGGTGGCAACACCACCCACTTGACTAGCAAGCTAGAGCCCTTACCACTCTTGTCACACCAACATACTCCTTATTATCCTTCCCTAATTCACTATCACTACTTTCCACATCATGATTGCCTTTGCCTTTGTCCTTTGTAGAGCTTTTGACTTTGCCTTTGGATCTGCAATCTTTAGACAAATGACCACGCTTCCCATAATTGTAACAGCCGGCTATTGGACGTCTTTCTAGAATCAAATGAGAAAAAATTTGAGACCATCAAATTCTAGCTTTTCCTTTGTCATTTGTAGTCGTACTGTCTTAGACAACGTTTCCTACTCCTCATGCAATTTCATGAGTACCAAAGCAACCAATTCAGTACTCATCAATGCACTTTTCATAGATGAGAGTTGATCATGAATAACCTTAGCCTTCATAAGAAAAGACTACATGGAACTTTCGATTGGAGGAAACTTGACGTCTAATAATTGTCCAAGAAGGGTGACCACTCGCATCATAGAATCTTGATTAAACACTTTGACAAGCCATAACTACATATCATTGGTAGTCTTCAAAGTCTGTATGGCTAGATAAAAATTTTTTATAAGAGATTCTACAATGGGCGACATTGCCTTTGCATTGCTTGCATCCCAATCAACACATGATTCTTGATGCTCTCATATGAAGGTGTGTGTACGTGTTTTTTTTGGGTCCCGTAAGCCTTTTCACATGAACCAGAGTTGCATGATCAAATTCCAATCTGCGTAATTATCACCGTGCAGTTTGTCGTTGGCACTCAAGCAAGGGGGGGCATGTTGCAAGTACAAGATCTGGAGAAAACTCGTCTACCTTCTTGCACTTCAAAAGGGCTACACAATTCCCAAGCCACTCCACATCGCTTTTACAACTCCTTTCCCACTTTTGGGTTTCACAACTCATCCTCAAGTCGCTAAAGAAAAACTTCTTTGATGCCTCTTTACTATTCTCCAAAGTCCCAACGCAAGGCCATGAGATGTTTTATAGTTTTTGGCTACAAGCAAGTGGAGAAGGCGAGTCACAATGGGGGGCGGGGGGGTAGGGGTTTTTAGAAACACTGTTGGCAAGGGAGGCAATGAAAGTGGAGCATTTTAAAACGATACCCACATGGAAGACAAAATGCGGTCTCTACAATTTTGTGGAACAACACCTACCATTTTAAAATGCTACCCACAAGGAAGACAAAAGGTGGTCTCTACCTTTTTGTGGAACAAGCCCTTGCATTTTAAAATGCAAGCCTGGCGGGAATAGAATTCACTGCCAATGAAGCAAAAAGGTGTTGCTTGCATTTCAAAATGTTGTGCTACTTCCTCCTTCAATGGAGCCCGTCCAAGAACACCACAAGATCATACCACACAAAAAGGTGTTGCTTGCATTTCAAAATGCTACAAGGCATCAAGTAAGAAAACACTGCGTGCAAACTGAAGCACCTCCTCTTCAAAATTTATCGCTGCTTGACATTCTCCTCCACCTCCAAAGCTTTGATACCGCATCAAAGTCGATGATATGGAAGTGTTGAACCAAGGAGAGAAGCATGAAGCATGAAGCATGAGAGAGAGAGAGAGAGAGAGAGAGAGAGAGAGAGAGAGAGAGAGAGAGAGAGAGAGAGAGAGAGAGAGAGAGAGAGACTTTTGAACCAACCAATCTTAGCAATGAATGTAGTATCCTTTAAAATGGGGCCTAGGTGTTTTTATGTACCGACCTTAGATAATTGCCCTACCCAAATAATCAAAATAAATATTGGTATCACTTTGGGCTATTCACTTGAGATGCTACAAACTTTAACAAAAAGCTCTAGTGAGGGGAAATAGTGCCTTGATGGTCCTAAGTGTGTTCACACGCATCAATAACATATTTATGGTAACAAGTCCCTCTGGAGTGATGTAGTGAACGAGAGCTAGCATATAGTGTATTAGAAAGTAACAAGCCCTAAGGACATATCAATCCACAAAGGGAAGCAACCCCAAAGCTTTTTGGAAAGCTTTGAAATTATTACAAGGCAATGCATTCATGAACAAATCTGCACGGTTGTCCTACATTGTCACATAAGTTAAGCTGATCTCTCCTGTTGAGAGTCTCTCCCTCATAGTGATAATGAGGTGATAATGTGCCTCAATGTTCTTTATGCGAGCATGCAAAATTGAGTTCCTTGTAGCTGCCAATGTGCTTTAATTGTAAGTGTAAATGATATTGATGGTGTCACGTCCAACACCCAAAACGGCCATAAGGTGTATGATCCATACACACTCAACCGTAGCTGTGAACATTGCCATGTACTCAGATTTACGATTGGAAGTGGCCACAATAAGTAAGTTGCTTCTTGCTCAACCATGATATGCATGGATTTCCAAGCATGAAACAAAAACCACTTGTGGACACTCATGTGACATAACAACCAGCCCAATTTGAGTCCAAAAAAGCATGAAAATTTGGCAATGATGATCCCCTCTTGGGATAAAACAACCCAAGATGTAGAGTGCCACTCAAGTAGCAAAGGATCATTCAGGCCAAAATGATCCTGAATCAAACTTCTGAGCACACACCGAGCTTGACAAGCTTTGTGTAGTAGTACTTGACTTTTTGATGCTCAACCAATTCCAAGAAAGTGAGCAATGGGTGCTCGCGATGTTGGTGACTATACCCAGGAGGATACACCTTCTCTAATACCAAATGTTCGAATTAGGGTTGCATGGATGCACACAAAAGCTGGAGAATATGAAGAAGATCAAGGCACACAATAGAGAGTGTATTGCTTAGTGCACAAATAGAAAGATAAGCTAGCCCTAGAGTGATAGTGCATATACAATGCACGAAGGGAAAAATCTCCTAGTGAGGGAAAAAGTGCCCCAATTTTCTTAAGTGTTTTCACACACATCACTACCACAATAAATGGTAACACTTTTGGCAATTCTCACTAATGTTGCAGAGGGGAGGAAACCCCCTCTTTTGGGCCTTTCTTAGGTGTTTTCCTCCACTCCGTGTGTTCAAAATAGGCAAGGTGGAGTCATTTCTTAGGTTTTATGGTGTTTTGGATGTAATGATGGTCTCAAAATCAGCCTTTTATTAACAAAAAAACACCTTTGTCAAATTTATTCTGGTCATTCATACTATCTTGCATAAAGAATCTTAAATAAAGCACATCAATTAAAAAAATGATGGCTATGAGGATTGTATGCAAGCCATTCAAGCCACTATGGTGATTATAATGTAGAGAAAAAAAGGCAAAACATAAGTCTATACCTAGATTGCATAAGGGTGTATAACCCAAGGGTGGTGTGGGTCTTTGAGTGAGCTTGATTTCCTCGTATGAACAATACAACAAGTAGTTTAGGAGAGGAGAGATATTTGAGATGCGATATAGGAACCAATTGAACTTAAGAGAAAAATCTTTACAAAGAGTCATTGGAGAAACCCATTAGACATAGGGAACCAATTGAGCAAGGCCCTATTCAAATTACTACAAGCTTCATAATATCTTAATTACTCAACTAAGCATGTTTTGTTTAAGTGGATAATTACTCCTTTGTTATCTTGCAAGCTGGGGTGATCAAAAGGATTCATTTGCACCCCTAATACACAAGAAAAAAACTTCACTGAGATAACAATCATGGGATAACACATCAAAAATGATGTTTTTGATAATGGAAAAACTATGACAATAAACTATAAAATTTTATTGGTGGTCTAATTCAAAAAATCAACATTCAAACACAATATTTTTAGAGATCACAATCAGTGCAAGACTCTACTTGACTTGAATGGATGAAACGGTCCAAAACTTCCTTGAACATCCCTTTCTAGGTGTATCCTCCTATAAGGACATTCCAAAATCCCATTGGGACAATCCTTATAGAATGATTGCCTACTTAGCAATTCAAAAACGTTTTCCCTCTTAGCTCTGTTAAAATCCTCCTTGGAGAGAGGTCCTTGAGGCCCCCTAGTTCTCTTAGATTGCTCACTATCTACAAGGATATATTTTAGCTCTCTCAAAATCCTCATTGGAGAGAGGTACTTACGGCCTCCTGGTTCTCTTAGATTGCCCACTATCTACGGGAGGTATTTTCTCTTATGAATCCTATGATATGCTACACGGGAATATCACTTGCTTCTTGAGCTCACAATCTAGACCTCTAGAAAAGACATGCATTGGTTATAATCCTCTAATCCATCAAGTTTGTCAATGACATCTTAATAATGAGAGTTATATTGGGTCATTGATAATGAGAGGTCCTTAAGGCCCCTTGGTTCTCTTAGATTTATCGCTAGCTACAGGAGGATATTTTCTCTCATGGCTAGTATGATATGATGCATGTGAAATATCACTTGCTTCTTGAGCTCAAGATCTAGACCTCTACAAAAACCACAGACTCACTCAGAATCCTCTAATCCATCACATTTTAGAATGACATCTTGATAATGAGACTTATATTGGGTGAATGATGGATGATGTATCATTGAACATGTATCCCAATATGACCAATTTCTATCCTTCTCATTAGCATGGAGGAACTTCTAGCAATATGCACTCTCAAATGCAGCCCGCATCTTGGGATGAGTGTATGGTTTATATGTCATCCACCACTTGTAGGCCTTGCCTTCAAGTGAGAGACTCATTTGCAATCACATGATGGCATTTAGAGTATGAAATATGGATATATCTCCACTTGCTGGGAAATGTATTCATTGTGTCTTTGTTATTGTCTCTCTCCTCACCACAAAAATGAGGAGGCTCCATACTCGTGAGTCATTCAGCCACCTCTTTTGAGATTGCAATCTCATGGGAAGAACCTACCCCTTGGGTGTATTATTTTGAGGAAGATTCTCCTTGCGCATTTACTCCTTGGCTACCCTATTTGCAGCTTGTTGATGCATAAAATTGTCTATCAAATCCATGAGATGAGTCATGTTATCATTAAGTGTAGCTAGTTAAGCCTTTAAAGCATTTATATTCATGTCTTGCACATTAAAATCCTTGATTTTAATCAAATCAACTCATTGTCATATGTAGCATCCTTATTTTTTCTAGCTATGCAGGTATCAAATGGAGGATCAAACCACTCAAGAAGTGGTGAGCCTTGCTTAAGTTAAAATGGGGAGTTGAGACATGTGAAGCCATGGTGTATAGTGTACCAAGAAATAGTAGAAAAATCTTGAAAAAATTGCTCCTTGAGAGATCTCCATCAACATGGAGTGATTGGCAGAGGAATCATCAAAGAAAGGTCTTCGTGCTCTTCTCTCTCTCTCTCTCTCTCTCTCTCTCTCTCTCTCTCTCTCTCTCTCTCTCTCTCTCTCTCTCTCTCTCTCCATCCATCCATGACTAAGTATATTGCTTATGCTAATTAACAACAAAACATGTTATTACTTTTCTTAATTCTTATATATTTCTCTTTTCCAACCTGATTTCTTAATCTTTGTAGATCTTATCACCCGCGAGGTGTTTAAAGCCTTGAGATTGAGTCATATGAGTTAATTGTTGATAAAGTATATTCACAACATGATGTCAAATTCTACAGTCTCCATCTTGCTAATTTGATTAGCAAGAAGTGTGATTAGCATTGTAAGTAATCACATGCTCTTTGGTTGAAGTGAGTAGTTAATACAAAGTCCTTTCAAAGAGGGGGTTAGCTCGAAAAAGTTCAACCTTGACCTAGTGTTGAATTTTGTGTGTGTGTGTGTGTGTGTGTGTGTGTGTGTGTGTGTGTGTGTGTGTGCGCGCGCGCGCACACGCGCACGCGCATGCGTGATTGAATATTGATGAAATTGTGCATGTCTTTGCAAATGTTATGTTACAGCATGTTTAGTTATAAACAAAGTAACTAATCTACAAATTAATATATATTTTTCCATTTCTATATTGTCAATACTCTGACATTGGTAACACGCGCGTGTGCGCGCGCGTGTGTGTGTGTGTGTGTGTGTGTGTGTGTGTGTGTGTGTGTGTGTGTGTGTGTGTGTGTGTGTGTGTGTGTGTGTGTGTGTGTGTGTGTGTGTGTTTAGTTCATGTGTGCATGCGTGATTGAATATTGATGAAACTGTGCATGTCTTTGCAAATGTTATGTTACAACATGTTTAGTTATAAACAAAGTAATTAATCTACAAATTAATATATATTTTTCCATTTCTATATTGTCAATACTCTGACATTGGTAATAACATATCTTTTCAAGGTTATTCTTTATTTTTAAAGAAAGGAAGGTTCTTGCGTTGAGCATGAGAGGTTGAGCCTATGAATAGCCAGGATAAGAGAGACAAGGATCTATTAACTCGTACATAATAGATGCTTAAAAACCTCGGGATCTGTAGTCTTAATAGTGGACCTTACAGGGTACCTAAGGTTCTACCTCTATTGAGTTATCAGGAAGCTCAAAAGGATCTTGCTCACTAAAAACGGGAAATGTCATGACCCTCCTTCTCTAATCCGATTAATTAATCGAGTTTAAACCAAGAGTGTGTGAAATTCATATGTCATAAAATCTAATATCTAACCAACCAAATAATTTTCTCATATTAAACTGGGAGAGCTTACGGGTCTATCTCAACACGGGGCCAAAGGTAAAGGGGTCCAAATGAGAGATGATTTGTCAAATAGCAAGGCTAGCCAATGGAGCTTAAATACCTTAGGGTTAGCTTCATTAAAGACCTCCAATGGATTGTGTTAAGAGTCCTTTGACGTTAGGTAAGCTAGGGTTGAGCTTGAGGTGGGAACCATGTCCAAGCTTGAGGTGCTTGTCATGCTTGCTGACTAAGATGCTTGAGGTACTTGTCGTGCTTGATGACTAAGATGCTTGAGGTGCTTTTCGTGCTTGCCGACTAGGGATCTTGTGGGAATACTACCCAAGCTTGAGGTGCTTTGTCGTGCTTGCTGACTAAGGTGCTTGTGTTCCAAAATACAACAAAATCCCTACAAAGGAGGGGGCGAGCCCTAAAGCTAGGGGGATGAGAGATAACACACACACACACACACACACACAAGGTAAGACCAAGCCTCAAGAGGCAACAAGGACACATGTCAAGCCCCTACCCATGTTGCCCTCAAGGTGTGCCTGAATCCTATTGGATAGGCTTAAAAGGGGTCCAATGAGCATTTAGATTAATTAAATAATTATCTAAGCAATTATCAAGCCTCTCTCCCTCAAAGGGGAAAGAAGGACACTTGTCAAAAACCTACCCTTGTTGCTTGATATGCCTCTTTCATGTGATTGGCTAGTCCTGGAGGGGTCCAATGAGCTACAAGGGGGGGTCGACCAAAGAGAAGCAAGGGGTGTGCTTGGGGGGTATAATCCCTCCTACTCTCTCTCATTTTCTCTCATTCTTCATTTGGTGAAGGGCAAGAACTCCATCTCCATCTCCTCTATCTCTCTCTCTCTCTCTCTCTCTCTCTCTCTCTCTCTCTCTCTCTCTCTCTCCCCTTCTTTCTTAGTGTGCATGCTGACTTCGGGTCCCTCCTCTTTTTGCATCTATCAATGATAAGCAACTTGCCCACCTCCCTTCTCTCTGTTTGTTGTGCAGTCCCTACCTTTGTCCATGCATGCTTGACATCCTGCCACCTCTATTTTTTTGTGTTTCCTTTTTTATAAAGTTTATTCTTACTTAATTTTATTTCATTAATTTTTTAATATTTCTTGTTCCTTCTCTTGCTTCCCACATGTATCAGACACCCCGTACACGCACCATTCACGAGCATTTACGCTTGATTATGCACATTTATAATAGACATGTCTGAAGAGTTTGAATTTTCCATATTAGGTCCGATTTGATTAGATTTGATGAGACAAATTGCACGCACAAATCCTATTATTACGCGGATTTTGATTTTTGCCTACATTTTGCATGTTGATGAGCTTTAAAGCCCATTCACGTGCAAGATTTTGACTTGGTTTGATTCTAAGTGTTGATCACATACTTGTGTATAGTCAGAGCTTGATTTGGTACATTAATTGATTTCTTACCATGACTTGGGCCTAGATATGATTTTTAGAGCCAGTTCACATGTAGTAACTCCACGTTAGCCCTTGGTTAGCCTTTGATTGCTAGATTATGCACGCTAGCTAGTGCATTTTCTAATAGACTTCCTTGACGCTAGATTTTACCTAGATTGACAGAGTTTGGAGATCAAGATCTTGAGGCCCTATTTGACACGCTATTCTGGGTTCATGGTGAGCTAGATGGATTGCATATCTACACACATGTAGACATCCAACATGGATATATCCAACTTTAGGCCACAAATCGTCAAACACCTAGGTTCCAGATACTTAGGGCCTGAGCACATCTGACATTACTAGAGCACCTTTTGATGGTTTTACTACATCATATAGACACATGACAGGGGATAGTCCAGAGCATATTACGTTAGCTCTTCATGAGGATCGCCTAGACACCCTTGATCTTCTACATACTAGATCTTTGCACTTGTTTGACATTGGACCCTTGTACTCTAATGAGGATTAGAGGATGTACATGAGAGAGAGCCAAACCTGGAGAGTATCCTCCCCACGGCACAGTTAGGGATATCCCACTAGGTTCCTTACGAGATTCCTATAGGAGCATTTATGATAAGTCTACCTATATGTTGTTGTTTGGACTACACTATTTTTCTTCTGGATTAGTATTGTTGAGCCTATGGTAGACCGATGAAAGGACCGCCAATAGAGCCGGCATGACTTAGATCACCTCCAGGATTCACATCATCCATGCCACCACCTAGGAGACAAACCTTTTTTGAGATCATGGTAGAGGCAACGATTGATATGGAGCACATGAGCCAGAGCCTTACCACTAAACCACCAGAGTTACCATGCCTAGAGAGGCTATAGAGATCACACCACACACTATGAACACACTAGACACAGAGCTTTCTAGATCACATGCATCAAATATGTTGATGAGTCATAAATCACCACCTAGAGACACAATGCAGGTACCACTTGTGGATAGAGTTTCCACGATGAGTAGAGAGCACCATACAGAGATTATGTTATTTTTCTTAGGCTATAGAGTAGTCATACCTTGGTTTGTTGACCTTGATGGTGGACATAGGCACCTTCTCAGATAACATTGACCCTTCAATATAGTAAGGAGTCAAAGTTCATAGACGTCACATTTGCTCAACCAAGTTCTTTACTGATGAGCTCAAGGGCACATATATTTCACAGTCGATTAAGCCCATATGATGTTGTAGATAGTGCAATCCAAATGATTGTTTGGACACCCAAGGATAGTGCAACTATGTTGATCGGAGCACAAATTGACTTATGTTGATGATGTGGATGTAGATATCAACAACAACATACCACAAGAAATTTGAGCCAATGATGAACCTTATGGTATATCTTGTTGGAGATCCTAATGATAGGAGTTATAATAACATAGATGGTACTATTTATTCCATGATGATTAGATTTCCCTATTCTCTAGGGCATGGACAAGATACCATAGTTAACGACCACACAGAGTCCACAGACACCTTCTAGACAGACTTCCCCTACTAATTCACATCACAAAACTTTATCACATGGATAGATCTTGCCTCGGAGCACACTTGATCAGTTGAGATCTAGAGTGATTGAGATGAAGGAGACGAATGCCCAAATTGACAATAGGATGAGTACACCAGAGAGCACTAGGGTGAATATTCTAGAGGTTGTTACTTGTTCTCTAGAGGACACACATCCTAGTGAGATTACTCCTATGCTAAAGATGAGTATTGAGACATTAGAGAAAGATAGAGTGTTGGATTCTACACTAATTAATGATTTTAGTGCACCTATCATAGAGGTAGATATCCCACTAGAGCCTATACTTGAGTAGATTGCATATGCATATTACCACAAGAGTGATGACCTTATAAGTGAGTCATCAAAGACTAAGATACCTATAGATACGATACAAATAGAAGCTTCCATTGAGACACATGCTCATGGGTATCAATGACTAGATAGATCTAGGCAAGAGTCAACCATTAAGGGATCCCGAGACACTTAGTTCATTGACCACACAATCACAGGATGATGTCATCCCTAGGCGCATTAGTTATGCTATAAATTTTACCATCCATATGGAGCCAGGTGCTAGTCAACCAATGACTATTAGATAGGGAGCTAGGAGATTGCAAATTATTTTGTTTGGAGAGAGTTCTCTTATCCCTCCTAGTTGCGCTAGACCCTTAACTTGTACATATTGACTATGGTGCACCAGAACTATGCCCATATACTAGAGGCACTTTTTTTCCCTTTGGGTTTTTCCCTCTAAACATCCAGGTTTGAGACCTTAGTATAGCATTTATTTTTATTTTTATTTAGGTAATAAAACCTTCAGTTCTATGCTGGCACATCTTTCTAGGTGGTAGTGTTTGGTCTTATGATTTTGTAGCATAGATGGACTTCAATTTTCATCGTGCAGCATGGATATATTAAGCTTCAATAGAGCAGGTTTACCTCCAAGTGTACTATTTTATATGCTTCATGTTTGTGGACATTTATATTTGTTGATTGTGGTTTTTTATCGTTTGATTGATTTAACTTAACTATGTTTTGTTAATGTATAAATTGTCTTTGCTTTAGTTAATCGACCTAGAGTTTAGTCTTATCATTGAGCCTTGAAGTTAGTAGCCCGTGATTTTAGGTTAACACATTCACTTGACTTATAATCATAGTTGGTAAAATTATTTGAATGTTTGAGACCTTAGGAGTGTTTTAAGCATAGAAAATCTTGCTCACTCAGACAACAAAGAAAATGATAAGCACACATTAATTACATTGGTGTTGGCCTCTCCAATCACCACATGCCAATCAAGGCACTTCATCAAAAGCTACACACACAAGGTGAATGGTGCTAGAGTTTCATAAAACCCATCCACACACAAGGTGAATCGTGCTAGATGTTAAATATTGCAAATCGAATGCTCGTAGAAGTATAGGAGTGGTTAATAAGTAAGAAGTCATCACACATACTCAAATCTAGAATAATGAGAAAGGTGGAACTACTTCATGACATAATGGAATAAAGAAGAAGTAGATTAATGAAGAAAGTAGAGACTAGATTAAGAATGCTTCTCTAATTACAATGGATTAGCACTAGCTTCTTAAGCATGGGTATTAAGCTCAAGGCTAAGCCATCCATAGAGTGAACACTCAAGAGAGAGAGAGCTCTCAAAAGTGGATCCTCAAGAGTGGAAATTCAAGAATGAAGAGTCCTTGCATAAAGGCTTCCTTATAAAGGCTTGCACCACAATCCCTTCTACTATGGGTTTAAGTTTGAGCCCTCTAGCTAGCATATACAACTTTGGAACTCCCAATAAGCCCAAGACCTTATACAAATGTCGATAGGAATTGTTATGCACATCCATAGCATATCTCCCGCTTGATGCATCATTCGGTGTAGCCTGTGTTAGCCGCTGCTAACATTCTCCCCTTCCTAATTTGGCACACGTCCTCATGTGTCGGTGAAGCAAAACACGGTGACATGGTAGAAAGCAAGTCCATCGAAGAATGTTGAGCTGCAAATCATAAGAACAAGAAATGATCATCAAAGGCCAACAAGGATAAAAACATGAAGTACAATGAACAATCATGCAAGTGATTTTTTGCTTCTAAAAGATGGGTGAATCATAGTCAAAAACTAAACAACACAAAGAAAAAAAACACCTACACTATTGTGAAGATTAAACCACTTGAAATTTCAGTTTTATGCATGAAACACAAGCAATCAATTATGACCCTAGGCTAATGCAAGTTCATAAACCTACTAGCCTAAAAACTATGTGACCAATATTAATAAATCATTTAAGTCTATCATGTCTACGGGCTATAAAAAAAGCTCATAATCTATTAGTTCATTGTCATAGATTTTTGAAGCTCATGGAAGTTTTGTTTTTTTCATCCATTGAAAAAAGTAAAACACGTCACAATGCTACCACCCAAGGCAAGTCTAGGTGCAACTCTCGGCTCCTTGAACCCTCAAAAAGGTGTTTCAAAATACTACTAGCCTACCAAGGCGACGACTAACCCCTATCAGCCCAGGGCATCGGTTTAGGGCCTTGACCAAGCGAGCCAAGGTGATTCCCCTCGCCTACCAAGTGCCAATAATGCGCTAGGCCTTACAAGACACAACATAAGATAGAAATTTTCTTTTCATGTGTCTAGTAGCATTTTTGCTACTTTTTCTCGACACTTTTTTGCTTCATTGTTTCAGTTTTTAGCACTTTTTTATTGCTTCCAACATGAGAGTTTTTATGGCAGATGGACTAAAGAACTAAAGCCTAATCATAGCCCTAGGTCATGTTAAAAATGAATGGAGTATTAAGACTATCACTAAGAGTATAGGACTAGCAAGAAATGAATCTACATTAACCTAAGGTCAAGGCCAATTACCTATGATTAGCACACATAAAACCTAATTTTTTGATGAGTTAATATTCACAAAACAAAGTGTTGAAACTTTAGTATGCTTAGCTTTTGAACATGAAAGAACCATAGCTTAAAAGCAAAAATTACTTAAGCCAAGCATAGAGTATGGAGAGATGAACAAAAGAGCAAAATCATGGAAGGATTTCACCTATTCATGCTCTTTTGAGCATCCTTGAGCAATCATCCACTTTGTGTAGAGAAGTCTCTTGATCTATTCATTACAATCCAAGCATTTTGAAGCTAAGTGTAAACACAAGCTACAAAAGCCATTTATTGAAAGCAAAAAGCACACAAAAACAACTAATGAAAACCTAAAGCTATGGTCTTACATACTTGAATTTGCCAAAGGAAAAAAACCCAACGGAAAAAAATGCCTTTGGTTATGCACATGATGCTCTTTAGTAGCAAGTCTATGCATACATGTCAAAAATGAGAGAAAAAATTGCTTGTAAATAACACATATTGCAATGTTAAAACCTCTCATGCGTGATTCAAAATTTGATTAGATACTAGCTCAATTGAAATATGGAATTTAAAACAAGCAAAGAGCTAGAAACAATACAAATTGATGAAATAAAGTGACTCTTGAAAGCCAAATTTTACATTTTTAAAGCCCGCCAAAAAGGTTGGTTAACAACTAGCTCACATGAAATTTTACAATTTAAGAGCAAGCTATGAGCTAGAGATGACTTCAACTTTTAATGGAATGAAAGTAAACTAAACGGCTCTTAATAGCCAAACTTTGTACTTGAAAGCTCTCAAAAAAGTTGAGTAAATACTAGCTCCAAATGAAAACAATTAACTTTTGACCAAGCTATGAGCTAGCATGTATACAACTTTTAATCCAAAGAATTGGAATGGCTCTAGATAGCCAAGTTTTTACAATATATTGCATTGATGACCCCTTCTTGGATCAATGAAAGTTTTTGTTGTCCACAACCCTTCAAAACAATTCAAATCATTAGTGCTCTTAAGCATTTGAACATCCAATAGAAGCACTAAAAGCATGCTCAATCACAAGCCCGAAATTTTACTGCCCTCTCATGGTCATTCAAAGAATCTCAATTTTAGTCCTATGTAGGGGTACCATTTTGCATTTAAACCAAGCACTAAAAATGTACACTCAATGCCAAGTCCAAATTTTAATGCACATTCTCGAATAAGCATCGATTTAGTGTCAATGTAGCTTAGGATGAATCCCACATGCATGCCAAAAAAGAATTTTTCCTTTTAGTGCAAAAAATTCAATCAACATAAGCACTAAAAGTTCATTCTCAATCACAATCTCAACATTTTCAATGCCTTCCATGCACAAAATATCCATGAATCATCATAATGAATGGCATACAATTGATGGTTATATGCTTTTTCGTACATATCATACATGGCATACATAGGAAAGAGAGACAAAAAGCATATGATGACATAAATTTTATCTCTGCAAAGGCAATCCGCCCAAATTTTGTATCATCGAGTAAATTGTTGCCCAAGAGCTCCATAATTAGTACATAAAATCATGTGATATGTACTAAAAAAAGTCATGATTAATCACAAGCATCGCAAGTCTGATGTAATCCGTGCTAGAGTCATCACAACGGATATGCATAAAATTGATTCTTCGGGCTAGTCTCATGTAGGAACGTACAAGTTAAGAGAAAGTGTCGTCGATCAATTCACACATAATACAAATCAATTTTGTATGGCACTAAAAGGGAATCGTGTAAGCAATTGGCCCTTGACCCCTATCTTTTTGCAAAACTCGTTTTGACATTGCCTTATACCTTTGATTTCTTCTTTCTCACTGAATTCAAACTGTCTCAAGTAGAATCTCATTGAGCTTGAAGGTAAGGAGGGTGTAAATATCCTTTAGTTTAAATTTTTCTTTTTCTTTTAAAAAAGATAAAATTCATTTTTTTAATTTTTAGACGGTGACGCGCTGCAGCCTGTGGGGATACGGGAGAGAGAGGAGGAGGGATAGTGGCATGTGTGGGGGCACTGAGCAAGTGTGTGTGGGGGTGTGTATGAAGGTGTGGGCTCAATAAGGCAACAAGACAAGCAAGGGTGTGTGTGTGGGTGTGTATGAAGGTGTCGGCTCAATAAGGCAACAAGACAAGCAAGGGTGTGGGGTAACTGGGCCATGGCAGCTCGGGTGTGTGCGTCAAATCAGGAAAGCGCAAAATCCGTATGATGCCGCCATTGCCGCGTTTATGGACTGCACGGGGTGGCCAAGCTACACTGAAATGAGGGGTTTGGAGGCATCATGTGATGTGCAACTATGGTGGGTCAACAGGAGACCAAAACGGCGGTTCTTTATTGGTCAGTCACCTGAGAGAGTGGGTGTCTGTGAGCTACTCGCTGGAGCAATTGACGATGTGGCCATGAGGGTTGGGTACTGAGCATGGATAATATTTGTGAGTGTTTCCATTGCTTGGGTTGAGTGTATGAACTGTGGTGCAGGTCGGGTGATTATGGGCACAAGGCAGTCGAGAAAAGCAGTTAGGGAGTGGTGGCACTGACTGTGCAAAGCATGGCTCAGGAGCACCATACGGCACTGAATCAAGCAGTTGTTGTGGAATGCTTGGAGCCGGCTCATGACTCGTGTGTGAGCATTCAACTGAGAACGCGGGCAGGGACTGCACGTCTATGATTGCATTAAATTAATGCAACTAGAATCTCACAAAAAGTCACCAAAGCCTACAGTGTTGCGGTGGGCATGAGTTCTAATAATAGATATGCATCCCATGCTTGCCAACCAGTGCATCAGAGTTTGTGGGTGTGTGGTTGAAGCAGTGAGCCAGGTCGGCAGTCAAATACGAAGAAACGATGAGGTCAACAAGGCGCGGTATCAATAAGGCGCAAGTGGCTACGAATAGCAAGGATGTGTACTATGTAGGACAATAGGAGTGTGTGTGGATAAGCTTTTCATGGCAGAGGAAATGTTGGCCGCTTTTGATAAGTAGGCTGGACTGAATCAGTCGAGATTGGGTGAGTGGGTCAGTGGACAAAAATAAATGGCATACACCAAGCTAGGTAGACAAAATGGCCGAGTCCGGTGAGTTGGTGATTTTGTTGTTTTTCTTAAATTGGGGGTGTGTGTTGAGGACCAGTGCCATAATCGTCAACTAGTGTACATGTGTGTATGGGTGTGACTCCCTCTTTTTTTTTTGAAAAATATACCTCAAGAGGAGGTTCTCACATGGATAGTGACCAAAAGCAAGGAGGTTTTATATGCTTTGAAATTCATCAAAGTTTACTGGCGAGGTTAGCGGCTCAACCATGGCATGACACAAGAGTGTTTTGGAGCTCGTAAATTTTTCTTCTAGAGTTGAAAGTTGACAAACCAAACTCTTTAATTGTCCTTTCCAAACAAACAATCAAGCTATACACAAGATCAACTCAAATTTTTTGGCACAAGATATTTTAACAGGCAAGAACCCTGAGTGCACAGCAGATCTCGACACCAAACCTTTGTAGCCCTCTCTTTTTTTTCCATCTCTAGATAGGCATAAATTGAATGCACACACACATGTAATGCACAATCCAATTTCCAATTACGCTCAATTGATCATTGCCTCATGCACTCACTTGCAAGATCAAACCATATCATCAATCATTGCAATCTTGAGTCACTCATTCCCAAAATTTGCTATCATCCAAACCCAATTGGCTTGTAATTTTGGTCTGTGAGGCTACACACAATTGATTATGGCATTTTTCATGCACAAATTATTAAAAATTTCACCATTTTCAATCAAATTGGCATACAACTCAATGGCAATACATAAAATCATTCTCAATTATGTGCAATTGAGTCATTCCTCTCAATTGATTTGATGACACACACAAAAATGTTTAGGTCTATTCAATCATTATGATTAGGGATCAACACCAATCATTCATTTCAATTTGGATAGATTATGCCATTACATAGGCACACACATTAGTGCATTTTTTCCATGTTCATCAAATTGATTCATCATTAGCATGGCAATACACTAAAAATGTACACAATTCAGTACCAATTGAGTGATCTATCTCAATCTTTAAGCCAATTTATGATCAAGTATTTGGCCAAATTTATCATCATAATTGGTCAAAATTACCAATTATTCATTCACACGTTGAATTGCACATGCCATTGATTGGCACACGCACCCAAATTTAGGGCAAAATTTTATGAAAATAATCCATCAATTCATCAGTGCAATGCTAAAATTGCAAACTCGATCAAGCATAAATGAATGCATGCATGCTCAATTTCTTAAAATTAGCACTATTTTGACCCAATCAAGCAATGAACACACACTCAAAAATTAAGCACAAAAGTTCAAATTTGGCTCAATTGGCAATGCATTTAGGCTTATACCTAATGATTGCACACACTTTTCAAGAATATTCCATAATCAAATACCATTTGGATGGCCCAATTGACCATCAATCATTGAAAATCACGTGGTCTTGAATGGGCGCACACACTCAAATTTTGCCCTTTTTTTTAACAATTATGCTTATTCAATGATTGAATTAGCCTAGCATACACATCAATTACATGATTACATACTCACATATCATCAATTCCATCAATTTCTATGCATGCACACACTCAAGATTAGGTGCACACACACTTGAATTTTTTGACAGTTTTTTTTCCCTCTTTAGTGCATTACACACACAATGATTTTCATGCACACACATGAATTCTTGATGAGAATTAAGAATTATCTTGACACACACAAAGTTCATTAGTCAAAATCTGACCATCAATTTCATTCCAAGTGAATCAAATTAGGTGCAAAGTGTAGGTCAATTGAGTTACACACCTAATTTTAGCAAATAATTAGCACACATTTAACCACATTAATCAATCAAGAACTGACATGAGCAAGTGAGTGCACTTACATCATAATCACACTCCAAGCTATTTCTTTGCTCCACATGAAGACACATCATTGCATACACAAGTGTGTGCACCATCAAATCGGCTTCAAAATTGACCATTGTAGGCCAAATATCAAACATTTAAAAATCATCAAATTAGGCGTGGATTAGCACAATTAACTTGATAAAAGTGTTGATTCCATCTCTTGTAAGGGGATTAAACATACATTAAACTTCAAATGTTACGGTTAGGTTAGCAAAGTTAGTCAAAGATTAGTAAAAATTATCATGGAATTAGTACAATTAGCATGGAAATGAAGCGAAATTAGTAAGGGTTAACATGAAATTAGTGAAATTGGGGGTGGAATTGGGGGTTTGGGATATTCATAACTCAACAATTAGCTTCAATGTCTTGCACAATCATCATCAAATCAAACCAAAATTGAGTTACACACACTCAAAAACCGATGAAATTAGTAATGAAATTACTCTATGCTAAACATCCTATACTCATTAGCTTAGGTTATCGATCCCCGACAGCACCGCCAAATATTGGGGACAATCATAGCATAGCCTAATCAATCCAAGACCAACAAAAGTATCAATCCTAAGATCGGAAACCCGGCTAGGGCATGGAAGCACGAGCATCGGATGTATCGAATGAGAGGATTCAAAAGTATGCTCATCCAATACACACATTAAGTCCACCAAAGTCCGACTTACCACATAGACTAGAATCCTAAAGCACACTAATGATAAGCACACACTAATTGCATTGGTATTGGCCTCTCCAATCACCACATGCGAATCAAGGCACTTCATCAAAAGCTACACACACAAGGTGAATGGTGCTAGAGTTTCATAAAACCCATCCACAAACAAGCAAACAATAGGGCGCATACACTAATTACAAGATTAAGAGCCAACTTAATAAACCTAATTAGAGATGTTAAATATCACAAATCGAATCCTCGTAGAAGGATAGGAGTGGTAATAAGTAAGAAGTCATCACACATACTCAAATCTAGAATAATGAGAAATGTGAAACTACTTCATGACATAATGGAATAGAGAAGAAGTAGACTAATGAAGAAAGTAGAGATTATATCATAATAACTAATATCTAATTCTCCTAAATGATTTTCTCATGTTAAATTGATCATTTAATATGGGGAAGTGCCAAGGGAGAAAAAGCTAGAATATTGATTAAGCTGGCAGACCGGTCACAATAGGGATCCTAAGGATGGAAAATAGGGATCCAAAGGGGGGGCCATCTGCAAAAGAGCAATGTGCAACAATGGGCTTAAAAGACCCTAAGGTTCAGCCCATTAAGACTTCCAAAATGCTAAGGTTTCAAAATTCAAAGGTTGTGTCCAAAGGTCAATCACTAGGAAAATTGGATGCTTAGTGTGTGTGCCAAAAATCTTCAAAGAGTCCTACTTAGGAAGGGGCGAGTCCTAGAAGTCAGGGATGAGGGAGAAACACACACACACACTCACAAGCTTCCTTTACACAAGGGAAAAGAGAAACACATGCCAATTCCCTAGCCCAAATGTCCACAAGGTGTACTCAAATCCTATTGGATGGCCATGGAGGTGGACCAATGAGAATTAGGCTAGAGTAAATCTAGATTAATTAATTTAAAAACACTTAATAAAAGAACCAATAGGACTTAAGCTCTCTAGAAGACTATTGGACAGTCTCCCAAGGGGTCCAATGAGCATTCAGCAGCCCAATGGCTTGCCTGATTCCTATTGGCCAAGAGACAAAAGGGTCCAATGAGAGTTTAGTTTCATCAATTAATTACTTAAAGCTCTCACAAAAGGGGAAAGGGGGACACATGTCAAAAGGCTATCACTTATGCTCTTGAAATTCAATTGGCTAAGCATGAAGAGGTCCAATAGGGTGTGGGTGTGAGCATGAGCAAATAGCAAGAGGGATCGACCAAGAGAGAGAGGGGGGACTGATTTTCTCAAGGAATTATTGCATACACACTCACACTAGTCCATGTGTGGAGTAAGAAGACTCTCTCTCTCCTTCTCAAGCTTTAATAGAAAGATTATCACCTACTCCAAGCTTGTGAGAAGGGAGGCCTACACCAACTCTTGGCTTTGTGATGCAAATCCAACCAAGAGCCAAGCTCATTGCATGCTCATTTCCTCTACCATGCTAATTACTAAGCTAAGCTATGCTAATATGAGTGATTATGTGAGGGAATTGATGTTGTGTTTAATAAGTGTTTTGCTTAGTGCTTGAAGTTTCCATCTTCATTGCACTAGCTAGTATTGAAGGAACACGAAGAATTGTATTGTAAAATGTCTCTCTTGATGGGAGAAACCATAATACAAAACCTTTTGGAGGGGGGACCGGCTCCATGTAAATCGGGTCCTCAACTCTTGTCAATAGCTTGATTTCTCTCTCTTTTGAAGTATTCTTCATGCTGTCTAACTAGGTGTTATGCTTTTTGTTGCTCTCTCCACCCAAGAACTCTTGTTATTCTCGTTAGGAATCTATTCTAATGAAATGCTCACTATGTTCTTGTTATTTTCCGCTACACACAAGTTACTAGGCCATTAAATGTTACAGATTAGATTAAGAATGCTTCTCTAATGACAATGGATTAGCACTAGCCTTTTAAGCATGGGCATTAATAAGCTCAAGGCTAGGCCATCCATAGAGTGAACACTCAAGAGAGAGAGAGAGCTCTCAAAAGTGGATCCTCAAGAGTGGATACTCAAGAATGAAGCCTCCTTGCATAAAGGCTTCCTTATAAAGGCTTGCACCACAATCCCTTCTACTATGGGTTTAAGTTTGAGCCCTCTAGCTAGCATATAAAACTTTGGAACTCCCAATCAGCCCAAGACCTTATACAAATGTGGATAGGAATTATTATGCACATCCATAGCATATCTCTCGCTTGATGCATAATCGGTGTAGCCTTTGTTAGCCGTTGCTAACAAGGCATTCTTCAAAGTGAGGAAATGTTGTTCTCTTGCTCCCAAATTTGGTTCCAGGTTCCACGGATATTTTTCTTTTGGATTCACCTACATTAAGTGATCCACTTACACAAGTAGAGATTGTTGGAGAGTTATGATAGTTATCCATGGTTCATATGTTCTCCCTTCAAAGGAAGATGTGGATCCATCTTGGGAGTTTGGTTTCAAGACTAATTCCTTACAGTTGTAGTGATTCCATGTGCATCAGCCAAGATTGGCAGTCTATTTGGTGGTTTCCTATAGCACCTTGTTCCTCTCTTACAAAGATTGGGTGCAGGTCTATTGATCTTGCCGTATTAGCTATAGTCTCAGTATTGATGTGTGTTCCTTTTTTGTTGAATATATGTTCCCAATTCCCTCTAAGAGTGGGGTGATACTCTCTCAAGTTGCAATGTAGACAAATGAATATCAATTTTAGTTTCACTCTCAGTTCCTTCAGATACAGTTAACAGTTTGCAATTTCACTCTGGAGATGTGTTTGGATGAAGTTCCTTCATATACAGTTTGCAGTTCATCATTGTATATGGTGGTTGGTGTAGGTTCTTTAATTCTTCATCATCGAACATTGATTTCTTAGTAGCCTCAGTTTTCACATTCATTGGACTTCCTGTAGAAGCTTGGAGATTCTAGCATGTGGTATATGACCAGAGGTGTAGGTTTTCGATTGTTTCCTCAAGGAGCACTTTACAGTTGGAAAATGATCTACATACTAATAGTATATGCCTTTACCCTTAGCTTTAATGCATTCTCGTGGAGCGACCAGGAGCATTCTCTTTTGCAGATGTTGGTAGTGGGACTTGTGAGTCGGTTGAGTTGAGGGGATTCTTGACAAAGCTGTTCAATAGACAGCATTGTTACTTCTCGAACGTCTTTCGGGGGTAGCGTTTGGATGGTATACTGGCCAAGTTGACCTCGAAGTTCTATAGCAAATATCCTTGTTCACAAAACCCTCTCCTTTAAAGTTGCATATTTCTCATTCTAGCTTTCTTATTTTTGTTCCGTTCAAGGAGCTGAGAGGGGGTGTTAGAGTTCAGGTACCTCTCTGGACTCGTTAGGTCAGTCCCAATTTCTCCCAAGGACAGGTGTTACAGATAGAGGGTTGTAATGTGGTTGTGCCCAGCCACTATGAGGTCTCATATCCCTAATAATAATACATGCACTAAAGTAATAAGGTGACTTTTGCATATCAATACCAAAAGTTGAAAAAAAAATCTTAGTGGTGAATTTTTTTTTTCATTTAAGGACAATTTATCATGTTGTGTTTAGCCTTGGGTTTTTGCTTGGTTCCATGGCCACATTGGCTTTTGTAGTCTCTCCTATTTTTTCCCATGAGCCCTATGGTCATAATGTGCCCTCTCATGAGCTCCTCATATTTCTTCCCCTTTGTTTCAAGGTCGTGGAGGTCTAGGATTTGGCAAATTGAGATTACACCTACATATCTCGAGGGGTTCACTATGTGTAAAACTACCATATCACGTGCGTTCAAAACATGTTTGTAAAACCCCTTATCTGTAAATTTTGTTAGGAATATAATGTACCCTTTTTTTTTAAATCTCTAAGTTTTTTCAAATTTGAAAAAAGAATGTCCTTCTGTATATATATTTCTGTACGTTTCAAGAACTTCAAATACCCTTCTGTTGAACTCACGTGATACGTTACATTTTTCTTAGGTGACCTCCCCGGGCTACATATGCATGGGTTTTGGAAGGGAAGAAAGGGGGTGCGAGGGTTGAGAGTTTTGGCTTCTCAATTGAACTGCCCAATGTGATCCCACTATTTATTTTGGTTGTTAGGTATTTATTTTACTTATTTGTCAAAGTGTAGGTAGGGCAATTTACTGAGGTTGGTATATATGCAACCCCTTGCCTCCATTGTATTATACATTCAGTTATTCATTGCCAAGGTTGATTGGTTTTGGAGACTCTCTCTCTCTCTCTCTCTCTCTCTCTCTCTCTCTCTCTCTCTCTCTCTCTCCCTCTCTCCTTGTTCTCTACACTTTCGCATCGTCCACTTTGACATGGTATCAGAGTCGTGTTCTTAAAGATATTTGGAGGTAGAACTGCACAGAGAAGAGCTTTTGAAGATCACCTTGTCGCCGGCAATTTGCTCTCTCGGTGTTTCAAAACGTTGTTGCTCAGTGGCACCGATGATCCCTATCGCCTGCGTTTTAAAACACTGCCTTTCTCCCTCATTGCCAACAACCCTCCCTCTCTCTCCACTCTTGATCCAACCCATTAAGGCTCCTTGTTGCTAGCACTTTCAACTGCTGCAAGTGGACTTTCTTGTGGAGTTGAAGTTTCAAGAGGGGAACTGAACTGCCTACTTGTTCGATTTTGGAAGGAACGCAAACGGCTTGCAAGGGGTAGTACAAGAGTAAAATTTGCGGGAGCATTGTTTTTTTGAACCACTTGGAGATTTTGCAGCTTGGTTAATGCGGCCACCCTTGGAGTGCAAGAAGGATCACCAAATTTCTAGATCTTGCAAATTCAACATGGTCCCCCCTTGCTCGAGCGCCAGCGACAATCAAAACGGCAATAACTACGCTCATTGGAATTTGATCATGCGACTCTGGTTCTCACATAACAGCTTATGGGATATTGTCAACAGCTCGAAGCCCCGTCCCACGAGGGATCCCAACAACAGGTACACCCGCCTTCAAAATGATGAATATCCCAAATCGTGTGTCGATTGGGATGTAGCTAATACGAAGGCAATGTCGGCCATTGCAGAATCTCTTACAAAGGACATTTATCCATCCATTCAGAGTTTGAAGACTACCAACAATTTGTGGTTCAATCTCGTCGGAATGTTTGATCGGGATTCAATGATGCAAGCACTCACCCTTCTTGGATGTAATCCAATTTCCACGAGGGGGTTCCATGCAATCATTTCTAATGAAGGCTAAATTTATTCATGATCAACTATCGGCTTTGAAAAGTGCATTAACAAGTACTTAGTTAGCTGCTTTGGTTCTCACGGAGTTGCCTGAGGTGTATGAAACGGTTTCTAGGACACTTTGACTACAAATCACAAACGAAAAGATGGAATTTGATGGTCTCATCTCTTTTTTCATTGAGGAGGAAGCCATATTGATAACTCAAGGCAAAATTCAGATTTTTTAGATAGGTGGGGAAGCACTTGCTGCTTCGGATTCCAGAAAGAAGATCAAGAATCATTGTTACAATTGTGGAAAGCGTGGTCATTTGGACGAGGATTGCAGATCCAAAGGCAAAGACAGAGATTTTACAAAGGACAAAGGTAAAAGCAAGCATCGGGAGGAAAGCAGTGATAGTGACTTAGGGAAGGACAGCAAAGCGGCTGCTCGTGTAGTGGAGTCTACACTAGCAAGGACTCATGCCCTCTAGTCACATGAAGACCAGTGCCACCACTAGCTTCAGCCAGAGAGAGGCTTGTGAGTGGCAAAGAGGGGCAAACAGTGCTCTGTATAGTTAATTTGGACCCTTATGTTGGAGTTCAAGTTATCGGTATTTGAACCCATGGGTTGGAGTTCAAGGCACATGCATTTGGCAGGGAACCAATCATACGTATCTAAAACACTATGAATGCGTGCACCAATCCATTATTGTTTGTCGGATCATGGATAGGATGTGTTCCACAGTTCATTATCTTGGAGTAATATTTTTAAATGTAATATGTTCATAGTTCATGAATGGGGATTCTTCGACGTGGTGTGGTCTACAGTTACATTTTCTAAAAAGGCAATTGATGCTCAAGATGGCATTCTTCTAAGGTACAAAGTTGAGGGTAGCAAATCCGAGGTGTATCCAGCAAGACGTTGTTGCTAGGGTGTCCATGGTAGATTCTTCATCGACTTGGTCTCACAATTTATATCCACTATGAGTTGCAGAGACGGTGTTAAGTTTTGGCATCTCAAGTGAACTACCCAATGTGATCCCACTTTTTATTTTGGCTTTTAGGTATTTATTTTACTTATTTGGCAAAGTCTAGGTAGGGCAATTTACTGAGGTTGGTATATATGCAACCCCAACATGCAATAGAGCCCAGAGGGGAGCGTCCTCCCTTGGGTGCCCCAAGGGGGCTTATGGCTTCAGGTTAGCCAACGTTTTGTTGTAGATCATCCTTTTTTTTTCTTAACACAACAATCCAGCGTTTTTTCATGGGCAACAGATGTAGTGATTGGAGCCCTCCCTAATGTCTCCTATAATGAAGAGATTATTTTGGTGTGGACCAAACAAATGGGATACTTGTGACCGAGGGCCCTTATGAAATAGAAACTTCTTGAACCATTATCGTGCAAAACTGTCAGCTGTCGATGAGGAGTAATGATGATATCATTCACTAGATGTCATCCTCATGCTCCCCTGCGATAGGATTTCATGCCCATTTTCCTTAAAAATTGCCCTTCTCTGACGGAGGGGAATAAAATAGGGTACTTGAATGGAAGCACATTAAGATTCCCATCTAATTTAGAAAACACGGGCATGCTATAGTATTGAAAAAAAAGGAGAGTTTGTGTAACATAGGAGTCTCTTTAAGTCCATGTATTTCCAAAACTCTAGTGGAGAATGTTTTGACCTACTGAGAGGCTTATAAATAGAAACTCTACTAACATAGCTCATATTCTTCACCAAATGTGTAGCCAAGATAAACCTTGACTTGTAATTTCTTTGATATTTTGTCATTAGTAGGGCAAAATGAAAATATGCCCTTCCATAGAGAAGGGTCCTACTTCCAAGTGCATGTCTTCTGAAAGAATAGAGAGCCCTTCAAATCCTAACACTGAAGTATAGCTAGCTATTTTCATGAGTCTGCCTTTAAAAGGGCTTGTATAGAAATTCCCTTCTCTAAGAAGGGGAATAAAATAGGGTACCTGCCAATGAACTGGGAACACGTTCAGATTCCCATCTACTTTAGAAAACACGGGTATGCTATAGTATTGAAGAACAAGAGAGTTTATGTAAAATAGGAGTCTCTTTTAGTCTCCATGTGTTTCCAAAACTCTAGTGGAGAATGTTTTGCCCTACGTAGAGGCTTCTAAATAGAAACTCTACTAACATAGCTCACTATCTTTTCATATTATTCACCAAACGTGCAACCAAGATAAAAATTGATTTGTAATTTCTTTGATATTTTGTCATTAGTACGGAAACATGAAAATGCATCCTTCCATACAAAAGGGTACTACTTCCCAATGCCCGTCTTTTGAAAGAATAGGGAGCCCTTCAAATCCTAACACCGAACTATAGTTAGCTATTTGAAGAGGTGACATTTTGCTTCGACTTTACAATGATGTGACTTTTCAATCTCACGAGTTTTGATACTCAAGGGACTTTGCATCTCCCCAGTACGAACTTCCACAACAAATTATCTACCACCTTTGTCCCGCTTACATTCTATGGTATTGTCTCTCAATAGACATCTCCACATTGTGACAAAAAACATGAGAACAAGTGGTAAAGTCAATGCAGTACTACATAATTCTCCAAGGAGTGATATTGGGTAAAATGTAATGGTTTTACCACACAATTAGATCAAAATACAATTGGCATTGAAGGCACACATAGGATAATATTCCAATGCATCAAAAGTATTATACATGCTTGTTTGACCATCACAAATTCCTCATCATGCTATTGTTTTCAATGCATTACAAATTCCTCAATCATGCTGCATATATAAACAAAAGAATTTCATAGAACAACCTTTTCTTCATGTACATATATCAAAAGGAAACTGACTTGTGCAAGTCGCCTAAAAATTAGGAGGACAAGACTATGACATGCCAACAACAGTGTAAGAATTGACTCCATAAAGCACAACTGCAATCACATAGGGTAATCTACAATGCATCAAAAGTATTATACAAGCTTGTTTGACCATCACAAATTCCTCAATCATGCTACTATTTTCAGCTTTAAGAAGAAGACACAGGAAGATTGCACATATAGACAAAAGAATTTCATAAAACAACCTTTTTCTTCACTTACATGTATCAGAAGGAAGCTACATAGAATATGCAAAAAAGGTAAAAGACTAATTCTACACGCTTATTTGACCATCATAAATTCCTCATCATGCTGCTATTTTCAGTTGTAAGAAGACAAATAGATTGCAGACATCAAGAAATGAATTTTATAGGAAAACCTTTTCTTCATTCATATATATCAAAGGGAAGCTGCCTCATCGCAGTTGGTGGTAGACAAACAAAAAGAGTATGACCCCACATAAAGGGTCGTTCAGATGTATATGGTATAACCTCTTTCATTGAGGTCTCTTTACAAGGCACAACCTGTCTAACATACAAAAAGATGTATGACCCCGCAGGAACGAAAAACTCAAAAGGGCCATGTCACATAACCTCTTTCATTGTTATCCCTTTAAAGGGAAGAACGTGTCTAGCATACAAAAAGTGGTATGACCCCACATGAATAAAAACTCAAATGTTGAGGTTTATCTATACAGACACTTCCGCTTCGGGCGGTAGAGGAGCCAAAACCTGACAGCTTCTTTCTTTGGATCGCCTCTGAACTCTGCAAACAAAGTAAACATGATTAGTTACGACCTCACAAATTTCAAAACAGTAGAGCTGAGCTGCACAATTTTAAAGTGAAGTAAAGACAATGATGCCAAAGTTAAGGCAAATGCTTAGCCAAACTCGAGGATCTAAAAGTCCCCCCGATCCAAAGTTCCAAAGAGGTACAACAGGCTAAAGGAAGTCATGTCCATGAAACTAGGAACAACAAAAACACGAAGGAAAGTAGTACACAATACCGCCTCCCACAGTGACTCCACAATCAACAGAAAAGATATCATAGGTATATCCTCCATATAGATGTCAATGCCACACACCAACATAGAATCAAATAATAAGGCGAAAGGAGCACTAAAACCATGGGTCGCAAACCTGATTATACAGTGAGTGTAAACACACCCTCCTCCTGGAAAGCTGTATCACACACACATACTATCACAAACTGCTGACATGTCAAGCCACTGAAGTGTCAATGGTGCAACGGAAGATGCACTGAAGACAAGAACTCGCTCGTGATCCGATGGACACCTCGACTCCGATCTAGAACACCTACAATGCCACACACATGAACAAGGCACCTGTGGAGAAGAGGACATCAGAGAGAGAGAGAGAGAGAGAGAGAGAGAGAGAGAGAGAGAGAGAGAGAGAGAGAGAGGAAAGGCTCTCCATGCTAATAGCAAGCTACTCATACAAGTGACCAAGGATGGTCGGCGGCATGCATCCGACATGCCCTAAGGTTCCTTTTAGTTCTTATGGAAGGGAGAACCTTCCGTTCTTAATGGAGAGTGCTATGATCACGAACAAAGTGAGTGGACTCTGTGCGTGCAAGTGTATGAGACTGAGAGATAGAGAGAGAAGAGAGATACGACATTAGAGACGTTGTAAAACCCTCCTCCGAAGGCCCCACTCTCGTTGGCGAGAGTGGTCTACGATTGATTGCACAAACTGGTACAATGATGATGCATGAAACTGATGCAGGTCTGGGCTATGTCGACGATCACGACGGGGATGGCGAGGCCGACTATAGCGCTAAAAACTGAATGGTTTTACCTGCTGTCCAAAAACGCTCAATGCTGAAATCTGCTGCGAATGGAATGCTGAATTTCGGGGCTGTTTTTATGCTGCTGAAAAACACAGGTTTGGCTGCTAAAGACGCTGATGTCACTGCTGCGTTTTGGGCTGAAAACGCTGCTTTATCTGCTGCGGTCAATGCTGAAAAACGCTGAGAGGACAGCCCTGCTGGCGATGGTGAAAAATGCTAGATGCAAAGGGGGGATGCTGTCCGGTATCTGCTGAAAAACGCCAAGGCAAAGGGGGGCTGGCAATGATGCAAAATGATAGGGCAAAGGTGGGTTGGCGATGATGCAAAACGCTAGGCATCTGTGAGGGAAATCGCCAAGGGTTTCTTGGAGAGTCTTGCTGAGAGAGGGGGGAACCTGTCGCCAATGGCCTGCTGTTCTCCTTGCTCATCTGCTGTTTAGTGCAAACCTTGGTTTTCTTATATATTTTCTTACCAATTTTGCCTACCTACTTTCCAACAAAAGTCACTTAAATTGATAAGTGAAAAATGTCTAAAATAGGCTAAATGCACTGGAAAATTCTCCTAACTGATTCTAATGGATTTAGATGTGTCACGTGACACATCCCAACCCTATGTGTCCGTGGACAAGCTACACCACAGCACGGTTCAATCAGTCCAGTCAGTCTAGATTAGCAGTGATCTGGCACTTTTGTGAGTCTATTCATAGACCGTGCATGCTCAGTCACTTAGCATAGATGCATATCCTCCGGTTGCACACAGCATGATCATCGGAATTCCCATCAGAATCCATTAGCATCAATTAGGGGAATTTTCCAGTGCCTTTAGCCTATTTTCCTATTTATTGGTATTTTCACTTATTATTTTTAAGTGACTTTCCAACAAAAGTAGGTAGGGCAATTTTGCTAAGTTAATATATAAGCAAACCCAAGTTAGCACTTTCTGGCAGAAGAGGCAGCAGGAGCTTCCCGCTCAACAGGCAACTTCTCAGCAGTACCCCCCAGCGCCCCCAGCGTGTTTAGACTCCATCCTCGCCGGGCAGTCCCCATCCTCAGCATCAGCCATCGCCATAGAAGCTTCCCTTTCTTGGCAGTTTTCCCCCAGCATGTAGCATCGTCAGAAGGCATCAAGCATAGCGTTTTCCTCCTGACCACCTCAACATTTTTCAGCTTTTACTAACGCTAGCATCCACAGCGTACCCTCAGCGTTTTCAGCCAAAAACACCAGCCCACTCCAGCAGATCATCAGCGTCAGCGTTTCCATCCTCAACAGACCCCTAATGACACCAGTCAAAAACGCCAGCATATCTCAGCTTTTGGTAGCGTTTTTGCAGCAGGATTTCAGCCTTTAAAAGACGCAGTTTTTCAGCAGATCAACAATAGCAGATTCCCCCCAGATTGGTTGCAGAAGTTCCCTCAAGTTTAGCCCAAGAAAACACAGCCAAAACAGCCATTTTCAGCCACCGAAACAGTCCCAGAATTCAGCGATTAGAAGATCTCAGATTTCAGCCATCAAGTCGTCGTCGTAATCTCCGTCGTCGTCATCGGCATAGTCCCATTGCATCGGTCCATTGCATACGCATTGTACACCTTTGTGCAATCAAAGTAGACCACTCTCGCCGACGAGAGTGGGGCCTTCGGAGGAGGGTTTTACAACCTCTCGAGTGGCGTATCTCTTCTCTCTCCTTCTCTCAATCTCATTCACTTGCACGCACAATATCCACTCACTTTGTTCGTGATCATAGCACTCTCCATAAGACGGAAGCTCTCTCTTTCCCTAAGAACTAAAAGGAACCTTGAGCAAATAAAGATCACTAATCTTGAGAAAATACAACATTCATTCCGCTGCACCTTACATTGGTATCAGAGCTTTGGAAGTGTTCTGCATTACTCAAGGAAAGAACCACAAGAACCACAAGAATTTTTTTGTTTGTTGCAATCGCACGAACCCAAGTTTACTTGGGCGTGGCGATTCCTAATCGTGTTTTGTTGAAGAGTGACACGAATCCCAAGAAAGAAGGGCTTGTCCAGCCTCCCCTTGTGTCTCTTTTCACTCATTGAGAGCGGACCGTGCACTTAGCAGCCGGCCAATCAACGTGAGGTGGGAAAAAGCAACCTTGGTGTGAGCGCAAGGCCGCCAAGGGGTGCGCCCACAGAAAGGAGTAGAACTCGGGTGAAGAGAAGATCCTTCTCCAACGCGATTTGCAAGCGAAAGAACCCCTCAAGAACCTCAAGCACCCAAGATTCTCACGAATCAAGGACCTCAAGACCCTCAAGAACCCAAGTTCCTCGCGAGCTTAAGACCCCAAGATCATAGTGCATGGTCGTCACCCGAAGCGGAATGGATACTTCGCATACAGTTGATGAGCATGAGAGAGGCGACGGAGACTCGTCCCCACCCGGAGATGATTTCTTCAACTCTCCCCCTTCGCCATCTACTCCAGACCCTATAAAGGCAATGATGACGCAGATGATAGCCATGATGGATAGACAGGAAGACAAGCGCCTTGCTTTAGAACGCGAGCGCGACGCAAGAAAAGAAAGAAAAGAACTAAGGAAGGAAGAAGCGGCAGCACGAAACGCAGCATTGGAGGCCGATCGTGCCGCTCATAGATTGGCCTTGGAGGCCGAGCGTGAAGCTCGACGAGAGCTACGCACTGAAGAATTGATTGCCCAAGTCCTAGCCTCGAAGACCGAACCACCCAAAGATCATGGGAGTTCGTCAAGTGGCGCAAGCCACGACGTGGATTCCAACCATCCAGTCACAGAAAAGTTGACTTTCAGTAAGTATGACGGTAAGATGGATGCTACTGTTATTCATTCTTGGTTGCATCAATTTAATGCTTATTTTGCGACAACTAAGAAAACAGGCAATAGCAAAGTTTTGACGGCAGCTATGTACCTTGCCGGTGATGCCATTAATTGGTACCAAGCATGGCAAGAGGCACAGCTAGCCGCGCACCTAGAGGCAGCCGACGATTTCACACCCCTCTCTTTTAGTTGGGCTGATTTCCAAGGCAAGCTCAAGGCGCGGTTTATGGCACCTCAGTACCTTGCACGATTAAAGGACGATTGGCGAGCTCTCAAGCAAAACGGTATGCCGGTTATGTCTTTCTCTAATCGTGTTTTGCAGCTCGGCACTCAATTACGCAAATCGGATGCGAAGCGCAAGGAGGCATTTCTTTACGGATTGGACGAGTATATCAAGTATGATGTCGAGGTACTTGATCCAATCGACCTCAACAAAGCGGTAGTAATTGCTCTCGCCCACAAGATGAAGCACAACAAAGGAAAGCCTAAGGAGAACAAGACTTCCACAAGTACCTCGCAGACTTCTCAGAACCCTCAGAACGGTAAGAATGATAACTCTTCTAACCAATCTTCCAACAGTCTCTCATCAAAGAATTCTTCCAATGAATCTAAGGGTAAGGCTAACACAATTGCTAAACCTAAGCTTACTCCAGATGAAAAGGTAGCACAAGAAATTGTAGGAGGATACATCACTTCGGAAGAACAAAGCACGTATTCTAAGGAAGGTCGTTGTTTTCATTGTCACATTAAGGGTCACATAAAACGAACATGTCCTAAGCTTGAATCAAATGAATCTAAAGAACCCACAGCACCCCACTACATCTGTCAATGCAATGAATGATAACACGGGTGTGCCCAAAGTTTCTCAAGACCCTCCCATTGATGATTCTCTCATTAAATGTTATGGTCGTACGTCGGGGCACCGTTTTGTCATATTGTTTGACCCAGGTAGTATGCATGATGTGATCAGCCCCTCTCTTGTTGAGAGAGCCCGCCTCGAAGTTAGTCCAAGATCTCCTATCGAGGTCTCTGGCTTTCGTCCTGGTATGGACGCTCTCATCACGAAGGAGTGCCTTCATGTGTTGTTTGCAATTCAACAGACTGCCTTCACTAGAAGATTTGTTGTTTCTCCTCTCTCAGGATGTGATATGATTTTAGGCATGAAATGGTTTCGGGAAATAAACCCTCTCGTTGATTGGGAGGCTAACACTTTAACTCTCAATGCCAAAAGTGATTCTCCTACTGTCTTTCATGGAGTGGACATTGCTCCTTCTCCATCTCTCATTGCTAATATGCAGGACAAGGTTGAAAGGATTCGGGATAAGGAGATTCTCTCAATCTCTTTTTCTCCACAGCATGACACACAGAACTTGCATGATTATGAGAAGCATGATGATTTGAATGATAATGATTTGCATGATGATTGGGATGAAAAAGACAAGCATGATGAAATGCATGAAGATGATGTGATTGTTCACAAGGATGATTTGTTAGTGGATGCTTTTCCTAGTGAAGCTAACCTCGTTGTAGATTCGATCAATCACAAAGATCCGATCTTGGCTTTCGAGTCGAGGTCCAAAGAACCCCACAGGACGATTTGATCATTCAGGACGAACCGATCTTGGCTCTCGAGCCTTGGTCCAAAGAACCATCACAGGAAGTATTATGTGTTCGCATGATTGATACGCACGCATTGTTCGAGTGTTTCATTCGTGAAGGTTTCCTGTATTTTAGTCAGCATCGTTATGTGATCCCTTTTTCTAGGCATGACATATTGTATGTTGAGCACGTTTCTCTCATGGATGAGCATGAATGTATGCGGATTGTTCATGAAAAGCTGAAAGGTTTGTATATAAGGAAGTCACATTCTATGTCTCCTCCTTGGCATGACAGTTTCCGAAAGAGCACATGATAGTATGAGCACCAAGCATGGGCATTTCGATTGGGATTTGCCACAGTTGATTGATTTTGATCAAACAGAAAAGATTCGATCTCATTGTTTGCATGTGTTTGACGAACGGGTTGTCACTCCGTCTCTATGTTCATCTACATTGCATACACAGTCTTTAGCGAAGACAAGATTGTTTTCCTTCACTTTACATGGAATGGATATGTTCATGGTTTTGTGTTGGAGATGGTTTCAGGAATTTTCAGCCATGGAGATTCTTGAAGACGAAAGAAGCAGGACTCTAGACGAAGTTGAAGCAAGAAAAGAGATTCTGAAGACTTTGAGTCGCTTTCGGCGCGGCCCAGAGAAGCAAGCGTTGCAGACCTTTATGAAGTTCAAGTACCGCGCGACCCACACATCAGAGTGGGCCGGCCAAGAGTCCCTTCCAGGATTCCGGATGCTGTTGGCGATCTCCCTCGACGCCATACAGTTCGGTACCAGTACCTCACTTTGAAAAGGAGGGGATGTCACGTGACACATCCCAACCCTATGTGTCCGTGGACAAGCTACACCACAGCAAGGTTCAATCAGTCCAGTCAGTCAAGATTAGCAGTGATCTGACACTTTTGTGAGTCTATTCATAGACCGTGCATGCCCAGTCACTTAGCATAGATGCATATCCTCCGGTTGCACACAGCATGATCATCGGAATTCCCATCAGAATCCATTAGCATCAGTTAGGGGAATTTTCCAGTGCTTTTAGTCTATTTTCCTATTTATTGGTATTTTCACTTATTATTTTTAAGTGACTTTCCAACAAAAGTAGGTAGGACAATTTTGCTAAGTTAATATATAAGCAAAACCCAAGTTAGTACTTTCTGGCAGAAGAGGCAACAGGAGTTTCCCGCTCAACAGGCAACTTCTCAGCAGCACCCCCCAACACCCCCAACGTGTTTGGACTCCATCCTCGCCCGACAGTCCCCATCCTCAGCATCAGCCATCGCCATAGAAGCTTCCCTTTCTTGGCGGTTTTCCCCCAGCATGTAGCATCGTCAGAAGGCATCAAGCATAGCATTTCCTCCTGACCACCTCAGCGTTTTTCAGCTTTTACTAACACTAGCATCCACAGCATACCCTCAGCGTATTCAGCCAAAAACGCCAGCCCACTCCAGCAGATCATCAGCATTTCCATCCTCAGCAGACCCCTAATGACATCAGTCAAAAACGCCAGCATATCTCAGCTTTTGGTAGCGTTTTTGCAGCAGGATTTCAGCCTTTGAAAGACGCAGTTTTTCAGCAGATCAACAGTAGCAGATTCCCCCCAGATTGGTTGCAGAAGTTCCCTCAAGTTTAGCCCAAGAAAACGCAGCCAAAACAGTCATTTTCAGCCACCGAAACAGTCCCAGAATTCAGCGATTAGAAGATCTCAGATTTCAGCCATCAAGTCGTCGTCGTAATCTCCGTCGTCGTCATCGGCATAGTCCCATTGCATCAGTCCATTGCATACGCATTGTACACCTTTGTGCAATCAAAGTAGACCACTCTCGCCGACGAGAGTGGGGCCTTCGGAGGAGGGTTTTACAACCTCTCGGGTGTCGTATCTCTTCTCTCTCCTTCTCTCAGTCTCATTCACTTGCACGCACAATATCCACTCACTTTGTTCGTGATCATAGCACTCTCCATAAGACGGAAAGCTCTCTCTTTCCCTAAGAACTAAAAGGAACCTTGAGCAAATAAAGATCACTAATCTTGAGAAAATACAACATTCATTCCGCTGCACCTTACAAGATGGGAATGCTTATGATCATGTTGTGTGCAACCAGAGGATATGCATCTATACTAAGTGACTGGGCATGCGCGATTTACGAATAGACTCACAAAAGTGCCAAATCACTTCTAATCTAGACTGACTGGACTGACGGAACCCTGTTATGTTGTAGCTTGTCCACGGACACATAGGGTTGGATGTGTCACGTGACATCTACCTTTCGGTGTCTTTCTTCAAGTTGATTCCCTTAAGGACCAGCGTGAGCAATATATGTACCATTTGATTGCCATCACCATTACAGGAGTATTGTCTGTCCAAGCAAGTATCAATTATGCAAGAGCTTATGGACCGCGCAACGGTCGGCTACAAACTTATGAAAGGGAAGCTAGAGTTTACTACCGAAACAACTCCGGCAAACAATCAGATTTCCTAGCAACAACGACCAAACCCACGGGACTCTAGTGACATTCAACCACAAAGGCCTCGTTTGACACATCAACGAGAAACCCTGTTACAAGAAGGCCGATGCTTTGAATGTTTTTCAAATAGGGCATACTTTCAATACATGTCCCCATAGAGCCTCCACATCTTCAGAGCAACCTTCTGCTCCGACAACAGAAAGATCCCAAGGCCACCTTTGACTAAGAGAGCTAGACCTGTCATTGGACTTGTACTTGATCTTTATGGCATAAACCTCGAAAGTTCAAATGAATTGTGCAGAGCATACAGCAAAGTCAACGGCTTGAAAGCCGTGATTTTCCTTGACCCATGCACTTCCCCAATTCTTCATGCAGATGGATTTTGACTACGATGTACAGGGTGGAGAACTTGAGGCCGAGCTAGCCACGGGCCAAACTCAAAAGATGGTTCCCCTTATTGTGCTCTTCCAGTGATCATTCAAGGATCCCATGGAAAAGCCGATTTCCACATTATGAAGTTGGGCAATCGCGACGTTCTCTTGCATACCTTGGCACAACAAGAATAACGCGACACTCCATATCCAAAATCACGCGATCACTTTGATGCAGAAGAGCAAGCCCGTCGACCTCAAAGCTCTGTTGTCCAAACAAAAACCCAAATGAATTTTCTAATTGCTTTGTATTTAGCTACTTTTTGAATTTTATTTGAGAAAGTAATGTCAGAAATTTGTTTGAAATGGATTGTATATGTTTTAAACCTGTCTTGGTGCCGATTTGAGATTTGTTTGACTCTAGTTTTAATAATGGTTTCAATGATTTGTGACTTAGTCTCGGGTGGAGTGATGCTCGATAATGTTTGAACCTCGGAACAACGCAGACCAGGTGTATGGGAAGCGTATCGTTGTATGCTTGAAAACTTCGAAACAACGCAGACCAAATGTATGGGGAGCGTTTCATTATACGCTGGAAAACCTTTAAACGACGCAGATCAGGTGTAAAGGGAGCGTTTAATTGTGTGCTTGGCACCTCTAAACGACGCACACCAAGTGTATAGAGAGCATTTCATTGTACGCTGGAAAACCTCTAAATGACCCAGACCAAGTGTCAAGGAAGCGTTTAAGTGACGCACGGTGCTGTTTGGGGAGAGTTTGGTTGTATCAGTCCTCTAAGCTCATGGCTCAAACCTTTTAGGCTATTTACGAGTGGCATGACTAGGTAGTTGTTGACATGCTGATGTGGCACTCTACGGACTGCCACAATTTGCGCTGACAGTTTGCGAACATCGCAGAATTTCAGCTTTTACCCTAGCTTGCTTTTGGAGACCAGATGCTTTTAGGATCAGATGCTTTTGGATGTAAACTGCTTTTCATGGCCAAGGGCCTTTAGATAAGACCCATGGGCTCTCACTCTAGCATTCTACCTGACGAAAGATGCAAAACAAAGCCATGGCGTTTTTCATCAAGCATCGCCATCAAAGACTCCCTCAGCCTTGGCGTTTTCCTTAGCAAGAACCATCGCCAGACCATCCCAGTCTGCTAGCGTTTTTCCTCCAAGAAGGCTGCAAGGCTTTGCAGCCTGGCGTTTTTCAGAAGCTCTAGCGTTTTCCAGATTTGTAGCCTCAGCTATAGCGTTTTTCAACAGATAAGCACTAGCAGGTGTTCAGCCCTTGAAGCCCTAAAGACCAGCAGTTTTCAGCCATTAAGAACCAGCCCTATCAATGTTTTTAGAAGTAGATTCTTCAGCGATTTCAGCCAGTAGAATTCAGCCTATCAGCGTTTTTGGACAGTAGATAGAAAGCCTCAGTTTTCAGCCCTTAGATCGGTCTCGCCATCCCCGTCGTCGTCATCGATCTAGCCTAGATTTGCATCAGTTGTACCAGTTTGTGCAATGCATAGTAGACGACTCTCGCCGACGAGTGGGGCCTTCGGAGGAGGGTTTTACAACGTCTCTGGTGCCGTATTCTCTTCTCTCTAACTCTCAGTCTCATACACTTTCACGCACAGTGTCCATTCACTTAGTTTGTGATCATTGCACTCTCTCATTAAGAACAGAAGGCTCTCCCTTCCATAGGAACAAAAAGGAACCTTGAGCACAGTTCGAAGCACTCATCTTGAGCAAAGTTCAAACATTCATTCCGCTGCACCTTACAGTTACGTTCGTCACAAAAATCTGCACCAAAAACTCGCACTGATTACCAATAGGATTTGAGAGCACGCCATGGCTCTATTACCATGTCAAAGGTGCAACAAAACAGGGTGAATCGGATAATGATTTCGTCTACAACCGTGAGCAAACCTCCTGTAATAGACTTAGACACTCCAAGTCGAGAATCTACCGCAACACCACAAATAATCACTTCAAAACAATTCACAGTTCACAATTGATTCGACACTGGCCCGGTGGAGTTCCGTGCCTAGAGATATTGGCCCCAAAGACCGGCGCCCCTTTCGGTATTTCTTTTTTTATTAATCTGTGTTCAAAGTACAAGAGTGCAGGCAGGCACTCACTCTCAGACTTTGCGTCCAGATGCTCTGAGTTGTGAGAGGCCTGCTCACATATTTAAAGATTACAAGCGATCCTAAAAGTAGAGCCCAAAAGCTGAAAATCAAAAGCCCTGTAAAAATAAAGCAAGAGCTTTCCTTTTCTCTCTCAAGCCATACTTGGCACAATAAAAGCAAAGCTTTTTAAACAAAAGCTCTCTCTCTCTAACTCTCAATTTGCGTAGAATAAAGCAATGCCCAAAAGCTGCGCCAGCTTCCGCGATTTGCGAGCGTCCGTACAACTGCCACGTGGCATCATTTCCGCGAATTGCGGGCCTGTTCGTACTATTGCCAAAGAGTGTGTGTGTGTGTGTGTGTGTAATGGGCAGCCACGTCACAGGTTTGTGACATACCCCCCTCTTGAAAGCATTGTAATCGCCCTCGATTACACCTGCAAAACAAACAAAGGCCATAAACTATCTTAGCAAACACTGACTGTTAGTACCAATGCACTAGAAACACACATCTAGCACATGTACCAGTCGGGACAGTCACATCACACGACATCACAGGACATCACTTGACATAATAGAACATCGCATGACAAATCACATTCAACATTCATTCGGATCTCAGACCATGATTTATCGGCAATGCAATTAGCAATCGCATCTAGATCCACTCGCGACCTCATAGATGCAAGTCCTCATGCCCTAAACACCCCTGACATTGCAAACAACGTTTGCCAATGATCGGTGTAATGGCAACAACCCGTCTAGGTGCCGCTAGAACTACCTCTGCCTGTGGCCTCTGCCTGTGGCCTCTGCCTGTCGGGCGTAATTCCAAATCGAGCCGCCAATTCAAGAAGTTGACCTTGGCTCCTTCAAAAGAGCTTCCTGATCTTTCCCTTTGCCCTAAAAGCGACAAGATTTGTACTTTCATTCATTTGATTTGGTTCGGGTCCCACGCAATGTGGTACCAATTCTGCCTTTTCTGCCACGTCCCTCAGCTGCTTTGAAACTTTCTGGCCTTTCTTCATCCTGTTCATTCGGTGCCTTGTTAGGGCACTTCGCGGAGATATGTCCAGTTTCCCCGCATTCAAAACACTTCCCCTCTTTGATATAGTTGATCCTCTCTCGACGAGTGAGCTGGGATCGTGCATCCTTTTCTTTTGGGGTAAGTCAAATTGCCTAAATGAATGGCAAATCCCCGTTTCGCATGACTCATCAGTTCTTGAATGGAATCTAACTTCTGCTCTAAGCAGTGGTCTCGGGTCTCTGTAGGAAGACCCAAGGTAAACAGCTCAATCTGTTCTTTGAACAAGATCTTCTTAAATGTTTAATGAAGAGGCAGGTAGAAAAGAGCTCCAGAATCTCTCGCAATAAGCATCCAATGTATCTTTCTTGGTCATCCAAAGATGGTTCCAAGCAGTTCGTATGTCACGTTCATACTCTCGAGTCAACCTAGAAGAATAAAAAGCCTTTTAAATTTCAGCCATTTAACTGGCGCTGTCTTGTTCAATAGAAGCGTGGACCACTAAGTTCGAGCATTCCCCTTAAAGTAAGAGGCAGCTCTCCGAATCTTGAGTGCTCTGAGTAACATCCTCCAAAGAAAGCTATGTCAAACTGCTGTATAAAAGACAAAGCCTTCGAAGCATCTCTATAACCAGAAAACGTGTCAAATTTAATTGATTGTCCACCTTCCTTAAACTCTCGGACTTTCTTGCTTCTGTCTTCCAGAAAGTCATACTGGTTGGCTTTTATAAAAATTATTCTTTTTTGCATAAAAGCTGCTGTCGTCAGAGTCCGAACTATCTGACGACGAGTCCTCTGTAGAACTGTCAACCACGGGGTGAGATTTAGGCTTCTTTGCCTTTTTCTTGCCCTTCCCGAAGCTCTGCTTTTTGCTTCGCTTTTTACCTTTTCTGTCTTCTTCGCTCGAGTCAGAAGAGCTAGAAGAACTGTCAGAAGAAGAAGAAGAAGAAGAAGAACTGGGTACTCCTTCAAATCGAACACGCTTCGTCTGCTTTCTTGCCGATTCAAATATCGACTAACGACCCAAATAACTCGGGAAGTCAGCACCCTTCTGCTTTTTGTCGTGCTTTTTAGCTTTGTTCTGTGCGTTAAAAAGCTGAGCAATTCGTGTATCAACTACCTCTTCTAATTCTTGCTCTTTGTACATCCTGGGAGTAGAAGGTTTCTTCAGTGCTGATTTGGGTCGTTCTGTGGTCGACCGCCATGCACCTCGTCGAAGGAGGTCTAGCTCTTAAATTTCGCAAATTGCGGGTCCTTTGCAAAATTTAGCATCATCTTTGTTGGGTCGCCGATCAATCATTCTCTTCGAGCTCCACCTCAGTAGGCGGAGGCGGGCCGTACTCCCCGTGTGAATCCTCGTTGTGATCTCTTCCAGCATCTCCAGATGCAGAGGAAGTCGACTGATCTTTGTCTGAAGCCATAGGTGCTGCGTAAAAAGGATCGGATTTCTCGTAGCAGAGAAATCGGCTGCGCTCTGATACCACTGTAACAGACTTGGACACTCCAAGTCGAGAATCTACCGCAACACCACAAATAATCACTTCAAAACAATTCACAGTTCACAATTGATTCGACACTGGCCCGCGGGGTTCCGTGCCTAGAGATATTGGCCCCAAAGACTAGCGCCCCTTTCAGTTTTTTGTATTAATCTGTGTTCAAAGTACAAGAGTGCAGGCAGGCGCTCACTCTCAGACTCTGCATCCAGATGCTCTGAGTTGTGAGAGGCATGCTCACATATTTAAAGATTACAAGGGATGCTAAAAGCAGAGCCCAAAAGCTGAAAATCAAAAGCCTTGTAAAAAATAAAGCAAGAGCTTTCCTTTTCTCTCTCAAGCCATACTCGGCACAATAAACGCAAAGCTTTTTAAACAAAAGCCCTCTCTAACTCTCAATTTGCGTAGAATAAAGCAATGCCCAAGAGCTGCGCC
This sequence comes from Adiantum capillus-veneris, assembly GCF_014529385.1. NCBI lineage: Eukaryota > Viridiplantae > Streptophyta > Polypodiopsida > Polypodiales > Pteridaceae > Adiantum > Adiantum capillus-veneris. Next base: position 16,089,385 of record NC_140932.1, on the reverse strand, counting down.
AGCTTCCGCGATTTGCAAGCATTTGTACAGCTGTCGCGTGGCATCATTTCTGCGAATTGCGGGCATGTCCGTACTGTAACGTCACGTCAGTATTTCCAGCCCGCCATTGCCAGAGAGTGTGTATTGGGCAGCCACGTCACAGGTTTGTGACACCTCCTCTCGAGACCAAGCAGCCAATGGACAGATCTCCTCGTAAACGAACTCTTATCACGTATCACCCACCAAACGGGCACGGGGAGCAATCTCCAAGTGCCCGCATGCACGTAGTGGCTCAACACGGAGGGAAAGAGGAGCGCTCGAGAGACGAAAAGGTATCGTTAGCAAAAACTGAGAGAGAGAGAGAGAGAGAGAGAGAGAGAGAGAGAGAGATGTTGATGGCTGAAAATGAGCCAATATAAAAGCTCCAGAGGGGCATTTAGGCCACTCAAGGGCATCCACATGGGCATCGCGTCAAAAACCTGAGCAATTCGTGTATCAACCACCTCTTCTAATTCTTGCTCTCTGTACATCCTGGGAGTAGGAGGTTTCTTCAGTGCCGATTTGGGTGGTTTTGTGGTCTGCTGCCACTGTGTATGCACCTCGTCGAAGGAGGTCTGGCTCATAAATTTCGCAAATTGTGGGTCCTTCGCAAAATTTAGCATCATCTTTGTTGCGTCACCGATCAATCATTGACGCTTCATCTCTTCGGACTCCGCCTGAGTAGGCCGAGGGGGGCCGTACTCCTCGCGTGAATCCTCGTTGTGATCTCTTCCCGCATCTCCGGATGCAAACGAAGTCGACTGATCTTTGTCTGAAGCCATAGGTGCCGCGTAAAAAGGATCGGATTTCCCGTAGAAGAGAAATCGGCCGCGCTCTGATACCACTGTAACAGACTTGGACACTCCAAGTCGAGAATCTACTGCGACACCACAAATAATCACTTCAAAACAGTTCACAGTTCACAATTGATTCGACACTGGCCCAGCGGAGTTCTGTGCCTAGAGATATTGGCCCCAAAGACTGGCGCCCCTTTCGGTATTTCTTTTTGTATTTATCTGTGTTCAAAGTACGAGTGCAGGCAGGCGCTCACTCTAAGACTCTGCGTCCAGATGCTCTGAGTTATGAGAGGCCTGCTCACATATTTAAAGATTACAAGGGATGCTAAAAGCAGAGCCCAAAAGCTGAAAATCGAAAGCCCTGTAAAAACTAAAGTAAGAGCTTTCCTTTTCTCTCTCAAGCCATACTTGGCACAATAAAAGCAAAGTTGTTTAAACAAAAGCTCTCTCTCTAACTCTCAATTTGCGTAGAATAAAGCAATGCCCAAAACCTGCGCCAACTTCCGCGATTTGCGGACGTCCGAACAACTGCCACGTGGCATCACTTTCGCGAATTGCGGGCCTATCCGTACTGCAACGCCACGTCAGCATTTCCAGCCCGCCATTGCCAGAGTGTGTGTGTGTACTGGGCAGCCACATCACAGGTTTGTGACACCTCCTCTCGAGACCAAGCAGCCAATGGACAGATCTCCTCGTAAATGAGCTCCTATCGCGTATCACCCACCGAACGGGCACGGAGAGAGAGCAATCTCCAACTGCCCGCATGCACGTAGTGGCTCAACACGGAGAGAAAGAGGAGCGCTCGAGAGAGAGAAAGGTATAGCTAGCAAAAACTGAGAGAGAGAGAGAGAGAGAGAGAGAGAGAGAGAGAGAGAGAGAGAGAGAGAGATGTTGATGGCTGAAAATGAGCCAATATAAAAGGTCCAGAGGGGCATTTAGGCCACTCAAGGGCATCTACATGGGCACCAGGTTGCTTTAAAGTTTATAGCCATAAATCCATAGGAACTCTCATTAGATTAGAGGATACCCTATGGACCCTTAGTCCACAGGGGCATGTAGAGGCTCTAAAGGAGCATTTAGGCCACTCAAAGGCACCTACATGGACACCATGGCAGCCGTGTGACTCTAGGGCCATAGGATCTCTCATTAAAATAGAGATCAATCTAATCTAACGAGACATCCTATGCCTCCAAGTCCATATGGTGGCCTAAGTGCCCTTATAGAACCTTTATGTTGGCACCCTATGGACCTAGGGCCACAAAGTGCCAAGGGAGAGGAGAGAGAAAGACGTTGGTGGGTCTACATATATAGAGAAATAGCGAAATTGCCCTATCAAGCCAGAAAACCCCACAATTCTTAAAAAATGGGCAAAATGCTAATAAAGTATTATGTGTACGCATGATAGGGTATACACAGCGGAACACATTTCAACCATTCATGAGTCAATAAATTCACAAGTTATGTCTGGGTGGTGACCCCTTGCTAGGGGCTGGGGACATGAAAGTCGGCACTGCTGGCAGCTAAAATTGATGCGTGCGAAGCCTCCTGGTCGCAGGGGCAGTGTAAATTACCCACGACCTTAGGACTAAGTTTTTTTTCTAAAACCCAATTTTTAGCCCATTTCGCCTACGGGAATTTCACCTAGTGACTGAAACGTTTCAACCGTTTTGGCCATTTCACGTTTCAACATGGTGTTTTACAGTTACTGTGGTTCTCTGAGGTACACACCCACCTTGTGCAAATATACCTATTAAGCTCTCCTTTTACAGTAGTATTTCTACTTAGTTTCTTTTTTCTATTCAGACCATGTATCTGATGTGACTCTTTTTTGGCCTTTAAAGCACGTTAATATACATTTCAATTCGTTTTCATATATCTCTCTCTCTCTCTCTCTCTCTCTCTCTCTCTCTCTCTCTCTCTCTCTCTCTCTCTCTCTCTCTCTCTCTCTCTCTGTCAAACTGTTGATGTTGAAATAAGATAAAATAGCACGTTGTTTTGCTTACCAGAAATGGTAAATCTTCTTGTAGCCACCTCTAATTTCAGCGCTCCCCTTACCAGTGACCCAGTTGTAGTGGAGCTTGAGCCCTTTTGTACCAGCCTGCTCAGCAAGATTTACACCACACTTGCTAATCTGCACACCTTCTTCCATGGAAATAACTGCTCTTTCGGCAAGGCTCAAACCAGCTTTGCTCTCCTCCACTGCTTCCTTAATTGAGCCGCTCAGTGAACGGAGATCGCGTTGCGCACGTGACAGTATAAGCAACAGGATGCCTCCGCCGAGGGTTAGCAGAGTTTTCCCTACACCAAAGCCACGCTGTGGTGGTAATGGAGGAGGAGGAGGAGGTTCTTCCTCCATTACTCTGTGTGTGACGAAATCTGGAATGAAGAATTAAAAGTCATAAGAGAGCAAATATTAATTGACAAAAATTTATAAGGTTCCTAATGGCTTCAAAAAAATTGAAACAATAAAAAACTCAAAGATTCATAATAAGCAAATTTTTGAGTTGATAAAAGAAATTGCAACATCCTAACATGCCGCTTACACGCGTGTTGCTAAGAATGTTAGTTAAGAGCAGGAGGAAACGGAAAAATCCCACTTAGATATTGAGGAAAATAGTGTAAAAACCTAAAAGAAGACCAAACATTTCAAATTTTCCACTTGGAAAACTAATGAAAAAGGTTCTAAAAATGTTTTTTCTTGAAGACTCTTTCGACGCTAAGGTCAACCGCTCAAAAAAAATCTAGGTTTAGTGTAATCCCACCCACAAATATTGGCTTTTACCTTTAAATTCCTTGAATATGAACGTGAGAAAATCAACAAAATTTATAGAAATTTAATCTAGAAACTTTAAAAATCATAAAAATAAAAAAACTTTCAGAATTTACACAAATTTAATGGAAATGCTTGTCTTCAAATAGAATAGCGCAAATTTGTTTGCATTGCTAGACTATAATGCAGATACAAATGATATGAGGACAAATTCATGTGAAAAATGGCTTGTAGATTTGATAACAATGTCTATCAAGATACACATAATCATACGATTCATGAGATGGAAACCATTGTCATGTGTATGGCGTGCATCCACACCATCGTCAACGCATGCTCTGTCAGCATGACTCTCCTACGGTGATGTCATCAGCCTCTGCAATAGCATTCACGATGACGATGAGGATGTGATGCATTGGTGTAGCTAGAAACATTGACAATAGCAGGCAGATTTGATGTTGATGAAAATAGAATAGCGCAAATTTGTTTGCATGGCTAGACTATAGTGCAGATACAGATGATATGAGTGAGATTAGCACAAATTCATGTGAAAAATGGCTTGTAGATTTGATAACGATGTCTACAAAGATACACATAAGCATGTGATTCATGAGATGGAAACCATTGTCATGTGTATGGTGTGCATCCACACCATCGTTCAATGCATGCTATGTCAGCATGACTCTCCTACGGTGATGTCATCAGCCTCTGCAATAGCATTCACGATGATGATGAGGATGTGATGCATTGGTGTGCTAGAAACATTGACAATAACAGGCAGATTTGATGTTGATGAAAGTAGACAGATTTTCCATCGTTGCTTGGCACGTCCTTGGGGCTAGTCTTTTGGGTTGAATGCAGCACATCTTGAGCAACAACTTCTAGAGCTCCCGACTCTACTACACTTGCCGATGCAAGCAACTTTAGAGTTGCAATGGCTACAACCGGATGCAAGAGAGAAGGACAAGAAGCGAGAGCATTAAAGGATTGAGAGCAACATGCCAAAAGCACATCATTGTGAGAGTATGCAAGTAGACAGAGAGAGAGAGAGAGAAGAAGAAGAAGAAGAAGAAGAGAGCTTTAACGTCGTAGGAAACTATCCCGAGAGAGAGAGAGAGAGAGAGAGAGAGAGAGAGAGAGAGAGAGAGAGAGAGAGAGAGTTAGTTAGTTCTCTACATTGCAAGCTCCCACAACCATTTACTTAGCTTCACCACAACCATTTACTTGTACACTTTCAAAACCCAAGTTTGACCTTCCAAGTTCTTCACCGTCGACCCTCCAAATTCTTGACTTTCCACCTACCAATCTTAAACTCCCCTTAACTTAAGTATATGACATGTTTTAAAGGAATTTTTCTTTTTCTGAGATTGGGGGGACCTACTTGACAAGAAATAATATAAATTGAGAATTTAAGGTCACTATTACCCTAGCAGTATGTGAAGTTTTGAAAAGACGTTCAAAAGGTCTCCAAATTGGTGCACATGGAAGAAATCCACAGAGGAATACATAGTACAAGCAGTTCAAGATGAATCTGCAAAGGCTCTAAATTTGAACTTGCAGAAATGGTTACAAGAGTAGAGTTTTTGTGTTGAAACTCCTAACATATACATGAAACATGTTCATTAATTGGAAAGATATAGAATAAAAGCAAGCAACTACAATGAGATAAGAAAGGTTGATAGAGTTGAATTTTTCTCCACTCTAGTAGCAAGAGATAGTAGTTTCTTTATCTACTCTTGTTACCTTTTATGAAATCCATTGATATCCATCTTTCCTAGGCTTGCAATTTACCATGGTCAATTGGCATCTAGTTTGTAAATTTACCTAAGTGCCATCAATTCAATAAAAAAAAAAATTACCAATCTTACCCAAGAATGTTATTTGATGAGCTCTCTATCACTAAATGCCTCGTATTTACCTCATATCGACTCATATCCCCCTCATGCCTCTCAATCACTCTCTATTAGAAAATGCCTCGTATCCCCCTCATAACGCACAAATATCCTCTTCTCATGTGTGCATGTGAAATAAACAAAGGATCACAAGACCTATTACTCTACATGTAATATGATACAAACAAAAGTTCAAACTTTAGAGCTGAAGAAATCTTACATCAACCAAATTTTATCGAGCCTTATATGTCGTTCAAAAGAGGGTCTTAGGTCACATTCAACCATCTCAAAAATAGGTAACATAAATGCAAAATATAATTCATTAAGATTCGTAAGGAAGAGTCTACTTGATGCCTTCCTCCTCCATCTTTGAGGCCAAATACTTCTCAACCTCTATATCACTGCTACTAGCCTAATTCTTGCAATCATCCGTGTCACCCTCTCCCATAGTTGTTATACCTTAAACAAGGGCATGACAAGTCTAGCATAAGTCCACTTATGAAATCTCTAGCATCCATTTATCATAAGTATTCCTCTACCTAGCTACAGATATATGAATTTCGATGCAACATAATTTGATTTAGAGGGAGAGAATATAGTAGCACAATTTGTAACATAGATGCCAAGTGTGTGTATGTGTAATAGAAGCAGACTATAAGATGACAGGTAGTTCAGAGTATGGCAACCGACTTATATATGTAAACCTTATAGGCCACTAAATGGGTTGAGCCATGTATAGTAAGAGTCGATGAGCTACTTAGATAAGGTATCCACATTCACAGCTTTGCACAAGACCTTAATATAGAACTCATTAAGCTCGTTCATTTAAATGGCCATAGACTTGTAATTGCTTGGCCAACCCTCCACTTTCTACATATAAACTTAAAGCATACCCTCTACTAATGTTAAGTCAAGGTATAGCAACTTGGGGAAGCATGTGAAGCACTTACCCCTCATATCGGCTCCCCCCATGCCTCTCTATTACTCTCTATTACTAAATGCCTCGTATCCCCTTCATATCAAATGTGATTTAACTATCCTCTTGCCATGTGTGCACATAAAATAAACGATCATGAGACCTATTACTGTACATGTAATATGATACAAACCAAAGTTCAAACTTTAGATCTTAGAGAATCTTACATTATCAAAATTTCACCAAGGCTCATCAGTCGTTCAAAAGAGGGTCTTAGGTTACATTCAACCATCGCAAAAATAGGTAACATAAATGCAAGATATAATTCATTGAGATTTGTGAGGAAGACTCTACTTGATGCCTTCCTCTTCCACCTTTGAGGCCAAATACCTCCTCAACCTCTATCTAGCTGCTACTAGCCTAATTCTTGCAATCATCCATGTCACCCTCTTCCATAGTTGTTATACCTTAAGCAAGGGCATGACAAGTTTAGCATAAGTCTACTTATGCAATCTCTAGCATTCGTTTAACATAAGTATTCATGTGCCCAGCTATAGATATTGAACAAAAGAGAGAATGTAGCGGCACAATTTGTAACATAGAGGGACCTTACATGCCACCAAATGGGATGAACCATGTATAGTGCGGGTCGATGAGATACTTAGATAAGGTATCCACATTCACAGCTCTACACAAGACCTTATATATAGAACTCTTTAAGCTTGTTCATCTAAATGGCCATAGCCTTGTAATTGCTTGGACGACCCTCCACTTTCTAGATATAACCTTCAAGCATACCCTCTACTCATGTTAATTTAGGGTGTAGCAGAGTACTTTGAGAGAGGTTGTTAGTTGGTCACCATGACGGACGTCTATAGCATAGCTTTCTGGCACTAACATAATGTCAATACTTGGGGAAGCGACTAGGATGGGGCACGAAGACTCTTTGAGGTTGTCAATCTCAAGAAGTGAACTGACAAAATAACTCTATCACTATCACATGCAAATTTCTCGCTCTTAGTCTTGGCAATGTACATATGTCCTACATCCTACAGCCACCAACCCGTTGCGGCACTCGAAGGGATTCCAAATTCTACAAAACTTTAGGAGGAGTTCAAGGATACTTAGGGGTATTAACCTATCAAGTTCGGTCGTATTTTGACGAGGTACCAAGATCATGATCCATCATACTTTAGGTCTCAAACTACAACAAAACACATCATAATGGTCGCCCTAGGGTGTAGGATCACTCTCTTATAGTCGGAATCTAATAAAACACTCATTAACGCATTCAAATCAACAGATTTGACCTACTAACTCGTAGTCAAAAATCACAGCAGAATCAACATTAAGCATACTTGCAAGAGCATCAAACAAGGAACACATTGTAAGTTTCAAACTTGAAATGTCATTACCAGAGCTCAAGATATGAGGATTACAAGTTGCAAGTCACTCTTAGTCGTAAGCTCCAAAACTTTAAAACGTGATGATGATAATGGTCCCTTTCCCACTTTACAACTTATGCTTTATACGTAGGGCTCTCTTGGCCAGTGGCGGACCATACATGACTCAAATTCATCACAAACTCTATAATTTAGCTTCTCAGAGTTTGTCCATCTTTAATCAGAGACGATGAAAATAATTACAAGTCTTTTTGAAAACAGAATGGGAGTACATCAAAATTTTAGGCTCAAGGAAGAAGGGATCGACTTGAAGGGTGTTCGTCTAGCTTGACTGCTAACATTCCCCCCTTCCTAGTCTTTGCACGCCCTCGTGAAAACTGGTTTGGTTTGCTTTGGATTACTTTGTTTCTTTTGGACATCTGCTGGATTGATGGATGTATCTGCTTTAGTAGTCCAATTCTTGCTTTTCTAGTGTCCATGTGAGCTGCCTGAACTTCTCCTCCCTTGCTTTGATCTCTACTTTTTCTGCTAGCTCCCTAAATGGGTTGTTTCTCAAAGTGCTTTGGTATGCAACATGATGAGCCGGTAGACTCTACGTCATGGGGTTGAATATGGATGAATCTACTTCAAAGAACCCGGTCATGAACTCCTCTTCAAATGTTTGCATGTAGTGAGAGGGCAAAAACATGACGCGGGCGTACAAACACATGATAAAGTTCCTATTGGGAATCTCCATTTCTAGATTCCAGCATAGCCCTCTGCTTCCTTCCGGAATACTCGCCAAGGATGTTTCGTTGCCTCTATGTCTTCAAATGTTGTGATACATGTGATGATCATTTTTGAAATTTTCACTAGTATTTGGCAAGCCAAGTCTCCGGAACATCCTTCATCTGATCGATTATGCCTCTTAGATTATGGGCCATAAACTTTTCAATTGGGTGAAAGTTTCCTACCGGCTTCGTGAGAACTGGGTAGTTCAATACTACAGGTCCTTTTCCTTGCCAGTTGTAGAAGCTATCCCAGGATTGCCTTCTATTGATTGGACAATAAGTCGGATCGATCCTTAGATGCTGAGGTGCGTTTTTGTAATACGTCTCATATGTTGGGTGCTTTTCAAACCATTTCTTTCTCGATAGGGGTTGGTTGTCGAGGATTGTCTCAATCTGTGTTGCAGTCATAGGGACATCCCTATAATCCCCTTTGTGGTTGGGCTTGAGACTAGGCAACATTTTCTTTTTTCATAAGAGGGCATCTTGTCTCAGTAACAATAATGAAATCATATCATGCATGTAGTTCTTGACTACTTTGTCATGTGTGATCATAAGAAGTGTGGCTGACTCTAGTACCTTGAGTTCGTACTGCATATATTCTTTGTGAGATGGACCATGCACTTCTGAGATCCACCATTGAATTTCCTCTTGAGCATCTGTTTGATCTTCTCTTTCATCTGTATCTGCAAATTCATGGAATCCTACTTCTGTACATGTGCAAGGCAGTTCTACAGAAGGAAGATCCATGGTTCTGTTGGGGTATAAAGCCCAATGTGGTCGCCCAGGTAAGTGGGCGGGCCGCCAGGTATGTACACATATTCTTTTGTAAAAACCTAATAAGAACTCACTATGCTCTACACATTACAGTAGAGCGAGTTCACCATATCGTCGTGCTCTTCTTCTCGCACTCTCTCTCGCGTCGCACTTTCGCTCGTACTCCTTCAACTGGTATCAGAGCTCAGACCGAGGCTCGGGGCAGCACTGCAGGAGGCTAGAGTCACCAGCTCAGATTGGAGTGAAATTCAATAGGCGAAGACACGGCCCCAAATCTCGTGGGAACGCCCAAAGGGCTTGGTGTTGTCAGAATTTCATTCTGAGGTCATCTCGGCCACCGTTCGGCTTCGACAAAGGTCTACGCAGGCCATTTTCAACTACGTGGTCTCGACGGGTGCAGATCCGACTCTGCAAATTTGGGGTTTTCGGCCTACGACTGCAGGTGCTGAGGATATCGACAATCCCAGAGTGTTGATTTGTGGCTGTCTACACATCGAAGGACGGCTCACAGTTCTTGGAGAGGTGTCACATACGACACGGGCGCATCTACACACAGACTGTAGGCGACATCCACTAGTTCATCAGGTAGCTTGTGTTTGCTGCTTGATATTCTAGATTTCATCTTGACATTACAGGTACTTCCACATGGGATGTATTGTCAGAGATGATGTATGTCTGTTGAGGGTTTGCTGGCTGTGAGTCACGCAACAAACAACCGCCACAGCGGTTACAACATACAGTGGGAAATTTGTGGATGTATGACTTTGTGGGAAGTCTATGTACTGTCAGATTTACTGCAGCCTTTGTTGAGGGTCGACTGAGGTTTTATTGAGCTGGGGGATTCTCGAATGTTGAGATCCTTTCGGTGATACAGGTCTTGGAGCGCTCCCTCAAGCACCCTTAGATAGGCAGCTAGGATGTATTGACTGTGAGTTAGACAGTTGGGATTGCATCTTTGCTTTACTGCCGTTGAGGCATTGTTGCAGTCTATGCTTACAGGACAGTGACAGGACAGTCAGAGACAGTACAGGTGCAGGACAGGTTTACCCACAGCTTACAGTGTTAGAGAGACAGTGGTTTTCGGAGCTGTTTTTTGGTCTGTTTTTAGTACACCAGAGCCATTTTACAAAGGAGACTCTGCCAAAATTTCTGCAAAATCTGAAGCTTTCTCACAGGACACTGCTCTTTACAATATCAAGAAGCTGGATGGAACCAATTTCCCATTGTGGAAGAAGCAGATTTGGCACGTGTTGGTACAAAAGAAGCAAATAAAACCTATAAAGCTCAAAGGGATAAAACCAGACGATATGGACGAAGATGAATGGAGAGAAATGGATGAATTGGCACTTTCTACCATTATGCTGACTTTGACAGAAAGCGTTTACTTCAATGTAGCAGACTAGATGTCGGCTTATCAAGCATGGTTAAAGCTGAGTGATCTTTATGAGAAGCAGAGTGCAGCTTCACAGGTATATTGGCTTAAGAAGCTTGTTGACTTGAAGATGAAAGAAGGGACACCTATGTCCAATCATCTAAATGAATTCAACACAATCTATAGTCAGTTGTCAGCTCAAGGTGTCAAGTTTGATGAACCTGTTAGAGCTATGTTCCTGTTGATCACATTGCCGGAAAGTTGGGACACTTTTCGCACAGCTTTGAGTAATTCTGCACCTCCGGATGGTTTGAACATAGCAGGTGTAGAAGGAAGTCTGCTTACTGAAGAAACCAATAGAAAGACAATGGACAAAGGCAAAGGAACAGCCTTAGTTGTCAGGGGAAGGACCAAAGAAAAGTACAAAGGTGGAAAGAGGAATCAGTCTCGTAGCAAGTCCCGCAGTGCTAAAGGCAAGAGTGACATAGAATGCTACCATTGTGGCAAGAAGGGTCACATGAAAAGAGACTACAGAGAATGGAAAGCAGAAAAAGGCAAAGAGAAAGCTGAAGACCATGGTGAGAAGAACAAGTCCTCAATGAAGATTCAAGAAATAAATGTGACAAACACTGTTGCAGAGGATGACAGTCTAGTGTCAGGAGACATCTACTTCTTGAAGAATACAATGGACTCAGCTCTTCTTACAGCATCTGATGGAAATGCACTGAGTGACTGGATTATAGACTCAGGGGCATCACTTCATGTGTCTCCAAACAAGGAGTGGTTTACTTCTTATGTGACCACTAAAGATCATGTTCGGCTAGGCAATGGGCAGACATGTGAGATCTTAGGTGTTGGAGATGTTCAATTGAAGTTTCAGAATGGCTCTTCTTTCACGCTGAAGAATGTGAGACATGTTCCCGCAATTACAAAGAGCTTGATCAGCACACGTTTACTTGATGATGCTGGCTACGTCACCACTTTTGGACAGAACATGTGGAAGATATCCAAGGGTTCTATGACAGTAGCACATGGAGTAATGTCTGGAGGACTTTACATGATTTATGTATCAAATGTCTCTAAAAATGTAATCAATGTAACCGAGCAGCCGAACGTTTCTTTGTGGCATAGCCGGTAGGACATATGTCCAAGAAGGGAATGGAAATCTTGTCTCGTTCTGGTTATTTTCCTGGCTTTTCATTTAATGATTTTGAATTCTGTGAACATTTTCTGTATGGTAAGCAAACACAGCAGCCACATAAGCATAGAAGCAGTAGAAGAGATACACAGTTGGCACTTGTTCATAGTGATTTGTGTGGACCTATGCCTAACCTATCTCTAGGGGGAGCTTCTTACTTTATGACATTTATAGATGATTACTCGAGGAAAGTATGGGTTTACTTTCTCAAGCACAAGGATGAAGCGTTTAGTGTTTTCAAAACGTTTGTAACACTTGTGGAGAATCAGAGTGGCAAGAAGCTTAAATGCTTACGCACTGACAATGGTGGAGAGTATGTTTCAAAGGCCTTTCAGGACTTTTGTGAGTCAAAAGGTATAAAACGTGAACTTACTGCTCCTTACAATCCTCCTCAAAATGGTGTTGCTGAGAGGATGAATAAGACCATACAAGAGAAGGTCAAAAGTATGTTGTCTAATGCACAACTGCCAAATGGGTTTTGGGCTGAAGTTGTATCAACAGCTGTTCATCTTGTAAATAGATCTCCTAGCAAGGTTTTGCAGAAGGATTCAGTGCCAGAGATGGTATGGTCAGGCAAAATGCCCTCATACAAGCATCTCAGAGTCTTTGGCTGTGAGGCATATACTCACGTTCCAAAGGAATTTAGGAACAAACTTGAGCCAAAGAGTAGAAAGTGCATCTTTCTAGGCTATGGTAATTCTGGTGAGATGGGGTACAGACTTTGGGATCCCGAATCCAGAAAGGTTGTCCGCAGCAATGATGTTCACTTTAATGAATCCAAATATCATTCTAAACCAGAGAGGGTTGAGGAGATTAGAAGAGTTGTCTTCCAAGAAGATGGACCTGCACGTGCAAGACAAAATGTCAGGGCTCAAGAGGAGCAAGGACAGGATAGAGTGGAACCACAGGTTGTGGCTGAGCCTGAGCCACCTATTGTGCGTAGATCTGGACGTGTCACACGACCTCCTGATAGGTTTGTTCCATCTATGAACTATGTCATGTTGAATGATTGCAATGAGCCTTCATGTTACAAGGAAGCAGTGCAAATGAAGGACTCCGGGAATTGGCAATTGGCCATGCAGTTAGAGATGACAGCTCTGCATAAAAACCAGACATGGAAGCTAGTTAAATTACCACGGGGCAAAAAGGCTCTACCCTGTAAATGGGTTTACAGGTATAAGATCACCGCTCATGATAGTCAGCCAAAGTACAAAGCAAGGCTTGTTGCAAAGGGCTTTAAGCAAGAACAAGGCATTGACTTTGATGAAGTCTTCTCTCCGGTGGTCAAGATGACTACATTGAGATGCTTTCTTGCATTGGTTGCCATATTAGATTTGGTGTTGCACCAAATGGATGTCAAGACAGCGTTCTTGCATGGTGATTTAGATGTGGAAATTTACATGCAGCAGCCAGAAGGGTTTGTTGAGAAAGGCAAGGAAGATTGGGTATGCCAGTTGTTAAAGAGTCTTTATGGCTTAAAACAATCACCGAGGGCATGGTACCATAAATTCCACAAGTTTATGCTTTCTCAAGGCTACAAATGTAGTGAGTTCGATCATTGTCTATATACAAAGAAGGCTAAGGATGGTAGTTGGCTGATCCTTATTTTGTATGTGGATGACATGTTGATTGCTGGCAAGCACTTGGAAGAAATTTCAGCTTTGAAGTCAAAGATGGCAAAATCGTTTGACATGAAAGACATGGGTGAGGCAAGTCATATACTTGGTATGCGCATTGAAAGAGACAGATCAAAGAAGTTGATTTGGTTATCTCAAACAGAGTATATTGACAAGGTTTGCAACGTTTCAATATGGAGAAGGGAAAGGCATTGAGTGTTCCATTGCCACCATGTCCTGTGTCTGAGGAAGAACAGGCTGAAATGGATAAGATTCCATATGTGTCTGCAGTGGGTAGTTTGATGTATGCAATGATTGCTACTTGCGCAGACATTGCATTTGCAGTGGGAGTAGTAAGTCGATACATGTCAAACCCAGGCAAGAAACATTGGGAGGCAGTGAAAGGAATATTGAGATACCTGAAAGCTACAAAGAGTATGCGTATATGCTATGGGAGTCGGGAGCTAAGTGTAAAGGGTTTTACAGACTCAGATTATGCAGGTGACTTAGACAACCGAAGGTCTACATCAGGGTATGTCTTTACATTGGCTGGTGGAGTAGTATCATGGCGTTCTAGATTACAAGATTGTGTTACTCAGTCTACTACAGAGGCTGAATATGTTGCAGCATCAGAGGCATGCAAAGAATCAATTTGGCTTAATCGACTAGTAACAGATTTGGGAATCAAAGAAGAGATGCCTGTGTTATATTGTGATAGTCAAAGTGCTATACAATTGGCTCGCAATCCAGTTTATCACTCAAAGACAAAGCATGTGGATGTGAAGTATCATTTCATCAGGGAAATGCTCGAGGATAAGAAACTTCAGCTTGTCAAAGTTCACACCACAGAAAATCTTGCTGATCTACTTACAAAAGGACTTCCCTCAGAGAGCTTTGCGCATTTTCGCAAGAAGTTAGGTGTAGGGTAGTACATCACTTCTCTACATCTCTTGTATATTGCTTGTATAGTAGCTTCTCTCACACTTAAATTACCACATTGGACTTTAAGTGGGAGGTTGTTGGGGTATAAAGCCCAATGTGGTCGCCCAGGTAAGTGGGCGGGCCGCCAGGTATGTACACATATTCTTTTGTAAAAACCTAATAAGAACTCACTATGCTCTACACATTACAGTAGAGCGAGTTCACCATATCGTCTTGCTCTTCTTCTCGCACTCTCTCTCGCGTCGCACTTCCGCTCGTTGAAGGAGTTGTTGGGGTATAAAGCCCAATGTGGTCGCCCAGGTAAGTGGGCGGGCCGCCAGGTATGTACACATATTCTTTTGTAAAAACCTAATAAGAACTCACTATGCTCTACACATTACAGTAGAGCGAGTTCACCATATCGTCGTGCTCTTCTTCTCGCACTCTCTCTCGCGTCGCACTTCCGTTCGTACTCCTTCAGGTTCTTTGATCCTGCCTGGTTGCTTGAAGAGCTCCTATTGTGGTCGACTGGGTTTTAACTTTTCATGGCACCTGTGGCAAGATCTTGCTTTTGTAAAGCCGTAGCATGTTCAACACTTTGGGTAGCCATCTATTTTCTAGATTTTTCTAGTGCTATCTCCTCATCTTTTTGTTTTTGAATGGCTTTATGGCATGTTGTCATGGCTTGCCTATCATACTGCTCCTAAGCTAGGGTTGCCTTGAGATCTTTTAACTCTTGTAATGATGTGGATGGCGTTGTTGAAGTCAAAGCAAGGGCTGGGATATCTTGCATTGCTAGGAGCTGCGTAAGTGTTTTGCTGATCACCCCAAAGGATTCTCCTAGTTTTGCATTCTTTTGTCGCTCTTTTTCTAGCTCTTCTTTTAGGCGTTGTTGCTAGACTTGTAAATTTTTGTTAGCCTCATTAAAGGATTGAGCATGTTGGTAAAAATGAGCAGCATTTTCCTGCTCCTTTTGTAGCTCAACTTGAAGCTCCTGCTGGTTACCCTGTAAATCTTTTATCTTCTGTTGTAGCTCTTGATTCACTTTAAGTGCTTTAGCTACCTCTTCCTTGGTATCTTCTAGCTCTATTCCTGGTAGGTTGTGACGTGCTCTTTGACATTGATACTATAACTTGATTTGTTTCAGATGATCGTCAATGTCAAAAGAGTCTATCAACTGCCTTCCTTCACCTATTATGATATGTGAGCGCGAAGACCTCGGCTTTGGTTGTGTCATTTAAGGTTGGTTGGAGGTGTTGGCTTCTGTCGTGTTTTTTGCATCTGATTCTTTACCCTTATCATCTTGTCCTTGAGGTGCAGGTGGAGTTTTTCATGTCTCTTAACCTTGAGCTTCATCCGTCTTTTGAGTTGTAGGTGTTGTTGGCAACACTTGGTTGGCTATTTGCTTTGGCAATTTTGATGTCTGCTCGACCTTCTCTTTATCAACTTCCTGGTCAGCTGATTCTTGAGTAGGAGGAGGGGTGGTTGGTTGATTTGATGTTGATGGTATATTTTTGGTGTGAATTTCCAAATGATCCACACCACCCTCCTCTTATGTCTCTTTCTCTTCATTATGAGTCATGTTGGCCTTCTTTGATTTGGTAGATTTGTCAAATGATTTGAGATCATCGCCGAGTTGTCGCTTGGACTCTTGTTGTTCCCTTTTCTCGGATTTACATTTGAGTTATTCTCTAATCCTTTGCTGCATTTTTCCTGCAGCTTCTAAATTTGCTTTAGCCGCCCGTCTTCTGTATTGCTTTATTTGCTCTAGTATTTATGCTTTTTTTGCTCTATCGGCTTATCTTGATCACTTTCTCCTTCATCATCCACATCAGCTCCCCGCTCCCTCTTTTCCTCCGTTCTCTTATTGTAGAGCTTCGCTCTGAGTTCTTGAGCTTCTTCTATGGACCATCACGCTTGAGAGATCAGGATGGGATTTCTATGCTCACTTGATCTTCTTTTTAGTCAAACCTTGCGGATTGTATAATCTTCTTTTTCTCCCTCCTCCTTTTCCTTGTTATTTGAAGATTTGTATTTTGATGGTGCATCGTGGCTCACCTTTATATCATACTTAGTTGCTTCTTTGTCGGACTTATTTCTCCTTGAACTTTGTCCGGATGTTTTCTTCTTTGGAGGTGGTAGTGCAAAGGGACATGCCACAGGTTTAACCGCCCTTTTGGATTTGTGTATCAATTCCATTTGCATCTTTGCAGAAGGTGGTAGCTCATCGATCACTGCCTAATGCTTGGTATGCAATCCTTGTCAACACTAAACCACCATTCATGTAGTCCTGTTTTTTAAAGTTTGCTTCCACCAGATTTTCTAAGATATAGGTGCCTAGATCACACTTTATGGTCCTTTGCTTGGATAATCCTATGGCCATTACCATCGCAATGTGCAGGTTAGGCTTTATGTATCTTGGCGGTTTTTGTACTTTTAGATTTTGAGAAATTAATCGCAATGGCAACTTTGTCTCTGAATAAACCAGGTCTTTATAAGTGAACTTGTGCCCCTGTTGCTTCATAAAAGCTTTGTCATTATCAGTAGCCTTTGTCTTTTGGAACAAGTTATGGTTTCCTAGTGGCAGATGCAATGCCTGATTTATCATATTTGATGTGATCCGGACTTTGACTTTAGCTGCATCCTTGTCTGTCAATATGGCCTCAGTGTTGTACTGAATTGAGGACATCAGCTCATGGGCCCTTTGGAAATCTGTTCCCATGGTTGAAGTTGGAAAAAGGTGTCCATTTGGAGGCATCTTGATCCCTCTATCACTTCTTGTTGTCTGTGTAATCCCATAGCTCTTTAGGTAATATGGTCGTCTTTACCTTAGTACCATCAGCATCTTCAAACATTTCAATGAATATATTTGTTGGGATTTGTGCCAGCTCTTCTTTTGATACATGTGACTTTTCATTCTATGCAATCTCTATGACCTGGTAGGGTGGGGCTTCCCACTGCTTCTTGGGTCGTCTTCTGCAATGCATTTTGTGATCAAGAATTCCAGAAATTAGTACCAAAATTTGGCCAACAAGTTGTCAAGGAAAGTCAAAAAAACGCAAACTTCGACCATAAATTGAAAAATGAGTATAACTTGACCAAAACAAGCCCAATTTGGTCCAAACTTTATTCGTGCATTCAAGGTAGCTACAAGCATTAGGGCAAGCTGCTACATGTCAAATCTGATTTAGGGGGTCATGGATCGCGATCCATGATTTTGAAGATTTGGTGATACCATCTGATTGAGCATGAATTGGGGATGCTATGGTTCACTTCTATCACTGGTTGGGATTTTATGCCAAATTTTGGAATTTTTCTCAAACTTAAGGGATTTTTGGCATTTTTTCAAGGATTTGAGATCCAAATGACTTGTAACTTTAGGATTAGGTTGTCTCTGTTTTGCTTCAAGAAGGGCATGCCATAGCATACAAAAGTAGGAGATTGGATGACCAAGAAAAGAATCTAGGCATATATGAAAAAGAGCTTTTAGCTATCTTACATGCCCTAGATGCTTGGAAGCATTATCTCATAGGCACTCCATTTGTTTTGTGGACATACCATCAAAGTCTTAAATACTTTTTGATGCAAACTACACTGAGTGAGCAAATGAGGTGGGAAAATATTCTCTCACAGTTTAATTTTCATATTGCTCACATAGCTGGTAAGCACAACCAAGTGACTGATGCACTTTCATGAAGGCCAAGGGTGAATGTTGTATCAATAGCTACTCACAATTATCTATCCACTATGATAGTTGAGTACGCTACGAATCCAGACTTCAAAAATGTAATGTCAGCTATTGCACTAGCAAAGAAAGAGGAACTATACAAGGTGCAAGATAATTGTCTTCTCTATGCCAATAGGCTATGCATTACACATAATCTACGTGAAAAGGTTATGCACAGATCTCATGTTCCACCTTATATGGGACATAGATGGATTCACAAGCTACTCTCAAGGGAGTAGAGATGTACTTTTATTGGCCAACAATAAGGGCAGACACACCGGATTATGTTGCCAAATGCATTGTATGTCAAAAGTCAAAGTATGATAGAGAGAAGTAGCCTGGCTTGCTTCAATCAATTCCTATACTTGATTCCCCGTGGGAAAGTATATTCATGGATTTTTTCGGATTATCCAAGTCCATACATGGGAATACGGGAATATGGACAATAGTAGACAGATTTAGCAAGCAAGTGTATTTTATACCAGTCAAAAAGACTCTGAAAACACACCATATGTCAACCCTCTTTATCTCACAAGTCTTTAAGTACAATGGCTTACCAATGTCTATAGTATCCGATAGAGATCCAAGAATGACCAATAATTTTTGGAAGGGTCTCTTTGAGAATTTGGGTGAATTTCTCCTCGGGCTATCACCCGCAAACAAATGGCCAGAGTGACATATCAAATTCAACTATCATTGATCTACTTAAAGCCTATGTTACAGAAGTATATCAAAGAGATCAATGGAAAAAATTAATTACCCTTAGTACAATATGTGTACAATAACACTGTCCATACTTCTTCAGGAAAGGCACCCTTTGAGTTTATTGAAGGAATTCGTAGTCAAGACACTTGGAGACATATTTTTTGATGATGATTATTGCAAAGATCTTAAAAGAATCTTTTCAAAAGATCAAAGAAGCTATATCCATCACGTAAGAAAAAGGCTTTACTGATAAGCATAGAGGAGCCTTGATCTTCAAAGAAAATGATTGGGTTTTGCTCAAGTTTCCAAAAGCACGCCTAACTCACACTACATGCAAGGGAACATAAGGACGCCCAACGGGTCACCAAAATTATTCCGCTAAACTAGCAAAAACATATTATGGCCCATTTCAAATTCTCAAGCCTATCAATGAAATGGCTTATAAGTTAAGGTTACCAAATACGTGGCTCATTCATAATGCCTTCCATGTGAGCCTCTTGAAAGCTTTTAAGGGTGAGCCACCAAAGAATCAGTGATTAAGAAACCACCTAAACTTGAGGGTCAAGAAGACATTTTGCAGCCATAAAGCTTCCTACGACATGAAGACAAGATTTCAAGAAGTGGTAAGACTATCCGACGATATCTTGTCAAATTTAAGAATTATCCTTTTGAAGATGCAAGGTGGATGTAAGACATCTAACTACTAAAGGATAATGTAAACCTTGTAATTACTTACAATGACTCCTGTCAAAGGTAAGAATCAGGTATGGACAAAGTATATTTTAAACAAAAAAATTGACTCTAAGATTTCTTTTAGAAGTTCATAAGTTTTAAGTGTATGCATACCATGAATCAAGCTTGTGGCAGCTTAGTCTCTCAAGCATCTAGTAGACCTTGCCAATATACTATGAAAGATGATTAGGGCTAAGTAAAGACATGCTTGCGATAGCTAAGCCTTCCAAGCACCAAGTGGAATAAGTCTCCCCATTGTGGAAGAATATCTACGGATAAAAAAGGTCCTCTATCCAAAGAAACATGACTACCTATAAATTTGTTTCTCCACCCCATTGTTGAGGATGACTATAATTTCAAGGGAGAGGTAATGTCATGAATATTAATTTCTAACCTTCTAAAAGTATTTTCCAACTTAAATTGGCCACTTAAGTACGAGGAAAATAAAAAGAGAGCAAGTGAAATTGATTAGGTGCTAATGGACCAACCCGATCAAGGCTTCGGACCAAAAGGGGAAAGTCCATAAAAGAGCAAGGGTAATTGCTAATTAATCATCTCAATCATAGGTACAAGTCAAGGAAGGATAAATGTATTCCGAGCAGCCTTGATCAAAGGTACTAGACAAAAGAGATGACCGAGAGCAATTATAGGAGTCTAAGAATAGAATGTGACTGTGCTAAGCTCAAGTCATTAGAATAACTCTTTAAACTCCAAGTATGAAGTCTAGGATTCCTTAGGCCGAAGTTTTAACTTGCCATGAATTGTCTAAATTTAGCAGGTTCAGGGATAATATTGGCGATACCTCCAAAGCATTGTGCTAAGGTTTTGCACAAAAGGTGAAAGTTTAAAATACCAAAGGGTGAGTTTTATTTTTACCAAAGACTATCCATTTAGCATTTCCTAAATTAGCAAGTAGGATGTAGCCTCGGGTCAGCTTCATATAAGCCTCCAAGGCTTGTGCAAAGGTCTTACATCCAAGATAATTAGTTAAAAAGTAAGCTTATGGTTTTTATTAAATAAAAGGGAAAAGCTAAAGACTAAGTTTAGATCAACCTTTCCTTATTTTTCAGGTTGACTCTAGTCTTGGTTTATTAAGCTTGACTAGGCCACATGTCCAAGGTAGCACATGCTTGCTTTGTATGAACCTAAACAAGTGTGTGTGGTCTTTCCACTTGCCAAGATGAGTTCCAAGAAGGGGGGGGGGAAGTTTTATCATACAAGATAAGAGGGGACAAGTGTTGGGCATGCTTGAGTTGCATTAGGAGGTGGTCTCACCTCATTGGTCAAGTGTGAAGCATTCTAATTGTTACGACATTAGCCGCACATGCGGTCCCGCGGTCCTGCGGAGGTCTGGACACTGCGGATCAGGAGTCATGCGGTATGTGGTGGCAGTAGCAGCAGTTCTTCACGGGATATCATGGGACAGGAGTGTGTTCACCGTTCCCGATCTGCGCTGGAGCAGTGGTTGTATATGGAGGGGCATACTTGTCTTTTGATGGAACTTAACCAATATCTATGATATTCATGGCATCTACTGTTGTAACTCTGAGTCTGGAATATACATGAATGAAGCAAGAGGTGTTCTGTGCCTGTGTACTGTGTACTTCCTTCTCTTGTCATTCTATATGTTGATGTTCATATAATGTAGTTGCGGGTAATCATTCCTGTAATGCCTATTGCTCCAGTGCGGGCAATAGCCATTACATCTAGCGACCACGATGCGTGATGGACAGCTTGCGATGAATATGCATGCGCACTAGGTTGCAGGGTCCGCCTGACCCTGTGGTTCCAATTGTAGGAAGACGACGGAGGAGAGGCGGTTCAGATGAATTTGTCTTTTCTTCACCGCAGATTGAGGAATCTGTATCTCCATCACCAAGCCCGGTGCGTGGTAGGTGGTTGCGGTGAGCGAGACGTACTCCGCGCAGTCAGTCATGTCCTCCTGTCGTACGTTCACCCTCATTCACATAGGTTGCTCCACCACCGTCTCCGGTAAGCAGTGTCCGGGGGTATCTCCGCCACTGTCTCCACCTCCTAGTGCTCCTTAGCTTTTCCCGGGAGGAGGAGGAACAGTTGGGCAAGGGGTGATGGCTCATCCTCAGATTAAGTATAGTCGGTTTTGAGGTCTTTCGAGTGAAGACCCTGATGCACATTTGCGCCAATTCAATAAAGCTTATGGATTGAATAATCCCGGGGTGGTGATTCCTCTCCATCAACAATCAATGTTTGAATCTACACTCTCTGGGAAAGCTGCGAAATGGTTGTTCGAAGACCCTGATGACCATTTCCAGACGTATGCCGACGGATCCATAGCGTTTCTACAAAGGTTTCGAACGGAAAAGAAAGTCCCTCAACATTTGGAGAAGCTTCGAACTCTCCGGCAGAAGTCATTGCCAGTGGAGGATTATGCTGCAAAATTTCGGATGCTTTTGCAAAGGGTACCTCAGGCACAAAGGCCGGCAGCCGAAGTGCTGAATGATTATTTTTTGCGGGGGCTCAACAAGGATCTTAGAACGGCTATGGCAACAGTGGATAAGGTAACTACTCCACTGGATATTGTAATTGCTAGGGCTGTAGTAGCAGGAGAGGCTTTAGAGGATAAGGAATATCCAAAGAAGTCAAAGAAGAAAGACAGGAAGAAATCTCATCGGAAGTCACAGGACAGTGGCAGTGATAGTTCAGAGTCGAAATCTGCAGTATCTGATTCCTCGGACTCAGGCAACAGCGATTCGGGGAAAGAATCGGAGGAGACACCGCGGAAAAAATCCCAGCGTCACGGGAAAGGTGTATCATCCGGATCGACGGAATCGGCTGCAGTGGCTAAAAGTCTGAAGGAAATATGGTGTACCCAATGTTGGAATCCGGCCATGCTGCTCGGGAATGTGCAATGAATCAGAAGTGGTGTGCGATTTGCACGACCAATACTCATAATACAGTGGAATGTTATTTCAATGGCCGGGGTCGTCGGAGTAGAGGGGACTCTTCTACCTGGTAACAACCACAGATAGGGCAGGGACAAGAGCTTGCTGTGGTGATGGCTCATGCTCATACATCAGAGACGCCTGTGCAAGGTCAAGTAGGAGGACGGGGTCAAGGGGGAGGACGAGGTCACGGAAGAGGTGGCCGAGATCCTAATCGCCCCAAGACATGCCTTTTCTGTTTGGGGGATGGACATTGGCGATCTGAGTGTACTGAAGCTATGGAATACGATCGGAAAAAAGCAGGAACGTGCTGCAGGGAAACAGCCTAGTGTGGCTATGGTTCAGATTGAAGGACTGGAGGAGTCTGACCCAGTGGTTTCATTAATCACGCGATCGGGTAAAAGTGTGGTTCCAACTCCCGATGTGAAAATTCCGGATTGGACGGTTCAGGAAGAAGTGCGGAAAAAGACTGTGTCTTGGTTGCCACAATCCGCACCATCAGTGAAGACAGCAGGACCATCGACATTGACTATGCCATCGATTGTGGGTCTGGAAATAAAGGAAGGGAAAGCTGGAAATAAGGATGATATTAAAGAACAGGAGGAGTGGAATTCAGTTTGGAAAGAGGTTCTCATGTCACCAATTCAAGTACCTCTGGGTTCATTGCTGAAATTAGTCCCGAATTTTCATAATTCATTGCTACGACAATCGGCCACTGAGCTGCGGGAAGTCGCCATTGGGAAGGTTGAAAGCGAGGATGATGATTCAGTCCCGTTGCCGGCGAATAGGATCACAGATACCCGCATTCCAGAGCTTTCAGTTCGATACCATGGCACATACATTGACAAGGTAATCTTGGATGGAGGAGCGGGGGTAAACATTATCACCCAAGCAGCGTGTGAACGTTTTGGTCTCAGTGATTGGGAGCCTGCACCCTTTGTAGTCCGCATGGCATATCAAAGAAGAATGCAACCAGTGGGTTTACTTCAGGGCATTGTTTTGGATGTGGCGGGCTTATCCTTTGCTGTTTCCTTAGTAGTCTTGAATATTGACGATCATAATCAAGATTATCACATTATCTTGGGAAGACCCTGGTTACGACAAGCGAGGGTAAAGCATAATTGGGAAGCAAATATGCTTACAGTAAAGAAGGGTAAAAGAAAAGTGCGTGTGATGCTGGGAACATGCCGACAACCAGTTCAGGCAGCATGGCCAATGATAGCTGAAACAGTTAATATGGTGGAAGGATTAGAAGAGGATGAAGAGGAACAATTTCTCAAAGCTAACCCGGATTTGGTTTCTCTATACCTTGCGGATATTTCTCTGATTCCGAAAGGGACTTCGGTGGGGGTTTCAGGAACTCCAGGAGGAATAGGGGAGCAACAATAGGTGCTTCCGAGTCCTGAATCATTGGAGGACGTGATTCAGCAAGAACGAGCGTTTGAGGCGCAAATGGAAAAAATTACAAGGGTTAAGGAAGATGAATTAGAGAAGGTTTTTCTTGGGGAGCAAGCGGAGTCGCAGCCCATATACATTAATAAGCAGCTGGAGGCAAGTTTTAGAGATGATTTGATCAAGTTACTGACAGAGTTTAAGGATGTTTTCGCATGGGAATATGTAGATATGCAGGGATTGGATCCTAAGTTTTATCAGCACACGATCAATCTGAAACCGGATGCGGTGCCAGTGAAGCAGCACTCATACAGGATGAATCTGAATGTGGAAAAGCAAGTTAAGATGGAAATTGATCGCCTGTTAGAAGTGGGTTTTATTACCCCTATTGATAATCCGGAGTGGATTTCTCCAATTGTGGTCGTACCAAAGAAAAATAAGCAAATCCGAATTTGTGTGGATTACCGGAAATTGAATGCAGCTACTGTTCCAGATCCTTTTCCTCTTCCGTTTTTGGATTCCATTTTGGATGATGTAGTAGGACATGAGATGTATACTTTTTTGGATGGATTTAGTGGATATAATCAAATCCGAATGGCATTGCGGGATCAGTCAAAAACAGCTTTTATTACTGCATGGGGAGTATTTGCTTGTACAGTAATGTGGTTTGGATTGCGGAATGCACCTTCCACTTTTCAAAGGGATATGTTTCAAATCTTTGGGCCTTATTTGACGGATTTTATGAGGATTTTTCTGGATGATCTCAGTGTTTTTGGAGCACAATTGGAGCATTTGAAACAATTACGGTTATGCTTTATGAAATGCAGAGAGGTGAAATTCAGTTTGAATCCTTTAAAGTTGCATTATCTCTTTGAGGGGATTATAATACAAGTCCTTTTGGAGGGGGGACCAGCTTTAAGCAAATCCGGTCCTCATCGAGTTGTCAATTTTAATTGGTTATTCTCTTTGAATTATGTGCATGATTAAAGAGGTTTTGATGTGTGTTTGTGTAAAGAATTCATCCCGGCACAACCTATGTTCTCCTTGCTATCTCTCTCCTAAAGGAAAGATCTCTCCTTTCATAGTAAATTTTTGATGAGTCTCCGACATATAGGTTCAAAGGTTCGTTGACCATCACAACCTTAGCAACATATAGTTGGAGCACAACCCATTGTTCCATGTAAGGACAAAGCACGTTGAGGTGCAATATCACTTCATTAGAGGAGACAAGGTCTTGGCTCGTGGATCGACCTTAGGTATGTGAGGATAGATGAGTAGGTTGCATACAAATTTAAAAAGTCCCTAGGAGCAGAGAAGCTGGGTGATCTTGGGCTATGCTTGGAGGCAAGGGACGGTGTTGAGCTTGAGGGGTAGTGTTGAGATATCAATCTTAACATGTGGCACACTTGGATGACTCCTAACCTACATTTATCACTTGAATGAGATAGTAAACACTAGGATCATGGCCAGTGGTACGATCGTTGGATTTCACTGACATGGTCTACCTACCAAGAGTGATAGCCACTTATCTTGCAAGCTCTCATTGACCGCTGTCAATAGTCTTTTTTATGTTGTATTTTTCCACTTATGCTTTCTAGAACTTATCACCATTTTGAGTAGTGAAGAAGCAGCATATTTGTGGCTCAGTCTCCATTGTGTGCTTGCTTGGTTGTGTGCTTGCAAGAGATCAAGCTCTCTCCTTCTCTCTCTATATCATTACTATACTTTGTTGATATCTTGCGCATTGACAACCGCATTGTGACCACAATTCTTCCTTGCCAAACATGCCATCTATGCTACCAACCTCACTATAGATGATAGCAATACAACATTTCAAGATGAAGTACCAATGTGTACCCTTTTTATTCCTAGAATTGAAGATCCATCAGGGGAGGTTTCAAGAAGCGCCAGATTAGGCTTCCACATTACCATGAAAAATCAATCATATGTGTACATATGGGAAGGAATAGGCCAATTGCATGGATCGACAAAATCATTACCTCTTACATAAAACCCATCTTGAATTGTAACGCAGACTCAAAAATGCTGCTAAAGACATTTAGCAACTAATCAAAGCGTTCTACATCAATAGCTTTGAAAGGGTCAGATAATGGAGGATTCTCAAAGTCAACGTATGTAAGGCCAACAAAACCCTTTCATGCACTCAACTAAATAGTAAAGAGGTAACTATCCACATGGTCATAGGACCCCTAAGGCCAACAAAACCCTTTCATGCACTCAACTAAATAGTAAAGAGGTAACTATCCACATGGTCATAGGACCCCTAAGGGGGTCTAGTGCCACCATACATCCCTCCTCTAAGTCCTCTAGTGCCGAAAAAGGAGGATCTCTTCTATATTTGTTACCTTAAGGAAGAACAAACTAAGAAGCCCAAAAAAATAATGCTAACTCTTCCACCTCTATTAGTAGTCAAGCCAGACGAGCACCCTTCAAGTTGACCCCTTCTTCCTTGAGCCTAAAATTTTGATGTACTCCCATTCTTTTTTTGAAAAGCCTTGTGATTATTTTGATCATCTCTGGTTAAAGATGGACAAACTCTGAGAAGCTGATTTATAGAGTCTATGATGAATTTGAGTCTTGTATGGTCGGCCACTGGCCAAGAGAGCCCTAGGTATAAAGCATACGTTGTAAAGTGGGAAAGAGACTATTATCATCATCGCATTTTAAAGTTTTGGAAATATGGCTAAGAGTGACTTCTTTCAAACAACTTGTAATCCTCACATCTTGAGCTCTGGTAATGCCATTTCAATTTTGAAACTTACAACGTGTTCCTTGTTCGATGCTCTTTCATTCAAGTATGATTATTGTCGATTTTGCTATGATTTTTTACTATGAGTTAGTAGGCCAAATCTGCTGATTTGAATGCATTAATGAGTGTTTTATTAGATGCCGACTATATCATCTAAATTTGGGCTAAAAGATCGGGGCAAAAACTATCAAAAACTATATTTTGGCTGAAACAACCATAAACTCTGAAATACTTAAAATCTGATGGTCAAAACTCCAAAGCTAATCAAAACTTTAAAAAAAGTGCAAAAAAGGCATAACCAAACCACAAAGAGTGAATCTGGAAGGTTCCATGTAGGTTGGTGAAGGAACATGGATTGTGATCCATGACCCCCGGATAGATTTTTGGAAGGAACTGATACCACTTGGTCCATAGTGATTCCAAAGCTCCAGCTATACACTTTTGGTGGGAAAATTGACTCAGAAACTCAACCACATCTAAGAAATTGGGTAAAAACTGTGAAAACCTTGGAAATAGACTAAAATTGGGGATTTTTGACTATGTGGTATCCAACTTAAAAAAGAAGTGAAAATTTGACTTGTACATGGTCTGGATATACAACTGATAAAATTTCATGCCTAGATGCAGCGGAACATGGATCACTATCCATGAACCCCTGTGACATCTGGCACTTAGAATTGACTATTGAGAATTTGATACCATTTGGAACAACTGTTATGAAGCCCTTCATAGAAAAAAATCACAAAAAGTTGATCAAAACACCCAAAAACAAGTTGTAAGTCAAAAACCCCAAGCAGACACAAAACTTGACCTTTGACAAGGCAAAAGGGCTTAAAATGCTAAAAGAAGTGGATAGGTGGATCCCACGTGCCTCAAGTAATCATTTGACCAAGTTTTGGGATCTGGCATGGAGGAACATGGATTGCGATCCATGACCCCTTGATAGATTTTGGGATTGACTTCACAGAATTGTAGTAGTGATTAACCCAGATATTTTGTCCCAAAACAAGGAAATAAAAAAAAACACTCAAAGGAGGCTCAAAACAAGCCAGAAACAATCAAGACCAAAATTCACAAAACAGACTGATCAAGAGACTTTTGGGGGAGCTAAAGATCATCTAGTAATCTAAAGTCACCTAGAAATTGCCAAGATACTGTGAAAACCTTGTGAATCAAATTTCAAGTAAGTATGTCCTGGGGTACATGGATCATGATCCATGACCTCCTAACATAGGAAATTCCTAGGTTGATACCAAAGAAGGTCCTAGTGTTGGTAAACACAGTGGTCTTTTCAAAATTCAATTTGGATTTGTATTGTGTAAATTGCAAGCAAAATATTTGTGTCAAAAAGTTTGACAAAATTTGGACTTTTGTAGATTTTGACTAACCCCGCGACTGTAAGGTTATAGCCACAAAGTGAATTTTTAACAGGTTCAATGGATCAAAGTTGCATGGACTTGTCTTCAACCAAAGGACTAAATGCACCATAAAAGGTAAAAGGTTAAGGTTTTGTAAGCTTCATTTTCTTGATGTATGTGCGATCAAGCAAATTGTGTCAGAATAGAAGTCCTAGCAATAGAGACCAAGTGAGCCATATTTCCACTGATGGTAGTGTCAACCAAGGGACATACCCACTTGAGAGCCAATCTCAAAAGAGAGTCTTTCTGACACTTCGTCAGAGAGATCAAATCACTACATGGCTGAGGGGACTAAAACTGTGAGTTTTAAAGAAGAGATGAAAATGAGAGCGGGATTATCTAATCCGGCACCAACCCAAAAACTTTTGCACTTACAATATCAGTTCAAGAATGAGAAAGGAGCTTAGATATAGAAAAATGGTATGGATCGATATTGTGTGAAAATTAAAGAGAGTCCGAGTGAGCTTAAGTTCGTAGTGCCAGTAAATTACAGTGACGATCGGTACTTCGACAAAGAGGGAAACGTGTATAATGTTGTGCTTGATCCTTTCATTGTAGACAAATGGGTATTAGCAGGCACCAAAGAGAAATTTGATGCAAAGCCTGAAGAGAAGCCACCAACGTTGGACATTCCTAATGCCAAGCTTAGGTAGGTAAATGTGTCTACATGTGTCAATAACGATAACACCCACGTGGGCTTGTACAAATATGACAATGGAGAGCAAATACTCGAGAGACACGCAAATTATTATTCTAGACAAGTACGGTCGAAAATATTCTTCAGTGAGCTGTAACGAGCTTGAGGGCTATACGTACTTTGGAGGACCACTCCATCAATACTACTTCACCCATAGCTTGCACAAACCTACTATTTTAGAATCAACAAAACTAGAAACGGCAAGAGTGAGTCCCTTGAAGTCTTATGTGGAAGACTCATTCAACCAACCTCACCTATCTGCACCTGAACCAATGGGATCCCTGGATTCCCGGGTTCTTATGTCAACACATTCGAGGTAGTGCCATTGCAGACACTATCTTCAGTACAAGAATGCCATATATTAAAGCAAAAAGTCAGGACACAAGACGTGAGGGAAGGGAAACCAAACAAATCCCTTCCAGGGCATCTGTCAGTGGTTATGAAATGAGAGATGCTATGGGTGTAGAACCTAGAGTGATGAGGATGGTTGAAGAAAATAAAAAAATGCGACCTTCCCAAGTGGCTAAATGCGTACCAAAGAAGTACAGTGGATCAAGATATCCTTACGCACATGTTTCTATCTTTAAGCAAGTCTTAAGAGCGGAACAAGTGGTCGATTTCCATAAGTACGAGGGATTTGGGTTAACACTAGAAGGAGCTGCGTTAACTTGGTTCCAACCACTCAATAGTGGGGATTTACGAAGTTGAATTCTTTGGGGAATATTGGGTTGTTTCTTGCTATTGTAACTCCATATAGGAGTTGGTAAGCACTAGGCACCAAAATTCCTAAATTTCCCTTGGTCTTTTCCAAGTTATCGCCATTTCCAACTTGTGGGACTTGGACTTTCCTAATTTCCTTGATTTCTTGGTGGAACAATGCCCTCTTGGTGTTAATTATGCATCACAAGGGAGGTTTTGTCATGTTGGAGCTGAGGGCATCAACTTTTTCTAGTTTTGACTCTTGTGGCATCAACCGGGGTCACTGCCATATGTGTCAATTTGAACCAAAATTTGCTTTGACAGTTTCCTCATGCCTTTGTATACGTGTTGGTGCTCTTCTCTTATAATTTAAACCTGTAGCCTACTAAGTATTCAATTGTTTGTCGTGTAGGTGCTTGGCACTTGGTTTTTGTGGGGTAGAAGTGTCCATTTCCTGTGTTCATAGCATTTTTGGACTCCCTGGGGGCTGGCCATTACACTAGTACTGCCAAATCTTGTGAGATCTCCTTGTGGCAACAACCACAGTAGCTATCACTTGTGACCAATCTTTATGAAATTGATACATGCTGGTCCTCTTGATGTGTAGATCCATTTTATGCTATGGATCACCTTTGTGAGTTGAGTCTTGGCCTCTTTTCCTAAATTTTTTGTGTTCTGAAAGGCATTCAACCCGATTATGGTATCCTTGAGTTTTTTGAACAACTTCAACTCCTCCCATATATTCCTTGAGTCTTTTCTAAGCTATCGGGGAAAATTATTGTCCATGGGCGTAAGGTTTAGTCGATCATGACTTGTTTGGTGAAAAACGTGCAAAAAATACATATTTTATTCTATCTTGAATTTTGGCCATCTTTTTGCTTAATTTTGGTTACACTAGGTGCCACTAAGGGTGTTGGAGCTTTTGGTGTCAAAATTTCTGATTTTATTGCCTTGGACTCCCCTTGTTGAGATGCACCTATAGGTTCAACTTGTTTTTTATTTGGGCCTGGGTGACAACAACCACGATAAGTGACACCTGGTAGCTGTGCTTGATTGGATGGTATCTATGGATTCCTTACCTCTTGTTGGTCATTTTGATAATATGCATGCATGTTTTTATTGCCCCATGTGGTGGTAGTGACCCTGTGCCCTGATCTCTCCATGTGGTGGGTGTGTTAGTCTTTTGCATACATAGACATGCTCTAGATAGAGTTAGAGACTCACCACTAGCTTCGATCTCCATGGTGATCATCGTGTCGTGCGTATGGAAGCTTGAAAGTCTACTCTCTCTCTCTCGTAGGTCTCTCTCTTTCTCTCTCTCTCTCTCTCTCTCTCTCTCTCTCTCTCTCTCTCTCTCTCTCTCTCTCTCTCCCCCCCCAGACAGCTCTAGTAGGCAAATGAGCTAAAGTTTCCCCCTATGTTAGTATATGTGCGTAGTGCTCTCAGACACCAACTCTAGCTTTTGATCTCATTACCTTCATTGTATACCTTATACTTCCATTAGATCTTCAATTTCCATGTTTGGACTTCGTATGCCCCAGACATGGCAGATTCACCTTTTGGGTTGCCGTCGCATTTGGGTCAAAATTTGACGTCTTCGATTTGCGAATTGCTTCCAAACTTTCTTTTGTGAGTTCTTCATGTTATGTTGTTCTGTCATTTGGCTTTAGATTTTTCATTGCTTCTCTAGAATTTTTATTGAATTTTTAGAAAGTAAATCCAAAAAGATACTTAAAAAATTGTGATAAATCCAAAATTTAGCAAAATGAAGTAAACATTTATTCACAAATTACCAAAATTTAGGTGAATTATTCCTGACAAATAATATAAATTTCCCGCTATATACAAAATATTTAGGCCATTATTGGTGTATTCTTTGTGCTTTTTCTCAAATTTTGACCATATTTGTCCATATAATTAGCACCAGAATATATAAATATAAATATGGGGAGTATATACAAGAGTATGGGGTTACTATGGGGTTACTTTTGGTTCTGACATGACCTAATCCCCCTTTAAGTACTTACAGGCATTACTTAGCATTTGTTGAAAAATAAAATTGTAGTAAAATGCAACAAGGTTTAATCCATTGTTAAACAGTGCCTAAAAATATATATATAAATTGATTTGCAATGAGTTTTGTATTGAATGCCTGCCCCTTCCCGTGTTTGAGTCCTCCTGGACAAAATGAAGATTACGGTTGTAAGGTGGGTGGAGCAATATGTCTTGGTCCATATAGCTTCAGTTGTAGTAGTGCAACACAGTCTTTCATAGGCATTTGGAAAAATTCAACTTGGACCATTGTGTGGGTATCCTACTTTGGCTTCCATTCCTGTTGTATTTGCAATTCCTTGGCTGACCTATGGTATTGATGTTTGTTTTGTGGCTTTGCCACTGGGACCCATATCCGAGGCTGGTTTCTTTGCACCTGATATAACTCTTTGGATACCAAGATTTTCTTTGTTGGCTCTGATGGTTGTTGAGTTTCTAAAGGTTGCTTTTTTTGTTGATTTGGTACCTTAGGGGGTTTTGCATCATTCGCTTGGGAATCCAAATAGACTTTTGTTTATGTTGAGCTTGAGCTAACTTCTTTGGTGCCCATACTTTTGTGATAGAATCATGAGTAGGTTATATGGGTGTTTGATATGACACTTGAGTTTGTATTAGCTTGTGGGTTTGTAGTGTTTTTTGTACAGATGTCACATCTTTTCTGACCCACACTAGCTTTGTGCTATGCCGGCTCTTGGGTAGCCAAATTTTCTTCTCGTTGTGCTTTTGCCTCCTCTGATCTTTTGTCGTTCTCTATGTGGGGGATGAGGATGTCGCCTGTTTTTGAAGTGTTGGTTCTTGTGGCGACCTTTTTGGGATCCATTGCATGTTTCCTGTATACAAGGGTTGTTTTCCTTTGTCAGTAGTCTTTTCCATTCCTGGTTTGGCTTTTGTTATTTTAGTCAATGGAATCGTTTGGATCTCAGTTTCATACAGAATTTGTACCACATCAAAACTCCAATCTATCTGAACATTGTACTTATTTTGCCATGGTTGTTCAAGCAATAATTGGTGTTGGTTTTGGTGATCTTCTACCATATAAAATCTGTGTGGGTAGATATGTTGATTGATTTGAACAAATAAGGTAACCAACCCTAGTGCTTTAATCTGGTGGTTCGTATAGCTCTTCATTTCTTGGTGTGTCGATTGAAGCTTTTCTTCTTGGCTGCTTATATAATCCAAGGAAAATGACATTTCCCTTGGCTCATGTATCGAGTAGAGCTGTGGCTTCCACTTGATTGTTGCCAACTTTGACCTTAATTATTGGGTCCACTCTATCTTTTTCAAATTCATTTAAGGAAATAATATTGATCCATAATGGTCTCCCATGTTGTTGCTATTTTTGCAGAAGTTTTTGTTTAGCCATTCGTTCTTTAGCCTCCACTTGTGCTTCTTCAACAATCCGCACCTTCACTTTAGTTTGTTGTTTTCTCTATGAATGTCTTGTAGCATATCATGGGTTAATGGCATATGATACTTCTTGAGCATGCATCCAATTACTCATTTCTTCTCCTTTTAAGGTTGGAAGCTTGACGTCCCCGCTTGGTGATAGATCTTTAATCACAAAGGGTCCATCCCTTGCTTTTTGAGTTTTTAGCATGTTGTTTCAGGGTATAAACCAGGACATAGTCGCCTGTTTTAAATTCCTTTGATCGCACATGCTTGTTGAAGAACTCTTTTTGCCTACTTTTACTAGCATAGATAGATGCTACTGCTTTAAGACGTAGCTCATCTAGCTTTTCCAAGTCATCTAATCTCAAAGACAAATCATGAATTGTCCACTCTAATCGTTTAGCTACTCTCAAGGTTGGGATTAAGAATTCAATAGGCAAAATGGTGTTAAGACCAAACACCATACTTTAAGGTGTTGTTCCAATGTATGTCTTATAGGCCACTCTATATGCCCATAAAGTAGAATGTAACTTTTGGTCCTAATGTATTCTTGAATCAGTCACAATTTTGGCCAATAATGTGCATAGTGTTTTATTAGTAGCTTTAGCTTGTCCATTGTCTTGGGAGTGATCTGGAGCAGACTTCTTATGAATGATCATGAATTCCTCTAGAAGATTTTCAGTAACTTCATTTATGAAATGTGTGCCCTTATCACTGACAATTTCTATGGGTAACCCATATCTTACAAAGACATTTTTGTATACAAATTGTGCAATGGTCTGGCATCTGCTTTTTGTGTGACCTTTGCTTCAACCCATTTAGTGAGATAGTCAGTGGCAACAATGATATATTGGGCATGGGATCTATAAGCGGGTGGTGAGATAGGTCCCACAAAATATAATCCCCATTAAGAAAATTCCCTTGCACCCATCATTGGTCGTAATGGCACCTCATTTCTTTTTATAGGTACTTTGGTACGCTAGCAATCATTACATCGTTTAGCGTATTCTTTCGTGTCCATGTGCAATGTTGGCCTCCAAATTCCAGCAATTAAGACAATTTTTGTTGTCTTATCTTCAGAGAAATGAATTCCAATAATTCCTCCTTGTACCTGTTCTAGGATAGGTAGATATTCATTTTTTGTTGCACATATCCTAAGCTTGTTATCTTTCGCTCTTTTGTGAAGTTGGTTTTCAATCAATGTGAAGTGTCTAGCCTCTAGTTCAATGGCTCTTTGTCGTCCAACCCTTGTTATGTTTTCAGGGAATGTACTCATTGTTGGGTAATGAACCATACACTGACTCCATTGAGTTGCCATTTTTATCTGAAACACTGTGGCATGTTCCACCGGTGGACTGGTCCTATATGTAGCACAAGTCATTACATATCTATGTACATCAGCATGCATATATGGCCAATAGACTCCAAGTTGCTTTAGGTGTTGGTGTGTCTTCTTTTGGGAACAATAGAAGGCTATGTCCTGTAAATAGTACAAGCGTCCTCCTATAAGCTGAAAGTTCTTAGCTTGTCTAACTGTTTGTTGCTTAAGGGCTCTCTCAAATAGCCTCTATAGCTTAAAAGTGTGATTGTTTCTTGAGACTATTTAGGAACCATCTCAATGTTGAAGAGGTATGCATTAGGTATGTCATCGTCTACCCCTTTTGGTGCTTCTTCGTTTGGTAAACTAGAGAGGTGGTCCACTCTAAGGTGTGTTTTGCATTTCTGTACCACTACCATAAAGTCAAACTCTAGCAATATAATGAACCAACAAACGATTATCCCCATATTGCAAGGTTTGTATACTAGATATGTTAGATTGCCAATTTTTGGGTTCTCTTTTAAAAATAAAAAAATTAGCTTTCAATATCTATTTTGTCAAATTTTGATTTAAGATGCTTGATTGATAGTATTGGAAGGTTCTAAAATAAAAAGAAAGGTCGTTTCCATGTTTCAGTAGCTTAGACGGACGTTTGGTTCAGTTTTGGAAAAAATTACTATTTTTAGCTTTTTCATGTTTTTATGCTTTTAGGTGTTTTTTTTGCAAAAAGCAAGGTCGGATCCTTGATCTACGTGTTCTGGGGAAGCTATGGTTCAATTTTATAAAAATATGCTTTTTGAGTGCTTTTCACACTATTTTTAGCTTTTCATGATTTTTAGTGCTTTTTAGTGAAAAGCGAGTCCGCTTTCTTATTCTAGTGGATGAGGGGAACCTGTGGTTCAATTTTAGGAAATTTTTCTTTTTTATTTTTATTTTTACGCTTTTTTTAAGTTTTTTTGTGCTTTTCGGCGTTATTGAAAAGCAATGTGCTTTTTAGGATGACCTAAACATAAAAATATTAATTTTAATCTCCATCCAATTAAAAAATGATCACCCAGAGCAAAAACGGGACCAAACGGGATTTTTACAGGAATTATTT
Source organism: Adiantum capillus-veneris (assembly GCF_014529385.1). Classification (NCBI taxonomy): domain Eukaryota; kingdom Viridiplantae; phylum Streptophyta; class Polypodiopsida; order Polypodiales; family Pteridaceae; genus Adiantum; species Adiantum capillus-veneris. Next base: position 16,054,019 of record NC_140932.1, on the reverse strand, counting down.
TTATAAAAAATGGTACCGTAAATACGTCGAGGCAGTACAAGAAAGTCATTATCTAGATAAGAAAATTGCAATTCTGCAACTCTAGACATCATACGCGTATGAAGTCCTAAGGCCTAGCAAGAGACCAAATTTGACAAAACAGACTGCACCAGACTGTTCAAAAGGGGTGTTTTACCCTACTTACCTTGTAGGGTTTTGACCAACCCTTGCTACCCAAAAGACAAAAGTCAGAGTCTCGAAAATGAAAAAATAGGGAACTTGTGATGCTGAGCATATTTTTGCATGAAATTGGTAGAAGTGCTTGAAAACCAATTCTGGAGAATTCTGGATGATTGTGAATGAATCCCGGACAAAAATTCATCAGTAGACATTATACGTGTATGATATCTGAAGGGTGAATCTGACATCCAAAATGAACCTTTGACTTTATACCCACATCCTACATGTCGTGTTGAGCACATACATCATATTTCATTGCATTTGGAGCACTTGGACATCATACACCTATGATGTCTCAAGAGGCACCTGGAAACCAAATTTGACAAATCTGACTACACCAAAGTGTTCAAAAGGGGTGTTTTACCCCAGGTACACCCTGAAACTAGAATTTTGATTTACATTTGCTGCTTAAAACAGAAAAGCCGGGAAAGATTGAAAATTGGAAAATTGCCTTGTTTGACCTTGAAAAGGTACAAAAACTCCTGAAAGGGCTTAAAATCTAGTAAGGAGACCATAAAGACCAGTTTGGGCTTGGCTGGAGCTACAAATTCATTAAGAGACATCATACGCATATGAAGACTCCTAGGTTAATTTTTGAATAAAACTGACCATTTATCACTATAGGTGTGCTTTAACACATTGTTTTGAGCATCCTCACCAACTTTGAATCATTTTGGGCATCTTTCTTGAGAGAAAAGTTTGATTTTGCACTTCATGAAAGGTGACAAATAAAAATTGTGTTTTGAGAGAAATTTTGAGCTTTAAACTTTGTTGTGATCATATATTCTTGTTGCTTATGATAAGAGGACCTAAGGTAAAGACGGTTCCAAAATCTGAGCACATAGAGAGCATATGCGTATGATGTCTCAAGTAAAGATCTGAAAGTCCAATTGCACTTTTGACCACACACGAGGTTTGGAAATGATGATTTAAGCTTGTTTGCAAAATTTCATCTCATTTGGACACATATCTTTGAATTTATAAAGGTTCTTGCAATTCTAAGAAGGTAAAAGTGAAAAATAGCGATTTTGTGTATTTTTGACATCCAAGATTTTTTGTGAGCACATATTCTTGCTATTTTCATCAAGGAACACCTTGGGTAGAATCAAAAGCAAAATATGAGCCAAAAGAAATCATATGCGTATGATTTTTGTGTCAGAACCTTGGTCAAATCAAACATTTGAGTATACCCTAGTGTCCTAAAGCATAAAAGAAATCCCTAGCCAAAATTTCATTGCATTTGGAGCACATTAGGGCTAAAAAGTGCCAAAAGAAGGAAATTGGGCAAGGTTCATGCTTGTATTGACCATAATTTGCACAAAAAGCGTTGAAAGTGAATTCTGAAAGTTGTTGAGAGTTGCTTGAGTGATAAAGAGTCGTTGGGATAAAATTCACTTCATTTTTCCACAAAAGACATCATATGCGTATGATGTCTCAAGTCCCAAATTAGAGTCCAAAACTTACATCTGAGCTTACAAAAGTGTTTGCCACCACAAAATGGGCCTAGACACCAAGTTTCATTAAAGTTGGATCACTTTTGGCTTAGCTAACCTCCCAGGGAAGTTGCAAGCAACCAAACAAAAAAAAGAGTAATATACCTGACTAAAAGTTCAGAATCACAACTGAGACTTGGGGTCGCTAGAGTATATCAAGCAGAGTCTATACTTAAAATTTGAAGCAATTTTGAGTCAGGAGACATGATACGCGTATAAAGACTCCGTTCCGGGCATAGGTTGAGGTCAGACAGGAACTTTGACTAGTCAAAGGACTTTCTTTTGACCTTAGAATCCCAAATATCATTTCAAAACAAAATTTGGACACCCATAAGTGGATCAAAGCATGTATCCAGTGTTGAAACTCTGAAATCACCAAAATTGACCTACAGGAAGATTGAATGCAATAGAAGACTCTTTTGGCCATAACTTGAGCTCTCGGTATTGGATTAAGAAACTTTTTTTTATCAAAACGAAGCTCTAGAGTAGCTCTACAACATTTAATGCAGCCCTTGAATAACAATTAAAGACCCTTTGAGTCAGTCATTGTTGGTCAATGTTCCAAAAAACATCGTTTAAGGCCTCAAAATGCATCTAGAAGTTAGGATTGTCTAAAAGTGTCAGTTTGAGAAAATTGTGAAGACTCGGCCATGGTTTTGGACATAGTTTTGACTTTTTCCTTGTTGAGAGAGTTTGGATGACAGATTATGAGAGTGAAGGATTGTATAGATACTTTGATGGCAGTGACGTCAACCTTTATAGGTGATCAGAGCCATGCCCAGAAGAGCTGACGGATTACAAGCTCTTATATGTCTATACATAAGGGGTCGACTCTCAATGGAAATCTATAGCTGTTGACAAGTATGGATGAGAATACACAGCTATAGAAAGCACAAATCCATATATTGCATTATAAATAGGTGGAAATTTGGTCAATGAAGGACCACAAATACCTCCACCTAATGACACGAGAATTCCTCTGAGAATTCCAAAAAGTGAACCACTAGGATTCCCTCCTAGAGCGATAACGAGAGATGAAATTTCTAGAAAAATAGGATAAAAGCACGTACAGAACAAGAGAAAAAATTCATAGCTGAGGAGCTTACCCAAGCTAAAGAAAAGATAAGACAACATGAGGAAAGGGTTGCACCTCCTCATACACGGATGTCTCAACCTCTAGAAGAACCATCCAGGAAAGAGAAAGCAAGAAGTGCTAGTTCAGAAGTATCATTGTTGGTCGAGAAGGTTAATGAGCCATTAGATGCCCTCTTGAAAGCCTACAAAGTGTGGCTCAAAAACAACCAAACCCAAGAACAGAGGTGGATGACATATCCTAATGCAGAACTAGAAAAGCAAAGGCTTGAAATATGCCAGAAAATGATTCAAACAGCCCAAGCTTTACTAGAACCACCAGTTGGAAAACTTGAGGATGTGATCATTGTCCCACCTACACCAATAATCCCACCAAACCAAGAATGAATAAATCCATATCTCACTCATGATCACAGACCAAAGCTCAAGGACCTAGCATTAGAACCAAGGATAGTGTTGAATACCACGTATAACTCTTCTGAGGGATTTCACCTAGCTATACCAAAGGGTTGTAGAGAAATAGATGGTCTTGACAAACTGTGGAAACAAGTCAGAGAGGCCAATGAAGCTAGTGAGCTAAGCAGACAAGTAAACCACATTGGTGATGGAAGAGGAGTGTTTCTTCCACCTGGATCTCAAGTGAATCCTTTCGTCATCGACTCATCCTTTTTTTCTTCACAGCAGCAGACACAAATGGAGGCTCCAGCTCCGCCATAGAGGTACTCTTCCAAAGCCCCCGCGCCTGACCCCGCTGAGCCCACCATTTGACTTGCTCTTTCATCGATAGAGCAAGCGAGCCTAGCCGCAGAGGTAGAGCGCTTGTAGAAGACTTCTATCATGTGCAAGATTCTCAGCACCCGACCCAACAGAGGAGAGCTGCGTGACCTTCTCCAAGCTCGACTTCTCGCAGAGGCGGGCAAGATCTTGGACGTACAGATCCTCGGACGAGGCTACTATCAGATCGAGTTTGAGACCTCTGAGATGGCGTCCAAGGTCATCGCCATGAGTCCATTGACCATCCGAGCAGCTCGAGCCCACTTTCGATAGTGGAGACATGGTTTTGACCCAACTTCAGATGTTCTGGTAGAGGAGCGAGACATCCCCATCTCCGTCTGCTTTCCCTGTTTGCAGAGGGAGTACTTACCACTTTTGTCCAGGATAGGCTCTGTGATTGGGACTGTCCTGGAGACACCTCGCATGGCAGCCTCAATAGCTACCAAGGCGGCTGGCATTCCCTCAGTTCGCGTTCTAGTTAGGGACACTCGCACTCTCTCAAAGGTCATTCTTCTGCCTCGGGTGAGTGGGGGTTGGTTTAGACAGAGCATGGAGTATTTGGGCCTCCCGAACCAGTGCTTCATTTGTCGACATATGGGCCATCCTGCGAAGGCATGTCCAAGAAGGAGGCCTCGACCTACACCACAGACTCAGCCCCAGCCTACAAGGGCTGGCCAGCAGCCACCACAGGCAAAGACACAACGCACACATGCAGAGCCACTCTCCGAGCTTGGGGCTCCAACGGAGGAGGGTTGGCAGCAAGTTCGTGATCGACGACGGCAAGGGCCACAGCGATAGCCTGGCACTGAGAGTGGTCCTCAGGCGCCTGCCCAACAGTAGTGGGTTCCCACGGAGAACCGTTTCGGTCCTCTTGAGCAAGATGAGGTCCCTGCTCCAGCCCCCACCTCAACTTCACCCTTGACAGCCCCTCCCCCCCAGAGTTCCCCCCCTCCTCATCATCCTCCCCCCCGCCTCCTGCTCCCGCCGCCTCTTCCCCTTGCCCCTCTACCTCTGTCGCTCCCCCCGCCCCTCTTCTCCACCTCTTCCCACTGCTCCTACACCCCCCCTCCCCCCCTCCCGCTCCAGTTCCACAGTCGACCCAGGGGACAGGGCCATCTTCGGCTGCTAGGAGATCTCTTGGCAACGCCTTTGCCATGAGTCGCTTGGCGAGAGAGGGACAACCTTTCTTACGACCCCCTCTACAGGTACAGACGTCTCCCTTTGCAGCAGTCCCTCATGGTCTGACAAGCTTCGACATTCGGCACCGATGGGACTTCTTCGACTACGACTTTACTCGTTTTCTCGACGACCCCTCAGCAGACCATGACGCAGCCTGCTTCAGGATTCATGTTCTGTTCCTTGCAGCTAGGGGGATAGAGGCCTTGGACTCAGCGGTTGGCTTCTCTTTTCCCCTTTGCGGGGCAGGGACCAAACTGAGTGGACTCTCGACTCAGTGTTGGAGTGGTTGCATACACAGGTCCTAGAGTTCTCTCACCACATGGGAGAACTAGGAGTTACAGACATGCTTGAGACTTTGTGGCCATTGGCCAAGTTTGCGGTGACCCTCTAGATACAACAGGATGTAGACACATTGTGGTTTATTACTTTGCCGATACGTAGTGCTTGCCATGCTATGTACACATTCATGAGGACTCCTCGACAGAGGAGGTTGCTTTACGTACGGCTCGCTCTACTTGGGCTTGGGCCAGACACTCGTTGCAGTCACACCTATCTAGAGGATGCTCGGATGCAGATTACCCCCCATCCAAGACAGCCTCAAAGATAGCATGTTTAGCTAGTGTGGCAGCATATGTTCTCTCTCACTCCCCATGAGGATTATCTCATGGAACGTGCAGGGACTTGGTGGGCCCCAATTTCAGCATCAGCGGGGCCGACCGCATCAGGAGCTTCAGCGCTGCCTTGTGAGAGGAGAGATTGATCTCCTTATGCTATAGGAGCACCATCTATGTGAGAGCCGCATTAGACGTTGTGGCTAGCTCTTGCGTGGACGATATGATACTTTTTGGTCAGCTTCTTTTGGACCTGGAGGCATCCAGGGTGGGGTATGTATGAGTATTGTGGATTCTTTGCAGCAGGCCATTGTGGGCAGATGGATTATTGTGCCAGGCAGGGCTCAGTGGATCACTATGCAGGTTCAGAGTTGCCTTGTGGGCTTCGTGAACATCTATGTGCCCAATGTGGTGAGTGCACGAGCAGAGTTTTGGTCACAGATAGTTGAGTCTATGCTGGAGGCAGAACACTGGTGCATAGGGGGGGACTTCAACATGTTGGAGGACCCTTCTGACAGGATTGGTGGTAGCCATGCTACTATGCATGGAGTTGAGATGGCGGCTTGGGAGAGATTTTGTATGACTCTGAGGGTCTTGGAGCTGTGGTAGAACTCTAGTTTTGTGAGGTCCCTAGATAGCCTAGCATTCTCTCGTTCGGACCGTAGAGTGGGAGGAGTGAATCTATCGCGGATAGATTGCTTCTATACTAGTAACCACTTCAGTGACTTGGGCGGGACAGTTGTCATGCTGGCAAGGACTTCCTTCTCAGACCATGCACCAATGATCCTCACAGTGGCAGACAAGCAGAGGAGGGGGAGCACGATGCTTCGCATCCCTGAGAGGGTCTTGCTCGACTCTGCACTCAGAGAGCGAGTCTAGACGTGCAATCGTATTGGGGGGACCAAGGATCTATACAATATATGGAGAGTGAACCCCATTCACTAAGAACACTACCATCCTATACGGGAGAGCATGAGGCTAAGTCAGATGTTATTGAAGTCCCATCACATATACTCTCTTCCAAGAAAGTCATTGACTGTAAAGGGCTGATAGACATTTTGTCGACACATGTGACTTGTACGATAACATTAGCCGAGTTTTTTAAAATAAGACCAAACATGTGGTCTACTATGGGTAAATGTCTAGAGAAATTTGATGTGAAAGACCCAACAACTCAGATACAAGAAGTGATCAAAGAACTTGAAATGCCTCAGCTCAACACTAGGTCAATGCCATTAAACAAGGTAGGTGAGCATTGTGAAGGCGAGGATGGTACCACAACTGTCCATGTGGAGTTCCAAAGTGTCTCCACCATGGAGGTGTTGCCATCACAACAAAAGAGATCTAGAAACAATGGGAAAAACCAGCACTGAGGGCTACTAGGATGGAATTGCAGCATGCAGACAGACACATGGAAAAGCCCCTAGGACTTCTAGAAAAAGTAGTTGTTACTTCGTGGCATTGAATATGAACACACTTTTTCTATTGTTGACTTTGGCAAGAAGAACAACTATGACATAATTCTAGGAAGACCATTCATGACGATTGAAAATGGTCCAAGATTGGGGTTATGACCATATCTACCTGAGACATATAGAAACCACAACAAGGATAAACTTGAACGACCATAGCTACAGGGATGTGACGAGAACACGGGTTGAAGAGTTTGATTCCGCTATGATAGCACGATTAGAACTTCCAGCATGGTTGGGTAAGCCTAAAGAGTTGTGAATGTGTGGAGCTTTGCAATGCCAAAGCTTGAAATGAGAGGAGTGTATTTTCGAAAGGGTGATCAAAGATAAGGATTATATATCCTAGGATCATTTCTTGAAGAAGCATTAGAGCCACTAGAATCGGAACATATGTTGGCTACTCTGGATGTATGCGCTATTCAAGATGGTTCAACAACAAAGTTTTGTGATAAAGATGGCTTTGCTGTCGTTCCTTAGTTTGCAGTGAGTATGATCTAGGAAAACGAAGAGAACCAGGCATCAACAAGTTCTCGAGATGAAGAGCAAACAAAGGAATGTCAAAAATCAAAAGACAAAGAAGAAGACGAGTTCTATGAATCCATAGAACACTTGGAGCTTCAAGAAGATGTTGACAATGGAAATCTGGACAACTTAGTAGGTGACATGAATGACACTTTGTTGCGAGAGCAAATCACAACACCATAAAGTTCATGCAACACAACCTAGATCAACATAATGTCAATCAAGGACACAGATGACATGATAGTTACACGGAGGCAATCTCTTTAGCTTGTCAAGTTGAGACCATTCCACACATACAACACTCTGGAAAGCTAGCTAAACCACAGTCATGAATCTCACTACTCTCAACTACATCACCCAGCCACATACACACAAACGGAAGGAAACTCACTAAACCATACCAAAACCATGATTTTAATGACTACTTGCACGTAGAAAACATACATTGTTTGTTATAGTTACGGCCACAAATAGCTCGTAGATGTACGACCGTGTTTGCTCCATCTCGCATGGAATGATTGGCATTGATGTATAGCTCTTGCTGAGCCTAGCGCAATGGTGCAATCAGATATCCAATGTGATGAACAAGCAGGGAGTAGCGCCAAGATGAAGCTCACGCTCTTTCTCTTTCTCTCTCGAACATAGTCGATGGTAGCTTAAAACTTGATTATGATAAAAGTTCTCTTTACAAAATGATCTAGGTACCTTCTATACTAAGTCTACCATAGGTTAAACCTAAAATAGATTTCAAGGGGTAAAATGGCTTTGTATGTACAATCTAGAAGTGCCATTGTACCCCGGCTTCTGCAACTAGACTAATTACTCATTATAAATAATGTTTTTAACCATAATCCATAGCATTTCATAACTCTTAAAAAATAAGGCTTTGTTGAGTTATGTCGTGTTGTTGACCCACGGCAACGGTGCCAATGTTGTAGGATTGAATCACACCACCCATAAAGTGCATGCAACACAACCTAGAGCAACATAATGTCAATCGAGGACACATATGACACGATAGGCGCACAGAGGCAATCTCTTTAGCTTGTCAAGTTGAGAACATCCCACGCAACAACACTCTAGAAGGCTAACTAAACCACAGTTACGAATCTCACTGCTCTTAACTAAAAACCGAAGGAAACTCATTAAACCATACCAAAATCGTATGAAACTTAAGGAACACCATCCCCTCACTAGGGTACACATGTCTGAAAGCCTCTACACTCAAAATCCTCACTCTAGACGCATCTGCAAAAAACGCGTATGAAGACAGAGCCAAATTTCAAAAGTGCCCAAAACTGAAGTCTATGAGTACCTATGTGTAGCTTCTGTCGACACGATTCTAATGACTACTTGCACGTAGAAAATAGACATTGTTTGTTATACTTACGGCCACAAATAGCTTGTAGATGTGCAAACATATTTTCTCCATCTCACGTGGACTACTTGGCATTGATGCATAGCTCTTGCCGAGCCTAGCACAATGGTGCAGTCGGATATCCAATGTGATGAACGAGCGGGCAGTAGCACCAAGATGAAGCTCACACTCTCACTCTTTCTCTCTCTCACAAAGTCGACGGCAGCTTAAAACTTGATTATGATACAAGTTCTCTTTACAAAATAAACTAGGTACTTCTATACTAAGGCTACCATAGGTTAAACCTAAAATAGAGTTCAAGGGGTAAAATGGCTTTGTATGTACAATTTAGAAGTTCCATTGCACCCCGGCTTCTGCAACTAGACTAACTACTCATTACAAATGATGTTTTTAACCATAATCTGTAGCATTTCATAACTCTCAAAAAATAAGGCCCACGGGTCAACACCCCCCCCTCCGAATTCATGTCGTCCCTAACATGACCTGGTTGTCAATGTCGGTGCGGTCTTTGTTGTCGTTCTTGCTTTCTTGTGCTCCATTGCTTGTACTTTTGTCAAACCACAACAAGAACTATGATGCATGAAAATCATAATGGATGACGAACTTTATGTCCTTCACATCCATGCCCTAAGCTGCAATATATGCTGTTGTAATTATATGGCTAGAGAAAGCTCCATCCATCACTTGATCTAGCAAAACTATCAAGTCCGAATATTTGTGATTCCTAGAAACAACTTCTACAATCTATAGAATTGAATGATTGTCTTTCAGATCTTGTGAGCCAATGACAACTTTGTAAGGATTATGTAGAAATTGTTTGGCTATACCTTCAACTTCTCTAGGCCAATCTGCACTCCAATGCAAAATCTATCTATCAAACCGAATCTGGGAGATAATTTTTCTAATTTGAGGTTCAAAACCCTTATCCAACATTCGATCCGTCTTATGAAGGACAAGATCTGTAACCCTGCAAAGGTTGGTTTGTCTACCACTTGTGTTTGCTCTTCTTCGTGGGTGACTCCTTTGTTCCTACATCAAGGTGATCAAAGTTGCATTTGTTACTCTTAGATTTTGTGCGATGTGTAAAATCATTATACTGCTTCTACTTGATACATGATTAATTAAAGCTTGACAAACCGCAGCTAATTCCCCAAGTTAGTAACTTGCATCAAAAGGGCCTTATCCGACATCATTCCTGATAGATGACCATCGATGAGCTATCATTTTCCATTTGTCCCCAAAACTCATATACATGATTTACAGGGTATGTAGATGGCTATCATGGCTTCAGATTTTTAAAAAATGCAGCTTTGGCTAGGGGTTATACTTAAAAAAAAAAAACCCTTAGCTTGTGTTCTCTATTCATAGCCTCCTGACAAAGTTTGGCTTGATTTGGACTTGTATTTGGCACTTTTTTGGATGTCAGTCTATAGAATGATTGATGGGCATCTCTAGCACCTTCTGGCTGCCAATTAGATGTAGAACTAATGATGATGACTAGAATTTGGCTTGACCCTTGGTTGCTCTTGCAGACATCTATCGCGATAGATGACTGTGACTGTCATCTCTGCCCCTTTTGTGCTTGTCAATATTGTTAGTCCCTTTTGTTTGTTAGGCTTCATTAGTCACATACAAGATAGAAGATTTACAGTATAAAGATATATTTCCTGTATACGACCTTGTAGTCATTTGAAGTGTCTGATAGGCAACTTTACACTTGATGGGTGCTTTTCTTTAGTCACAGTCTTTGTCCTTGTAGGCCATCTCGGAGTTTTATGACCATTCTCGGTTATTTTTGGCCTCATATTGTTGTTGAAGACTGATCAACATTCGTTTCTTACCTCTGAAATTACCCATTGTGCATATGGATGTCGAGGCATACCTTGTGAAGTTTTGTCATATTCATGTACCTTCTTCTCTTTGTATAGCTTAGGTATCTCTTCAATCTGTTCGTCACTTGGATTATGGATTTTCCCCTTTTTTTATAAAGGAAAATCTCAAAAACAACTAAATAAAACCAAAAGTCAACTCACAAAAAGCAAAATCATTCGAACAGAATTCTAATTTCTATGTACACTGCACACATGGCCCTAGGGGCTCATATATGGATTGTGTCCCCGTACTCCTCTTGTAACACCATTATGAGGACATATACTCTGAATTTTGTCAAAAAGAATGATCACAATCAAATGCAAAAACTCAATACAACTCACAAAACTCTCTAATATTCATAATATTAGGTCCGCATTTAGAATGCCTCCCCCCCTCCTATTTGGAGTCCTCGTTGACAAGAGGGTATCGCCCAGGGTATGTGTTGTGCTTGGGCAATAAAAATTGTGTCTATGCAAGCCTGCAATGTAGCCCTATTATACATACACAGTCAATGCATGGAAAAAAATTATGTCGTACAAGATGTGGTATAAGCAATGTGCTTATTGGCATTTGTTGGCAAGGCTTCCTATTCTAACCAATGTGATGGTCTTTGAAGCGCCTGTGCCATTTTCTTGATTGAACGTTGTAGATATTTTTTGAAGGCTTACTTATCCATTTGATGCTTCCTTAGGATCCATTTGAGCCTTGTTGTTGGTTGTTGTATTTGGCATTGTTCCTCAGTAGTGGGTTTTGGCTTGAAGTGAGCGACTTGCTCTCTTCTAACTGTGTTGTAACCGTAGGAGGAATTGAAAGAATTCAAGCGGCGATGCAATGACAATAGTTTATTGGTTTCCTTTGGGATCCACTTTTTTGTGATTACTGGTTGTTTCATTGATGCTGCTCGATTGGGAACCCATACTTTTCCCTGCTTCGTTTGTGTTTGAAGAGACTTCTTTGGGATCCACCTTGTCTTTGTGGAAGCCTGCAATGGTCTTTGCTTCGTCCCTTGTACTCTTGGTTGAGGAAGCAATTTAGACTTTGGGAGTTGATACTTAATCGTTTTGAATTCCAAATAAACCTCGATCTCTTTGTGCTTGAATCAACTTCTTTGTAACCCAAATCTGAGTTTCAAAAGCTTCTGACTTTGTGATTTTCTTAGCCGTTCTTGCACACTTGATTGTTTTCATTGTGGTGGTGGATCTTGTGATTTTTCATCAGAGATATTCATCTTCTTGATCCATACCTATTTTTGGCTAAGATGGCTCTTTTGTATCCAGATTTGTAAAATTTTTTGACTCTGACTTATTGTTCTTTGCTTTTGGCCTTCGTTGGTTGATGTGGAAGCTGTTAGTGAGGGTGATGACTTTTGTTTCTAGTAGGGGATGTCATAAAAATCATCATTGTTGCTGCTATGCTCAGAAAGGTTTCATTCTAGCACTTCCCCTTTGTGGTTTGGCTATTTATGAAAAGTTACTATCTATTTGCTATGGGATTGTTATTGGGATTGGCTTCTCTAGCCAATTGATTAGAGCATCATTAGCCTGTTGACATGTCTATCTTCTTGGTTGAGTCTTTTCTTCATGTATAGGATCCACGTATGAGGATGCTTGTTGCTAATGCATTTCCACCGAGGATTTCGGAATTCACTTTTCTAATGCAGTTTATTCTTGTAGTGGTGACATTGGTTCCTGGGTTTTTGATCTTGACAATCTCAAAACGTGCATTAGTTAAAGTGTTGTCCGTGTCACCTTCTGGGTTGTCTATATTTCCATTGTCGACATCTTCTTGAAGCTCCAGGTGTGTTATGGAGTCATAGAACTCATCTTCGTTTTCCTGTATCACACTCAATGCAAAATAAGGAACAACATCATAGCCATTTTCATCACACAACTTTGTTGTTGGACCGTCTTGAATAGCGCATACGTCCAGAGTAGCCAAGATGTATTCCCATTCAAGTGGCTCTAATGCTTCCTCAGGAAAGGGTTTTGGGATATAATCTTTATCTTTGATTTCCCTTTCTAAAATACACTCCTCTCACTTTAAGCTTTTGCATTGCAAAGGTCCACACATCCACAGCTCTTTAGGCTTACCCAACCATGTTGGAAGTTTTGATCCAGCTATAGTAGCAAAATCAAGACATTTTCACAAGATTCAAGTTTATCCTCGTTGTCGTAGATATGGTTGCATCCCCACTCCTGGACCATTTTCAGTTTTGTCCCATGAATGGTCTTCCTAGAATGATGTCATAGTTGTTCTTCTTGCCAAAATAAGGAACAACATCATAGCCATTTTCATCACACAACTTTGTTGTTGGACCGTCTTGAATAGCGCATACGTCCAGAGTAGCCAAGATGTATTCCCATTCAAGTGGCTCTAATGCTTCCTCAGGAAAGGGTTTTGGGATATAATCTTTATCTTTGATTTTCATTTCTAAAATACACTCCTCTCACTTTAAGCTTTTGCATTGCAAAGGTCCACACATCCACAGCTCTTTAGGCTTACCCAACCATGTTGGAAGTTTTGATCCAACTATAGTAGCAAAATCAAGACATTTTCACAAGTGTTCTCATCACATGCTTGTAAGTATGGTCCTTCAAGTTTATCCTCGTTGTCGTAGATATGGTTGCATCCCCACTCCTGGACCATTTTCAGTTTTGTCGCATGAATGGTCTTCCTAGAATGATGTCATAGTTGTTCTTCTTGCCAAAATCAACAATAGCAAAGGTTTGCTCATATTCAATGCCACCACAAGAATTAACAATTGCTTTTTCTAGAAGTCCTATGGGCTTTTCCATGTGTTCGTCTGCAAGCTGTAGTTTCAACATGGTAGCCCTCACCACTGCTGGGTTTTCCCATTTTTTCTAAATCACTTTTGTTGTGATGGAAACACCAGCTCTGCTGTCAAGGATTGCCATGGTTTTTACACCTTGGAATTCCACAGGAAGAGTGGTGTTCCCATCTTCTCCCTCATAATGCTCTCCGACCTTGTTTAATAGCATTGGCCTAGTATTTACCTGAGGTATTTCCAGCTCTTTGATCCCTTCCTCGATTTGAGTCATCGGTTTTTTATGCCAAATTTCTCTAGGCATTTTCCCACATTGGTCCACATGTTTGGTCGTATTTTGAGTAACTCGCTAACGTTATCGTACAGGTGACTGGTGTCAACAATATGTCTATTAGTCCTTTCAAATCGATGGCCTTGTTGGGAGACACTCTCTATGATCGGACTGCAACAACATTTGACTTGGCCTCGTACTCTCTCGTATACGACGGTAGTGTTCTTAGCAAATGGGGTTGAATGTTCATAGACTGTACAGATCCTTTATCTCCTCAATACAATTCCACTTCTAGATTCATTTGAGATCCAGCCTCAAATTCCTTTGTTGGTGGAAGAGAAATTCCTCTTCCATCACCCGTTTAGTTTAATCATCTGCTTATCTCACTTGCTTCATTGGTCTCTCTGACTTGTTTCCACAATTCGTCAAGATCATCTATTTTTTTACAACTGTCAGGTATATCTTGGGCTGTTTGAATCATTTTTTGGCACATTTTAAGCCTTTGCTTTTCTAGTTCCGCATATGGATATGTTATCCACCTCTGTTCTTGGGTTTGGTTGTTTTTGAGCCATGTTTCATAGGCTTTTAGGAGGACATCTAATGGCTCATAAACCTTCTCGAACAACACTGATCCTCCTGAACTAGCACTTCTCGGTTTCTCTTTTGTGTATGGTTCTTCTGGAGGTTGAGATGTTTGCATAAGAGAAGGTGCAACACTTTTCTCATGTTGTCTCATCTTCTCTTTAGCTTGGGTAAGATCTTCAACTAGGTATTTCTACTCTTTTTCCCTATGTGCTTTCATCCTAGTCTTTCTAGCTTTCCAACTATTTTGTTTGCTCTTGGTTTTCTGACTAGGTGCATCGGTCTTTGGTTCACCTGTCTTTAGAGTCACATCAATTTCCATTTTCTCTGTCTCTGGATTCACAGCAGCTTCCCTTTGAGCTTGCGCTCTCGTAACTACATGAACTGGTACGACGTTTTCATTTTTCGAGCTAATGGGTAGCTGAACAATTCTTGAGACATTCATTGTGATCTTTATGACTCGATTTGGGTTTTTTGGACAATCAGTGATCAAGTGAATGATACCACATTCAAGACAATAGGCATTTACTTGTTTGATCTCCATCTGAGGACATTATCTAACCAAGTAGTAGTTGCCACGGCTTTTGTGAAAAAACTGGTTGAGGAGCCTCTTCTTGCATTTCCTCTTGGATGTAAACAGGCTCTGACCTTGCTAAGCCTCTATTCATAATGAATCGCAATGTCCTTTCAACCATCTCATACTTCTTTCTTCAGGTCAACACGCAAGCAGTGGAGGTTGTACCAGCATCACCACTCCATGTGTTTCTCTCATCTTCTATTGCTTTGAGGGATAGTACCCACTTTGGTTGTCATAATACATTACAGTTGGTACTAGTGCTTGTTTATTAGATGCTTCTATGATCTGCATGTATCTCATGTCTACATGCATTCTAGCACCTAGCAATGGAGGTTGTTGTCCTAAGACAGGCTTTGGCCTTGAAACTGCTTCTGGTCTTGGTGCATTTCCCATAATGTATCTAGGTGGAGTAGGTTCTACTAGGATAGATTGTACACACCTCTCCCTAACATATTCCATGCTATAGTAATACTCTTCCCTCGTATGGTTTGTCCATTTTATCTCAATTTTGCACCACTTAAGCTCCCTCAGATCAGAATTTACAAGAGGAGTTAACCGCTTGACCATTTCGCCAATAAACTTCTCTTGATTGATAGGTGCCGCTGGTTTCTCAATGGACTCACTCATCTCTGAATCACTGTGTTGAGAGGACGTGTCATCCTCTTGACTCTTACAATTGTTTTCTTTATATTCCTCATAGTTATCCACCAGATAAAGAGTTTCTTTGATTAATTCATTTAGCGTCAAACTCCTTATCATATGTAGATCCTTTTGAAGACTCGCATGTCTCATTCCTTGGATAAAGATCAACATTAACCGCACTTGCGTAGGTAGTTCAACTCTCAGACACAACTTGACGTATCTTTTGAGTTGTAATGCCTCTTTGCGTACTGATTCACCCTCTTTCTGTTTGAATCTGTGGATTTGTAAGACCGTATTGTGAGCGATTCCTTTCTGCAAGACGATGAATTCCTCAAACAGCTCGTCTAGAGTCTCAAAATCCTATCTTTCTATGGAGTCGAACCATGAAGCTACATCATCTTCCAGAGTTAGTCCAAATCCAGCAAACTGTGTTGAAAAATCCAAAATTTCCTCTGCTCTAATTACTCTTCTAAAAGCCTCTACGTAATCTCTTGGATCTTTATCTCTAGAGTATTTTTTGTTTACCCATTTCTAGATATGGGACGGTCTAACTTGCCGATTGTTTACAAGTCTAACCATAGACTCTTCCAATCCCTCTCTCGCTTTAGGCCTTCTACCATGCATAGGTTCTTCCTCAAAGGGATTGGTCGTTCTCTTGGAGAGACTGGTCATTGAGAAGGCATGTATGCCATCTCTGTGATCATTTCATCTCTCGTTATCGCTCTAGAAGGGAATCCAAGTGGCTCCCTTTTTGGAATTCTAGTAGGAATCCTCGTGTCTATATCTATGGTCCTTCATTGACCAAATATCCACCCATTTCTAATGCAGTGTGTGGGTTTGTGCTTTTTACAACTCTGTATTCTCGTCCATACTTGTCAACACTTAGAGTGGACCTAGAGATTTCCATTGGTAGTTGACTCCGTATGTATAGACATATAAGAGCTTGCAATCTGTTAGCTCTTTTGGGTATGGCTTTGAACACCTATAAAGGTTGACCTCACTGCTTTAATGTGTCTATACATTCCATCACTCTCGTGATATTTCATCCAAACTCTCTCAACAGAATTGGTCTTTATCAACTGCAAGTTTGGAAGATCCATTGTGGGCGAGTGCTCTTCTATCGCTGTGGTTCCAAATCTTCTGTAAGCTGAGTTTGAATCTAAAGAAGACATGATCTATGGGCTTCATAACTTGAGCTTGATGTAAAAAGACATATTCCAATGTGTTTCAGTGCTTTGGTAAGGGAAAAGGCAAATCTATGTCCAAAACCGCAACTATTTTCTCACAATTCTCTCAAATTGTCAGTTTTAGACACCCCTAACTTCCGGAAGAATTTTGAGGCCTTAAATGACGTTTTTTCGAGCACTGACCAACAACAATTTTGTTCAAGTGTTGCACTAAATCTTGTAGAGCTACTTTGGAGCTTCATTAGTTATGGCCAAAATAGTCAATCTGTGTGTGGAGACTTCATACGCGTATGATGTCTCCTGACTCAGAATTGCTCCAAACGTCAACTATAGACTGTCCTTGATGTACTTTAACCACTTCAAGTCTCAATTTGTGAATCTAACACTTTTGGTCAGGTCTATCAGTCCTTTTTCTATTTGCTTGTTTGCAACTTCTCGGGAAGGTTACTATGCCAAAAGTAATCCAAATTGAATGAAACTTGGTCTCTAGGCTTATTTTATGTTGGCAAACACTTTTGTGAGCTCAGATGTAAGTTAAGACCTCGAAATTGACACTTGGCACATCATACGTGTATGATGTGTTTTGTGGCAAAATGAAGTGACTTTTGTTCTAGTGACTCTTTATCACTCAAACAAAATTTGAATACTTTTTGTGCAAGTTATGGTCAATACAAGTATGTATCCTGTCCAAATTATGTCTTTTGGTACTTTTTAGCCCAAATGTGCTCCAAATGCAATGAAATTTTGGCTAGGGACTTATTTTATGCTCTAGGACACTAGGGTATACTCAGATGACTAATTTGACTTAGATCTGGCATCTAAGACATCATGCATCACATAGTGGAAACGAATGCTACAAGATCTATATTGCAACTTTTAAAATACATAAGTATATTTCTTATAATGAACATATGCATATCTAAATATCATAATAAGTTTTCTATCTCATTCTATTATTTATCTCAAGGGTAACATATTCTTACTTTACCGTCAAACAGTACTATGGGAAAAGCGTGAAAAGCTCCGCCTCTTTAACTTGAGGCAAAAAGAATTGGTTCTTTCTTTCTACTAACTCATTATGATCTCACACCCTAGCTAGATCCTATATCTAGGGTAACTTTCTCTATATATATATATTCTGCGTATTTTTCATGTATTTCTTATATTTCTTTTTAATAGCTACTAGGAAGGAATCAAATCCTAGTGGGACACTATCTTGCATGATTTTCCAAGATGCACTCATTTTACTGCATTATTAAGAGGATGCTTACAAACCTTTAAAATATGCACTCATTTTAATGCATTATTAAGAAGATTCTTAATAACCTTTGTCAAGGAGCAATGTCATGCTTTCATATTGCATGAGATGTCCTTAGAATCAAGTGGAAGTCTAAGCTAAGGGGACCACAAGAAGACTTTTGCTGCCAGAAAGATACCCTTTTTTGGTGAATTTTTTACACAAGATTCCGATCCGGATTGGAAAAAGTATATAGAATGGGAGTCATAGATCATGAGTTGAATTTTTTGCCCTTTTTTTATTTCTTTATTTGAAGCCATGGTTGATGAGATATGATCAAAATGGTGGACCCGGCCAAGTCAGTCCACATCATGCAGGGACAGCTCATTTCAAACTTTATCGGTTCCTATTCACACTTGCTCGTCTTTCTTGTGTAACCCTTGGGGGTTCCCTTCACCTATGAAAGAGGACCTCTTCTTCCTTGAAAACCAGTCAAGAGGGAGTGAGAGGATTCATCAAATTAGCCTTTAGCTCTACACTTGCCTTTGAGGAAGGCTAGCTAAACTTGAAAGCATCCTTGTAAACATCAACTCCAATCAATCAAGGCCGAAGTCTTCTATATCTTGCCATCTTCATAAAATTGGAAAATACTCTCGAAGGGGTTGATAAGTAAGGTGTTTTTTTCTTTGTTATTTTGTTGATTTTTGGTTTTCATCTCCAAGTCCAATCTATACCTCCATGTCTTCTACTACTTCTACCTCTACTATTATCTCCATCTCTCTTGTGTCCTAATTGTTTAGGCATTCAAGCAACAAAGCTCTATCAAAAACCTTCTTGTGAATAAATACTAGTGCACAAGGTACATCTCTCTCCGCTACAGGTGCATCTCTCCCCGAAGTATCCTTATTGCGTGCGGGCAAGAATAGGGCTTGGGAGGGAAACTTCTCTTCTCTTCACTTCTTTCATATCTACATTTTTCACATACTAAAGTTATCCTAGATGAATAATCCATATGATGTGAATTGCTATCACTTCCACTGTGCGATCTATAACATATGGATTAGTTGTAAAATATACTTTCGACAATGTATAGTGTTTCTCTTTGGCGCAAAAAGGCTCAATGAAATACTTCTTCACCAGATTTCATCATACTACCCCTTATAGACGATAACTTTCTTTTGACATAAGTATAGTTATCTTGCTATGAACCAAGATGATTTGTACACACAATTAATCCCAATCACTAGACAAAACATATATATTATGATAAGCACAAAATTACAATTCCAAAGAACAACTCGTAGCATGTTCGGTCGGCAAAGATTGAATGCCATTAACTCATCTATTAACCCTTTCATATTACCCATGATAAGATACAACCATAGCCTTGATGTTTTTATCTTTGTGCTATTTCGATATGCTTTTTTCTATTCTTTCTTTGTATGTGTGTGTGCAAGAGAGAAAGAGTGGGGCTTCTTTGATTGAACTTCCTTCCAAACCATATACTTCATGGCATCTATGGTATAAGTCATTCATATAGTCTTTGGAGTTCTCTCACATACTCTCACAGCCAAAAGCCCAGTTCTTTCTTGGCAAGACCGCAAACTTCTTGACATATTTTTGGTGAACCTGACGTGAATCTATCAGGGTGAGAGTTTGTGGGTAGCCATGGGTGATCATGTGGAGCAACATGGTATGAATTTTGATCCAACAACAATGCAAATGTTTCAAGTATTTGCAATGTTCATGCAAGAACAACATGCCACTGAAAGAAGGGAGATTTTAGCAACCAAATCCATACAAACAGTTGTCAACAGAATGGATCAGTTCAATGGCAAAGATGTAACCAAGTACTTGCGCGAGTATGTGAAGGAGATGCAGCTGCATCGCATGGTAGAAGGTGAGATGATTCAAAGCTTTGAGGTAGTTGTTGCTTTAGAAAGTAGGGAACATGTTAGGGAAATTATATATGGGCATGGGAGAAGAGCTCAAAGTAGCTTCAAAGAAGAAATATTTAATGGAGGACTCTGAGAGAGTAACCAAAAGGACATTCTTAGAGTGGGTAGTCAAGCCAAAGCAAGGACTATCAATAATAGAGCTACTTAGGGAATTTGAGTGGCTCTATGGTCAACTCATCAGGACAGAAAAGGCCACACTAGATGCAGGATGATAGAATATCTTCTCTTACACGCTATAGGTAAAGAGTTACAAGTCCTTCCACCTCAACTTCTGACAAAATGATAAAGCCTACTTTTATAGCTCCTAAGTTTGATGAGTCCATCCTAGATGAGCTTGTGAAGGGAATGCGTGACTTGAAGGTGAAGCTGCAAAGCTTGAAGAAAAAGGCCAACCATCAGGGTCACTTCCTAGGCAAAGACAACAACCCAAAGAAGGTTTTGTTAATAGATGTATTTGGTGTAATAGTACAAAACATGTAAGAAGGGATTGTGATAGTTTTGGTGATGCTTTGATAAAAGATGTTGTCAAGTGTTTAAGGATAGTAAAATCCACTTAAGTGAGACAGACCTGCCCTTGAGAACTAACTTTGGGAAGGGGGAATGCAAAACTTAGTTGAAGATATGGAAACTAACCATGCCATCTCTTCAGATGAGGCTGCTACTTATGGAGCAAAGATCGAGCACTCCAAGGATTCCATGAGTATTGATGATGGTAAGTTGTGGCTCAATGTTGTGGAACTTTTTAGGAAAGGAAAGGTTACAAAGGAGATCCTACATGAGGCAGGGTATTGCATATTCCTAGAAACAGGATGGAATGATCCAGTGGACTCATTGTTGTCAATGCATGCCTACATT
This sequence comes from Adiantum capillus-veneris, assembly GCF_014529385.1. Lineage (NCBI taxonomy): Eukaryota > Viridiplantae > Streptophyta > Polypodiopsida > Polypodiales > Pteridaceae > Adiantum > Adiantum capillus-veneris. Next base: position 16,033,313 of record NC_140932.1, on the reverse strand, counting down.
ACAAAATGCAAACAAAATGAAGCTATTGTAGAAGAGAAGCACAGACACAAGAATGTTGATGAAGGACCATCAAACAGAGCTTCTAGAAGTGGGGGAAGAAGCAACCTAATGCCTTCTCAAACACCCCCGACACAAGGAGGAGTCTACAACAGGAAAGAAGAGGGAGCCAACAAAAGGTAATACCAAGGTAGAAGAGGTAGACACTATGGGATTTAATCACTCTAAACATGAGGAATCTTTAGAAAGGGAAGGCAAGATGAAGACCAAAAGGGAGTCAATCAAGAGGAAGTCTAAGCCATGACTAAAAACTAGCATTTTAGATTTCACAATTGGTGAGTCTATAGAAACTTGTGATCTTGTGAGTGATGTTTCTATGCAGAGCTCAAAGTTCCCTAAGGGGGAGGGCTACCCAATTATCTTAGGGTCAAGACCATGAGAGCCAAGCAAGATCTGGACACACAAATTCTCAAGATGCAAGGTAGAAAGGGCAAGGACATTAGAAGATTGGTAAGCAACAAGGGATGGACCTAGAGACAACTGCATATGATCTCTTTAACATTTCTAATACAACATCGGAGGAAGAATCTACAACAATGAATGATAGTGACAACTCTCTTGAAATCATGGGTCTCATTCTCATTGACACAACAAGGTGGATCCACCAAATATGTAGTTGCAAGAAGGAAGCATGAAGTCTTTGGCACTACACCAATCAGAGGAAGAAATTGCAGACCAAATATGTAGTTGCAAGAAGGAAGAATGAAGTCTTTGGCACTACACCAATCAGAGGAAGCAATTGCAGACCAAATTGGGATGGTTGTTACCAAGGAATGGGACTGTGAAGTTCACCCTAAGGAGATTCTTAAGAAAGTGGATGCAGTGGCAACTTATTAGAGATTTAGGTTTGGAAACCTAGATGTAGAGATTGTGTTTGATCATACTGTGTTTGATGCATTTAAGAAAGTATTTAAAGAACCCTTGGCACAAGGGGTGTGCATAAGAGTCACAGAGAATGAATCCCAACATGAGAAAGATTGGAGTATGGTCTTGCATGCATATAGTCAAGATGAAGTGTTTTTTAAGTAGTGGATTGCAGCCTTATATATGCTATGCGCTTTGGTACAACATCTATCAAGCTTGTATTTGAGCTATAGGGTTTGTGGATTATTACCAACATCAGAGAATGCAATGTTTGGGCACTCAAAAGGATAGTGACTCTTTTGCTCACTTCAATAATAGCGGTAAGCTAGGTTCTGACGAAAACTGGGACTTGCCAAATCAACAAGGAAGCCATAGATGGAAAACCCTTGGTAAAATCTTGGAAATAATGATTCTAAGTATTTTCTTGGAAGGAGCTAAAGTACTCGCTTATCCTTTCACTTATGGTGGTTACAAATCCTATACTTTTTGGCATGAAGCAAAAAGTCTTATTGTTAGGACATTGCAGGTGACTATCCTATTCTTTACCTGGGATCCTAGAGGATATTGGCACAATAGTTTAGAAGCCGTAGGCTTCCCATTCAATCAAAGGCAGTTTGATTTTTTGATCATTGATGCTCTAGCCAGGGAACCTTGTCAAGATGCATTGCTTTTCTTGAAAACAGGTGAATGTCCCAGAGATCTCACTAATCTCTCTAGAGAGATCACCGAAATCATTTCAAGTTGCCATGATGGTTTTTGTGGAGGAGGGCACTTTGCACTTGAAATCACCAGTAGGAAGGCTCTACAAGACGGGTTTGTGCGGCCTAGTTTACAAAGAGGTATGCATCACTGTTGTAAAACATGCAAGGAATGTCAGAAGGAAGGGGATAGGAGGCTCACATATGAGCCACAGACTCCTATAATCTCTTATGGACCATTTAAGGAAGGGGAAAAGCAAGACACAAGTGAAGATCAAAGTGAAGATGAAGCATTGGAACCTATCAATGAAGATGAAATCCTAGAAGATCTAAAGGGGATTGAACGTGCAGGATATCAAATGTGGCACATAACAGAGGATGTGCAGGTTTAGAGGGGGTGAATGTCAAGCTATGACACGTATATAGTGGAAATATCTTGCAACTTTTTAAATACATAAGTATATTTCTCATGATGAACATATGCATATCTAAGTATAATTGCACCCCGGCTTCTACAACTAGACTAACTACTCATTACAAATGATGTTTTTAACCATAATCCGTAGCATTTCATAGCTCTCAAAAAATAAGGCTTTGTTGAGTTATGGCATGTTGTTGACCCATGTGTCAACACACTTTAACTAATGCACCGTTTTATGATTATCCAGATTAAAGATCCAGGAACCAATGTCACCGTTGCAAGAATACAATGCATCAGAAGTGGATTCCAAAATCCTTGGTGGTGATGCAACCGTAACAAGCATCCTCATACGTGGCTCCTATACATGAAGAAAAGACTCGGCCAAGAAGAAGACGGCCATGGCAACAAGCTAACAACATGCTAATCAATCAGCCCTTCTAGAAATTGCCATTAAAGAGCAAACAAACATTAACTAGCTAAACCACCAAGGGAAAGCATCGGATATCAACCTTGCTAAGGATAGTAGCAACAATGATGATTCTTATGACATCCCCTACCAGGAACTCAAGTCATCACTATCACTAGCAGCTTTCGTAAACAACCGTGGAAGTCCAAAAGCAAAGGACAACAAGTCATAGCCAACAAGTGCGACAAATTTGGATACCAAAGAGCCAATTTTGTCAAAAGCAGGTATGGATCAAGAAGATAAAGATCTCTGATGAAAAATCACAAGATCCAACACCAAATGGAGAACAGACAAAGTATGTAAGAACGGCTAAGAAAACCACAAAGCTGCAAGCTTTTGCAACTCAAATTTGGGTTCCAAAGAAGTTGATTAGAATAGGAAGCCTCGCTAGCAAATGCCAATAAGCAAATTGCTTATACCCAAATCTTGCACAACATAAATTTTTCTTAGAATAGGAAGCCTCGCTAGCAAATGCCAATAGAATATGAAGCCTCGCTAGCAAATGCCAATAAGCAAATTGCTTATACCCAAATACTGCACATCATGAGTTTTTTACATGCATTGATTGTGTATGCATAATAGGGCTACATTACAAGGCCTGCATTGGCACAATTTTTAATTGCCCAAGCACAATACATACCCTTGATGATACCATGTCGCCCAGGAGGACTCCAAATAGGGGGGGGGGGGTGGGGGGGTAGGGGGGGGGGAGGAGGCATTCTAAATGCAAACCTAATATTATGAATATCAGAGGGAAATGTTTTTTGAGCTGCATTGAATTTTTGTGTTTGATTGTGATAATTTTTTTGACAAAATTCAAAGTATATGCCTTCATAATAGCGTTACAAGAGGAGTACGGGGATGAAAGTCATATATGAGCCCCTAGGGACATGTGTACAGTGTACCTAGCATTTAGAGTTCTATTTGAATGATTTTTCTTTTTGTTGAGTTGATTTTTGGTTTTATTTAGTTATTTTTTTGTTGAGATTATCTTGAGAAAAACATGGAAAAAATCCATGATCTAGATGAAGAAAAGACTAAAGAGATGCTTGAGTAGCGTACAAAGAGAAGAAGGGACAAGAAAATGACAAAACTTCACGAGGTATGTCTCAAAATCCACATGCACAAGGCTATAAGGTCAGAGGTAAGAAAATAATGTTCAGGCTTCAACAACAATATGAGGCCAAAAATGACTGAAAATGGTCATAAAACTCCGAGATGGCCTACAAGGACAAAGGATGCGACTAAACAAAAGCACCCATCAAGTGTAAAGTTTCCTATCAGACAGTTCATGTGACTACAAGATCGTATACAAGAAGTAGATCTTTATACTGTAAATCTTTTATCTTGTATGTCTAAATGAAGCCTAACAAAAAAAAGGGACTAACACTACTAACAAAAAATGGGGGCAGAAATGACAATTCAGACATCTATCGTGATAGATGTCTACAGGAGCAACCAGGGGTCAAGTCAAATTTTGATCATCAGTATTGGTTCTACATGTTTAGAGGATGCTCAGGGTATAACTCATTTCAAGTTTTGCAGCCATAAGGTGCCAGAGATACCCATCAATAATTTTCGATACTGAAACCCAAAAAGTTAGTTAGAAAGCCAAATACAAGTCCAAATCAAGCCAAACTTTGTCAGGAGACTATGAATAGAGAATACAAGCTGAGGGTAAAGAAAAATTAAAAGATGATAGAATTCTAACAAATGATAGAGTATATCCGTCCATATCCCTTGAGGTAAGATGTTAGTCATCTACCCACACACCCCATCACTCAAGTTAGTTAGAATGATAAAACCAATATTCAAACTCAAATATTATATCCTCAAAACAATGTGTTCTATCAAACTCAATTTTTTATAACCGCAAAAAACCAAAAAGATTCATAATGTTTCTAGGGAGATACGTAAATACAAAAGGGTCCTATGAACCAATTCTTGGTTCCTACAATCAAGGTCCTATCCCTATATTTGTTCACATCTCGAGTATCAAAGTTTAGCATTTGAATTTGTGCATTGAAATTCACGTCTTCCTTCTCGTACCATTCCTCTCCTCGTGATGCATCAGTGGGTGGTAATCCATTAAAGCAGTTTACATGAGCGTGCCGTTCATTTAAATCACCTCTGTAGAAATATCTACTTGAGTTCACTGGCATTGATTGTGCTTGGGCACAGTCACTAATGTAACTTGGTTTCTCGTAGTCTTCAAAGATAACGATGACATTGTGAGGGTTGTATTTGAGAATAGGCCCATAGATTCTATTGAACCAATCTTGGGGTACATAATTGAAGGAGTACGAGCGGAAGTGCGACGTGAGAGAGAGTGCGAGAAGAAGAGCACGACGATATGGTGAACTCGCTCTACTGTAATGTGTAGAGCATAGTGAGTTCTTATTAGGTTTTTACAAAAGAATATGTGTACATACCTGGCGGCCTGCCCACTTACCTGGGCGACCACATTGGGCTTTATACCCCAACAACCTCCCACTTAAAGTCCAATGTGGTACTTTAAGTGTGAGAGAAGCTACTATACAAGCTAATATACAAGAGATGTACTACCCTACACCTAACTTCTTGCGAAAATGTGCAAAGCTTTCTGAGGGAAGTCCTTTTGTAAGTAGATCAGCAAGATTTTCTGTGGTGTGAACTTTGACAAGCTGAAGTTTCTTATCCTCGAGCATTTCCCTGATGAAATGATACTTCACATCCACATGCTTTGTCTTTGAGTGATAAACTGGATTGCGAGCCAATTGTATAGCACTTTGACTATCACAATATAACACAGGCATCTCTTCTTTGATTCCCAAATCTGTTACTAGTCGATTAAGCCAAATTGATTCTTTGCATGCCTCTGATGCTGCAACATATTCAGCCTCTGTAGTAGACTGAGTAACACAATCTTGTAATCTAGAATGCCATGATACTGCTCCACCAGCCAATGTAAAGACATACCCTGATGTAGACCTTCGGTTGTCTAAGTCACCTGCATAATCCGAGTCTGTAAAACCCTTTACACTTAGCTCCCGACTCCCATAGCATATACGCATACTCTTTGTAGCTTTCAGGTATCTCAATATTCCTTTCACTGCCTCCCAATGTTTCTTGCCTAGGTTTGACATGTATCGACTTACTACTCCCACTGCAAATGCAATGTCTGCGCAAGTAGCAATCATTGCATACATCAAACTACCCACTGCAGACACATATGGAATCTTATCCATTTCAGCCTGTTCTTCCTCAGACACAGGACATGGTGGCAATGGAACACTCAATGCCTTTCCCTTCTCCATATTGAAACGTTGCAAACCTTGTCAATATACTCTGTTTGAGATAACCAAATCAACTTCTTTGATCTGTCTCTTTCAATGCGCATACCAAGTATATGACTTGCCTCACCCATGTCTTTCATGTCAAACGATTTTGCCATCTTTGACTTCAAAGCTGAAATTTCTTCCAAGTGCTTGCCAGCAATGAACATGTCATCCACATACAAAATAAGGATCAACCAACTACCATCCTTAGCCTTCTTTGTATATAGACAGTGATCGAACTCACTACGTTTGTAGCCTTGAGAAAGCATAAACTTGTGGTTACTTATAAACTCTCACCCTGATAGATTCACATCGGGTTCACCAAAAATATGTCGAGAAGTTTGTGGTCTTGCCAAGAAAGCACTGGGCTTTTGGCTGTGAGAGTATGTGAGAGAACTCCAAATACTATATGAAGGACTTATACCATAGATGCCATGAAGTATAGGGTTTGGAAGGAAGTTCAATCAAAGAAGCCCCACTCTTTCTCTCTTGCACTCACACATACTATATAATATATATCATAATATATATGTTTTGTCTAGTGATTGGGATTAATTGTGTGTACAAATCATCTTGGTTCATAGCAAGATAACTATACTTATGTCAAAAGAAAGTTATCATCTATAAGGGATAGTATGATGAAATCTGGTGAAGAATTATTTCATTGAGCCTTTTTGGGCCAAAGAGAAACACTATACATTGTTGAAAATATATTTTACGACTAATCCATATGTTAGTAATAGATCGCATAGAGTGGAAGCGATAGCAGTTCACATCATATGTATTAATCATCTAGGATAACTCTAGTATGTGAAAAATGTAGATATGAGAGAAGTGAAGAGAACAGAAGTTTCCCTCCCCAAGCCCTATTCTTGCCCACACGCAATAAGGATACTTTGGCGAGAGATGAACCTATAGCGGAGAGAGATGTACCTTGTGCACTAGTATTTATTCACAAGAAGGTTTTTGATAAATCTTTGTTGCTTGAATGCCTAAACAATTAGGACACAAGAGAGGTGGAGATAACAGTAGAGGTAGAAGTAGTAGAAGACATGGAGGTATAGATTGGGCTTGGAGATGAAAAAAAAAAATCAACAAAATAACAAAGCAAAAATCACCTTACTTATCAACCCCTTCGAGAGTATTTGCCAATTTGATAAGGATGGCAAGATATAGAAGACTGTGCGCTCCTTGCCGCACTGTCGAAGCAAGGGACTTGCCGATACACCGTGTGCGAGCCACAAATGGCTCCAAGCACACAACAAGACTAATCTAGCAAGTTCAAGAGAGCAAAGGGTGTGTCACTCACCGCTCTATGCTCGCCTTCGTGGTGGATTCCTCGCCGCGATGAAGAAGAAGCTGCAGTCATGCCGCGCTCAGCCGCTTCGCCGCCATCGTGCCTTCGTAATGCTCGATTGCACACACACTCTCCCTCTTTCTCTCTCTCACATACACACACACACACGAGGAGGTGAAGAAGAAGAAGATGGAGATGGAGATGGAGATGGAGCAAGAGCACTCTTCTATTGCACAAATGAGAGAATGAGTGAATTTTAGGTTTAGTTGGCTTTTATATGAGCTCACCCCATTCACACTTGGGCGCCCATGCTTAGCCAACTAATCCCTTGAATGTCCCAGTTAGAGTGCGCCTCTCATCGGCGATCACTCTTACCCTTTTCCTATTGGTCCGACAAGCCCGTACCTGACTCTACCAAATACATAATACACGTCCGTCGTAGGTGATGGGGTGTCCGTGAGCCGTGAGGGTTAACATGCCCCCCTTCCTGATGTAGATTCCGTCCTCGGAAGCTATTGAGTTGAAGCTCGTTCGTCAAGGTGGAAGAGCATTTGAGATGAATGTCCTTAGCCTTCTTCAGTCACTGCAAAATCAAACAACATTGGCACAGTAATTGCATTCTCATAAGTGATTAAAAAGCATATGCAGGTTTAGGTAGACAAATTGATTGGTAAAAGAATTTCAAACAATTTGTCAGCAATGAACATTAAATTGCAATGTAATCAAATGCATAAACAGATGTAAAGGTAAAAAATTAAACAAGTCTGGGGTCGGTAATTTGACGGTCTAAAGGCACTAGAGATCGAATATTAATACCATGGGTAAGCTTCTTAATTTTCTGTGGTCAATTAAGTTGTTTAATCGCGAGAGCCAAGTATTCATGTTCGAGGGCTGACTAGAGGCTATATCTAGAAGACCTTGAGTTAAGCTACCATAAAAGGAATTTCTCATGAAATCATCGCCTGACTGATTACTTTTTCTTTGACCCCCCAAAGTCTTTTCACATTGATTCAATTTGATGTGTGTGCTTATTTTGTATGCCTTGGGTTTTTTGCTTTTCAAGGAAAAGCGCCCACATTGGGAACCTCTAGGGCTCTAGTACCATAGGCAATACATGTGAGTGAAGTACCAAATCAAGCTGAGATTTCTCTTCCAGCTTAAGATTTTACAGTGTGACTTTGATTTTTTGTTTGTTATTTTTCAGCATTTTAATTTTGTAACTTTGGGGGGTCATATAACACTGATACACCTCCCCAGACTCATCACACTAGTAAACTCCCTTTATAATACTTAAGCTAAAGGTCAATAGGGTCAAGCCCACTAGAAAGCCCTAGTACATTTCACACAATGCTACCTAAATCGGATTAAGAACCTAAGTAACCATTGATTATTAGGAAGGCATTCCCCCTGGTATTAAGAGAAGATCTCTAACACCTAACTTGGTCAAACTAGCTTAGTCGGACTGCTTGATTTTTAAACCTCGACAAGTGATTATGACAAAAAATTACATTGAATTAAATGTTTGATACTAAGCAAATGCGGTGAATATTAGGCTACCAATCACAATTAAAGCAGACAATCATAGATGCAAAAAAGATAAGGGGCAATGCTAATGGACAAGAAACACCTGTTTGTGTCGATGGTCGCGCTTGATTTGAAGAGTGAGTCGAGATAAAGATTCCATGAAGGTCCAAATCCTATCAATAGCAACACGCTCCTGTACACACTAGGAAACAAAAGGAATACCTCCGAGAGGCACATTAGTGGGAAAAGGTACCAACACTTATTGAACACAACAAAAAACATAAGGAACCCTAACTTAATTATTTGCACACTCCCTAGAGAGTCAAGGGAATAGGATATTGTAGAGGTTGGGGGGAAACCCTAAGGCTAAACCCCTATCCTCGTCGTCGAGATAAACAAAGTCATCATCCATGAGACCATATGTGCCATCCGTGTAGTCATGTAAATTTTCTTCTTCATCATAGGTGCCCATGTTTACTAAGAAGGTCACTAGACGCCTATAGTCATCTTGGTCAAAAGGGTAGGCTTGTGCAATGGGAGAAATGCTCTCTACTAAGTATGGATCAGACGTGGTCAAGAGACGTATCAGCCATTCTAACTCCTCAAAATTCCTCTCACATGCTAGCGTACCTATCAAATCCCATTCACATGCAAGCACTGGAAAGACCATGTGAAATATTTGTGAAAAGTAGCGAGGGTACCTCTCACCCAAGGCAGGAGTGGATGACTCTAGCGTACTAGCCATATCTGTACACGCAAATAGATGATGGTTAGAGTGCAAATATTACAAGGGTCGTGTTCTTGTGCATAATTTGGTTTTATGATTTTGTGTTATGGATCTTGATCTTTTACTTTTTTATCTTGTTTTTGTGAGTATAAGGCTTTATATATAAATTCCCTAAGATTGGAGATTAAGGGGTCAGGGGGAAAGGTTGAGAGGGAAGCAAGTGAATGAAGGATGTCCACAAACACTCCCCCCTTCCTTGGGTAGATCATATCGTTTGAAATGATGTCGTCACCCTTTGAAACCAATTGTTCCAGTTGGTAATAGGTGAGGATTTTTGCCAATAGTTTTCTATTATCCTAGGTGCCTCGTCAAGTTGCAAGGGCAGTAAAATACTCTCCCTGGATCGAACTTGAAGTGGTTCATCAGGTGATTCTTGAACACTGGGAGGTATGGATTCTTTTGTAGCTTCATGGAGGTCCATTACTATAGATGGAGGCTGTGTAGAAGCTTTTACCTCTATGGATGTATTACATGAGGAGCTAGAAGCTTCATGGAACTCCCCCCTTCCTGAGCTAGGTGGAATAAATTGGTTTTGCCTTGGAGCCCAAACTAGCTTTGGACTAGGTGTGTAGCATTCTGTGATCTTTCCCTTCCCACGGTCTGCCATTGGCTTTAGCGTTACACTGTTTGACTCATATGGGTTTGTTGTCGATAGGGAAGGACACATTTTACGTTTAGGTACCCAAATTTGCTCATTTCCATCATAGTAGCCTTGGGCTTCTAATAGTTGTTTTCGAATCCATCGTGATTTGGTCTTGACTCTACTAGGGCTGGGAGGGTTGAGGTAGTTGGAAGTAAGGCCTTAGGGACCCATTGATATGTACTCTTAGGTCGTGCAGGTTGAGTACTTGCAATATTATTGCTTGCTGCAACTACAAGTGTTGAAGTGCTAGATTCATGGGTAACCGGCAAAGACGAGTTAACTACCTTGGCTTGTGAATGTTGGCTATCCTTCAACTTTGCTAGAGTTTGCAACGTAGGTGACTTTGCTTGAATGATAGGGGTAAGAGTCGGTGGTCGCGTCGTGACACTACCAGTATCCCAATTAATAGTGCATTTGGTTGCCAACATCCACGTGCGTCCCAGGTTTACGTTGCCTTCCATAGCTCCTGCGGGCATGACTAGAAACCTCTGCACTATGCTTCCATTGTCATAGACAACAGGTGTTTGAAGGACTCCAAGAATAGCAGTTTTCTTTTTATTAATGCCCTTGACTTGCATCGTACTCGGGGATAGGGTCGGTTTCCCTAATTGACACCAAACTCCATAGGATAACAAATTGTGTTTAGCCCCCATATCTAATAAGGCATTGTATAGTACTTTCCCATAGGGGCTATTTAGCTCAACTGGGTATCGTAGGGGTGGCTCAGATTCTAATGAGTCGTCATCTGTGTCCTCGAAAAATGCTTGCGTAATTCCCAGATTAGCCTCTCGTTGGCGTCTAAGACGTTGTTGTCGTTCTCGAGCCTCAACTCTTGCTTGGATTTTTTAAAGCTTTGCTTGTTCCTTGGCAGCCTTCTTTTGATGGATGGCTTGCAACTCTTCCTGGCTTAGAGAATCATAATATCTTTTGAATTTACTCCCATTAAGGAATCCAATGGTTTCAACTCCATCTAGAGTCTCCACACGAATGGTACCTTGCGGGGTAATTTCACACACTCGATATGGTCCCTTACCAGCATATTTCAATTTCTTCTTTTCATTACGTACCCCGTACATAAGAACTTTATCACCAACCTTGATGTCTTTATCCTTTAAATGGCTATAAAACCACTTCTTTCTCCTATCCTTCTCCACTAGAGAATTTCGCACAGCTAATTGCCTCTCTTCATCTAGCCTTTCCAGGATATATAATCGCTCCACTAAGGTGTTACCATCCCAACCTTCTTGAGAAGCTACTCGAAGACTAGGAATGACAAACTCCCATGGCATAATTGCTTCTTGGCCATACACCATCTTAAACGGTGTGCAATTAATAGCAACTTTATACGCAGTACAATAAGCCCATAAAGATGATGTAAGATTTAGGTCCCAATCAGTGCGATGAGCCTCGACTGTCTTTGTCAAAATGTAGATGAGAGTTTTGTTGGTACTCTCAGCTTGGCCATTTGCTTGGGGATAATAGGGTGTAGACTTGTGGTGAGATATCATGAAGTTTGATGTGAGTTCTTTTATTACTTCATTTATAAAATGAGTTCCATTGTCACTCACAAGTTCAAAGGGGCATCCAAAACGTGTGATAATGTTCTCAAAGAGGAACTTAGCTGTTGTTTTTGCATCCGCCTTTTGTGTTGCTTTTGCTTCCGGCCATTTGGTTACATAGTCGGTAGCGACAATGATATATCGTGATTGCGTGTTACGTGCAGCCGGACTAATCGGTCCTACAAAGTCTAAGCCCCACTTTTCAAATGGTTGGGTTACCTTGATGGGATGTAGACTTGTTGAAGCGTTGGCATTCATCACATCCCTTTGCAAAAAGTGATGCATCCTTAAACAGAGTGGGCCACCAATAGCCTGACTGTAAGATCTTTCGGGCAGTCAAGTTTCCTGAAAAGTGACCACCAGCTACGCCCATGTGTGCCTCTTGTAGAATATATAAATACTCATCCTCGCGGGCACAGCGTCTAAGAACATCATCTTTTCCTCTCTTATAGAGAGTTCCAGCCAGCAAGCAATAGGGTTCGCATTCCTTGATTAATTTTCGAGCTATATCTTTTCGCAGTTCTTTGGGTGGAAAACCATTAACTAAGAAGTTAACAATCTTTTCACTCCATTCAGGCATTGTCTCAACAATGAACAAAGGAGTATCAGGCAATTCATCATCAACCCCCGTAGGAGCTTCGCCATTAGGGATATGAGATAAATGATCCGCCATGACATGTTTCCTCCCAAGCCTCACAACAACGGTGAAGTCAAACTCAAGAAGAATTAACAACCATCGTGTAATTCGACCTATGGAACACGGCTTGTTTACCAAATATAGCAATGCTTGATGATCAACATAAAACACAAACTTGGTAGCAAGAAGGTAATAGCGAAATTTCTTTACTGCGTAAATCATAGCTAGACCTTCGTGCTCTGTAGTAGTGTAGTTCATCTCGGCATCATTTAATTGGCGACTTGCAAAGCTAATAGGGTAGTCCAATTTATGTTCTCCTGGTTGAGTTAGAACACACCCAATAGCAAAATTTGATGCATCAATATGCACATGAAAAGGTACATTCCAATCAGGTGCTCGCAGGATTGGAGCACTTGTTAGGGCCTTCTTTAATAACTCATAAGATTGATGACATTCTTCCGTCCAGTGAAACTCGATAAGAAGCTTGTACAATGGACGCACAATCTTGGCAAAGTTTAAAATAAATCTTCAATAATAACCAACATGGCCCATAAATCTTTGAGCTCCTTTATAGTTCGTAGGTGGTGGCAAATCGACAATGGCTTTAATCTTACTCTCATCTGTGGATATCCCGTTCTTGGACACTATATGCCCTAGAATGACTCCATCCTTAACCCAAAATTGGCATTTGAAAGGGTTCAATGAGATGTGATAAAATCTGCACCTTTCAAATATTTTTCGTAGATATAACAAATGCTTCTCCCAAGAAGAATAAACACAAAGGTCGTCTAGGAAAGCTTCACAAAACTCCCTTAGAAATTCTTTAAACGCAGTGTTTATTAATCGTTGGAATGTAGCAGGGGCATTCGTTAAGCCAAAAGCCATAACACGAAATGCAAACACTCCAAACTCTGTGATAAAAGCAGTTTTAGCTTGGTCCTCTAATGAAATTGTGATTTGATTGTAACCAGAGTACCCATCTAAAAAGCTATAAGCTTCCTTGCCCGCAACTCTTTCAAGCACATGTTCTGAATATGGCAAGGGATAATGATCTCTCCTAGTGGCTGCATTAACTTTCTTGAGGTCCACGCACACTCTTAGTTTCCCATTCTTTTTTGGCACAATGACTATTGGAGAAACCCATTCTGAGTGCTCAATAGGGTATATGAATCCACATTGGATAAGTTTTTCAATATCCTCTTGTACAATTTTGGCGTACTTAGGATTCATTGGATAGGGTCGTTGCTGGACGGGTTTAGTAGTGTTGATCATGGGAATTGTATGTTGCACCACAGAAGGTGGAACGCCCTTCATGTCATGATATGTCCAAGCAAAGATATCCTTGTATTCCTTGAGGAGCTCCTTAAGTACAGCCTCTTCAGTTTCGGTAAGGTCTTGAGCAATAAAGACTGGTTTAGACTCCTCACCTGGTTCTGCTAATTCTATCTCTTTAACTACCGCTGGACCATCATAGACTCCACTGCTTTCATTGGTAGGTATTCGTTGGGCCTTGGCATACACAACCTTTCGCTCCCCCGTGGTATAAGATTTAAAATGTTCAGGAGCCGTATGTAAGTCAGCAGGCTCTTGTCCCGACGAAGACCTTTCTTTTAGTTCTGCCTCCTTTTGTTGTTGTGCTAACTCTCGGTTTTGACGTCTTCTTATAGTTCGACTCAATTTCGGCTCTGTAACCTCCAATTGAGCGAGGTCAATGGGTCGCGGGCTGCACCACATGACACTCTGGAGATGTTCACCCCAATTGTCTACTAGCTTTCGATGAGCATCACATGCCCCTAGATAGCTAATCCATTCTGCAGTAGATCTTTCCTTGTTTATCCTAGCTCTCACATTTGCTCGATATCGTCGTCTCTTATATGACCTTTGTTTCTTGTTAAGGTTTTGATTTTGGTAAATGTTTGAACTCGACTCGCTTGATAGGTCTTCGCTTGTATCTTCTTCACTCTCATATAAATTACCATAGATGGTCATACTAGACCTTGAGTGTTCAATTTCTATACTTGGCTCACTCGATGTTTCCTTAGGTTCTGAATCCATTTCTCCCTGAGATTCCGTTTCTGATGTGTATTGTCCTGAAGCCTTTAAGGAATCATTGGTTTCACTCTCAGGTAGGTGTGCCTCTTTCTTATCATCGGATGATGTTACATGCGCTACACCTAACATGTTTACTGGTGCAATGTGTGGTATCTCTTCCCTATCTGGTGTTACCCAGGTTGTTCCTCTAGCTCCCCATGTATCTATAGTTGCCGCTAGGTGTACCCAATCGACATTGTCTGACTCAGCCATTCCGGGTAGGATATCCATATAAGGAGAGTTCTCCCCAATATCCGTGTCTTCATTACACGTGTAACAATACTGTAATGGAGCAGAGTGAATTGTTGTGTCTGATCGATTATCAATGATGAATTTATTTCCTAGAGGATGCGTTCGACCACTTAAAAGATCAACTCGAATGACAGAGTCTTGGAACTGTAAGTAGACGTGGTTTTTGGACCAGTCATGCACCATTTTTGCTTCCCTCATGAATGGACGCCCTAAGATCATCTCAAATGACATAGGATGCTTGGAAAAATCAATAACAATGAAAGTTTGCCTTACCTTGTGTCCCAAGACCTTGATTCTGAGATCCTTTAGCATTCCAATAGGCGTAACAATAGATCCATTAGCCATTTTTACCACTACGCTTGTGGCTTCAAGGTGAGGTCGCCCCATAGACTCCCAACAACTCTTTGTCACCATGCTGACTCCCGCACCACCGTCAAGGACTCCCTTTACAGTTAATCCTTTAGTAGTGATTGGCAGAGTAGCATTAGATTCATCACCTTCAAAGTATTGCCATCAACAATCTCTATTATGTTCAATGGTGTGATTTTCGGTGGGTTTGGATTGTTAGGACACTGTGCGCCACAACGATTACAAGTGAGTATTGGCATTGCCAATGCACTCCCTTGACTTGTTTGCATTAGTGCAGCATTCTTTTGCATTCTAATGGGGCACTCAGCTACTCGATGTGGTCCACCACATTCGTAGCACTGAAGAGGTGGTCTCCTGGCAAAACTATTAATGTTTTGGCCTCTTGCTGCTAGCGTAGTAGTTAGATATACCGGTTTGATTTGTCCCCAATGGTCTTCCATATAGTACATGGGACACTCCTCAAGCATGTCGACTCCATAGGTGATACTAGAGTCTATGTCCTCTTCGCAATCTACATAAGTATTAGATGACTCGCAACCTATTTGGTTCATAGGTGTAACTCTTGGATGAGGGGGTTGCGGTCCTAGCACTGGAGGTGGCAACGGTGTGGTTTGGACCACATTTTGGGTTCTAGGGACCATGTGTTGTAATGGCAACTGTTGCTCCATGGGTGGGGTAGGCATCAATGCAGGAACTCGAGGTGAGTTTGCCCAAGCTATAGGCGGTCTATTTTCTATGATGCGTTTAAGCATTAGGCAATCCTTCGCTTGATGGCCATACCTACCACATGCGTTACAAGTCCCATTAAACTTTACTCTGAAAGTAGGGCATTCACTCGTAGTATGTGGGCCCAAGCAAATTGAGCACCATTGTTGCTCCCTTCTTGGATACATATGAGTGTTTTGTGGAGCACGATTACCCCTAAGGCTTTCTTGGATGGCCTTTGTGAGATCTGCCAAAGTCATCTCAGATATCGTTTACTCTTTCACGATTGGCTTTATCTTCATTGGCTCATGCCCTGATGCTTGCGAGCTACTAGACTTTGGCTCGGCAGACACTCTTTCTCCTGCAATCATTAAATTATCCTCTAATTGGATTGCATTCATAGTGACTGCTTCCCAAGTAGTGATACCTCTAATGACTAGGCCATTATAAATACTTTCATGTCGTAGTCCCCTAATGAATCTATCAAGCAATTGGTTGTTGTTGAATCGCTCGTTTGGATTGCATCGAGAATTCAAATTCTTCAGGCGACTAATGAAGTCTCTCACGGATTCACCTTCTTCTCGTTGGGCTTTCTGGAGCTGAGAGGCTACACCCCAAAGTACTCCCTCTCGTATGTATTCTTTTAAGAACAGTCTCCTAAGAGTAGAGTAGATCATTTTCTCTTCTACTCTTAAGGTTCTATACCAATCTCCAGCCTTTCCGCTTAGGGTCAAACTCAAAGCCTTACACTTATGTAGCTCATTGTGCTCTTCCAAGGAATCGCACACATGTTCAAAGACTTCCATATGCTTTCTAGCATCTCCGTCTCCACTGAATTTCTGTGTGAGCTTAGCTACTTGAACTGCCTTGCTCCTAGGCTCTCTATCAGGTGCACTACGCATGTTTTCCACAATAGAGCGACCGATAGTTTGAGAAAATGCTGCCAAATCTCCTATTTGAGTAGGTATAATGGGTGTATGTGCTCCTGGAACCACATGTGAGATGGGAGTTGTCCTTGGCCTTGGCATACACGCGGCTCTTGGGTCCCAAATTTCGTATGGTGGTGTACCAGACGGTGGTCCAAAGTTTACAGGCGTGGCCCTAGGCATAGGGGGTGCCTGATATGGCATGTTATTATTAAATGGCATGGATCCACTTGTATAAGAGCTTGGATAATTCCATTGTGGATTGTAAGCTCTTGGAATAATCGGAGGTGTAGGAGCTACATGAGGCTGAGGTACGACAGGTGCACATGATTGATACATACATGTAGGTATAGTTGGGGGCACTGTGCTACTAGGCATCGGCGCGGTATTAACAAATGAACTCCATGGTGTACTTCTTGTCATGCTCACCACTGGGATATGCATGGTAGCCGTAGTGTCATTAAGAGAAAGATGAGCTAGATCTGGGAAGGTAAAGCTGCCACTTGTGGGCTCAGATTGTACTGAGGCTCCTGACGAAACAACATATGGAGGATCAATGGGGCTCACTGAGGGAGTCTCCATTTGTGATAGGGTTGGTTGGTTGGCCTTTCCCGTATCCAAGAATCTCATTAGGCCTGTTGAAGGCATGTTGATCCCTATGTTCTGTCTTTCTAACTCGACAATCCTATGGAGGACATCACAAACTTTCTGTTGTTGCTCATTTATGCTAGTAGCACCCAATGTGGATTGTAGAACATCTAACCAACCCACATGATAGGTGTGTCCTGTGTACCGATCAGTTAAAGCTTCTGCTTGTAGGTCATACTCCCAATTTTCGTTTAGGAATATCCCATCTAGGCCTGGCGTGCTGGAGGTTTCCCTTGAAGTGGAAGCATTATTGCTCCATATCGCTTGCCCCTCCGTGACTGCTACCTTGGGAGCACTCGGTTGCTTGGCTAGCATGATTGTTGTCATAGGAGCCTTTGCTTTCAGGGCTCGACTTTGTTCTAGCCTTCGTAGGTTCTCAATTTCCCTCTCCCTTGTTGCTTGCATATAGCGTTCGATCTCTTGTACTTCGGCAAGACTCCTACCATCGGGTAGTAAAACCTCAGAGGGAGATAGTCCTAAAGGATCAGGAGGTGCAGTGGATGGAACATTCACATGCACACTCTCAAGAAGCATAGTGTTGAGCCAACAGAGAATCACACCCACATTTTTGCTCACACTCATCATTTTGTAACCATTGATTGTAATAAATGTCTTTCCGACATTAATTTTGATTTGAGCCATTCATTAAGCAACGGGACTCAATTGAGTTTCCAGCTTGTAATCCCGAAGTAATTTCACTTGCTCATGTAATTAGTTAGAGATGTTCTCACCTCCAAGGCTGAGGTATATAAGCCAAAGTTTTTGTAGCCTAAGGATTCAGATTATTAATCAAAGTGAGTTTTTGATCGCCGTGACTATGTCTGAGAGAGAGTGAGAGAGAGAGAGAGAGTCTTATCTACTTGCTGCGCGAGCTACGGAGCCGCCATTGGAGAAGCGACACCGCCATTGTGTTAGCAACGGCGAGAGCTACGCACAGATACCAAGAGTGCGCGCTATCGGCTTCTATGTGTGGTAAGTTCCTACAAGCTTCGGTGTGAGTTTTCTTCCAACTCGTGTGTCGGAATGGAGCGTGCAGCATATCTATAGAACCACAACGAGTAGAGCTACACATTAGTACCATCGGGGTCAAGTTTCGATCACCTGTATTTTTCGGCCTGTCTTCATACGCGTTTACCGCACGGAGTGGTTATAGGTTTATTTTGCAGTTCAAGTCTTTAGGGTGTTGTTCTTACCTAGTGTATAGACTTCCCCTTGAGTTTGAGATCGATTCAATGATTCTAGATCCTGTTTCGTATAGCATTCGTTCGTAGTACGGATTTCAGTCACTTGCGTATTTTAGAACTTAGATTTGATTTCCTTAGTAGTGATTGTCATTAGAAGGTCGAGTAGGTGATTTGACACCCACCTAGTTGTTTCCATGTGCTTGCGGGTCAAGCTCCGTCCTCGTCTGACAAATTCTGTTGTTGGTTGAGTTCTCGCTATTTAGCTTCCGCTAGCGACGTAACCGCCTTAACATTTGGCGCTGCTGCCGGGGACGAGAGCCCTAAGTAGGTGACCTTAGACTAATCCTACGAGGTGAGTCGTATAAACTACTTTGTATACTTTAGTTAGAAAAGATCTAGGAGTGGTGGACTCCGAAGATCTCGAGAGATACTAAGAAGTGGGGTATTCCTGGGTCTTCCGAGTTGACAGTATTTTTAGTTTAGCTTAGATTTGTTTGTTGTTTTGTTGGTGTTGAGTAGTTGTTGATAGAAGAAGAATTTGCTAGTCCGTGAGTGACAGTGGATCTCTTTAAAATCACAATTACCAAACCCATTTTATGATTAGGAATAGCTTAGGTAGGACTTCATTTGATCCTGATCTGGAGCTAGTAATCATTGGAGTATTTGCTTGATATGGTTGATTGCATGTTAGGTCACTAAACCGTCGAGTTAGTAGTGAAACTTGCAATAAACAAAAGTCAGAGAAATTTTCTGTGTATCTGGGAGTTGCTGAGCACTTGAGAAAGCTTTAGGAAGGATTCTGTGCCAAAAAACTGGAAATCTGCAACTTTAGACATCATACGCGTATGATGTCTAAATGACCAAACAGAGACCAAAACAAAAATTTTGACTTTACCAGAGTGTTCAAAAGGGGGGTTATACCCTAATTTCAACTTAAAACAAGAGCATTAACACTCAAAGAAACCCAAAAAGACAAGTCGGAGTCCAAGAAACGCAAAGAATAGGAAATTTTGGATTCAGATCTTGTTTTTACATTCAAACCTGACAAAAACACTTGAAACTCAATTATAAACATTGGAGAAGGCTTAAAACCAAGAATAGTCAAAATCTGGGACAAAAGACATCATACGCGTATAATGTCTTTTAGCACATCCACTGCTTATTTTTTATATCTGACCTGACAAGATTGTTGCAAACACTGTAGAAAGCATAAATATCAAGTCTTGACCCAAATTGATGAAAAAGACATCATACGCGTATGATGTCTTCTACCTAATTTTGGACATATTTTGATACTTTGCCAACACAGATCCATTGTAATAGCTGTCTAGAGGTTGTATTTCAAGTTTCATCCCATTTGGATCACAATTGACCCAAAACAAGTCAAAAGCGGAAAATTGCCAAGAAAAGCCTAAATTAGCCATAACTTGCTCAAACAGAGTTCAAACTGAATTTTGTGAGTGGACAGAGCGTAAGGGGGCTACTGAGAGTGAGCATAACCAAAATAGTCCAAATCTGTGAAAAAAGACATCATACGCGTATAATGTCTTTTTCAGCATAAGTGCAACAAAATTCTCACTTGACGAAACAGAAGATGTCCAACTGACAAGATTAAACAATTGACCAAGTATCAGTCAGTTTGGATCAATTGTGACCACAAAAACTTGGGAAAACAAATTGCCGAAACGGAAAATTTAAAGTCCTTTAAGGGAATTGATGAATTTGAGATCGGGCAGGAATCTCCAGAATAACCAACCAAAACAAGGGGAACAAGCAAGTGTCATATCAACCGAGGGAAGTGTAAACCAAAGTTGGGTGCAACCATTAGAGCCAATCTTTGAAGGAAGTGTTTCTGATACTTCTTCGGAGAGATCTTACGATTTTCACCGAACACATGGAACACTTGAACCTGAACAACAGAGAAAATATGGCAGCAGGATCATCAAACCCTTCCGCCACAATGAAGCTATTGTTCATAAAATATCAGTACGACAATGAGCAAGGTGCCAAGATCTACAAAGATGGAATGGACCGCTATTGTGTAAAGATAGAAGAGAGACCTAGTGAGTTCAAGGACTTAGTGCCTGTGAGCTATAGCGGAGATAGATATCTAGATGACGAGGGCACCATGTACTTGGTAGTCCTAAACCCTAACATTGTGGACAAGTGGGGATTGATGGGCATCAAAGCCAAAGTAGATGAAGAACTCGAGGAGAAAGCACCAATAATGAACTTCCCTGATGCGAGGTTAAGAAGAGAGAATGAAACTACAAGGATCAACACTGATAACATCTATGTGGGGCTATACAAATATAATAATGGGGAGCAAGATCTCTATTATAGATGTGAAGAACCCTACACCGGAGAGTTGACAGACCAAACAAGACTTTATGTCTTTACCTACACAGAGGGATCGGAAGTGAAAATTGCCGCTTACGACAAGTATGGGAGGCAATACTCAACAATGGGCAAGAAAGAATTAGAAGGATATACATACTTTGGGGGACCACTACATCAGTATTATGTTACTTCTAGCTCACAAAGACCAGCACCAACAAATGGAGTGCAAAACCCAATGACGACAGGAGGACAAAGAACTCAGGCTGCTGACTCTTTCAGTCAACCTCAATACTCGAAGCCCGGACCAATGGGATCACTACATTCAAGAGAGTCAATGGATACGAATCGAGGTAGTGCAGTTCCACTCCCCACGTATACCACTCCAGGTCCAAGGTTCGAAGCGGAACCATCACAATTACCTCCTAGTAGTAGATTCAGAGCAGGGGAACCGACAAGGGTAACCCATGAAGTCCATGATGCTAGAGAAAGCTTTAGCCGGGACACAGGAGCAATGAGATTGGTAGCAGACCATAGGCGTATGAGACCATCTCAAGTAGCCAAGTGTATGCCAAAGAAGTATGGTGGTTCAGGAGATCCGTATGCACATGTGTCACTCTTTAAGCAAGTCTTAAGAGCTGAGCAGATAACCGATTTCCATACACAATACGAGGGATTTGGTCTTACTCTGGAAGGTACGGCATTGACATGGTTTCAACCACTGAACATAGGGGGATTCCATAACATTGACCATTTGCTAAGAGAGTTTGCTGAGGAATTCTCAAAACGAGGGATTAAGCACCATACGGTTTCAAAAATATATGCTTTTAAACAGAGAGAACACGAAAAAGTGAAGGAAGCTTCACTTCGCTTCAAACAATACATTGAGAGATGTCCAGTACGTGAACGACCACAAGATGACAGACTATCTGTTCTCTTTATTGAGGGATTGAGAAACGACACTCTCAAGAAGGACTTGCACTTGAAAGCTTGTACAAGTTTCGAGCAAGTAACGAGAGAAGCATTGTACTTAGTGGATAACTGTACGGTTTATGGAGAGGTGTCAGCGGATACAGATTTTGCATCCAGTAGCTCTTCCTCCGTAGCGAGCGAGAATACCACTAAAAAGAATGTTCAAACAACAACCATGCCAAATGTAGAGCAAATGATAGAAGATGCTCTAAAAAGGATGGCATCATACCAAAAACCATTGCCAAAACCACTGAAATGGTGTGCTATTGAACAAAAATGGACAAACCATCCAACAGAGGAGTGCTATTACAACAAAGGGTATGTAAGGGAGCGTCAGTATGCACCTCTTGCTCAATTAGCACCACCTCACGTACATCCAGTACCTCGATACCCAACGGGAAATGTACCAGGACCTATGGGGATAGAAAGACTGCAACCGGTATTGGGACAACAACCACCTTTACCAGGAGCAAGACCAGTGGGCATTAGATATGCACCAATCTTAGAGAATCAGGAAGAACAAGCCTTAGTGCCTGTTCAAGCCTATTATGAAGAATCTGGTGCACACATGTCTCCAACTGTGTATTACCCACCAGAAGAACCCAAACAACCAGAACCATGGGGCATGATTGGGAATGTTGGAATACCAACAGTTACAAGTGCTTCTGATGAAGAGAGATACAATTTGGACGCAAGAACATTGATGTTCATAGCTCATGGAGGGTTAACAGGACAAAGACCATCCTATCCACAAAGGACGAATCAAATGGGACCAAGACCAGCACTAGGACCCTGTTACAAGTGTGGAGGTGACCATCTGATGAATGTTTGTCCACATATGAAAATCATTAGAATTAACGCTTATTGCACTGAGTGTGGGGTTACTCACTTCATTGAGGATTTTTCAAAGAATCCAAACAAAGTGCAAAAGACGACATTGAATATGCTAGAAACTATTCCTACCAGCAGTGGGTCTGAAAATGAAACTCTGATACCAACGCAAGTTGTTACTAGAGCTCAAGCTAAGAAAACCACTAGAGAACCTGAGAAGGGAAAGTTAGCGACTGAAGTGGTTAGTCAAGGACCGCGGAGTCAGAGAAACACATGGAAAGCTAGAAAAGCACGCATGAAGTTGAGAAAAGAACGTGAAGACGCTATTCTAGCTGAGGAACTAAAACGAACTAAAGATAGATTAGAAAAACTTGAGAGTCAAAACGGGAAACGAGAGATGAGCCCGGAAAGAACTTTTCTTGCTGCATCACATTTCTCGAACGCATAACCCTTAGCAAATTTGGTAGCCAGTTCACCGCATGACGGGGGTCTCAAAATGTCGTTAGCCTATTAACCTATGGAGGAGAGTTTGATAGAAGAGAATACAACCAGAAACATATTGCTATTCAGCAATCCAAGAATCTTCAATTGGTTGCAAGAAGGTTGTATCAATTGGGAAATGATCATGTTTTACGACTATGCATCAATCCTGAGGAATATAGTATATATCTGTAAAAAACGCACATGTTCAGGAATGTGCATTTCATTGTTCAAGAAGGAACACATATAGGAATTTGTTACAATTGGGAGTCTATTGGCCAGGAATGAAAGAAAGCGTACATGAATATGTCACTGTATGTATTGTATGTTCATCAAAACCACCAGCAGAATATTCGACATTATATCAGATAATGATCGCTCCGAAATGGAGTCAGTATATTGTTGAATATCTCACAAATAGAACTTTCCCAGAAGGAACGTCAAAAGCTCGTTAGAAATTTGTAGAGACAGAAGCTAGAGATTACGCTTTAATAGAAGATCAACTCTATAAGAGAGGTAAAGACAACCAGCTTAGGATTTGCGTATCAGAGTCTGAGTATGTGATAATCCTGGAGCAAGCTCATGGAGGAGTAGGTGGAGGCTATTTCTCAGGTGATAAGACAGCAAAACTTGTCTTAGCCGCAGGAATATGGTGGCCAACATTACATATGGACGCTGAGGAATACGTTAAACGATGTGATGACTGTCAGCGGACCAAAGTACCACTTAAAAGAGATGATATGCCGCTTAGACCAATGATGGGGGCAAGAGCTTTTGCAAAATGGGGGATTGATTATGTCGGACCCATTTCACCTCCTGCATATAAGACTCATGCACAATGCATCGTTGTGGCTACAGACTATCTAACAAAGTGGGTCGAAGCAAAGGCAACTCAAAAAGCAGATGCCAGGACCACGGCACAATTTCTATATGAATACGTCTTTGTACGATATGGATTTCCATTAGAAATTGTGAGTGATCAAGGCACACATTTTATAAATGAAGTGATAGAGATCCTTCTAGATGAATTCATGGTAATCCATAGGAAATCAGCCCCGTATCATCCACAAGCAAATGGACAAGCTGAAGCAACAAACAAAACCATATGCACGGTCCTTACGAAGATTGTATCTGAGTCGAGAACTGACTGGGACCAGAAGTTGCATTCAACATTATGGGCATATAGGGTAGCATATAAAACATCAATAGGAACGACCCCATATAACATGGTTTTTGGGCTAAATGCTATCTTACCAATAGAATTCTTGATTTCAACCTTAAGGGTGGCTAAGGATCTAGAGTGGACAGGGCACGAGCTTTCTGATAGAATAGATGACCTGGAAAAGCTAGACGAGCTTCGCCTAAAAGCAATAGCTTCTATCTACGCTCAAAAAAGGCGACAAAAGGAATTTTTTGATAAGCATGTGCGGACTAAAGAGTTTAAGGTTGGGGACTATGTCCTAGTTTACACTCTGAAACAGCATGCTAAGAAGCTTAAAAAGCAAGGGATGGGACCTCTGGTGATTAAAGATCTATCACCAAGTGGAGCCGTCAAGCTTGCTACATTAGACGGAGAAGAAATGCCCAATTGGATAAGTGGATGCAGAGTGAAAAAGTATCTTTTGCCGCTAACCCAAGACATGCTTCTCAAAATACATCAAGAAAAGCTGCGTGTCCAGAAAAAGAAAAAGATTGTGGAGGAAGCGCAAGCCGAGGCGAAGGAAAGAATGGAGAAAAGAAGACTACTGCGTCAGAAACACCGCAATGAAGGAGCAATACGAATAAACGTAGTCAGTATAACAGAAATGGATAATGACAAAGAAGAGCCCATCATTGAATGCAAAGTAGGAACCAACCAAATCAAAGCCAGAGCACTATTGGATTCAGGAGCTCAAACTAACCTACTTTCACTCAGTTTGTATAGACAATTGACAAATGACACTAAATTACAAACTGCCAAGCAAAAGTTAAAGAGTTACTCTGAGAATTCAATCAAAACTGTCGGATGCACAGTTTTACATATACAGATTAACCAGTATGTGTATCCTATATGTTTTACGTGGTTGAAGACCAAGCTACACAACATCCATTATTGCTAGGACAACCATGGCAGAAGCAATACAATGCAATGATTGACTGGAGTTCTAAATCAGTGCTTATCAAATACGAAGGTGAAAGCCAATCAGTTAAGTTCACCAAAGAAGCAGAGCCAACTCCAAAGGAAGAATCCAAGAACAAAGGTAAACAACAACCAGAGAAAAAGAAGAAGCAATGGCAACCAAAAGTTTCTATACAACTGGATTGCTCTTCGACGAGGAACTCTCAACAGTGGATAAGGAAGACAAGCAATAATATAACAGCTCAACCTTGGAAAAAAATGGAGTCAAAGTTGGTATGGAGACCAAAAAAGGTTGTGACAGAGGAAACAAAGGTGGAAAACAGAGTCTTCAATACCAGACAACAGAGTGATTCCAGACAATCAAGGACAGTGAAACAGATCTGGATTCCAAAGAAGTTCATGACGGCACAAAGCTATAGCAAGAAAATTTGGATCCCAAGTATTTGTAAACAGGAACTCCTTCAGTACAATCCATGGAAACTCCTAGGTATTTCAAAACGAGGAAATCAACACAAAGAACAAAGCAGGTTTGGGTCGCAAAGAGTTTGTGGCAAGCACAAGTGAAGCGGAAGCAGTTTTGGATTGTGGAAAAGAACAACAAGGTAAAGAAGAATCCATCTACTGATTCTACTACCGAAGTGCCAAAACCAACCCAAAACCCGACCACCAATCCTTCAATCAAACAAAGAGCAGCTTTATTGGAAAGACTGTTGTATCATCGCTCTACAATTGCATTGGGAACTTATGACCAAAACAACTACAATGCTTCGCCCACAGACACTTCATAGTCGTCCGGGAGGACTCAGACTAGGAGGGGGGGAGGTATACAGGTATACAGGAGCTACAAAGCAGCTACAAGCGACAAAAACAAAGAAAAACAAAAATTATATTACAAGGGCAGTGTCTTACATGATTTTGTAATTTTTATGTTTGATTGCGGATATTGAGAATATTTATGCCCTTATATACCTTGTTTTGCAACAAGAAGAGATCAAATGATGAATTTGGGTCTCTAGACGTGTAAATATCACTAAATAAGAGTGTTTTTGGAGCTAAAAGGTGGAAAAAAGTGGTAATCCAAGTCCAGAAATCACAAATAAGTGTATATTCATATACACAGGGTTACCAGCTATTTATTGTGTATGTTTGGAATTTTTTGGCTTCAATTTGCTATTTTCCTTTATTTTTTATGATTTTCTTAATAAAAATAAAAGAAAAATAAAAAAGCAGGTGAAACGAGATCAGAAAAAAGAAAAGAATAGAAGGTGATGATCCTAATGACAAGGGCAACCCATGGTAAAAATTGAGTACAATTCGGGAAAAGTTGCGGAAAGCCCGAAATGACAGAATTTTGGCAAAGTGGACAGATTTCTCAGAAACAGGTCAAACGGAGTCCAAAATGAGAAATTTCAAATCCTAAAGTGCATTTCACGACGAGATAGGAGCACATGTCAAATTTGGTAACAAGTGATCCGGGAAGTCCGAAGTTAAGTATTTTTCACTCCACTTTCAAGCTCATTTCCACTATTACCTTCTTTGAGAGAGCAAAGAGCACACAGGAGCATCCAACCTTCTACAGCCTTCTACGACTGCTACGAGAGCTCAAAGGACACCAGACATGAGAGGTAGACTCGTTGCCATAAGCTTTTGATGCTTATCATTAACTTTTGTCGCGAAAACTGACCAAAACCAAGAAACAAGA
Organism: Adiantum capillus-veneris; assembly: GCF_014529385.1. Taxonomy (NCBI): domain Eukaryota; kingdom Viridiplantae; phylum Streptophyta; class Polypodiopsida; order Polypodiales; family Pteridaceae; genus Adiantum; species Adiantum capillus-veneris. Next base: position 16,006,427 of record NC_140932.1, on the reverse strand, counting down.
GCAGACGGGGAATGCGGTAGAATGCTAGGTAGTGGCACAACCGCCTAACCAAACCTTGCAAGAATTTATAGGTGGGTTACCCTAGTATAGAAGATGGGTTTGTAACACTCAAAGCTCGAGAAAGAACAACTGGAAAAACCCTAGGTCAACAGAGCCAGCAAGAGGCGGACAGGAAAAAATTGTCGAAACGACACGAAACTTCACAGGAAGTTCAACCACATCAAGGACAATGCAACCATAGAGTATCTCCAGGTTTGGACCACCAAAAGTAGGTCGGAACAACCGATTCGGCTGCGGACACACAAAGCGTCATTTTGGCATAACGGCTGAAATTGACGACCGAATGAAATGAAACTTCACAAGCAGCTTCAAATATACATGGATGACTTATGTTTGCAAGCAAAACCCAAAAGAAAGATGATTCACTTACCGATGGTGAAAAAGACGCTTTTGGGCAACCAAATGGAGAAAGATGGAGAACGAGGAGCCAAAGTCAAGTTCAACCAAATAGATGGCTTCACAACATATCCAATGAGCTGGAAATGAAACTCTCGAGAAGAAAAGTTGAAGAAATTCAACTCCAAGACAAAAAGACGACTTCGGAGACTGAAATGCCTATAAGGGGGCTTTTTAGCTAAACTGATGACTTTTTAAGTTGAAAACTAGTTAGCAGGGCTTAGGGCACTAGCACAAAGCATTCTTTGCACAAAAAGACCAACATTTCAAGAAAAGACATCATACGCGTATGATGTCTCACAACATGAATTTCACATCCATTTCAACATTTGAGTGCATAGCCTCATTCCACATGTTAATCACATCCTATGAACCAAGTATCATGAGAATTGGAGTTAGAAAACCCAAGGAAAACCAAAAAGACGCAAAGTAGGCCATAAAATTGATTTTTTGGTCCTAATTTTGTCAAAGTAACTCCAAACTCATTGAAACTTTGTAGGATTGTTGATTAACACATCTACAAGCTATCTGGAACCAAAAAGCACCATTTTGACACAAAAGACATCATACGCGTATGATGTCTATTTGCACTTACAGAGCCAAAACTGCTCATTTGTCATCATACATCCATTATATATATCTAATACATGCTACATATGAAATTTGGAACCATTTGGTCAAGAGGATCACCCCATTAGCCCAATTGAGGAAAATCCTTCACCTAAAGCCTATTTTTGGCCCAAATCCAACATACTCAAGTCCAAACCAAGATTTGAGTAGATATAGTCCTTCACTAGTATATGGGGAGTCCACAGAACCAATCCCATGCAAAATTGATGAAAAAGACATCATACGCGTATGATGTCTCCAGAGCCATTTTTAGCCCAAAATCTATCCAAACTTCATAAATCCACTGAATAAGCCTATCTAAAGCCAAATCCAAGCTTATAGAGAAATTTGGTCCAAAAATACACTAAAAGACATCATACGCGTATGATGTCTCACTATGTGATTTTGGCACCTCAGGGCTTCAACCACCAAACAGAAGTGATCTACATGCCATTTGAAAGTGAACCACCAAGTTTTATCCAAGTTGGATCATAAAATCCAAATCCCTTTCAAAATTTTTCCAAGAGCTAGAACTGGACTAAACTGGCCAAAACTTGACCAAATGGTATCCAAACTCAAATCCAAGCATATGATAATCATGTATACACTATCAGCTACAAGCACAACCAATATGAAGTCATTTTGACACAAAAGACATCATACGCGTATGATGTCTCCAGCATGATTTTGAGCCCATTTTTCATATTTTTTTCACCTACCTTGCATCCTTAGGCCCTGAATAGCTCATGTTTCAATTTTCAAGTCATTTGAATAGTTAAAAGCTTCATTTCGGCTTTCAGTACTAAAAAGACGCTAACTTCTGAAATTGGAGTTACAGGATCCATGGATTCCGCCAAGTCATCGGCAACGAAGAGAAAAAGACCGACAATCAAAGATGCTCTTGCAGAAGCGGAACCCTTTGACATTCTAGCAGAAACCCTCAAGCCAACAAAAACTTGGGTGGAGGAAGCAGTATTGGAGAAAGAGGGAATAAAGATCTACCAGGGGACTTTCAGAGATCCTCAAGGGCAAGCGGCGAATGTACCTATGATCCCACAGGAATTGGTAGATTATAGCAGGTCAGAAGACATCAGCAGGTACCTGGAAAGGGCAGACTTGCACAGTTTCTTCACCTCGAGACCATCAGGTGTGGATACAAGAAGAGTGTACGAGTTGGCAACATCCATTCAGAAGGATGGAAAAGCCACATTGACAGCCATGGATGGAGAGAAAGTAGAAGTACAGATCACTCCACAGCTCATTGCAGACGCATTGAAGCTGCACAACAAAGGGAGCTTGGTCAGGGAAAGAAGGGAGGCCATAGAGGTCTATGGGCCCAAGAAGCAAAATGCAACCTATGGAGATATGGCGGACCCAAGAGCGACAACCCTTTGCCGACTGTACAACCAATTTCTTCATGTTTACAGTAAAAGACCGCAAAAGTATACGACACCACCCCATGCCATTGCGACCACCATCACATGGGCATTAAAGAGCAATATGCCAAAAGAGGTGAATTACGCTCAACACATCCACGAGCAAGTAATTTCCATGCACAACGAGAAGCCAAGGTACATAGGAGGAGCGGAAATTCTGACAAGAATAGCTTATGAAGCTATTGGAGCTAGAGATCAGTGGCCAAAGGTTCCCTCCCAGAATGAGTGGCTTAGAGAAGCCGACGAGGAGGAAGAACAGCCCGAAGTATCCAAGAGGGCATCCACAAGAGCACGCCGGAAACTAGAAGTAGTTTCAGAACCTGCAGAGGATGTGGACGAGCCGCTTAGGAAGAAAGTAAAGAAGAAGGTTTCTCCCAAGCAAACCAAAAGTCAGAAAGCGGCAAGAATGGAAAGACTAGTGGAGCAGTTTAGAGCGGAAAGAGATCTAAAGGGTGACTTTGAAGAAAAGTGGGTGCCAGACCCCACTAAAGTCGGAACTAGCTCAGCCAGGCCACATATTGATCAATACAATCAATATATTAAAGCTTATGAGGAGTCGGAGGCTATTCTGGAGCAGCAACCTGTCGAGCCATACACTGAAGAGGAGGTACAGCAATTAAAAGCTGAGCTGAAAAAAGACGACAAGGGGAGAAGGAAAGTAGATGAGTCTACTAAGCCTCAAGAGATAGACGGGCAAGCCGACAAAGGGAAATCCAAGGAAGCTGAGGACAAACATCCCTCTTTTACTGATGTACCAAGCCCGAAGAAGATGGAAAAAATTGTGGAAGAGACCACAGTAGAGGTGGACACAGATGTTATGGAAAAGCCAGAAGCCGAGACCAAATAAAAGAAGATAGATCCAGTTCAGCAAAAGAGAAATGATTATGAGGATCTGGTAGCAATAGGATACACTGAAGAAGAGGCCCTTGAGGCGGTTTATGGGATCACCCTACAAATACAAGATGAACGGAGAGGGACGGAGGAAAAAACAAAGAGTACAAAAGAAAGTGAAGAGAAACTGGACGAACCGAAAGCAATAGAAGAGCCAAAGTCAGTGGGGGTGGTGGCAGAAAGAGCTTTAGAGTTGACAGATGATGATGAAAAAGACATGCACATGGTGCATGAACTGCTCAGCAAGATAAAAGAAAGGTCCAAGGCAAAGGAAGTAGAGATTGAGACAGCCAAACAAAGGAAAGCGGAGTTGCAGAGAAAATTAGAGAATGCTATGACTGAATCTGAAAGTCATAAAGCATCACTCTATGACGTGGAAAACGAGAGAGATGGCTTGATACTCCAGCTAGCCGAGGCTTCAAGAGAAGTGACAAGTGCACAGGAAGCAAGGGAGCGGCTAGAGGATGAGTTGGAGGCGGCCAAGGATAAGCTCATTGAGCTAAGGGAGAGAGTCGAGCTCCAAGAAAGAACAATCACTAGACTCAAGACTACCCCTAGAGCTAGCAGAGCAGGAACCGAACAAGAGGGAGTTATCATACCAGCTTTGGAAGACCAGGTCCGAAGCTTACAAAGAGAGCTGAGATTAGGGCAAGTGCAAAGGTTGCACATTGCGGAGGGATCATTGGCCGCAGAGGAGAGGCTCACATTAGAAAATCAAACACTACGGATAGAGAATGAGGCCCTCCGCAAACAGCTCCAAGATCTACAAGAGCAACAAAGAAGAGAGACAGAGACACCACACGAAGAATCAGGTGGAGCAGCCATAGAGCTACCAGAAACTGGAGAGGCAACCACAATTGAAGATCCAGCCCCAGATCAAGAGGTGGCCTCGACTTCAAGAATCTCTGAAGAAGAAGAACAAAGGCTCCATGACCAAATAGAAAAGTCAGCAGAGGAGAGTGCCAAGGCGGAAATGGAATGGGAGAGGAGACTCCTAATCTCCATTAGACTTTAGGGACTTGACACAAAAGTGCTCCATGAACAGTGGATGCAACCCAGCCTGCCTTTCCCTTTGATGAAATTTGAAGTGCTAAAGACGAAAAAGAGAATAGAGGAGAAGCAGTATGTCGCTCTTTACGAAGGCGACATTACAAAGGAGGAACAATCAAAGAAGATAGTAGATTCACAACCTAGATGGAGGAAAGGTTGGCTGAACAAATACCCAGCCTACCTCATCTACTTGGTGGAGGCACCAAAGGAGATCCGGGAGGATGCAACCTTCTGCCCGGTGCCAAGAGTCAGAAACTGGAAAGAGCATGGCAGGATTGCAGAAAAGAAGCCAAATTGGCTTAATTATCCCAGGATGCCAGGACCAAAGGCAGGAGAGAGAATAGGTAAAGCCTACATGGTGAAAACCCTAACGGGCACCATCAAGATCTTTACTGGCTCTCCTGACCTTTCATGTCAGATGCTCAAGAAAATCTACAGGACTCTCTTAGCTTGCATTGAAGTGTTCGCGCCAGATAAAGCCACGACCTCGAGTCTACTATCGACGGCCGACACGGTGACTGATATGATGTACGATCTTTCATTGCAGCCTTCTCCAAAAGTGTTACATCCCCTATACCAAAGGATTATGTTTTTGCCTAGCTTCCACATGCAAACATTCGAAGAAGCTTTCTACACCGGCTTTTTCACCCACGAAAGCAAAATATTCGGCCCAACCTTGACCATCGGCAACCTAAGATACGAATCACATTTGACGATGCTCAAGACGACAGGACTTTATTGACCAAGCATAAAAGTCATGTCAGGGACGACATAAACGCGGAGGGGGGGAGTGTTGAGCCAGCAGAGGATCACACCCACATTTTTTCTCACACTCATCATTTTGTAACCATTGATTGTAATAAATGCCTTTCCGACATTAATTTTGATTTGAGCCATTCATTAAGTAACGGGACTCAATTGAGTTTCCAGCTTGTAACCCCGAAGTAATTTCACTTGCTGATGTAATTAGTTAGAGATGTTCTCACCTCCAAGGCTGAGGTATATAAGCCAAAGTTTTTGTAGCCTAAGGATTCAGATTATTAATCAAAGTGAGTTTTTGAGCGCCGTGACTGTGTCTGAGAGAGAGTGAGAGAGAGAGAGAGAGTCTTATCTACTTGCTGCGCGAGCTACGAAGCCGCCATTGGAGAAGTGACACCGCCATTGTGTTAGCAACGGCGAGAGCTACGCACAGATACCAAGAGTGCGCTCTATCGGCTTCTATGTGTGGTAAGTTCCTACGAGCTTCGGTGTGAGTTTTCTTCCAACTCGTGTGTCGGAATGGAGCGTGCAGCATATCTATAGAACCACAACGAGTAGAGCTACACATTAGTACCATCGGGGTCAAGTTTCGATCACCTGTATTTTTTTGGCCTGTCTTCATACGCGTTTACCGCACGGAGTGGTTATAGGTTGATTTTGCAGTTCAAGTCTTTAGGGTGTTGTTCTTACCTAGTGTATAGACTTCCCCTTGAGTTTGAGATCGATTCAATGATTCTAGATCCTGTTTCGTATAGCATTCGTTCGTAGTACGGATTTCAGTCACTTGCGTATTTTAGAACTTAGATTTGATTTCCTTAGTAGTGATTGTCATTAGAAGGTCGAGTAGGTGATTTGACACCCACCTAGTTGTTTCCATGCGCCTGCGGGTCAAGCTCCGTCCTCGTCTGACAAATTCTGTTGTTGGTTGAGTTCTCGCTATTTAGCTTTCGCTAGCGGCGTAACCGCCTTAACACATAGGGTCCATTTTAGGCATGAATGACGAATTTACTTCCCCACTCCCTTTATTTATTTCATTAACCGCATGTTCGGAGCGAGTAGCTCTACTAAGGGTCTCTTTTAAGCGGCTAAACACGCTGGACCCGGGCCGTGGGCCCATGGCATGCATGTCTTGACTTGAACTATCAGGGTTTGGTGTAGGATACCCCTCCATGACTTCGTAGTCAGAGGAAGAATCACTAGACGCGATATGAGGATCTTGGGTCGCGCTACCTTGAGTCCCGGCCAAAGGTCCAGAACCTAGGGTGGAGGAATAATGGGTGCCCGCGTAAATGGAGGCACTACCAATATGCTCGTGCTCTAACACTCGTCCAGAGCGTAGGTTCATATGACTTGGATCCCTTAGAAGTGTCAGTGAGGGCCCGTGAAGGCTGCTCACCTAGTAATTTTGGGTGTTTTGCAACCCAAGTCTTTTCTTATTTATTTATTTTTTGATTTTTTGGTCCTTTTTTTCTGACCCAGCTATAGAATAGAACGTATGATAGCTCAAAACGAGCGTTTCGGTCAGAGGGACATGCCGTGCTTTACAGCCCTCCGTTTGGTCACTTTATGCCCTCGGAATCCCTAAAACCGTCAATTTCTAGTAGGGAACTAGGCCCAAATTAGAAAGTCTAAGGGTGCAAGTGGAAAGAGAAGGGAGGAGAGTGGAGGACTTGCCCCACATGCTCTCATTCCCTCTTGAGGGGGTAGGGTATATATATAAGAGTGAGTCTAGTATATGTCATAAGACTGAGGAGTGAGGCCTGGGCCTGGGCTTGGGCCTGGGGAAATGATCCCGATCCCCCAGTCACTCACGCTTAAATATTTTCGGTTTTTTTTTTTTTTGGGCGACGACCGCGCGCGGTTTTGGTGACCCTTTCTTGGCCACACACACTGTCACCTACCTAACCTCCTAGTCAACAACTCACTGACAGCTCACTACCTTATCTACTTACTAACAGTGCTGCTAACCACTAACTAATCTACTAACTAATCTGTTAACTGCTTACTGACAGTGAGCTAACTGTCCACCTACTTCCTCTCTCACTACCTTACTGTGCAAAGACTGTGTGCAGGCAAACCTTGAAAGAAAACTGTGTGCAGACTGTGTGCAAGCAGAAATTGCTAACTGTCTACCTACTTATTCATTCACTGCAAACAAGCTAACGACTACTAATTGTGCAAAGACTGTGTGCAAACAGAAAACACAACATTATGCAGAAATCACAGAACTTGCAAACAACACAGAAATTAACAACTTGCAGAAAAACAACTCATTCCTCTTCCTCTTCCTCTTCTTTCCTACTACAAACAACTCATAGGAGAAGCACAAAGTGCCTCTTGGGCTTAGTGCAGGGCGATTCCCCGGCAGCGGCGCCAAAAATGTGCGCTCCTTACCGCACTGTCGAAGCAAGGGACTTGCCGATACACCGTGTGCGAGCCACAAATGGCTCCAAGCACACAACAAGACTAATCTAGCAAGCTCAAGAGAGCAAAGGGTGTGTCACTCACCGCTCTATGCTCGCCTTCGTGGTGGATTCCTCGCCGCGATGAAGAAGAAGCTGCAGTCGTATCGCGCTCAACCGCTTCGCCGCCGTCGTGCCTTCGTAATGCTCGATCGCACACACACTCTCCCTCTCTCTCACACACACATACACACACACACACACACGAGGAGGTGAAGAAGAAGAAGATGGAGATGGAGATGGAGCAAGAGCACTCTTCTATTGCACAAATGAGAGAATGAGTGAATTTTAGGTTTAGTTGGCTTTTATATGAGCTCACCCTATTCACACTTGGGCCCCCATGCTTAGCCAACTAATCCCTTGAATGTCCCAGTTAGAGTGCGCCTCTCATCGGCAATCACTCTTATCCTTTTCCTATTGGTCCGACAAGCCCGGTACCTGACTCTACCAAATACATAATACACATCCGTCGTAGGTGATGGGGTGTCCGTGAGCCGTGAGGGTTAACAAAGACTTTGGCCTTGATTGATTGGAGTTGATGTTTACAAGGATGCTTTCAAGTTTAGATAGCCTTCCTCAAAGGCAAGTGTAAGGCTAAAGGCTAATTTGATGAATCCTCTCACTCCCTCTTGACTGTTTTTCAAGGAAGAAGAGGTTCTCTTTCATAGGTGAAGGGAACCCCCAAGGGTTACACAAGAAAGATGAGCAAGTGTGAATAGGAACCGACAAAGTTTGAAATGAGTTGTCCTTGCATGATGTGGACAGACTGGGGTCCACCATTTTGATCATATCTCATCAACCATGGCTTCAAAAATAAAGAAATAAAAAAAGGGGCAAAAAATTCAGCTCATGAGTTACGACTCCCATTCTATATACTTTTTCCAATTCGGATCGGAACCTTGTGTAAAAAATTCACCAAATAGGGTATCTTTCTGGTAGGAAAAGTCTTCTTGTGATCCCCTTAGCTTAGACTTCCACTTGATTCTAATGGACATCTCATGCAATATGAAAGCATGACATTGCTCCTTAACAAAGGTTTATAAGCATCCTCTTAATAATGCATTAAAATGAGTGCATCTTTTAAAGGTTTGTAAGCATCCTCTTAATAATGCATTAAAATGAGTGCATCTTTGAAAATCATGCAAGCTACTGTCCCACTAGGATTTGATTCCTTCCTAGTAGCTATTAAAAAGAAATATAAGAAATACATGAAAAATACGTAGAATATATATATAGAGGAAGTTACCCTAGATATAGGATCTAGCTAGGGTGTGAGATCATAATGAGTTAGTAGAAAGAAAGAAACAATTCTTTTTGCCTCAAGTTAAAGAGGCGGAGCTATTGACGCTTTTCCCATAGTACTTTTTGACGGTAAAGTAAGAATATGTTACCCTTGAGATAAATAATAGGATGAGATAGAAAACTTATTATGATATTTAGATATGCATATGTTCATTATAAAAAATATACTTATGTATATTAAAAGTTGCAATATAGGTCTTGTAGCATTCATTCCCACTATGTGATGTATGATGTCTTAGAGGCTATATCTAAGTCAAATCAGTCATTTGAGTATACCCTAGTGTCCTAGAGCATAAAAGAAGTCCCTAGCCAAAATTTCACTGCATTTGGAGCACATTTGGGGTAAAAAGTACCAAAAGACATAATTTGGACAAGATACATACTTGTATTGACCATAACTTGCACAAAAAGTGTTCAAATTTTTCTTGAGTGATAAAGTGTCACTAGAACAAAAGTCACTTCATTTTGCCACAAAAGACATCATACACGTACGATGTGCCAAGTGTTAATTTAGAGGTCTTAACTTACATCTGAGCTCACAAAAGTGTTTGCCAACATAAAATAAGCCTAGAGACCAAGTTTCATTCAATTTGGATCACTGTTGGCTTAATAAACCTTCCCGGGAAGTTGCAAACAAGCAAATAGAAAAAGGACCGATAGACCTGACTAAAAGTGTCAGATTCACAAACTGAGACTTAAAGTGGTTAAAGTACATCAAGGACAGTCTATAGTTGAAGTTTGGAGCGATTCTGAGTCAAGAGACATCATACGCGTATGAAGTCTCCACACACAGATTGACTATTTTGGCCATAACTAATGAAGCTCCAAAGTAGCTCTACAAGATTTAGTGCAACACTTGAACTACAATTGTTGTTGGTCAGTGCTCAAAAAAACGTCTTTAAGGCCTCAAAATTCTTCCGGAAGTTAGGGGTGTCTAAAACTGACAATTTGAGAGAATTGTGAGAAAATAGTCATGGTTTTGGACATAGATTTGCCTTTTCCCTAACCAAAGCACTGAAACACATTGGAATACGTCTTTTTACATCAAGCTCAAGATATTAAGCCCATAGATCATGTCTTCTTTAGATTCAAACTCAGCTTACAAAATCTTTGGAACCCCAGTGAGATAGAAGAGCACTCGCCCACAATGGATCTTCCAAACTTGCAGTTCATAAAGACCAATTCTGTTGAGAGAGTTTGGATGAAAGATCACGAGAGTGAAGGAATGTATAGACACATTAAAGACAATGAGGTCAACCTTTATAGGGGTTCAAAGCCATACCCAAAAGAGCTAACAGATTTCAAGCTCTTATATGTCTATACATACGGAGTCAACTACCAATGGAAATCTCTAGGTCCCCTCTAGGTGTTGACAAGTATGGACGAGAATACAAAGTTGTAAAAAGCACAAACCCACACACTGCATTAGAAATGGGTGGATATCTGGTCAATGAAGGACCATAGATATAAACATGAGGATTCCTACTAGAATTCCAAAAAGGGAGCCACTTGGATTCCCTTCTAGAGCGATAACGAGAGATGAAATGATCACAGAGATGGCATACATGCCTTCTCAATGACCAGTCTCTCCAAGAGAACGACCAATCCCTTTGAGGAAGAACCTATGCATGGTAGAAGGCCTAAAGTGACAGAGGGATTGGAAGAGTCTATGGTTAAACTGGTAAACAATCGGTGAGTTAGACCGTCCCATATCTAGAAATGGGTAAACAAAAAATACTCTAGAGATAAAGATCCGAGAGATTACGTAGAGGCTTGTAGAAGAGTAATTAGAGCAGAGGAAATTTTGGATTTTTCAACACAGTTTGTGGGATTTGGACTAACTCTGGAAGATGATGTAGCTACATGGTTCGGCTCCATAGAAAGATAGGATTTTGAGACTCTAGACGAGCTGTTTGAGGAATTCATCGTCTTGCAGAAAGACATAGCTCACAATACGGTGTTGAAAATCCACAGATTCAAACAGAAAGATCGTGAATCAGTACGCAAAGTGGCATTACGACTCAAAAGATACGTCAAGATGTGTCTGAGAGCTGAACTACCTACGCAAGCACGGTTAATGTTGATCTTTATTTAAGGAATGAGACATGCGGGTCTTCAAAAGGATCTGCATATGATAAGGAGTTTGACGCTAAATGAATTAATCAAAGAAACTCTTTATCTGGTGGATAACTATGAGGAATATAAAGAAAACAATTGTAAGAGTCAAGAGGATGACACATCCTCTCAACACAGTGATTCACACATGAGTGAGTCCATTGAGAAACCAGCGGCACCTATCAATCAAGAGAAGTTTATCGATCAAATGGTCAAGAGGTTAACTCCTCTTGTAAAATTCTGATCTGAGGGAGCTTAAGTGGTGCAAAATTGTGACAAAATGGACTAACCATACGAGGGAAGAGTATTACTATAGCATGGAATATGTTAGGGAGAGGTGTGTACAATCTATCATAGTAGAACCTAATCCACCTAGATACATTATGGGAAATACGCCAGGACCAGAAGGAGTTTCAAGGCCAGAGCCTGTCTTAGGACAACAACCTCCACTACCAGGTGCTAGAATGCATGTAGACATGAGATACATGTAGATCATAGAAGCATCTAATAAACAAGCACTAGTACCAACTATAATGTATTATGACAACCAAAGTGAATACTATCTTTCAAAGCAATAGAAGATGAGAGAAACACATGGAGTGGTGAGGCTGGTACAACCTCCACTGCCTGCGTGTTGACGTGAAGAAAGAAGGTATGAGATGGTTGAAAGGACATTGCGATTCATTATGAATAGAGGCTTAGCGAGGTCAGAGTCTGTTTACATCCAAGAGGAAATGCAAGAAGAGGCTCCTCAACCAGGTTTTCATAGTTTTCCCCAATTTTAGTCTATTTCCAAGGTTTTCATAGTTTTTACCCAATTTCTTAGATGTGGTTGAGCTTCTGAGTTAATTTTCCCACCAAAAGTGTATAGCTGGAGCTTTGGAATCATGATGGACCAAGTGGTATCAGTTCCTTCCAAAAATCTATCCGTGGGTCATGGATAACAATCCATGTTCCTTCACCAACCTGCATGGAACCTTCTAGATTCACTCTCTGTGGTTTGGTTATGCCTTTTTTTCACTTTTTTTAGAGTTTTGATTAGCTTTGGAGTTCTGACCATCATATTTTAAGTATTTCAGAGTTTATGGTTGTTTCAGCCAAAATATGGTTATTAACAGTTTTTGCCCCGATCTTTTAGCCCAAATTTAGATGATATAGTTGGAATCTAATAAAACACTCATTAATGCATTCAAATCAGCAGATTTGTCCTACTAACTCATAGTAAAAAATCATAGCAAAGTCAACAATAATCATACTTGACTGAAAGAGCATCGAACAAGGAACACGTTGTAAGTTTCAAAATTGAAATGGCATTACCAGAGCTCAAGATGTGAGGATTACAAGTTTTTTGAAAGAAGTCACTCTTAGCCATAATTTCAAAAACTTTAAAACGCGATGATGATAATAGTCTCTTTCCCACTTTACAACGTATGCTTTATACCTAGGGCTCTCTTGGCTAGTGGCCCGACCATACAAGACTCAAATTCATCATAGACTCTATAAATCAGCTTCTCAGAGTTTGTCCATGGAGACCATCAGCCGGAGACACACCTTTTGAGGTAATCTGCACGGAGAAATACCTTAAGATTTACTGCAGCCCTGCATTTGGAGTACATGCAGAGCAACCGTCAACACAGGAACCAAAGAAAAGTGTGTGTGCAGAATCCTTTGGCATCTGAGGTCACAGTAGACATGAAAGCGACAATGGGAAAACAGGGTTAACTCAGGAAGAATAGGAATCAAAAGCAGAATATTTGTGCTATCTTTGACGACCTTGTGGGTTCCTTCAATTGTCCAGTCTTTCTCTCTCCCTCCGCGACTCCCACTGTGGGGCTGCCATAGAAGAAGCATGGGAAAATCTTGCAACACGTCGCCACGGACTTGGTTTGTTGCCGGTTGCAGGTGGAGCCCAAGCTCGCAACCTAGCTCTCAATGTTCAAAGTTGGCGTTGCAATAATGCTTGTATAATGCACTCCAATATTAAAATTCGCCCAGCTTGCATCCACGATGAACAAGACTCAGGGAGTTTTAGTGTACTGTTTTTATTTTTTATCGCGCCGTCATGTACAATCCCAGTCACTATCATCGGTCGTGGTCCATCTCAACAGTTGTTGTGCTAAGCTGAGATAGTGTTCTCGGTTGCTGCATCACTATGAATTTCTTTTTGATAATACATATAGATCTATATTTGCAGACCGTCCTTCACCTTTGAAGTTATCCCACATGATTCTCCACTCATTCGGTGATTTCTTAAGGTCTCCTAAGATTGTTCCAATGCTGCTAAATTAACCACGTATGACATGAACATAGTGAGCATTTCATTAGAATAGATTACTAATGAGAATAACAAGAGTGCTTGGGTGGAGAGAGCAACAAAAATCATAACACCTAGTTAGATAGCATGAACAATACTTCAAAAGAGAGAGAAATTAAGCTATTGACAACATTTGAGGACTGGATTTAGCCGGTCCCCCCTTCAAAAGCCTTTGTATTATGGTTTCTCCCATCAAGAGAGACATTTTACAATACAATTCTTTGTGTTCCTTCAATACTAGCTAGTGCAATCAAGATGGAAACTTCAAGTACTAAGCAAAACACTTATTAAACACAACATCAATTCCCTCATGGTCTCAGACCCAAGACCTCACACATCTTCGAAGATGGTGAGAGCTAGCGGGGTATGAGAGTAGATTGAGAGGAAGAAGGAGTAGTCTTACGAGAAAGATGTACATATCCTCACATAATCGCTCATATTAGCATAGCTTAGCTTAGTAATTAGCATGGTAGAGGAAATGAGCATGCACTGAGCTTGGCTCTTGGTTGGATTTTCATCACAAAGCCAAGAGTTGTTGGTGTAGGCCTCCCTTCTCACAAGCTTGGAGTAGGTGATAAGCTTTCTATTAAAGCTTGAGAAGGAGAGAGAGAGTCTTCTTACTCCACACATGGACTAGTGTGAGTGTGTATGCAATAATGCCTTGAGAAAATCAGTCCCCTCTCTCTCTCTTGGTCGATTCCTCTTGCTATTTGCTCATGCTCACACCGTATTGGACCTCTTCAGGCTTAGCCAATGGAATTTCAAGAGCATAAGTGATAGCCTTCTGACGTGTGTCCCACTTTCCCCTTTTATGAGAGATTTAAGTAATAAATTGATGCAACTAAACTCTCATTGGACCCTTTTGTCTCCTGGCCAATAGGAATCAGGCAAGCCATTGGGCTGCTGAATGCTCATTGGACCCCTTTGGAGACTGTCCAATAGTCTTCTAGAGAGATTAAGTCCTATTGGTTCTTTTCTTAAGTGTTTTTAAATTAATTAATCTAGATTTACTCTAGCCTAATTCTCATTGGTCCACCTCCATGGCCATCCAATAGGATTTGAGTACACCTTGTGGGCATCTGGGCTAGGGAATTGACATGTGTTTCTCTTTTCCCTTGTGTAAAGGAAGCTTGTGAGTGTGTGTGTGTGTGTGTGTGTGTGTGTGTGTTTCTCCCTCATCCCCTACTTCTAGGACTTGCCCCCTCCTAAGTAGGACTCTTTGAAGATTTTTGGCACACACACTAAGCATCCAATTTTCCTAGTGTGTGTAATGCACCAAAGAGGGAAAAAAAACTGTCAAAAAATTCAAGTGTGTGTGCACCTAATCTTGAGTGTGTGCATGCATAGAAATTGATGGAATTGATGATATGTGAGTATGCAATCATGTAATTGATGTGTATGCTAAGCTAATTCAATCATTGAATAAGCATAATTGCCAAAAAAAAAGGGCAAAATTTGAGTGTGTGCGCCCATCCAAGACCACGTGATTTTCAATGATTGATAGTCAATTGGAGCATCCAAATGGTATTTGATTATGGGATGTTCTTGAAAAGTGTGTGCAATCATTAGGTATAAGCCTAAATGCATTGCCAATTGAGCCAAATTTGAACTTTTGTGCTTAATTTTTGAGTGTGTGTTCATTGCTTGATTGGGTCAAAATAGTGCTAACATGCATGCATTCATTTATGCTTGATCGAGTTTGCAATTTTAGCATTGCACTGATATTTTCATATAATTTTAGCCTAAATTTGGGTGCGTGTGCCAATCGATGGCATATGCAATCCAATGTCTGAATGAATAATTGGTAATTTTTACCAATTATGATGATAAATTTGGCCAAATACTTGATCACAAATTGGCTTAAAGATTGAGATAGATCACTCAATTGGTACTGAATTGTGTACATTTTTAGTGTATTGCCATGCTAATGATGAATCAATTTGATGAACATGGAAAAAATGCACTAATGTGTGTGCCTATGCAATGGCATAATCTATCCAAATTGAAATGAATGATTGGTGTTGATCCCTAATCATAATGATAACATTTTTGTGTGTGTCATCAAATCAATTGAGAGGAATGACTCAATTGCACATAATTGAGAATGATTTTATGTATTGCCATTGAGTTGTATGCCAATTTGATTGAAAATGGTGAAATTTTTAATAATTTGTGCATAGAAAATGCCATAATCAATTGTGTGTAGCCTCACATACCAAACTAACAAGCCAATTGGGTTTGGATGATAGCAAATTTGGGAATGAGCGACTCAAGATTTCAATGATTGATGATAGGGTTTGATCTTGCAAGTGAGTGTATGAGGCAACGATCAATTGAGTGTAATTGGAAATTGGATTGTGCATTACATGTGTGTGTGCTTTTATTAAATATTCATGAGAGAAGATTTAAAGTATGTACGATTTGGGACCAGCTATGTGTAAAATTGCATGATAGTTTGATCAATTGCAAGATTGGAGGTCGTTTGTCAAAAACATTGCTATAGCATTCAATTTATGTGTATCTAGAGATGGGAAAAAAAGAGAGGGCTACAAAGGTTTGGTGTCGAGATCTGTTGTGCACTCAGGGTTCTTGCTTGTTAAAATATCTTGTGCCAAAAAATTTGAGTTGATCTTGTGTATAGCTTGATTGTTTGTTTGGAAAGGCCAATTAAAGAGTTCGGTTTGTCAACATTCAGCTCTAGAAGAAAAATTTACGAGCTCCAAAACACTCTTGTGTCATGCCATGGTTGAGCCGCTAACCTCGCCAGTAAACCTTGATGAATTTCAAAGCATATAAACCCTCCTTGCTTTTGGTCACTATCCATGTGAGAACCTCCTCTTGAGGTATATTTTTCAAAAAAAAAAGAGGGAGTCACACCCATACACACATGTACACTAGTTGACGATTATGGCGCTGGTCCTCAACACACACCCCCAATTTAAGAACAACAACAAAATCACCAACTCACCGGACTCGGCCATTTTGTCTACCTAGCTTATGCCATTTATTTTTGTCCCCACTGACCCACTCACCCAATATCGACTGATTCGGTCCAGCCTACTTATCAAAAGAGGCCAACATTTCCTCTGCCATGAAAAGCTTATCCACACACACTCCTATTGTCCTACATAGTACAAATCCTTGCTATTCGTAGCCACTTGCGCCTTATTGATAACACGCCTTGTTGACCTCATCATTTTTTCGTATTTGACTACTGCCGACCTGGCTCGCAGCTTCAACCACACACCCACAAACTCTGATGCATTGGTTGGCAAGCATGTGATGCATATCTATTATTTGAACTCATGCCCACCGCAACACTGTAGGATTTGGTGACTTTTTGTGAGATTCTAGTTGCATTAATTTAATGCAATCATAGACGTGCATTCCCTGCCCGCGTTCTCAGTTGAATGCTCACACACGAGTCATGAGCCGGCTCCAAGCATTCCACAACAGCTGCTTGATTCAGTGTCGTATGGTGCTTCTGAGCCATGCTTTGCACACTCAGTGCCACCACTCCCTAGCTGCTTTGCTCGACTGCCTTGTGCCCATAATCACCCGACTTGCACCACAGTTCATACACTCAACCCAAGAAATGGAAACACTCACAAATATTATCCATGCTCAGTACCCAACCCTCATGTGCTTGCCTTGGAGGCTTGTGAAGAGGCCACATCATCAATTGCTCCAGCGAGTAGCTCACAGACACCCACTCTCTCAGGCGACTGACCAATAAAGAACCTCCTTTTTGGTCTCCTGTTGACCCACCATAGTTGCACATCACATGATGCCTCCAAACCCCTCATTTTAGTGCAGCCCGGCCACCCTGTGCAGTCCATAAACACGGCAATGGAGGCATCATCTGGATTTTCCGCTTACCTGATTTGAGGCACACACTCGAGCTGCCATGGCCTAGTTACCCTACACCCTTGCTTGTCTTGTTGCCTTATTGAGCCGACACCTTCATACACACCCTTGCTTGTCTTGTTGCCTTATTGATCCCACACCTTCATACACACCCCCACACACACTTGCTCAATGCCCCCACACACGCTATCCCTCCTCCTCTCTCTCCCGTATCCCCGCAGGCTGCAGCGCGTCGCTGTCTAAAAATTAAAAAAATGAATTTTGTCTTTTTTAAAAGAAAAAGAAAAATTTAAACTAAAGGATATTTACACCCTCCTTACCTTCAAGCTCAATGAGATTCTACTTGAGCCAGTTTGAATTCGGTGAGAAAGAAGAAATCAAAGGTATAAGACAATGTCAAAACAAGTTTTGCAAAAAGATAGGGGTCAAGGGCCAATTGCTTACACGATTCCCTTTTAGTGCCAGACAAAATTGATTTGTATTATGCGTGAATTGATCGACGAAACTTTCTCTTAAATTGTACATTCCTACATGAGACTAGCCCGAAGAATCAATTTTATGCATATCCATTGTGATGACTCTAGCATGGATTACAGCAGACTTGCGATGCTTGTGATTAATCATGACTATTTTTAGTACATATTTTGAACGCCATATGCTTTTATGTACTAATTATGGAGCTCTTGGGCAACAATTTACTCGATGATACAAAATTTGGCGGATTGCCTTTACAGAGATAAAATTTATGTCATCATATGCTTTTTGTCTCTCTTTCCTATATGCCATGCATGTATGATATGTACAAAAAAGCATATAACCATCAATTGTATGCCATTCATTATGATGATTCATGGATATTTTGTGCATGGAAGGCATTGAAAATGTTGAGATTGTGATTGAGAATGAACTTTTAGTGCTTATGTTGATTGAATTTTTTGCACTAAAAGGAAAAATTCTTTTTTGGCATGCATGTGGGATTCATCCTAAGCTACATTGACACTAAATCGATGCTTGTTCGAGAAAGTGCATTAAAATTTGGACTTGGCATTGAGTGTACATTTTTAGTGCTTGGTTTAAATGCAAAACTGTACCCCTACATAGCACTAAAATTGAGATTCTTTGAATGACCATGAGAGGGCAGTAAAATTTCGGGCTTGTGATTGAGCATGCTTTTAGTGCTTGTATTGGATGTTCAAATGCTTAAGAGAACTAATGATTTGAATTGTTATGAAGGGTTGTGGACAACAAAAACTTTCATTGATCCAAGAAGGGGTCATCATTGCAATATATTGCAAAAACTTGGCTATCTAGAGCCATTCCAATTCTTTGGATTAAAAGTTGTATACATGCTAACTCATAGCTTGGTCAAAAGTTAATTTTTTCATTTGGAGCTAGTATTTACTCAACTTTTTTGAGAGCTTTCAAGTACAAAGTTTGGCTATTAAGCCTGCCGTTTACTTTCATTCCATTAAAAGTTGAAGTCATCTCTAGCTCATAGCTTGCTCTTAAATTGTAAAATTTCATGTGAGCTAGTTGTTAACCAACCTTTTTGGCGGGCTTTAAAAATGTAAAATTTGGCTTTCAAGAGTCACTTTATTTCATCAAGTTGTATTTTTTCTAGTTTTTTGCTTGTTTTAAATTCCATATTTCAATTGATCTAGGATCTAATCAACTTCTGAATCACGCATGAGAGGTTTTAACATTGCAATATGTGCTTATTTACAAGAAATTTTTTCTCTCATTTTTGACATGTATCATAAACTTGCTACTAAAGAGCATCATGTGCATAACCAAAGGCATTTTTTTCCCTTGGGTTTTTTTCCTTTGGCAAATTCAAGTATGTAAGACCATAGCTTTAGGTTTTCATTAGTTGTTTTCGTGTGCTTTTTGCTTTCAATAAATGGATTTTGTAGCTTGTGTTTACACTTAGCTTCAAAATCCTTGGATTGTAATGAATAGATGAAGAGACTTATCTACACAAAGTGGATGATTGCTCAAGGATGCTCAAAAGAGCATGAATAGGTGAAATCTTTCTATGATTTTGTTCTTTTGTTCATCTCTCCATACTCTATGCTTGGCTTAAGTAATTTTTGCTTTTAAGCTATGGTTCTTTCATGTTCAAAAGCTAGGCATACTAAAGTTTCAACACTTTGCTTTGTGAATATTAACTCATCAAAAAATTAGGTTTTATGTGTGCTAATCATAGGTAATTGGCCTTGACCTTAGGTTAATGTAGATTCATTTCTTGCTAGTCCTATACTCTTAGTGATAGTCTTAATACTCCATTCATTTTTAACATGACCTAGGGCTATGATCAGGATTTAGTCCTTTAGTCCATTTACCATAAAAACTCTCATGTTGGAGGCAATAAAAAAGCGCTAAAAACTGAAACAATGAAGCAAAAAAGTGTCAAGAAAAAGTAGCAAAAATGCTACTAGACACGTGAAAAGAAAATTTATATCTTATGTTGTGTCTTGTGAGGCCTAGCGCATTATTGGCGCGAGGGGAATCACCTTGGCTCGCTTGGTCAAGGCCCTAAATCGATGCCCTGGGCTGATAGGAATTAACTGTCGCCTTGGTAGGCTAGTAGGCTTTTGAAACACCTTTTTGAGGGTTCAAGGAGCCTAGAGTTGCACCTAGACTTGCCTTGGGTGGTAGCATTGTGACGTGTTTTACTTTTTACAATGAATGAAAAAAACTTCCATGAGCTTAAAAAATCTATGAGAATGAACTAATAGATTAGGAGCTTTTTTTATAGCCCGTAGACATGATAGACTTAAATGATTTATTAATATTGGTCACATAGTTTTTAGGCTAGTAGGTTTATGAACTTGCATTAGCCTACGGTCATGATTGATTGCTTGTGTTTCATGCATAAAACTGAAATTTCAAGTGGTTTAATCTTCACAATAGTGTAGGTTTTTTTTTGCTTTGTGTTGTTTAGTTGTTGACTATGATTCACCCATCTTTTAGAAGCAAAAAATCACTTGCATGATTGTTCATTGTACATGTTTTTATCCTTGTTGACCTTTGATGATCCTTTCTTGTTCTTATGATTTGAAGCTCAACATTCTTCCATGGACTTTCTTTCTACCATGTCATCGTGTTTTGCTTCACCAGCACACGAGGACGTGCACCAAATTAGGAAGGGGAGAATGTTAGCAACAGCTAACACAGGCTACACCGATTGATGCATCAAGCGGGAGATATTCTATGGATGTGCATAATAACTCCTATCCACATTTGTATAAGGTCTTGGGCTCATTGGGAGTTCCAAAGTTGTATATGTTAGATAGAGGGCTCAAACTTAAACCCATAGTAGAAGGGATTGTGGTGCAAGCCTTTATAAGGAAGCCTTTATGCAAGGAGGCTTCACTCTTGAGTGTCCACTCTTGAGGATCCACTTTTGAGAGCTCTCTCTCTCTCTTGAGTGTTCACTCTATGGATGGCTTAGCCTTGAGATTAAAACCCATGCTTAAGAAGCTAGTGCTAATCCATTGTAATTAGAGAAGCATTCTTAATCTAATCTCTACTTTGTTCATTAATCTACTTCTTCTTTATTCCATTATGTCATGAAGTAGTTTCACCTTTCTCATTATTCTAGATTTGAGTATGTGCGATGACTTCTTACTTATTAACCACTCCTATACTTCTACAAGCATTCGATTTGCAATATTTAACATCTAGCACGATTCACCTTGTGTGTGGATGGGTTTTATGAAACTCTAGCACCATTCACCTTGTGTGTGTATCTTTTGATGAAGTGCCTTGATTGGCATGTGGTGATTGGAGAGGCCAACACCAATGTAATTAATGTGTGCTTATCATTTTCTTTGTTGTTTGAGTGAGCAAGATTTTCTATGCTTAAAACACTCCTAAGGTATCAAATATTCAAATAATTTTACCAATTATGATTAGAAGTCAAGTGAATGTGTGAACCTAAAATCACGGGCTACTAACTTCAAGGCTCAATGATAAGACTAAACTCTAGGTCGATTAACTAAAACAAAGACAATTTATACATTAACAAAAAATAGTTAAGTTAAATCAATCAAACGATAAAAAACCACAATCAACAAATATAAATGTCTACAAACATGAAGCATATAAAATAGTACACTTGGAGGAACATGATGTATCTCCTCAATAGATGTGGAAATAAACCTGCTCTATTGAAGCTTAATATATCCATGCTGCACGATGAAAATTGAAGTCCATCTATGCTACAAAATCATAAGACCAAACACTACCACCTAGAAATATGTGCCAGCATAGAAGTGAAGGTTCTATTACCTAAATAAAAATAAAAATAAATGCTATACTAAGGTCTCAAACATGAATGTTTAGAGGGAAAAACCCAAAGGGAAAAAAGTGCCTCTAGTATATGTGCATAGTTCTAGTGCACCATAGTCAATATGTACAAGTTAAGGGTCTAGTGCAACTAGGAGGGATAAGAGAAGTCTCTCCAAACAAAATAATTTGCAATCTCCTAGGTCCCTATCTAATAGTCATTGGCTAACTAGCACCTGGCTCCATATGGATGGTAAAATTTATAGCATAACTAATGGGCCTAGGGATGACATCATCCTGTGATTGTGTGGTCAATGAACTAAGTGTCTCGGGATCCCTTAATGGTTGACTCTTGCCTAGATCTATCTAGTCATTGATACCCATCAGCATGTGTCTCAATGGAAGCTTCTATTTGTATGGTATCTATAGGTATCTTAGTCTTTGATGACTCACTTATAAGTTCATCACTCTTTGGTAATATGCATATGCTATCTACTCAAGTATAGGCTCTAGTGGGACATCTACCTCTATGATAGGTGCACTAGAATCATTAATTAGTGTAGAATCCAACACTCTATCTTTCTCTAATGGCTCAATACTCATCTTTAGCATAGGAGTAATCTCACTAGGATGTGTGTCCTGTAGAGAACAAGTAACAACCTCTAGAATATTCACCCTAGTGCTCTCTGGTGTACTCATCCTATTGTCAATTTGGGCATTCGTCTCCTTCATCTCAATCACTCTAGATCTCAACTGATCAAGTGTGCTCTGAGGCAAGATCTATCCATGTGATAAAGTTTTGTGAGGTGACTTAGTAGGGGAAGTCTGTCTAGAAGGTGTCTGTTGACTCTGTGTGGTTGTTAACTATGGTACCTTGGCCATGCCCTAGAGAATAGGGAAACATAATCATCATGGAATAAATAGTACCATATATGTTATTATAAATCCTATCATGAGGATCTCCAACAAGATATACCATACAGCTCATCATTGGCTCAAAATTTCTTGTGGTATGTTGTTGTTGATATCTACTTCCACAATCATCAACATAAGTCAATGTGTGCTCCAATCTACATAGTTGCACTATCCTTGGGTGTCCAAACAATCATTTGGATTGCACTATCTATAGCATCATATGGGCTTAATCGACTGTGAAATATATGTGCCCTTGAGCTCATCAGTAAAGAGCTTGGTTGAGCAAATGTGACATCTATGAACTTTGACTCCTTACTATATTGAAGGGTCAATGTTATCTGAGAAGGTGCCTATGTCCATCAAGGTCAACAAACCAAGGTATGACTACTCTATAGCCTAATAAAAATAACATAATCTCTGTATGGTGCTCCCTACTCATCGTGGAAACTCTATCCTCAAGCGGTACCTGCATTGTGTCTCTAGGTGGTGATTTATGACTCATCAACATACCTGATGCATGTGATCTAGAAAGCTCTATCTCTAGTGTGTTCATAGTGTGTGGTGTGATCTCTATAGCCTCTCTAGGCATGGTAACTCTGGGAGTTTAGTGGTAAGGCTCTGGCTCATGTGCTCCATATCAATTGTTGCCTCTACCATGATCTCAACAAAGATTTGTCTCCTAGGTGGTGGCATGGATGATGTGAATCTTGGAGGTGATCTAAGTCATGCTGGCTCTGTTGGAGGTCCTTTCATTGGTCTACCATAGGCTCAACAATCCTAATCCAGAAGAAAAATAGTGTAGTCCAAACAAAAACATATAGGTAGCCTTATCATAAATGCTCCTATAGGCATCTCGTAAGGAACCTAGTGGGATAGCCCTAACTGTTCCATAGGGAGGATACTCTCCAGGTTTGGCTATCTCTCTCATGTACATCCTCTAATCCTCATTAGAGTACAAGGGTCCAATGTCAAACAAGTGCAAAGATCTAGTATGTAGAAGCTCAAGGGTGTCTAGGCGATCCTCATGAAGAGCTAACGTAATATGCTCTAGACTATCCCCCATCATGTGTCTATATAATGTAGTAAAACCATCAAAAGGTGCTCTAGTAATGTCGGATGTGCTCATGCCCTAAGTATCTGGAAACTAGGTGTTTGACGATTTGTGGCCTAAAGTTGGATATATCCATGTTGGATGTCTACATGTGTGTAGATATGCAATCCATCTAGCTCACCATGAACCCACAATAGCGTGTCAAATAGGGCCTCAAGATCTTGATCACCAAACTCTGTCAATCTAGGTCAAATCTAGCGTCAAGGAAGTCTATAAGCAAATGCACTAGCTAGCATGCGTAATCTAGCAATCAAAGGCTAGCCAAGGGATAACGTGGAGTTACTACATGTGAACTGGCTCTAAAAATCATATCTAGGCCCAAGTCATGGTAAGAAATCAATTAATGTACCAAATCAAGCTCTGAATATACACAAGTATGTGATCAACACTTAGAATCAAACCAAGTCAAAATCTTGCACGTGAATGGGCTTTAAATCTCATCAACATGCAAAATGTAGGCAAAAATCAAAATCCGTGTAATAATAGGATCTATGCGTGCAATTTGTCTCATCAAATCTAATCAAATCGGACCTAATATGGAAAATTCAAACTCTTCGGATGTCTATTATAAATGTGCATAATCAAGCGTAATGCTCGTGAATGGTGCGTGTACGGGGTGTCTGATACATGTGGGAAGCAAGAGAAGGAACAAGAAATATTAAAAAATTAATGAAATAAAATTAACTAAGAATAAACTTTATAAAAAAGGAAACAAAAAAAAATAGAGGTGGCAGGATGTCAAGCATGCATGGACAAAGGTAGGGACTGCACAACAAACAGAGAGAAGGGAGGTGGGCGGGTTGCTTATCATTGATAGATGCAAAAACAAGAGGGACCCGAAGTTAGCATGCACACTAAGAAAGAAGGAGAGAGAGAGAGAGAGAGAGAGAGAGAGAGAGAGAGAGAGAGAGAGAGAGAGAGGAGATGGAGATGGAGATGGAGTTCTTGCCCTTCACCAAGTGAAGAATGAAAGAAAATGAGAGAGAGTATGAGGGAGTATACCCCCCAAGCACACCCCTTGCTTCTCTTTGGTTGTTCCCCCCCTTGTAGCTCATGCTTGAAGCTCATTGGACCCCTCCAGGCCTAGCCAATCACATGAAAGAGGCATATCAAGCAACAAGGTTAGAAGTGTCCTTCTTTCCCCTTTGAGGGAGAGAGGCTTGATAATTGCTTAGATAATTATTTAATTAATCTAAATGCTCATTGGACCCCTTTTAATCTTATCCAATAGGATTCAGGCACACCTTGAGGGCAACATGGGTAGGGGCTTGACATGTGTCCTTGTTGCCTCTTGAGGCTTGGTCTTACCTTGTGTGTGTGTGTGTGTGTGTGTGTGTGTGTGTGTGTGTGTGTGTGTGTGTGTGTGTGTGTGTGTGTGTGTTCTCTCTCATCCCCCTAGCTTTAGGGCTCGCCCCCTCCTTTGTAGGGATTTTGTTGTCTTTTGGAACATAAACACCTTAGTCAGCAAGCACGACAAAGCACCTCAAGCTTGGGTAGTATTCCCACAAGATCCCTAGTCGGCAAGCACGAAAAGCACCTCAAGCATCTTAGTCATCAAGCACGACAAGTACCTCAAGCATCTTAGTCAGCAAGCATGACAAGCACCTCAAGCTTGGACAGGGTTCCCACCTCGAGCTCAACCCTAGCTTACCTAAGGTCAAAGGACTTTTAACACAATCCATTGGAGGTCTTTAATGAAGCTAACCCTAAGGTATTTAAGCTCCATTGGCTAGCCTTGCTCTTTGACAAATCATCTCTCATTTGGACCCCTTTACCTTTGGCCCCATGTTGAGATAGACCTGTAAGCTCTCCCAGTTTAATATGAGAAAATTATTTGGGTTGGTTAGATATTAGATTTTATGACACATGGATTTCACACCCTCTTGGTTTAAACTCGATTAATTAATCAGATTAGAGAAGGAGGGTCGTGACATTTCCCATTTTTAGTGAGCAAGATCCTTTTGAGCTTCTTGATAACTCAATAGAGGTAGAACCTTAGGTACCCCGTAAGGTCCACTATTAAGACTACAGATCCTAAGGTTTTTAAGCATCTATTATGTACGAGTTAATAGATCCTTGTCTCCCTTATCCTGGCTATTCATAGGCTCAACCTCTCATGCTCAATGCAAGAACCTTCCTTTCTTTAAAAAGAAAGAATAACATTGAAAAGATATGTTATTACCAATGTCAGAGTATTGACAATATAGAAATGGAAAAATATATAAATTAATTTGTAGATTAATTACTTTGTTTATAACTAAACATGTTGTAACATAACATTTGCAAAGACATGCACAGTTTCATCAATATTCAATCACGCATGCACACATGAACTAACACACACACACACACACACACACACGTTACCAATGTCAGAGTATTGACAATATAGAAATGGAAAATATATATTAATTTGTAGATTAGTTACTTTGTTTATAACTAAACATGCTGTAACATAATTTGCAAAGACATGCACAATTTCATCAATATTCAATCACGCATGCACGCACTCACGCGTGCACACACACACACACACACACACACACACACACACACACACACACACACAAAATTCAACACTATTTCAAGGTTGAACTTTTTCGAGCTAACCCCCTCTTTGAAAGGACTTTGTATTAACTACTCACTTCAACCAAAGAGCATGTGATTACTTACAATGGAATCACACTTCTTGCTAATCAAATTAGCAAGATGGAGACTCTAGAATTTGACATCATATTGTGAATATACTTTATCATCAATTAACTCATATGACTCAATCTCAAGGCCTTAAACACCTCGCGGGTGATAAGATCTACAAAGATTAAGAAATCAGGTTGGAAAAGAGAAATATATAAGAATTAAGAAAAGTAATAACATGTTTTGTTGTTAATTAGCATAAGAAATATACTTAGTCATGGAGATATGGAGAGAGAGAGAGAGAGAGAGAGAGAGAGAGAGAGAGAGAGAGAGAGAGAGAGAGAGAGAAGAGCACGAAGACCTTTCTTTGATGATTCCTCTGCCAATCACTCCATGTTGATTGAGATCTCTCAAGGAGCAATTTTTTCAAGATTTTTTCTACTATTTCTCGGTACACTATGCACCATGGCTTCACATGTCTCAACCCCCATTTTAACTTAAGCAAGGCTCACCACTTCTTGAGTGGTTTGATCCTCCATTTGATACCTGCATAGCTAGAAAAAACAAGGATGCTACATATGACAATGAGTTGATTTGATTAAAAGCAAGGATTTTAATGTGCAAGACATGCATATAAATGCTTTAAAGGCTTAACTAGCTACACTTAACGATAACATGACTCATCTCAAGGATTTGATAGACAATTTTATGCATCAACAAGGTGCAAATAGGGTAGCCAAGGAGTAAATGCGCAAGGAGAATCTTCCTCAAAATAATACACCCAAGGGGTAGGTTCGTCCCATGAGATTGATTTATTGCAATCTCAAAAGAGGTGTCTGAATTACTCACGAGTATGGAGCCTCCTCATTTTTGTGGTGAGGAGAGAGACAATAACAAAGACACAATGAATACATTTCCCAGCAAGTGGAGATATATCCATATTTCATACTCTAAATGCCATCATGTGATTGAAAATGAGTCTCTCACTTGAAGGCAAGGCCTACAAGTGGTGGATGACATATAAACCATACACTCATCTCAAGATGCGGGCTGCATTTGAGAGTGCATATTGCAAGAAGTTCCTCCATGCTAATGAGAAGGATAGAAATTGGTCATATTGGGATACATGTTCAATGATACATCATCCATCATTCACCCAATATAAGTCTCATTATCAAGATGTCATTCTAAAATGTGATGGATTAGAGGATTCTGAGTGAGTCTGTGGTTTTTGTAGAGGTCTAGATCATGAGCTCAAGAAGCAAGTGATATTTCACATGCATCATATCATACTAGCCATGAGAGAAAATATCCTCCTGTAGCTAGCGATAAATCTAAGAGAACCAAGGGGCCTTAAGGACCTCTCATTATCAATGACCCAATATAACTCTCATTATTAAGATGTCATTGACAAACTTGATGGATTAAAGGATTATAAGCAATATGCATGTCTTCTCTAGAGGTCTAGATTGTGAGCTCAAGAAGCAAGTGATATTCCCGTGTAGCATATCATAGGATTCATAAGAGAAAATACCTCCCTGTAGATAGTGGGCAATCTAAGAGAACCAGGAGGCCGCAAGTACCTCTCTCCAATGAGGATTTTGAGAGAGCTAAAATATATCCTTGTAGAGAGTGAGCAATCTAAGAGAACTAGGGGCCCTCAAGGACCTCTCTCCAAGGAGGATTTTGACAGATCTAAGAGGGAAAACGTTTTTGAATTGCTAAGTAGGAAATCATTCTATAAGGATTGTCCCAATGGGATTTTGGAATGTCCTTATAGGAGGATACACCTAGAAAGGGATGTTCAAGGAAGCTATGGGCCGTTTCATCCATTCAAGTCAAGTAGAGTCTTGCATTGATTGTGATCTCTAAAAATATTGCGTTTGAATGTTGATTTTTTGAATTAGACCACCAATAAAATTTTATAGTTTATTGTCATAGTTTTTCCATTATCAAAAACATCATTTTTGATGTCTTGTCCCATGATTGTTATCTCAATGAAGTTTTTTTCTTGTGTATTAGGGGTTCCTATATTGCATGTCAAATATCTCTCCTCTCCTAAACTACTTCTTGTATTGTTCATACGACGAAATCAAGCTCACTCAAAGACCCACACCACCCTTGGGTTATACACCCTTATGCAATCTAGGTATAGACTTATGTTTTGCCTTTTTTTCTCTACATTATAATCACCATAGTGGCTTGAATGGCTTGCATACAATCCTCATAGCCATCATTTTCTTAATTGATGTGTTTTATTTAAGATTCTTTATGCAGCATAGTATGAGTGACCAGAATAAACTTGACAAAGGTGATTTTTTGTTAATAAAAGGCTGATTTTAAGACCATCATTGCATCCAAAACACCATAAAACCTAAGAAATTACTCCACCTTGCCTATTTTGAACACACGGAGTGGAGGAAAACACCTAAGAAAGGCCAAAAAGAGGGGGTTTCCTCCCCTCTTCAACATTAGTGAGAATTGCAAAAAGTGTTACCATTTATTGTGGTAGTGATGTGTGTGAAAACACTTAAGACAATTGGGGCACTTTTTCCCTCACTAGGAGATTTTTCCCTTCGTGCATTGTATATGCACTATCACTCTAGGGCTAGCTTATCTTTCTATTTGCGCACTAAGCAATACACTCTCTATTGTGTGCCTTGATCTTCTTCATATTCTCCAACTTTTGTGTACATCCATGCAACCTTAATTCGAACATTGGGTATTAGAGAAGGTGTATCCTCCTGGGCATAGTCACCAACATCGCTAGCACCCATTGCTCACTTTCTTGGAATTGGTTGAGCATCAAAAAGTCAAGTACTACTACGGGAAAGCTTGTGGAGCTTGGTGTGTGCTCAGAAGTTTGATTCAGGATCATTTTGGCCTGAATGATCCTTTGCTACTTGAGTGGCACTTTACATCTTGGGTTGTTTTATCCCAAGAGGGGATCATAATTGCCAGATTTTCATGCTTTTTTGGACTCAAATTGGGCTGGTTGTTATGTCACATGAGTGTCCACAAGTGGTTTTTGTTTCATGCTTGGAAATTCATGCATATCATGGTTGAGCAAGAAGCAACTTATCGTGGCCACTTCCAATCGTAAATCTGAGTATATGGCAATGTTCACAGCTACGGTTGAGTGTGTATGGATCATACGCCTTATGGCTGATTTGGGTGTTGGACGTGACACCATCAATATCATTTACACTTACAATTAAAGCACATTGGCAGCTACAAGGAACTCAGTTTTTCATGCTCGCATAAAGAACATTGAGGCACATTATCACCTCATTATCACTATGAGGGAGAGACTCTCAACAGGAGAGATCAGCTTAGCTTATGTGACAATGTAGGACAACCGTGCAGATTTGTTCACGAATGCATTGCCTTGTAATAATTTCAAAGCTTTCCAAAAATCTTTGGGGTTGCTTCCCTTTGTGGATTGATATGTCCTTAGGGCTTGTTACTTTCTAATACACTATAAGCTAGCTCTTGTTCACTACATCACTCCCAGAGGGACTTGTTACCATAAATATGTTATTGATGTGTGTGAACACACTTAGGACCATCAAGGCACTATTTCCCCTCACTAGAGCTTTTTGTTAAAGTTTGTAGCATCTCTCTCTCTCTCTCTCTCTCTCTCTCTCTCTCTCTCTCTCTCTCTCTCTCATGCTTCATGCTTCATGCTTCTCTCCTTGGTTCAACACTTCCATATCATCAACTTTGATGCGGTATCAAAGCTTTGGAGGTGGAGGAGAATGTCAAGTAGCGATAAATTTTGAAGAGGAGGTGCTTCAGTTTGCACGTAGTGTTTTCTTACTTGATCCCTTGTAGCATTTTGAAATGCAGGCATACCTTGTGTGGTATGATCTTGTGGTGTTCTTGGATGTTCTCCATTGAACGAGGAAGTAGCACAGCATTTTGAAATGCAAGAAACACCTTTTTGTTTCACTGGCAGTGAATTCTATTCCCGCCAGGCTTGCATTTTAAAATGCAAGGGCTTGTTCCACAAAAAGGTAGAGACCACCTTTTCTCTTCTCTGTGGGTAGCATTTTAAAATGGTAGGGGTTGTTCCACAAAATTGTAGAGACCGCATTTTGTCTTCCATGTGGGTATCATTTTAAAATGCTCCACTTTCCTTGCCTCCCTTGCCCCCCCGCCCCCCATTGTGACTCGCCTTCTCCACTTGCTTGTAGCCAAAAACTACAAAACCTCTCATGGCCTTGCGTTGGGACTTTGCAGAATAGTAAAGAGGCATCAAAGAAGTTTTTCTTTAGCGACTTGAGGATGAGTTGTGAAACCCAAAAGTGGGAAAGGAGTTGTAAAAGCGATGTGGAGTGGCTTGGGAATTGTGTAGCCCTTTTGAAGTGCAAGAAGGTAGACGAGTTTTCTCCAGATCTTGTACTTGCAACATGCCCCCACTTGCTTGAGTGCCAATGACAAACTAAACAGTGATAATTATGCCGATTGGAATTTGATCATGCAACTCTGGTTCATGCGAAAAGGCTTACGGGACCCAAAAAAAACACATACACACACCTTCATATGAGAGCATCAAGAATCATGTGTTGAGTGGGATGCAAGCAATGCAAAGGCAATGTCGCCCATTGTAGAATCTCTTATAAACAAAATTTCTCTAGCCATACAGACTTTGAAGATGACCAATGATATGTGGTTATGGCTTGTCAAAGTGTTTGATCAAGATTCTATGATGCGAGTGGTCACCCTTCTTGGACAATTATTAGACGTCAAGTTTCCTGCAATTGGAAGTTCCATGTAGTCTTTTCTTATGAAGGCTAAGGTTATTCATGATCAACTCTCATCTATGAAAAGTGCATTGATGAGTACTCAATTGGTTGCTTTGGTACTCATGAAATTGCATGAGGAGTAGGAAACGTTGTCTAAGACACTACGACTACAAATGACAAAGGAAAAGCTAGAATTTGATGGTCTCAACTTTTTTCTCATTGAAGAGACAGCCTGTTAATGACTTAATGTAAAATTTGTGTTTCTGACAAAGGTGGTGAAGCACTTACTGCTTTGGATTCTAGAAAGACGTCCAATAGCCGGCTGTTACAATTATGGGAAGTGTGGTCATTTGTCTAAACATTGCAGATCCAAAGGCAAAGTCAAAAGCTCTACAAAGGACAAAGGCAAAGGAAATCATGATGTGGAAAGAAGTGATAGTGACTTAGGAAAGGATAATAAGGAGTATGTTGGTGTGACTATAGTGGTAAGGGCTCTAGCCTGCTAGTCAAGTGGGTGGTGTTGCCACCACTAGCTGTAGCAAGGGAGAGGCTTGTGAGTAGTAGAGAGGGGAAAATAGTGCTCCCTGTAAATGATTTGGACCCATGTGTTGGAGTTCAACTTATCAGTGTTTGAGCTCGTGGCTTAAAGTTCAAGAACATGCATTTGGCAAGGAACAAATGCGCTGCATCTAAAACACTATATATGTGAATGCCAATTCATTATTGTTGGCTGGATTATAAACACGATGTGTTCAAAGTTCATTATCTAGGAAAGTTTGGATGTGATGTTTTCACAATTCACGAATGGAGATTCTTGGACATAGTGTGGTCTACAATTCAACTTTTTATGAGGCAAATCGTACTCAAGATGGCATTCTTCTTACGTGACACATTGGTAATAGAAAATTCGAGGTGTATCCACTGACATGACATCTATTGTTTGGAGTGTCCATGGTCACTTCTTCATCGACTTGTTCTCACCATTTATATCCACTATGACCTGCAGAGTGTGTGTTAAGGTTTGTAGCATCTCAAGTGAATAGCCCAATGTGATTGCAATATTTATTTTGGCTTTAGGTATATAATTTACTTATTTGTCAAACCTTGGGTAGGTCAATTTGCTAAGGTGAGCATATAAAGACACCTAGCCCCCATTGTAAAGGATACTAATTTCATTGCCAAGGTTGTTTGGTTTAGAACTCTCTCTCTCTCTCTCTCTCTCTCTCTCTCTCTCTCTCTCTCTCTCTCTCTCTCTCTCTCTCTCTCTCTCTCTCTCTCTCTCTCACACACTTACATGCTTGAGCCTATTCCCTTGTCCGCGATACGCACTATCGCAGCAATTCGGCTTAGCTCCCATTTCCTTCGATGCGAGATAGGGCGTTGGGGCAATGGAGAAGAGTCAAGTCGATTGTGCACATTATGCTCATTGCAAGTTCGAGAGTCTGAGTACCACACACTACTAGAGTGCTCAGCTTTTGATCACATCCGAACTTGCTTCTCTCACATTTTCAGCCATAACTTAGACCTACACACTTTCCTCTCCCAGCCAAAGTGTGGGCTCTCCATTGCGACTCTCATCACTACAATTTTGGAGCATCGAGAGTCACTCATCATCCATACACATACTACATCACATGTAACTTTGGTCCCATAGGTCATATTTGACCTCCGAGGACGATAATAAAATCTATCTATCTATCTATCTCACATACCGTCTCTCATTGGTTCCATGCTTCCACATCATCAATTTTGACAATTTCCCCCTCGTGCATTGTATATATTCCATCACTCTAGGACTAACTTATCTTTCTATTTGCACACTGAACAATACACTCTTTGTTATGTTCCTTGAGCTTTTTAACTTCTCCAAGTTGTGTGTGCATCCCTGCAATCCTAATTCCAACAAGAGTGAATGGCCCAAAAGATGGTGCACACTATTTGGCCATTTCAGCATACGAGCGCCCACCTAGCTAGACACCATATTTTTAATGTATTTGTACTTTGTTATTTTTGTGAGCTAGTGTAGCTACACTAGGTGTAATCTAATTTCAAAGTATCATGTCGATTTCTTGAGTTGTAATTATATCATGATATGTGTAAAAGGCCCATGTGAGCGAGCCACTAGCCATTGAGAAAGCCCTAGGTATCAAAGAAAATAACTTTAGTGTGAAAGGTAAGCTTATCTTTTGGAGAAGGAATAACTTTGTGTATGTACACTCAAGCGGCAGTTTGAGCCAAAAATACCTTTTGGAGACCAAGATACAAGCAAACGTTCTCATGTCCTGATCCTGAGACTGATTTGAGTACTGCTTTAAGTGCAACTCACCAAAAATGCTCTAACTTTTGATACATAACTCCAAATTGAGTCAGGTAAAGCTTGGAGAAAAGCCAAATTTTTTCAAGTTTCCTAATTCCAAACTTTTAGGGCACCCAAAACTAGTTTCCATAGACCAAAGGGTCACAAAGGCATGACATTGAGAAACTTAACCAGGGACAACAATGGATAAGTTACACTAAGCCAAGGTGGGCTTGTCAAAGAATATCTTGAGAGTATTGAGTGAGATTTAACCATGATACATCATCCCCCAATAGGGTTTTCTACTCAAATCAGAGATATGCAGATCACAATCGATATTGTAGTGCCATCAACAATGGGAATTGGAGAAGACCTAGAGGAGAATCATCCGTTGATCAACAACCCAACATGAGATTCATCAAAACTAGCAAATTCATGAGACTTCTAATGGATTACACTCATGAGGGCTTGTATAGATTCACAAATGGGGATCAACATACCTTCTACAAGTGTGTAGAACCCAATGTTGGAGAGTTGACAAACCATAAGAACCTCTATGCATTCACATATACAGATGCCTAAGGAGTGCAAGTTTTGATGGTAGATAAATATGGATGAGAGTACAAACTTTTTGATCCAATTAACCTAGACAGATATACATATAAGGTTACTCCAATCTCTATGTCCTTTTAGCCAAGTGTGAGTGCACCAATCATCCTTGAGACCACAACACAACAGTTCGGACACAGATTTCCACAAATGATGCCAGAGCTTAAACTAAAGAGGATTCTGCCAATATTTTCTCCAATTTGAGAAGATCAAGTGGTGGTGCTTCTAAAAGCTGTTACCATATACATGTGGTAGTGATGTGTGTGAACACACTAGGACCGCCGTGGCATTTTTCCCCTCTTTAGGAGGTCTTTTCCCTCGAGCATTGTATATACGCCCATCACTCTAGGGCTATCTATCTTTCCATTGCAAACTAAGTAATACACTCTCTATTGTGTGCCTTGAGCTTCCTTCGTCTTCTCCAAGTTTTGTGCGTTTCTCTGCAACCCTAATTCCAACCCTAATTCTCGGGCTTAGTCGCCAGTAGCTCCAGCACGCGACTGCTCACTTTCTCCGATTTCAATGAGCTTTGGCGAGTGTTCTCAGATTTTTGATTCGGGCTCATTTCGGCCTCCGTTTTCACTACAGGCAATATTGCACAGGCTATTTCATCATTTTGTGCAAAGTTTCTGTTAGTGCCGTTTTCTTCATAACAGGTGCCTTACAATCTTCTACGGTTTGTGCTATATAGCACGTGTTGTTTCCGCTGCATTTCTCCTATTTTCGAGCAGTTTTCACATCACGTGCAGCATTTACCATGGCTGACAACAACACAGATGTCTTTAAGATGTTTGCTGCTGAGGACAGGTTGGATGGGGACAATTACCCTATGTGGGCTTATATAATGCAACACGTTCTTGTGTCAAAAGGCGTCTGGAATATTGTACGTCTTGGTTCTGAGGATGTAGGCGATGTTGAGGATCTTGCAGGTCTTGATGCAAGGATTGCTGCTATTAGAGTTGTTTTGCCTACAACAGAACAAGCTCGTTGGGATGTAAAGGATGCGCAGGCTCATGCATTGATTGCGTTGTCTATGAAGCGGACCATTGTTCCTCACATCCATTCAGCAAAACCTGCAAAACAGGCTTGGGATATTTTGGTTGGTCTTTATGCAAGCCGCAATGAGGCTAAAATTGCTTTGCTGCGTAAAGAGTTGAAGTCGAAGATTATGCATGAGGAAGATGATATGGAAACTTTCCTTGCTAGTGTCAAGGATATCAATGAGCAACTTATTTTTGCAGGTGAAGTCATTTCAGACAGTTCCTAGTGCAGACTGTTCTTGATGCCTTATGAGATTCTTACCAGACTTTTGCTAGTACTTGGAGACTTATGACCCAAGGAAATCCAGAAATTGTCAAGTTTGATGCATTATGCACATTGCTGTTGCAAGAGTCACTTTCCAGAAAAAACAGGACTAGACAGCGTGCATTTGAACAGGCTTTTATTGCTTCTCAAAGAAAGGGTGGTAACAACAATGCAGTCACTTCTTATGGTTCTGTTGCGAGTGGCAAAACTTCTGTTCCTAATGCTTCTGCTGGCAGCACTTCGTCTGGCAATTTTGGTGATAAGGGCAAAAAGAATATTCTTTGCCATTATTGTAAAGCTAATGATCACTTGATCAAGTCCTGTCCTAAGTTGAAGGCCAAAGAGGCTAAGAAGAAGAGGGCGGTTCCACTGCAAATGCTCGTTCCACTACAAATGCAGCCATTGTTGAGTCTTCTGTGAAAGGAGACTGTGTTGCTGATGTTGATGCAGAATGGGATTTTAGCACAGAGTGCACTTACAATCCTGTTGTCCATGATACATGCTTGTCAGTTGCTGTAGATTCACATGTGTGGTGTTTTGACACTGATGCTACAAAGCACATTACCTCACATCGTGAATTGTTCACCTCTCTCGAGTCTGTCCCTCATGGGAATTCAGTCACTTGTGCCAGCAATGCCTCTTATCTGGTTCAGGAAGTTCGAAAGATTGTGCTTACTGCTGCTAATGGCAGTTCTTTCACACTTGTTGATGCACTTTATGTACCTGGGATCAAGAAGAATCTCTTGTCTGTATCCGCACTTGCTAGACTTGGACTTGTAGTCAAATTTGTGGATGACAGATGTACAGTTCATGATCTCAGTTTTGGTGATGAAATTGTTGCATCTGGCCTTTTGTGCCGTGGGCTGTATAAGCTCACTTTGTATGACAAGTGTGGACAAAATTTTTCAAATGCTGTTGCAGATTCAAGGGCTATTTCAGGTGCTAAACTTTGGCATGCACATTTTGGTCATCTGAATTTTGCCAGTTTGCTGCTTTTGCAGAAATCTAATATGGTTGCTTCTTTGCCGCCTCTTGAAGTACCTGTCAAACATGTTTGTGAATGTTGTATTTTGGGTAAGATGCAGCATTCTAAGTTTCCAAAGGATGGTTCAGTTTGGGCCACATGCAGGTTGCAACTTGTGCACAGTGATGTTTGTGGGTCCATGCAAACTCCGTCCTTGGGCAATTACCTTTACTTCGTGACTTTCATTGATGATTACTCCAGGCATGCATGGGTATTTCCGCTTAAAGCAAAGTCCAAAGTTTTTATGTGCTTCAAACAATTTCTGGCTATGGCTGAAAATGTCTCGAAATGTACTATGGGCACCCTCCGTTCCGATCGAGGGGGGGAGTATATGTCTCATGAATTCAATGCATTTCTGGCTAGTCGTGGGATAAAACACCAATGTACAGTGCCTTATACACCTCAGCAAAATGGTGTTGCTGAGAGGAAAAACAGGTCACTTACGAAAATGGCATGACATATGGTCAAAAGTCAAGCTTTGCCGCATTCGTTTTTGCTTGAGGCCATCATGTGTGCCACTTATGTACTAAACAGGTGTCCTACGAAAGCTTTGCAGTCTATTACTCCATATGAAGCATGGCACGATAAAAAGCCTTCTATTGAGCACATGCGTGTTTTTGGCTGTTTAGCATATGCTTTGGTGCCACAAACACAGCGCAGAAAATTGGATGATAAGGCTGTCAAATGTATTTTTGTTGGTTATAGTGCTGAAAGCAAAGGTTACAGGTTGTATCATCCGCAAACAAAATGTATTCTGGTTTCACGGGATGTAGTGTTTGTGGAAGATTCTGTTCAGCCCTTGCTGACATGTACTAGAGACAATAATGTAAGCTCACAAGACATTTATGACACTTTGTTGCCTCTTTTCAGTTGTGGAAATACGAATGTAAGTTCCAATGAGGCAAATGTACAACCTATGGGGTTTCTGAAAATGTTACAGATTAGCCTATTACTGATACAGATGTACATGATGTACTTGATGAGGAAAGGGATGAAAATGAGCAGGCTAGAGGTATGCCAAAATGGCTGTTGCACACTTTGCGTGTTAATAAATTGGATGCACCTTTGTCTATTCGTACTCGTTCAGGCTCTCACCATGCATCTTATGCATCAGATTGTTATGCTTTGGCTGTGTCTAGCTTACATGATGTTGAGGAGCCTCTGTCTTGTGATGAAGCACAAAATTCAGAAAATTGGATGGCTGCCATGCTATGTAAGTTTGGACTTGAGGATTGCAAACCTATTGCCACTCCCATGGAAACAAGTTTGAAGTTGAGTCTACATGATGCTGGCGATTCTGTTGATGTCACTCTTTACCAAACTGCTTTTGGCTGCCTCATTCATGTATGCAACACGAGGCCGGATATTCAGTTTGCAGTCTCACAGGTCAACAGATCTATGCATAGTCCAGGGTCTAAGCATTGGCAGGCTGTCAAGAGTATTTTTCGCTA
Organism: Adiantum capillus-veneris; assembly: GCF_014529385.1. Taxonomy (NCBI): domain Eukaryota; kingdom Viridiplantae; phylum Streptophyta; class Polypodiopsida; order Polypodiales; family Pteridaceae; genus Adiantum; species Adiantum capillus-veneris. The sequence continues at coordinate 15,968,780 of NC_140932.1, read as the reverse complement.
CCTTAGTGGCACTTTACATCTTGGCTTGTTTATCTCAAGGGGGGATCATTGCCGCCAGACTTACATGCTTTTTCGGACTTAGATTAGGCTGGTTGTTTTGACACGAGAGTGTCCACAAGTGGTTTTTGTTTCATGCTTGGCAGTTCATGTATATCATGGTTCAGCAAGAAGCAACCTACTGTGGCCACTTCGAGTTGTGAGGCTGAGTACAGGGCAGTCTTCACAGCTATGATTGAGTGTGTATGGCTCAAACGCCTTATGGCTGATTTGGGTGTTGGACAGGACACTGCCAACACTATCTACACTAACATTCAGAGCACATTGGCACATTGAGGTGCATTACCACTATGTCAGGGAGAGGTTCTCAGTAGGAGAGATCAGCTTGGCTTATGTGCCAACACAGGACAACCTTGTAGATCTTTTCACAAAGGGATTGTCTCGTGAGAAGCTTGAAGCTTTCCACAAAGCTTTGGGCTTACTCCCCTTTGTGGACAGATCATGTCCTCAGGGCATGGCACTTCCCTTTACTCATGTGCCAGCTCTCATTCACTGCATCACTCCAGGGGGGATTTGTTACCATATACATGTGCCTTGAGCTTCCTTCGTCTTCTCCAAGTTGTGTGTGTTTCTCTGCAACCCTAATTCCAACAAAAGCACTCCTAGATGATGTGTATGGACAAGTTGTAGTTGTAAAGGATCACATACCATCTCTTGAGGATGTTATAAACTCTTTACAAGAAAGAAGATAAAAGGCACCAATAGCAGCACAATGGAGGAGCTTACGTTGTCGGTTCTTCAAAGAAAGGTACATTCAAAAATAACCTCAAGTGTACACACTATGGAAGGGACAACCACCTCTCCAAAGATTTCTTTTTTGTCAACTTTTGTAAAAATTGTGGACAAACCAATCACTCTAAAAAACATTGCAGATATTCAACCAAACCACCAAGACCTTCAAGCAACAAAAATCACTACAAAGACAAGGAAAAAGGAAAAATCAACATGGCTTCTTGTAACAATACTGATGATGACAATGACAACATAAAGAACAAAAGTCACCTTGAGGTTGTCTTCATGAAGGACATATTATGAAAGCACTCAATTTGTAATTCTGCATACCCTCATTTGTGTTGTAGGGGAGGATTTTGTGTGATCCCACATTGTGTTTGAGGGATTTTGTGTTTATACCCTACTTTATTCAAGGGGAGGTTTGTATGCTTACACCCTCTGTGTCAAGGGAGGAAAATTTGTGTACCTACCCTCTAGTGTGTTTTGAGGGGAGGATGTTTTGTGTGAGTGCTACCCCATATGAGACACTTAAATGAAGGTACTTTTAACAAACTAAAATATTGAAAAAAATCTTTACTAAGTTCTTTTTTTAAAACCAATAATGAATTAAAAATGATAAAATGAAAATTAGGTCAAGTTATATAAGTCCATGAAATGGGCCTTAAAATGAAAAGGTAGTTTTGCTTAGAATAGAAAATTTGTCATCCTTGATCGGGCGATCCATGCGGAGGCTCTATGTGCCAAGTTTGTAGTGTTAATTGCAAATTAGGACCAAGCATGCGCCATTTATGACATATGATACGTTAGACAAGGTAAAACTCCTCTCCCAAGGTGGCCCATGGAAAGAGATAGGGGCTGATGAAAAATGATATAGGCTCTATGTGCCAAGTTTGTAGTGTTAATTGCAAATTAGGACCAAGCATGCGCCATTTATGACATATGATATGTTAGACAAGGTAAAACTCCTCTCCCAAGGTGGCCCATGGAAAGAGATAGGGGCTGATGAAAAATGTATTGGCACCACCCTAGGCTCACGTAAAGATAGGCAGCAACACATGTGAGTTGCTTGCGTAAATGTGCCAAAGTAGCATAAGAACTCAAATGGGGAGAGGCAACCAAATATCTCAAGAGCTCCAGCACCTATTGGTCCCCTTGTCTCTCTGAGATCATAGGCGTTACAATAAGTTTCTTTTGGATAAAAATAGCTAGGAAAATTAACAACAAAGGGTTCACACATCTGGGTCAAAAACAATTTGAGTTGGAAAGAAGTTGACCAACCAACTACTCATTTTACAACCTCAACTGAAATTAAACTCTTCTAGTCAGCAAAGTGGTTGATACACACATCACTACCACATATATGGTAACAAATCCCCCCTGGGAAGGATGCAATTTACGAGAGCTTACACATAGTGTATAAGGAACTTCCATGCCCTAAGAACATGATCAATCCACAAAAGGAAGCAATCCCAAAGCTTTGCGGAAGCTTTAAACTTATCACAAGGCAATGCTTTTGTGAACAAATCTGTAAGGTTATCCTAAGTCGGCACATAAGTCAAGTTGATCTCTCCTGTTGAGAGTCTGTGCCTGACATAGTGATAATGTGCCTCAATGTTCTTTGTGTGAGCATGAAAAATTGGGTTTCTTGTAGTTGCCCACAAATAGATCATCTCATGAAACCAAGATACATGTTTTTTTGTGGATGGAGTAACCTATAACCTTTGCTGTCAGAATTGTAAGCAACAAAAATGTATTTGATAGGTTTAAGAAGATACACCCATGTATGCTTGGAGTAATCATCAATGAAAGTCACAAAGTGCAAGTGATTACCCCAGGATGGAATTTTCATAGGTCCACAAACATCACTATACATAACTTGCAAACTGCACGTAACCCTGACTAAACCATCCTTTGGAAACTTTGAACACTACATATTACCCAAAATACGTTCTTCACAAACATGCTTAGAAGGTGCTTCAAGAGGTAGCAAAGAAGTGAGCAAACCGGAAAAATTCAAATGCCAAAAACATGCATGCCAAAGTTTGGCCGCATTTGAAACACTTTGAATCCACAAATGCATTTGCAAACTTCTACCCACACTTGGCATACAAAGTGATCTTGTACAACCCACAACACAAAAGACCATATGCAAAAATTTAATCGCAAAAATTGAGATCATGAAGTGTATATCTGTCATCCACAAATTTGACAACAAGACCAAGTCTTGCAAGTGCAAATATAGACAAAAGGTTCTTTTTTATCTCTGTATATAAATTGCATCAAGAAGTGTAAAAGAACTGCTATTCACAGCAATAAGAACAATCTTTCCCAACTCCCTTGACGACATACGAGGCATTGTTGGCACAAGTGATCATATTCCCATGAGGGACAACCTGGAGAGAGGCAAGCAAATCACGCTACAAAGTAATGTGCTTTGTAGCACCACTATCAAAGTACCAAACATGTAACTCTACAACAATTGACATACATGCATCATGGACAGAAGGTTATTTGCACTAAATGCCCACTCTGCATCTACACACACACACACACACACATTGATGCAGCTATGCAGTTTGACATGTGCATACATTTGTTCACACATGGGTCAATCACATAGATGTGTGATCACGAGCAACTTAGAGGTCAAGAAACAACACGGTTCGCAATCCTGGGCAACCGTAAAAGATGAAGTTAGTAGCAGGAGCTAGCACTGGTCCCTCCTCAAAATGCACCGTTGTGGCTAGGTTCATCAGAAGCTGTGTCATATTTACGAGTTCAAGGGTGACGACTTTTCCTTAGGTATGTTGATGGACTGTCTCGAAAGCCGAGACACTTTTACTGGTTTTGTTTCATTCATTGGACTCATCTGCATGTTGGGTTTACTCAAGTGTTTTTTATTGCAATTGTGATCACAGGATTGCCAACCTGCCTTTCATCTATCGCTTGATCATAATGTTGCCTAGAAAATTGTTTTCCTTTAGGGCCTCTATCATGGCATCGTTCCAATCCCATGGACCTGCTTGTGGGGATTGCAACAATCTTCGACTGTTCATGTGCTTTGAGGCCACCAAATCCTCTCTAAAGAGGAGCTTTAGTGAGTGAGTTCTTTTGTGTGTGTATATGTATAGAGATGTTGTGAAGGTATATAGTACCCTTAGTGACCACACACACACACAGAGAGAGAGAGAGAGAGAGAGAGAGAGAGAGAGAGAGAGAGAGAGAGAGAGAGAGAGAGAGAGAGAGAGAGAGAGAGAGAGAGAGAGAGAGAGAGAGAGAGAGAGAGAGAGTTTTAAAGTTTAAACGCCTTCCCAGGAGACCTCTACTTCTCAACTAGTCTTGCTTGGTGAGCCTTTCTCGTACATAATCTGATAGACTCTAGAGCGCATCTGGTTACTTAGTTAGTTGGTTGTGATTGCTATCGCCTTGGGTTTATTGTGGGGAAACAAGAAAATGAGTAGAACCAATTGATAGGCACCAATAATAGCTTAGCTTGGGACTTGATGAGTATTGGGAAGAAGCAAGTTGTGTCTCATAGTGCTCCATATACAACAAAGGGCTACTAAAGAGGGTAATTGAGTGGAGTAAAAGGGTTACAACTTAATCTACTTTGGTAGTTGTTTGTAGATTGCACCATTCAACATAGTAATATCGCTCATTTAGTCTCTAAACCGTGGAACCATCTTTGAGACACCCATCTTATTCTCAATCAAGCATAGTTAATTTTTCATATACATGTTGAATTTCCAAACCGTGAGAAAAGAAATGCATGCCTATTTGATATATAGATATGATGATTGAAATTGAGCATGTACTAGTGAGGAAAATATATGGCTAAACTACTTTGACAAACTTAAAAATACAAAAAGCACAAACAGACTATAAACATTGAACTACACTACCGACCTGATAATCGTGTACGAATGTCATCCAATTGTGCAAGATGGAGGACCATGTCTGAATCAAGCTACAAAAAAGCAATGTGAATAGTTAAACATATCGTCTTGCAATGAAACATCACAGACTAAAACTCAAAGTATACAGTGCACGTCATGCAGAGGTGCCATACAAAAGTATGGTGGAGAGCTGGCACTGTGGTCTCTCCAAAAATTATAAGAAACGGAAGCCGTGCCCTGCCCCGTAGCGTTTATGTGTTGCGCCAAGCAAACGCATAGTCATGGGGTGCTGGATATAGATAACGAACGTTGTAGTGTTGTCAAGATGGAGTCAGGGTTGTGCAATTGAAACATCGATTTTTGTGAATATATGTCCGAACTGTTGCCAACAAAAGATATTAATGGAAAAGAACACATAATGCTGCCAACAGTACACTTTAATTACGTTAAAGAAGACGGTAGGGGAATGGGGGATGTCGTCTGTTGATCCATGGATCTACGTGTATCCGTGTGCAAGTAGATGTTGAGGCTCAACTCCATCTCTCTAAGCACACTGCTCACGTAGCTCTGTGTGTACCCTAGTATCCCTCATAGCCATGATATCCTTTTTCAGTCTCCCTTGCATGCAGGTGTTATCCACCATCTCTGTTTGTTAAAAATGCTATAAACAGGAAACTCCTTTTTCCGTATCCGGAGAGAGAGAGAGAGAGAGAGAGAGAGAGAGAGAGAGAGAGAGAGAGAGAGAGAGAGAGAGAGAGAGAGAGAGAGAGAGAGAGAGAGAGAGAGAGAGAGAGAGAGAGAGAGAGAGAGAGAGGTCATACGGTGCTTGTTGATTGAGAAGGTGAAGCAAGGTGCAGCCGGTGCTTTTTCAGAGTGCTGGATACTTTTTCACAGCATTGGATGCTCTTTTCACAGTGCTTGTTGTTGCCTTGGTGGAAGCCGAGGTACAGAAAGGCGTGCAACGAGGATCAAGGCTCACCAAGCGATAAGCAATAAGCAATAGAACAAAAAAAGCATCCAACACTATAAAACTAGATCATCTGATTCCAGTGAAAAGCAAATGGCCTGGATTGTGCCAAGCGGCATGCTTGCTCCAGCCCCTCGATGCTGCTTGATGATGATGATGATGATGATGCCCTTGTTTCCTCCAGTCAGGCCCCTCTTGTACGTCCAATCAAGCAAGCCATGCTTCAGCAACACCGTCCCTCCTTGCAGCCATGCTTGAGGCCCTTCAAAGTTGCTCACCTCTTGGGCATGATCTCCTTTTGCCATTTGATGCCCAATGTTGACCTAATTTCATCCCTCTAGTGGCTAGCTATCATGCTGATGACGCCCAATCTGCTATTGCTCTAGTGCACCCTCTATTGTGCTGTCGAACCCTGTCCAACGAACCGTGTCCAAACGGGCCTACCTTGCAAGATGCCTTACCTTGCAGAACCTCCTCCAATAGAAGAAATTGTGCCACATGGTCGCTTGCGAGCTCAAAGAGTCGAAATAGGACGTTTGGCTCACCAAGTACATAAATAAATTAGCGCTATGCTATGTTCAACACTCTACTTTTGTCTAGTGCTCTGCTTTTTTCTTGAAGGCCTGATTAGATAGAATTTGGATGTCGATGTTTTGTTCTTGTACAAGCAAAAGAGAGGCAACAAACATTTATAGGAATTGAGGGGTCAAGGCCATGCCACATCAACCACGCAGCCCTCTACTTGGAGCTCTCTCAAAGAATTCTTAAGACTTGTCGACAAGTGCAAGCCTTTTGTAACTGAATGCCACTTGAAGAATTCTTCTCGTGCTGACAAGAGGCACAAGCTTGTTAGTCAAGCTGATAGATGCATATGTGTCAAAACTACTCTGCAAATCACGCTCAATGGATATGTTAATTTTCTATTTGTCGTGTAGTATAACAAAGTATTCACGAAGTTCAATGCCATTCTCTTCAAGGATGTCAACAAACATTACCTACTTCTAACTCTTATGAGCGAGGGCAATGAGATGAACGCTATTAACACTTTATCAAAACAGGCAATGTTGGCTTCGAGCTCTATGCTCAAATTGACCCAATGCTGCATGTGCGGAGTGCGCTGCCATCAAGATCTGAGACCATGTAGACGTCACTATTTTTGCGCTCGAGGAAAGTAGGTATAATATCCTCATAATCAACTGAAGTGAACTACTTTTTGATGGGCAAGGTTTCCTGACATTGAGAGGGTAGCTCCACCATGGAAGGTCGTGATCCTGGTTTTAATTTTAAAGGGGGTTCAAAGGGCTTGCAGGTGCATGCCGAGCGTGTGAGACTGCAGCGCTGAACAATGAAGAAGCTTATAAAGTGTATGCAGGAAAAGCGATCCTGGTTTTAAATTTGAAGGGGGTTTAAAGGGATTGCGGGTGCATGCCGAGTGAATGAGGCTGCAGCCTGAACAACGGAGGAGCTGCTGATCTCAAATGTAACGTCCTAGGGCTTGCTGGCCGTGCAACATTTTGTATACATATCGATCAAGGCAGTGCCAAGCATAACAATTTTTTTTGACGGCCCAGAGCTTCCTAGCCCTGCCGCTGTTGAGCATATCCCGCAATCAGCATGTTCCAAGAAATGACATTCTTGACAGAAGCACTTTTTGTGTTTTCTCAAGCAAGTCACATCTGGCATACATGTCCATGAATGCAATGCCAAGCACGAAGCTCTTGTCTAACAATACCATTATTGCTCATATCGGAGTCCTACGTAGTGCCACATGCTTTCAAGATGCAAACAGAGGTGATTACATCAAGAGAAGTGCCCTGGCTTCGCATCCCAAAAGCAGCCAACCAGAGCTCCTATATCCCGCAATTAATGCATTTCAAGAGAAGACATTTCGGACATACATATCAACCAAGGCAGAGGCACATGCAATTAAGAGGAAAGCATAGATGATTGCATCTGGAGAGATGCCCTCGCTTCACATCTGTTGAAAACACCCCAAGCTTCCCGGACCTGCCACGTTTGACATACATGTTGGCCAAGGGAGTGCCAAGCATAGCTTTTTGTCGACAGCCCCTGACTAACACTATCATCGAGAGTTCTATTGCCCATCTCAACGTCTTTGAAATTGCCACATGCCTTCAAGATGCAAGTATAGATGATTGCATCTGGAGGGAGGCACTCGCTTCACGTCAGCTTAAAACAATCCACAGCTTCGTCTATAAGATGTTGACCAAGGTAATGCCAAGAACAACTCCTTTCGCTAACAGCCCCCTTGACTAACAATATCCTCATGAACTTGTTGCTCATATCAGATTCTTGCCCAGTGCACCATGCCTTAAAGTTGAAAGCATAGGTGATTGCATCTGGAGCGATATCCTTGCTTCGCATCTGCTGAAACCAGCCCAGCGTTTCCTGGCCAAACACATTTGGCATACATGTCGACCAAGGCAGTGCCAAGCATAATGTTTCTTCAGTCCCTGACTAACACAACTCTTCAGGCATTCGGCAAACGTTTCCTGCTTCATAAGTCTGCAGGTGTTATTCCCTCCAACCTGTTTGCTTGCTTTTGTGAAATCTCTTCTAGCATTTCTTCCTTCTTTATCTAGTATGCTGTGCTGCACATCTCCTACCCAAGCATGGCCACATTCTTGCAGACACACACCGAACCAACCACATCTACTGGCTTTTGCTCTGCAATAGCCTCCACCGCATTCACAAAGATTGCATCCGATGGCATGTCTGGCATCTCTGGTTTGTCAACCAATCAGACGACCAAGGTTTTGCGCTCGCAAGCTTTTGCCAGGCCCGTGGGTGTGTTGGGGCCGATTTCTTCTTTTTTCTTTGACCAAGTTTCGATAACATGCTTTTATTAACTGCTTCCTATATTGTGGATGGGCCACGTGGTCGGTTGTGGGTTCAAAGAGTCCAAAAAGGACCAATGGCTCACCAAGTAAAGAGCTATCCGAGAGAGAGAGAGAGAGCTTGCAGAACGTCGGAAGCAGTAGAGCGATGCGTTGATTGCGAAGTCTTGCACAACAAAAAGAAGATGAGGAGGAGGATCAGCGCCGGGGCGACCCTCATGATGATCAAAGGAGGTTTGCTCTTTTGCTTGCCTGCTGGGGTGAATAAATAGTAGAGCTATGGGAGTCAACAATACCCTACCTACCTGTCTGGCCTTCGTGTAGCCCGTGGCCTCACCGCTGTGGCTAGGCTCTGTGTGTGTGTGTGTGTGTGTGTGTGTGTGTGTGTGAATTTGCACACTTGTACGCCTACATACACACACAGACAAGTACCCATAGACACACACACACACACACACACACACACACACACACACATTGATGCACCTATGCAGTTTGACATGTGCATACATTTGCTCAAACATGGGTCAATCACATAGATGTGTGATCACGAGCAACTTAGAGGTCAAGAAACAACACGGTTTGCAATCCTGGGCAACCGTAAAAGATGAAGTCAGTAGCAGGAGATGAAGTCTCCCTCCTCAAAATGCACCGCTGTGGCTAGGTTCACCAGAAGCTGTGTCATATTTATGAGTTCAAGGGTGACGACTTTTCCTTAGGTATGTTGATGGACTGTCTCGAAAGCCGAGACACTTTTACTGGTTTTGTTTCATTCATTGGACTCATCTGCATATTGGGTTTACTCAAGTGCTTTTTATTGCAATTGTGATCACAGGATTGCCAACCTGCCTTTCATCTATCGCTAGATTCTACTGGAGCAACTGCTTGATACACTTGCAGTTTACAAGATTGGCAACATTTAGGATTGGTTTGTAGATGGGCTGGTTCCAACACCCACAATGAGAGGCATGTTGATTGAGGGAGAGGTGCTGTTGGCCAGCGTCTCATGCTGCAAGTGCATCTGTAGAAATGCCTCACTCCAGGGTACTGGTACTGACAGGCTTTTGCATTACTCCCTTTTCCTCTCACATCACTACAGATTTGTCAATGTGGATAAACTAATGGGAATATTGCATTTACGTAGACGCAAGAACAACTGCCTGCAAAGTGTCACATGCAAATTCAGCATGTGTCTAATTGTTTCTTTGTCTTGCGAAGGAGATTGGGCTTGTTGATTGGTACCAATGAAGCGGACTATGTTCGATTGATTGAAACATGACAGCATCGTATAGGGGCATTTAAGCATAGCTAGTTTTCGAGTCATGTCTGGATAGGCTACGGATTTGAGGCTGATGGATTATCGAAGCTCCTCAGGTATTGAAGCCGTCTTGCTGTGATGTCGGTGAAGATAGCAACACAGTGGAAGGTTCTTGTTGTAAGAGTCAATCAGGTAGCAATACATCTTTCAATATTATGAGAAGTATGTCATGACCTGGAACTCCAACTCTTGACGTCATTGCCCGCATACAAACACATTAAGCATTTATTCTTTACCAAATTCTAGCCCAAGTTATTATCTATCTAGGTGAGAGATCGGTCATCTCCATGTTCAATTACTGCCTCTTTAGCCGTCAATGCTTTGCAATTATAGAGTATCTGTCTTGTGGTAGTATTAAATCTGTTTTGTTTGGCGTCTCTTAATCGTGCACCTTCCCTTCGCAAAGGTTTCCTCTTTATAGAAGACACAGACCAGGTAGTAGACCTCAGCAAAGAATGCCAAGTGAAGATTTTTAACTTACTGTCCTATTCCAGCTTTCACTTATCACTCATCACTATCGACGCAATGTTGTCGACTACAAGTTCTGTTGTTTTGGATGCAGACTGAACCTTCCCTCCTCAACATATTTAAAAGACTAGGGCTACAGCTTTCTGATGTTCCAAATCACTCTGTGATGATGATGATGATGTGCAAACATTGTACACAGCACAAATGATTAATTTTCCGAGAGAATTGCATGAAGACAATTTTGATGTCGGCTCCAACTGAAAAAGGGAAGTTCAGTTCAAAACTTGTTTCCAATGTGGTGGAAGAAACCTTTACTTTTGTTTGCAAGCACACATGAGAGGATCATATTGCTGCTCTAAAGCAGTCAAATGATTCTTAAGCTTTTCTGCAGCCTGCCACACATCGCATACAAAGCATCTCTTCCAAGCACCCGCTGGATGGGGCACATGCTATCAATCGGTTCTTGGCCCTTTTAACCAGACCCAGATGACCAACAGCAAACAAACTGCATGGTATGTGAAAGTTTACCATCCTGCTGCATCTGTTGATGACCTTGCAATCAGGGCATTCCAGCAGAGGACATTGCATGGAAGAGGCTCTCCAAGACAATTGCGCATGGTGTTAAGGTGAGAGAACAAATATACTCCAACCTCGCCCATTTTGGGCATATCTAGACATCCATGAAGCATTTTCTGCAAGCACCCACAAGGCAGTGCCAGATAGTGTCCATACCTTCAATTCATTACATTCTGCTGATACATCTTATTGATTAATACTGCTGCGGTAATATAAGGCCACTTAAAACATGGGGGCCAATAGAGGGACATTCAATCTTGAATGATATGAATTACTTAATAGGAATGACAGTTTTCAATGAAGTTGATACAAAAAGATAGCTCATATTAAGCTCTTGCCATTCCCAATCATAATTCTCGTATTTTTTGGTGGTATTTTCCATTTACTTTGAAGGTGGCCTTGTTTTGGACCCCGGTCCCTTCACACTAGTGGGATGACAATAGCCTACCCCATCCATGTGCAAAATCCTCTAGGCTCGAAAGGTATGGCAGGTAAGGAGGAAAAAGCAAGGAATAGGCACCTAGAAGCCCAAGGGATGAGAACCTCCAGGCAGGAGCCCGAAACTGTAGTTTTAATGCTTCAAAAGAGACTTACCATTTGAACCGTGAAAAGGCCTCGCCCAAGAGAAGAAAACCTCAGAATCCTGGCCCATACAACGGACAAGGAGGACTAAAGAAAATCTCGAGGGGGATTCTCCAATCATGTTGCCAGCAAAAGCGCGCCCACCTTGGCCGATCGCTAAAGTGTGCACACAAAATGCTAGTTTGTTGGTTTGGGAGGGGGGTATCCCTCACCATTATATGGCACGGACATATGGTCTAGAGGGGATCTAGGGCCCAAATTTAGGGGGTTTGGGGGATGGGGGGGGGGGGGGGAAGGACTTTAACCTCAACCATTGGATCATTTAGTGAACTTGGGTGTGATCGCGTGCCATGCCAACATGGGCAGCGACATGCGCGAGTGTGAACTCGGAGCGCGATTTTCGCCCCGAATTCATCCTTAGTTCACCCCTAGCTCACCAGGCGATTGAACGGCTCAAATCAAAGCCGCTCTGCATCCCCAAAATTGGGCCTTATATCCCCCTTGGTGGACCCCGTGTGAGATAGTGATGGGGGGGGGGGGGGGGGGGTGCGGGGACATCGATATAGCATGCATGACACCAAAATACATAGTTGATAAAGAACCGTGGTAGCTGTAGTCTCAAAGGGAACACCTTAGGGGGATGGAAGAGAGCACAATGTGTTCCAAGAAGCTCCAAAAAAGCGGTCTGGGACAATAAGCAAGAAAGTGTTCCATGAGGATGCCAACTTTGACTTCTCTCAACTTGTCTTGTCGATTGGATTCGGTTGTGCCTTAGACTGTTGTAACCACCCCCTGGTCGGATGACTCACTCGAAATATGAAAACAAAATAGAGAGAGATCACACATTGCACTCGTAAACCACAAGGTAGAGAATTCCTCTTCAGAGAGTATTGGCCCTCAAGTCGAGCGTCCTTGGTGGTATATCTTATTAATTTATGAACGTTCAAGTTATAAATGTTCTCTGTGAGGCCATTCGTACAATTTTTCTTACAATTGGGGTCATGCCTTCTACTTCATAACCCAAAAACACAAGTTAGTTTTACATGGTGTGCTAAAGCACAAAGAGTAACCTGCTTCAATTAACTGGCGTCTAAAAGCTTCCTAGCATTGTAATTACCCGTCAGTAATTTCTTCGGCTTGTGTCATGTTTTGCGGGCACTCAAGCTCTACTTTTGGTCTTCAATTTTGTGGCTGCCTCTACAACTCTATCGGCTATTGCACCTCGTGTTCCCTTTGCAGCTTCATCATATGGAGAGAAGTAAGCAGGTTTTCACATACCCTCTAAAGTGCAGAGGAAGTGTTGATGGTGATAGCTTAGGATTAATGCTTACTATGTATACAAGGTTCCTTTTACTTCCGTGAGAGAGATATGAAAGAGAGAGAAGAGACAAAGAAGACTAACACGATATGGGGTCCCAAAACTCCCTCCAAGGGCCCCCCACTCTATTGCTAGAGTTGTAGAGTGGTATTTGCTTTACATTGCACAAATGTTGATACAATGGATCTTGCACTAGATGCTTGGACTCACGGTATGGAGAGGCTAAGGGCTGAAATCTGTTGATGCAAAAACGCAAGGGATGCTAGTTGACATGAGGCAACTGGTTAAAGTTTGCTAACGCTAGGGTGCTGGAGGTTCTGGCGATGGTGAGGTTGATCTGCTGGCTGAAAATGCATGTGTATTTGCTACACTCAGGGCGCCATGCCGATGGAGAAACGTTGATGGGAGGAAACTCCAGAGAGTAGATGCTGGAAAATGCTATAGATGCTGAGTACTATGGGCTCTTGATTGCCCATGTTGGCTATTGATGATTTGATGGATATGGGGTAAACTATATAGCCTTTTCAAATGAGATCGAGCAGTAGCTTTGATAGGAGCCCCCCTGACATGGTCACCTACTATTAATATTGATATTATTAACAAGAGGTGCTTCACATGCTATAAACTACCTAGGGAATGATGGAAATCTACTTCGGCTCCATGAATTAAGCTTCGTCTACAATCTTGGGTTATTCATGAAACTCCACAATTTACAAGCAAACATCAAATGATTTTCTCATTGCATTGTTTTCAAAAATCTCAATATCTCTTTGCACAAAGATGCCCTCAAGATTTCAAATGACTGTTTTCAATGGTCAATTTTAACCCCTTTGTAACAATCTACAGTGCAACAAAAGGGAAAATTTTCACTTCGAATCAATCATCTTCAACCTCATTCCCTTGTTGTTGACCAATCGACAGCATGCGAGATGTTTATTAGTTTTTTTTTCCCGGTGCAGGTGGATCCTAGTGAGGGGATGGTGTTCCTTAAGTTTTGTATTATTTTGGTATGATTCGGCGAGTTTCCTTTCGTTTGTGTGTCTGTGGGTTCGGTGGTGTAGTTGAGAGCTATGAGATTCTTGATTTTAGTTTAGTTGGTCTTCCAAAGTTTTGTATGTGTGGGATGGTCTCAGCCTCACAAGCTATAGAGATTGCCTATGTGCGCCTATCGTGTCATATGTGTCCTCGATTGACATTATGTTGATCTAGGTAGTGTTGCATGCACTTTATAGGTGGTGTGATTCGCTCACGCAACATTGGCGCCGCTGCCAGGGACACTAGGACTTAAGTAGGTAATCCTACTAGCACTCATGTGATAGTTGAATGCTTTAGTTTTGACTAAAGAGAGCATTTTTCTTAAACGGATCCAGAAGAGGATATTTTGAGATCAAGTGGACAGCCACGAAGTGTGTGTCTTGCCGAGGGTCTACGACTAGATAGATTTAGTTAGGGTTTGTAGTATTAGTTGTAGATTAGAGTAGTTGTTGGTGGTCGAGTGATTTATAAGGTGATAAAAGTGTTTGAGAGCCCATGTGTGGCAGTGAAACGTTTTTCTATTCATAAATGAAAAACCCCATATGATGAGTAGGAGTAGTTTTAGGTAAGTGATCTGATTTGGATCTATAGCTATTCACCATTGATTTATTTGTTGAAGTGCTTGTTTGCATCTAAAATCTCTAAAAAGTTGATTTTTTGGGTAAAAATGCAATAAACAAGTTTTAGTAGATAATTGTACATGGTTGAATGATGATGGGCATAAAAGAAAACATATGCAAGAGATCTGGATGAGAAAATTGCAATTTTGCAACTCTAGACATCATACACGTATGAAGTCATAAGGCCTAGCAGGAGACCAAATTTGACAAAACAGACTACACCAGACTATTCAAAAGGGGTGTTTTACCCAAAAGACAAAAGTCAGAGTCTCGAAAATGAAAAAACAGGGAACTTGTGATGCTGAGCATATTTTTGCATGAAATTGGTAGAAGTGCTTGAAAACCAGTTCTGGAGAATTGTGGATGATTGTGAATGAATCCCGGACAAAAATTCATCAGTAGACATCATACGTGCATGATATCTGAAGGGTGAATCTAACATCCAAAATGAACCTTTGACTTTATACCCACATCCTACATGTTGTGTTGAGCACATATATCATATTTCATTGCATTTGTAGCACTCGGACATCATACGCGTATGATGTCTCAAGAAGCACCTAGAAACCAAATTTGACAAATCTGACTACACTACAATGTTCAAAAGGGGTGTTTTACCCTAGGTACACCCTGAAACTAGAATTTTGATTTACATTTGCTGCTTAAAACAGAAAATCCGGGAAAGATTGAAAATTGGAAAATTGCCTTGTTTGACCTTGAAAAGGTACAAAAACTCCTGAAAGGGCTTAAAATCTAGTAAGGAGACCATAAAGACCAGTTTGGGCTTGGCTGGAGCTGCAAATTCATCAAGATACATCATATGCATATGAAGACTCCTAGGTTAATTTTTGAACAAAACCGACCATTTATCACTATAGGTGTGCTTTGACACATTGTTTTGAGCATCCTCACCAACTTTGAATCATTTTGGGCATCTTTCTTGAGAGAAAAGTTTGATTTTGCACTTCATGGAAGGTGACAAATAAAAATTGTGTTCTGAAAGAAATTTTGAGCTTTAAACTTTGCTGTGATCACATATTCTTGTTGCTTATGATAAGAGGACCTAAGGTAAAGACAGTTCCAAAATCTGAGCACATAGACATCATACGCGTATGATGTCTCAAGTAAAGATCTGAAAGTCCAATTGCACTTTTGACCACACACGAGGTTTGGAAATGATGATTTAAGCTTGTTTGCAAAATTTCATCTCATTTGGGCACATACCTTTGAATTTATAAAGGTTCTTGCAATTCCAAGAAGGTAATAGTGAAAAATAGTGATTTTGTGTATTTTTAACATCCAAGATTTTTTGTGAGCACATATTCTTGCTATTTTCATCAAGGAATACCTTGGCTAGAATCAAAAGTGAAATATGAGACAAAAGAAATCATATACGTATGATTTTTGTGTCAAAACCTTGGTCAAATCAAACATCTGAGTATACCCTAGTGTCCTAAAGCATAAAAGAAGTCCCTAGCCAAAATTTCATTGCATTTGGAGCACATTAGGGCTAAAAAGTGCCAAAAGAAGGAAATTGGGCAAGGTTCATGCTTGTATCGACCATAATTTGCACAAAAAGTGTTGAAAGTGAATTCTGAAAGTTGTTGAGAGTTGCTTGAGTGATAAAGAGTCGTTGGGATAAAATTCACTTCATTTTTCCACAAAAGACATCATACACGTATGATGTCTCAAGTCCCAAATTAGAGTCCAAAACTTACATCTAAGCTTACAAAAGTGTTTGCCACCACAAAATGGGCCTAGAGACCAAGTTTCATTAACGTTGGATCACTTTTGGCTTAGCTAACCTCCCAGGGAAGTTGCAAGCAACCAAACAAAAAAAGAGTAATAGGCCTGACTAAATGTTTCAGAATCACAAACTGAGACTTGGGGTGGTTAGAGTACATCAAGCAGAGTCTATAATTAAAATTTGAAGCAATTTTGAGTCAAGAGACATCATACGCGTATAAAGACTTCGTTCCGAGCATAGGTTTGACTAGTCAAAGGACTTCCTTTTGACCCTAGAATCCCAAATATCATTTCAAAACAAAATTTGGACACCCATAAGTGGACCAAAGCATGTATCCAGTGTTGAAACTTTGAAATCACCAGAATTGACCTACAGGAAGATTGAATGCGATAGAAGACTCTTTTGGCCATAACTAGAGCTCTCGGTATTGGATTAAGAAACTTTTTTTATCAAAATGAAGCTCTAGAGTAGCTCTACAATATTTAGTGCAGCCCTTGAACAACAATCAAAATCCCTTTGAGTCAGTTGTTGTTGGTCAATGTTCAAAAAAACATCGTTTAAGGCCTCAAAATGCATCTAGAAGTTAGGATTGTCTAAAAGTGACAGTTTGAGAGAATTGTGAAGAATCGGCCATGGTTTTGGACATAGTCTTGACTTTTTCCTTGTTCAGAGAGTTTGGATGACAGATTATGAGAGTGAAGGATTGTATAGATACATTGATGGCAGTGACGTCAACCTTTATAGGTGCTTAGAGCCATACCCAGAAGAGCTGACGGATTACAAGCTCTTATATGTCTATACATAAGGGGTCGACTCTCAATGGAAATCTATAGCTGTTGACAAGTATGGACGAGAATACAGATCTATAGAAAGCGCAAATCCACATATTGCATTACAAATAGGTGGACATTTGGTCAATGAAGGACCACAAATACCTCCACCAGACGACACGAGAATTCCTACGAGAATTCCAAAAAGGGAACCACTAGGATTCCCTCCTAGAGCACTAACAAGACATGAAATTGCTAGAAAAATAGGATAAAAGCACATACGGAACGAGAGCAAAAATTTGTAGCTGAGGAGCTTACCCAGGCTAAAGAAAAGATAAGACAACATGAGGAAAGGGTTGCACCTCCTATTACACGGATGTCTCAACCTCCAGAAGAACCATCCAGGAAAGAGAAACCAAGAAGCGCTAGTTCAGAAGGATCATTGTTGGTCGAGAAGGTTAATGAGCCATTAGATGCCCTCTTGAAAGCCTACAAAGTGTGGCTCAAAAACAACCAAACCCAAGAACAGAGGTGGATGACATATCCTAATGTGGAACTAGAAAAGCAAAGGCTTGAAATATGCCAGGAAATGATCCAAACACTAGAACCACCAGCTGGAAAAATTGAGGATGTGATCCTTGTCCCACCTACACCAATGATCCGACCAAACCAAGAATGAATAGATCCATATCTCACTCATGATCACTCAAGGACCTAGCATTAGAACCAAGGATAGTGTTGAATACCACGTATAACTCTTCCGAGGGATTTCACCTAGTTATACCAAAGGGTTGTAGAGAAATAGATGGTCTTGACAAATTGTGGAAACAAGTCAGAGAGGCCAATGAAGCTAGTGAGCTAAGCAGACAAGTAAACCAGATTGGTGATGGAAGAGGAGTGTTTCTTCCACCTGGATCTCAAGTGAATCTAGACGTGCAATCGTATTGGGGGGACCAAGGATCTATACAATCTATGGAGAGTCAACCCCATTCACTAAGAACACTACCGTCCTATATGGAAGAGCATGAGGCTAAGTTAGATGTTATTGAAGTCCCATCACATATACTCTCTTCCAAGAAAGTCATTGACTGTAAAGGGCTGACAGACATTTTGTCGACACATGTGACCTGTACGATAACATTAGACGAGTTTTTTAAAATAAGACCAAACATGTGGACTACTATGGGTAAATGTCTAGAGAAATTTGATGTGAAAGACCCAACAACTCGGATACAAGAAGGGATCAAAGAACTTGAAATGCCTCAGCTAAACACTAGGTCAATGCCATTAAACAAGGTAGGTGAGCATTGTGAAGGTGAGGATGGTACCACAACCGTCCCTGTGGAGTTCCAAAGTGTCTCCACCATGGAGGTGTTGCCATCTCAACAAAAGAGATCTGGAAACAATGCGAAAAACCAACACTAAAGGCTACTGGGATGAAACTGCAGCTTGCAGACAGACACATGGAAAAGCCCCTAGGACTGCTAGAAAAATTAGTTGTTACTTCTTGTGGCATTGAATATGAACACACTTTTTCTATTGTTGACTTTGGCAAGAAGAACAACTATGACATAATTCTAGGAAGACCATTCATGCGACGATTGGAAATGGTCCAAGGTTGGGGTTATGACCATATCTACCTAAGACATATAGAAACCACAACAAGGATAAACTTGAAAGACCATAGCTACAGGGATGTGACGAGAACACCGGTTGAAGAATTTGATTCCGCTATGAAAGCACGATTAGAACTTCCAGCATGGTTGGGTAAGCCTAAAGAGTTGTGAATGTGTGGAGCTTTGCAATGCCAAAGCTTGAAACGAGAGGAGTGTATTTTAGAAAGGGTGATCAAAGATAAGGACTATATATCTTAGGACCATTTCCTGAAGAAGCATTAGAGCCACTAGAATGGGAACATATGTTGGCTACTTTGGATGTATGCGCTATTCAAGATGGTCCAACAACAAAGTTTTGTGATAAGATGGCTTTGATGTCGTTCCTTGTTTGCAGTGAGTATGATCTAGGAAAACGAAGAGAACCAGGCATCAACAAGTTCTCGAGATGAAGAGCAAACAAAGGAATGTCAAAAATCAAAAGACAAAGAAGAAGACCAATTCTATGAATCCGTAGAACACTTGGAGCTTCAAGAAGATGTTGACAATGGAAATCTGGACAACCTAGTAGGGGACATGAATGACACTTTGTTGTGAGAGAAAATCACGACACCATAAAGTGCATGCAACACAACCTAGATCAACATAATGTCAATCAAGGACACAGATGACATGATAGGTGCATGGAGGCAATCTCTTTAGCTTGTCAAGTTGAGACCATCCCACACATATAACACTCTGGAAAGCTAGCTAAACCACAGTCATGAATCTCACTACTCTCAACTACATCACCCAGCCACATACACACAAACTGAAGAAAACTCACTAAACCATACCAAAACCACGATTTTAATGACTACTTGCACGTAGAAAACATACATTGTTTGTTATACTTACGGCCACAAATAGCTCGTAGATGTACGACCGCGTTTGCTCCATCTCGCATGGAATGATTGGCATTGATGCATAGCTCTTGCTGAGCCTAGCGCGATGGTGCAATCGGATATCCAATGTGATGAACAAGCGGGGAGTAGCCCCAATATGAAGCTCACGCTCTCTCTCTTTCTCTCTCGCACATAGTCGATGGTAGCTTAAAACTTGATTATGATAAAATTTCACTTTACAAAATGATCTAGGTACCTTCTATACTAAGGCTACCATAGGTTAAACCAAAAATAGAGTTCAAGGGGTAAAATGGCTTTGTATGTACAATCTAGAAGTGTCATTGCACCCCGGATTCTGCAACTAGACTAACTACTCATTACAAATAATTTTTTTGACCATAATCCATAGCATTTCATAGCTCTTAAAAAATAAGGCTTTGTTGAGTTATGTCGTGTTGTTGACCCACAGCAATGGCGCCAATGTTGTGGGATTGAATCACACCACCCATAAAGTGCATGCGACACAACCTAGAGCAACATAATGTCAATCGAGGACACATATGACACGATAGGTGCACAGAGGCAATCTCTTTAGCTTGTCAAGTTGAGACCATCCCACGCATACAACACTCTAGAAGGCTAACTAAACCACAGTCACGAATCTCACTGCTCTTAACTACACCACCCAGCCACATACACACAAACAGAAGGAAACTCATTAAACCATACCAAAATCGTATGAAACTTAAGGAACACCATCCCCTCACTAGGATACACATGTCCAAAAGCGTCTACACTCAAAATCCTCACTTTGGACCCATCTGCAAAAAACGTGTATGAAGACAGAGCCAAATTTCAAAAGTGCCTAAAGCTAAAGTCTATGAGTACCTATGTGTAGATTATGTCGACACGATTCTAATGACTACTTGCACGTAGAAAATAGACATTGTTTGTTATACTTACGGCCACAAATAGCTTGTAGATGTGCAAGCACATTTGCTCCATCTCACGTGGACTGCTTGGCATTGATGCATAGCTCTTGCCGAGCCTAGGTCAATGGTGTAGTTGGATCTCCATGTGATGAACAAGCGGGCAGTAGCGCCAAGATGAATCTCACACTCTCACTCTTTCTCTCTCTCACACACAGTCGACGGAAGCTTAAAACTTGATTATGATAAAAGTTCTCTTTACAAAATGACCTAGGTACTTCTATACTAAGGCTACCATAGGTTAAACCTAAAATAGAGTTCAAGGGGTAAAATGGCTTTGTATGTACAATTTGGAAATTCCATTGCACCCCGGCTTCTGCAACTAGACTAACTACTCATTACAAATGATGTTTTTAACCATAATCTGTAGCATTTCATAACTCTCAAAAAATAAGGCTTTGTTCAGTTATGTCGTGTTGTTGACCCACAGGTCAACACCCCCACCCTCCAAATTCATGTCGTCCCTAACATGACCTGGTTGTCAAAGTCGGTGTGGTCTTTGTTGTCGTTCTTGCTTTCTTGTGCTCCATTGCTTGTACTTTTGTCAAACCACAACAATAACTATGATCCATGAAAATAATAATGGATGACGAACTTTATGTCCTTCACATCCATGCCCTGAGCTGCAATATATGTTGTTTTCATTATATGGCTAGAGAAAGCTCCATCCATCACTTGCTCTAGCAAAACTATCAAGTCCGAGTATTTGTGATTCCCAGAAACAACTTCTACAATCTATAGAATTGAATGATTGGCTTTCAGATCTTGTGAGCCAATGACTTCTTTAGGCCAAGCTGCACTCCAATGAAAAATCTATCTGTCAGGTGGAATGTGGGAGATAATTTTTCTAATTTGAGGTTCAAAAGCCTTGTCTAGCATTCGATCGGTCTTATCAAGGACAAGATCCGTGACCCTGCAAAGTTTGGTTTGTCTACCACTTGTGTTTGCTCTTCTTCGTGGGTGACTCCTTTGTTCCTGCATCAAGGTGATCAAAGTTGCATTTGTTACTCTTAGATTTTGTGTGATGTGTAAATCATTATACTGCTTCTACTTGATACATGACTTAATTAAAGCTTGAAAAACCGCAGCTAATTTCCCAAGTTAGTAACTTTCATCAAAAGGGCCTTACCTGACATCATTCCCGATAGATGACCATCGATGAGCTATGTGCGCGTATGTCGCATGTGTCAATGCAAGGAACTTGCCGATACATTGTGTGCGAGCCAAAAATGGCTCCAAGCACACAACAAGCCTTAACTAGTAAGCTCAAAGATGGCGTTGGTGTGTCACTCACCGCTCTACGCTTCCTGTCGTGGAGGATTCCTCACTGCGAAGAAGAGGGAGATGCCTCTATGCCGCGCTCAACCGCCTCGCCGCCGTTGTGCCGCCACAATGCTTGATCGCACACATTCTCTCTCTCTCTCTCTCTCACGCACACACACACACACACACACACACACACAAGGAGATGAAGAAGAAGAAGATGGAGATGGAGCAAAAGCACTCTTCAATTGCACAAATGAGAGAATGAGTGAATTTTAGGTCTAGTTGACTTTTATATGAGCTCGCCCCATTCACACTTGGGCGCCCATGCTTAGCCAACTAATCCCTTGAATGTTCCAGTTAGAATGCGCCTCTCATCGGCGATCACTCTTACTCTTTTCCTATTGGACCGACAAGCCCGGTACCTGACTCTACCAAATAAATAATACAATGTCCGTCGTAGGTGATAGGAATGTGCATGAGGGTTAACATGCCCCCCTTCCTGATGTAGATTCCGTCCTCAGAAGCTATTGAGTTGAAGCTCATTTGTCGAGGTGAAAGAGCTTTTGAGATGAATGTCCTTAGCCTCCTTCAGTCACTGCAAAATCAAACAACATTGGCACAGTAATTGCATTCTCATAAGCAATTAAAAATCATATGCAGTTGTAGGCAGACAATTTGATTGGTAACAGAATTTTAAACCATTTGTTAGCAATAAACATTAAATTGCAATATAATCAAACGCATAAACAACTATAAAGGTAAAAAATTAAACAAGTTTGGGGTCGCTAATTTAATGATTGAAAGGCACTAAAGATCGACTATTAATACCATGGGTAAGCTTCTCAATTTTCTCTGGTCAATTAAGTTGTTTAATCGCGAGAGCCAAGTATTTCATGTTCGAGGGCTGACTAGAGGCTATACCTAGAAGACCTTGTAGTTAAGCTACGATAAAAGGAATTTCTCATGAAATCATCGCCTAACTGATTTCTTTTTCTTTGACCCCCCAAAGTCTTTTCACAGTGATTCAATTTTGATGTGTGTGCTTATTTTGTATGCCTTGGGTTTTTTGCTTTTCAAGGAAAAGCGTCCACATTGGGAACCTCTAGGGCTCTAGTACCATAGGTGATACATGTGAGTGAAGTACCCAATCAAGCTGAGATTTCTCTTCCAGCTTAAGATTTTACATTGTGGCACTTTGATTTTTTGTTTGTTTGTGTTCAACATTTTAATTTTGTAACTTTGGGGGGTCATATAACATTCTTACCCTCCCCAGGCTCATCACACTAGTAAACTCCCTTTATAATGCTTAAGCTAAAGGTCAATAGGGACTAAGCCCACTAGAAAGCCCTGGTACATTTCACACAATCCTACCTACATCGGATTAAGAACCTAAGTAACCATTAATTATTAGGAAGGCATTCCCCATGGTATTAAGAGAAGATCTCTAACACCTAACTTGGTCAAACTAGCTTAGTCAGACTGCTTGATTTTTAAACCTAGACAAGTGATTATGAAAAAAATTACATTGAATTTAATGTTTGGTACTAAGCAAATGTGGTGGATATTATGCTACCAATCACAATTAAAGCATACAAACATGGATGCAAAAAGATAAGGGGCAATGCTAATGGACAAGAAACACCTGTTTGTGTCGATTCGCGCTTGATTTTAAAAGTGGATGAGAGAAATATTCTATGAAGTTCCAAATCCTAACCACAGCAACACGTTCCTGTACACACGAGGAAACACAAAGAATACCTGTAGGAGGCATATCAGTGGGAAAAAGGAACTTTGCTAATCACTCAACTCTAAGACAGAAACACTCCTATTGTACTAATCTTACCTACCCTCCATCACGCGAGTGATGAGGATCAAAGGTGTTTTATGACATAGGTTTCTGTTTCAATGTTTCGGATGTGAATGTGTAGGTCTGGGTCAATGTTTTGACTTTTATTGTGCATACTCGTTTGCTAATTGCTCTTGCTCTTTATTTTTATTTTTTTTTGTGAGTATAAGGCTTTATATGTACATTCCCTAAGATTGGGAGATTGAGAGGTCAGGGAGGAAGGTTGAGAGGGGCGTGAGTGAATGTTGACTGTCAGCAAACACTCCCCCCTTCCTTGGGTAGGTCATACCGTTTGAAATGTGCTTGTCACCCTTTGAAACCAATTGTTCCAGTTGGTAATAGGTGAGGATTTTTTCCAGTAGTTTTCTATTACCTTAGGTGCCTCATCAAGTTGCAAGGGTGGTAAGGTACTCTCCCAGGATTGAACTTGAAGTGGTTCATCAGGTGATTCTTGAACAGTGGGAGGTGTGGATTCTTTTGTAGCTTCATGGAGGTCCACTACTGTATGTGGAGGTTGTGGAGAAGCTTTTACCTCTATGGATGCATTACATGAGGAGCCAGAAGCTTCATGGGACTCCCCCCTTCCTGAGCTAGGTGGAACAAATCGTTCTTTCTTTGGTACCCTAACTAGCTCTGGAGTGGGTGTGTAGGATTCTGGGATTTTTTTCTTTCTGCGATCGTCAATTTGTTTTGGAGCCGCAGGATTGGGTGCACATGGGTCAGGTGACAGGTAAGAAGCCTTGGGCTTCTAATAGTCGTTTAGGAATCCATCGCAACATTTTCCTACTTTTCTTGGAGCGAGTGGTACGTTTCTTACAAGGTGTCTGTATTTTAGCATCAGCCATGATCTTCACCAGTCCCTATGTTGGTCTTTGAACTGGGGTCTGACTTCGCTACTTTTTGCGATCTTTTTCTTCGTGTTTTCTTCTTTTTCTGAGATTGGGAAATTGATGTCGTGTCTCTTTCCTCAAGAATATGATTTTGTTTTTGGAGCATCGGTCATGTGAGTACGTTTACTAGTACCACAGGTGTACTTTGTGATGGCTCCTCGGTAACTTCAATCAAGTTTAATGGCGTGATCTTCGGTGCATTTGGATTATTTGGACATTAGGCAATCAAATGATCTATGCCACATCGATTACACATGAGTATCGGCATTGTAGACGTGCTCGCTTGATTGGTTTGCATTAGTGTGGCGTTCTTCTGTAGCCTAATAGGACACTCAGCTACACGATGTGGACCTCCACACTCATAGCATTGAAGAGGTGGTCTCTTAGCACTGTAATTGATATTTTGGCCTCTTGCCGCAAGAGCAGCTACTTGATATACAGGTTCGACTTGTCCCCAATAGTCCTCCATGTAGTATTGTGGACTTTCTTCAAGCACATCCATCCCATAGGCAGTATTAGGGTCCATATCTTCCTCACAGCCTTCCAAACAAGCAATAGATGACTCACAACCCACTTGATTCACAGAAGTGATTCTCGGATGTGGTGGTTGCGGTCCTAGTACTGGAGGCAGTAAAGGTGTTGTTTGAACAACATTTTGGGCCCTAGGGACCATGTCTTGTGCTGTTTGTTCAAGAGGTGGGGCTGGCATCAATGCAGGCACTCGAGGTGTGTCTATCCATTCTAAGGTTGGTCTATTGACCATCGTGCGCTTAAATACTATGCAATCCTTAGCTTGATGACCATACCTCCCACAGGCATTGCAGTTCCCATTGAATTTTACTCTAAAAGTAGGGCATTCACTGGTACTATGCGGTCCATAGCATACTGAGCACCATTGTTGCTCCCTTCTTGGATACATATGATTGTTTTACGGAGCACGATTGTCTCTAAGACTCTCTTGAATAGCCTTGGCGAGATCTGCCAAAGTCATCTCAAATATCTTTGGCTCCTTAGCAATAGGCTTTAGGGTCATTGATTGATGCCTTGATGCTTGCGAGCTAATAGATTTAGACTCAACAGACACTCTTTCTCCTTGAATCATTAAATTATCCTCCAATTGGATCGCATTGGTGGTGACTGCTTCCCAAGTGGTGATACCTCTAATGACTGGGCCATTGTAGATATCCTCATGCTGTAACCCCCTAATGAATCTATCAAGCAATTGGTTATTGTTGAAGCGTTCATTTCGATTACAACGAGAATTCAAATGCTTCAAGCGACTTATAAAGTCTCTCACTGACTCTCCTTCCTCTCGTTGGGCTTTCTGGAGATGAGAGGCTACACCCCAAAGCACTCCCTCTCGTATGTATTCTTTCAAGAACAGTCTCGTAAGAGTAGGGTAAATCGTTTTTTCTTCCACCCTTACGGCTCTATACCAATCCCCTGCCTTCCCACTTAAGGTTAGGCTTAAAGCATTACTCTTATGCAAGTCATTGTGTTCTCCTAGAGAATTGCATATTTGTTCAAACACTTCGATATGCTTTCTCACATCCCCGCCTCCACAAATTTTTTGTGTGAGCTTGGCTATTTGTACTACCTTACTTCTAGGCTCTCTATCAGGTGTGTTACGCATATTCTCAGCAATAGATCAACCAATAGCTCGAGCAAATGTTGACAAGTCACCTAAGTGAGCAGGCACATTGGGTGGAGGTGCTCCAGAGACTACATGTGGAGTAGGTATTGGCATTGGGCTTGGTGCATAGAAAGCCCTTGGGTTCTACGTTGGGTACGATGTTGTGCCATGTGGTGGCCCAAAGTTCATATATGTGGCCCTAGGCATAGCAGATGTCTTATGTGACATGCTAATGCTAGCCGGTATAGTCCCATGGAAATAAGAACTTGGGTGTTGTGGTTGTGGAGCATAAGTAGTTGAAACAATGGGAGGGGTAGGGACTACATGAGTGCGATGACCCATAGGTGCATACAATTGGTACACACTTGTAGGTACTGTTGCAGGAATTGAGTTACCATGTAGTGGTGCTTTACTAACAAATGAGTTCCATGGCGTGTTTCTTGGCATGTCCATCATTGGAGTAGGCATGGTAGCCGTGGTGTCATCAAGGGAAAGATGAGATAGACTTGGAAAGGTAAAGTTATCATTTGTGGGATCACATTGCACCGAGACCCCTGGCAAAACAACATATGGGGGATCCATCGGACTTACCGAGGGAGTCTCCATTTGCGATAAGGTCGGTTCTTTAGACTTTCCTGTATCTAAGAATCTCATGAGACCCGTTGAAGGCATGTTGATCCCCTTGTTCTGTCTCTCTAACTCAATGACCCTATGGATGACCTCACAAACTCTTTGTTGTTGATCCTCCACACTAGTAGCACCCATTGTGGATTGTAGGACATGTAACCAACCCACGTGATAGGTGTGACGTGTGTATAGGTCTGTCAGAGTTTCTGTTTGTAGTTCGTACTCCCAGTTCTCATTTAAGAACACTCCATCTAGGATTGAGGTGCTAGGGGTGTCCTTTGAGCTAGATGCAATGTTGCTTTCTAGGGGTTGGCCCTTAGTAATTGCTAAGTCAGGAGCACTCCATTGCTCTCTTAGCAAGGATATTGACATAGGGGCTTTTGATTTTAACTTTCTTGGTTGCTCCGCCTTCCGTAAGCTCTCGACTTCCTTTTCTCTCACTGCAAGGATATATTGCTCAACCTCTTGCACTTTGGCAAGGCTTCTACCATCGTGTAATATGACCTCGGAGGGAAATAACTCTGAAGAGTCAGGAGGTGCAGTGAATGAATTATTCATGTGCACATTCTCTAAGGGCATAGGGTCTACGTTGGTCATGAATGGAGAATTTACTTCCCCACCCCCCTCATTTAAATCATTAGCTCCATGTTCGGAGCGAGTGGCTCTACTATAGGTTTCCTTCAAGCGGCTAAGCACGCTCGGCCCAGACCATGGGCCCATGGCATGCATGTCTTAACTTGAGCTATCAGGATTAGGCATTGGTAAACCCTCCATGATGTTGTAGTCAGAGGAAGAGTCACTAGGCGCTATATTCGGGTCTTGGTTTGTACTACCTTGGGTCCCCGCCGAGGGTCCGGAACCTGAAGTAGGTGGATAATGAGAACTCGCGTAAGTCGAAATTCTCTCTAGTTGCTCCGTCTCTAGCACACGACCAGAGCGGAGATGCATGTGACTTTGGCACCCTACAAGCGTCAGCGAATAACCTCGAAGGTTAATCGCTTACTTTTTTAAGCGTCCGTTTTCACTCGTGTTTTTTACGTTTTTAATGTTTTTTAATGATTGATTTTTTTTATTAAAGTGTGTGATAGCTCAAAACGAGAATATCACTCAGAGGGTCGCGGTGTGCTTTACAGCACAACGTTCGGTCACCTGAAGCTCCGTTGGTCCTCAAAAAAGCCAATTTTTAGCTACGTGTGAAGCTAAAACACGTAATTTTAAAGGACGACTAAGGCCTAAGCCTGAGCGTGAGCTTGGGCTTGGGTCTGGGAGATATTCCCGATCCTGGTCCTACCTTTAAATTATTTTTTAAAGAATAAGATCACCGCGGCCCGCGCGAGAGCACACACACACTCTACCTACCTACTTCCAACTAATACACCTACTATTAGACACTAACACACTCTATTAGCTCTCACATATCTACTTCTTACTTACTATACATTACATTACACAGAACTAACACCTTACACAGAGAAAAAACACAGTACCTTTGAAAACTCCATTAACAAAAAAAAATACACAGTAGCAACACAAAATCCTTCTTCTCAACACACACACCCTCCTTCCTTACCTTTCCTACAATTGAATTGCACCAAAAAAGAAGCACAGAGTGCCATTCAAGCTTAGTGTATGGCATTCCCCGGCAACGACGCCAAAACTGTGCGTGTATGTCGCACGTGTCAATGCAAGGAACTTGCCGATACACTGTGTGCGAGCCACAAATGGCTCCAATCACACAACAAGCCTAAACTAGTAATCTCAAAGATGGCGTTGGTGTGTCACTCACCGCTCTACGCTTCCTGTCGTGGAGGATTCCTCGCCGCGAAGAAGAGGGAGACGCCGCTACGCCACGCTCAACTGCCTCGCCGCCGTTGTGCCGCCGCAATGCTCGATCACTCTCTCTCTCTCTCTCTCACACACACACACACACACACACACACACACACACACACACACACACACTCACACACACACACACACACACACACACACACACACACATACACACACAGGGAGATGAAGAAGAAGAAGATAGATATGGAGCAAGAGCACTCTTCAATTGCACAAATGAGAGAATGAGTGAATTTTAGGTTTAGTAGACTTTTATATGAGCTCGCCCCATTCACACTTGGGCGCCCATGCTTAGCCAACTAATCCCTTGAATGTTCCAGTTAGAGTGCACCTCTCATCGGCGATCACTCTTTCCCTTTTCATATTGCACCGACAAGCCCGGTATCTGACTCTACCAAATATATAATACAATGTGCGTCGTAGGTGATAGGAATGTGTGTGAGGGTTAACAAGCTATCATTGTCCATTTGTCCCCAAAACTCATATACATGATTTACAGGGTATGTAGATGGATATCATGGATTTAGATTTGAAAAAATGCAGCTTTGTCTAGGGGTTATACTTTTTTTTTGTAAACCCTTAGCTTGTGTTCTCTATTCATAGCCTCCTGACAAAGTTTGGCTTGATTTGGACTTGTATTTGGCACTTTTTTGGATGTCAATCTATAGAATGATTGATGGGCATCTCTACACCTTCTGGCTGCCAATTAATGTAGAACTAATGATGATGACTAAAATTTGGCTTGACCCTTGGTTTCTCTTGCAGACATCTATCGCGATAGATGACTGAACTGTCATCTCTGCCCCTTTTGTTCTTGTCAATATTGTTAGTCCCTTTTGTTTGTTAGGCTTCATTAGTCACATACAAGATAGAAGATTTACTGTATAAAGATCTATTTCCTGTATACGACCTTGTAGTCGTGTGAAGTGTATGATAGGCAACTTTACACTTGATGGGTGCTTTTCTTTAGTCACAGTCTCTGTCCTTGTATGCCATCTCGGAGTTTTATGACCATTCTCGATCATTTTTGGCCTCATATTGTTGTTGAAGGCTGATCAACATTCTTTTCTTACCTCTGACATTACCCATTGTGCATATGCATGTCGAGGCATACCTTGTGAAGTTTTGTCATATTCATGTACCTTCTTCTCTTTGTACTCCTTAGGCATCTCTTCAATCTGTTCGTCATTTGGATTAAGGATTTTTCCCTTTTTTTTTATAAAGGAAAAACTCAAAAACAACTAAATAAAACCAAAAGTCAACTCACAAAAAGCAAAATCATTCGAACAGAATTTTAAATGCTATGTACATTGTACACATGGCCCTAGGGGCTCATATATGGATTGTGTCCCTGTACTCCTCTTGTAACACCATTATGAGGACATATAGTCTAAATTTTGTCAAAAAGAATGATCACAATCAAACGCAAAAACTCAATACAACTCACAAAACATTTCTCTCTAATATTCATAATATTAGGTCCGCATTTAGAATGCCTCCCCCCCCCCCTCCTATTTGGAGTCCTCGTTGACAAGAGGGTATAGCCTAGGGTATGTGT
This sequence comes from Adiantum capillus-veneris, assembly GCF_014529385.1. Lineage (NCBI taxonomy): Eukaryota > Viridiplantae > Streptophyta > Polypodiopsida > Polypodiales > Pteridaceae > Adiantum > Adiantum capillus-veneris. The sequence continues at coordinate 15,938,679 of NC_140932.1, read as the reverse complement.
TGTGCTTGGGCAATAAAAATTGATTCTATGCAACCCTGTATATAGCCCTATTATACATACACAGTCAATGCATGGAAAAAAATTATGTCGTACAAGATGTGGTATAAGCAATGTGCTTATTGGCATTTGTTGGCAAGGCTTCCTATTCTAAGCAATGTGATGGTCTTTGAAGCTCCTGTGCCATTTGCTTGATTGAACGTTGTAGATATTTTTTGAAGGCTTACTTATCCATTTGATGCTTCCTTAGGATCCATTTGAGCCTTGTTGTTGGTTGTTGTATTTGGCATTGTTCCTCAGCAGTGGGTTTTGGCTTGAAGTGAGCGACTTGCTCTCTTCTAACTGTGTTGTAACCGCAGGAGGAATTGAAAGAATTCAAGCGACGATGCAATGACAGTAGTTTTATTGGTTTCCTTTGGGATCCACTTTTTTGTGATTACTGGTTGTTTCATTGATGTTGCTCGATTGGGAACCCATACTTTTCCCTGCTTCGTTTGTGTTTGAAGAGACTTCTTTGGGATCCACCTTGTCTTTGTGCAAGCCTGCAATGCTCTTTGCTTCGTCCCTTGTACTCTTGGTTGAGGATGGAATTTAGACTTTGGGAGTTGATACTTAATTGTTTTGAAATCCAAATAAACCTCGATCTCTTTGTGCTTGAATCAACTTCTTTGGAACCCAAATCTGAGTTTCAAAAGCTTCCGACTTTGTGATTTTCTTAGCCGTTCTTACACAGTTTGATTGTTTTCATTGTGGTGGTGGATCTTGTGATTTTTCATCAGAGATATCCATCTTCTTGATCTATACCTATTTTTGGCTAAGATGGCTCTTTTGTATCCAGATTTGTCAAACTTTTTGACTCTGACTTATTGTTCTTTGCTTTTGGCCTTCGTTGGTTGATGTGGAAGCTGCTAGTGAGGGTGATGACTTTTTTTTCTAGTAGGGGATGTCATAAGAATGATCATTGTCGCTGCTATGCTCAGCAAGGTTGCATTCTAGCACTTCCCCTTTGTGGTTTGGCTATTTATGAAAAGTTATTATCTATTTGCTCTTGGATTGTTATTTTTGGGATTGGCTTCTCTAGCCAATTGATTAGAGCATCATTAGCATGTTGACATGGCTATCTTCTTGGTTGAGTCTTTTCTTCATGTATAGGAGCCACGTATGAGGATGCTCGTTGCTAATGCATTTCCATCGAGGATTTCGGAATCCACTTTTCTAATGCAGTTTATTCTTGTAGTGGTGACATTGGTTCCTGGGTTTTTGATCTTGACAATCTCAAAACATGCATTAGTTAAAGTGTTGTCCGTGTCACCTTCTGGGTTGTCTAGATTTCCATTGTCGACATCTTCTTGAAGCTCCAAGTGATTTATGGAGTCATAGAACTCATCTTTGTTTCATCTTCGCTTTCCTGTATCACACTCATCACTGCAAAATAAGAAACAACATCATAGCCATTTTCATTTTTCATCACACAACTTTGTTGTTGGACCGTCTTGGATAGCGCATACATCCAGAGTAGCCAAGATGTATTCCCATTCAAGTGGCTCTAATGCTTCCTCAGGAAAGGGTTTTGAGATATAATCGTTATCTTTGATTGCCCTTTCTACAATACACTCCTCTCACTTTAAGCTTTCGCATTGCAAAGGTCCACACATCCACAGTTCTTTAGGCTTACCCACCCATGATGGAAGTTTTGATCCAGCTACAGTAGCAAAATCAACACATCTTCACAAGTGTTCTCATCACATGATTGTAACTATGGTCCTTCAAGTTTATCCTTGTTGTCGTAGATATGGTTGCATCCCCAGTCCTGGACCATTTTCAGTTGTCGCATAAATGGTCTTCCTAGAATGATGTCATAGTTGTTCTTCTTGCCAAATTCAACAATAGCAAACGTTTGCTCATATTCAATGCCTCCACAAGAATTAACAATTGCTTTTTCTAGAGGTCCTATGGGCTTTTCCATGTGTCCGTCTGCAAGCTGTAGGTAGCCCTCACCACCGCTATTTTTTCCCATTTTTTCCAGATCACTTTTGTTGTGATGGAAACACCAGCTCTGCTGTCAAGGATTGCCATGGTTTTTACACCTTGGAATTCCACAAAAAGAGTGGTGTTCCCATCTTCTCCCTCATAATGCTCTCCGACCTTGTTTAATGGCACTGGCCTAGTATTTAGTTGAGGTATTTTCAGCTCTTTGATCCCTTCCTCGATTTGAGTCATCGGTTTTTTATGCCAAATTTCTCTAGGCATTTTCCCACATTAGTCCAAATGTTTGGTCATATTTTGAGTAACGCGCTGCGTTATGGTACAGGTGACTGGTGTCGACAATATGTCTATTAGTCCTTTCAAATCGATCACCTTGTTGGGAGGCAGTCTCTATGATGGGACTGCAACAACATCTGACTTGGCCTCGTACTCTCTCGTATACGACGGTAGTGTTCTTAGCAAATGGGGTTGAATGTTCATAGATTGTACAGATCCTTTATCTCCCCAATACAATTCCACTTCTAGATTCATTTGAGATCCAGCCTCAAATTCCTTTGTTGGTGGAAGAGAAATTACTCTTCCATCACCCGTTTGGTTTAATCACCTTCTTATCTCACTTGCTTCATTGGTCTCTCTAACTTGTTTCCACAATTCGTCAAGACCATCTATTTTCTTACAACTGTCAGGTATAGCTATGTGAAATCCCTAGAAGAGTTATCCGTGGTATTCAACACTATCCTTGGTTCTAATGCTAGTTCCTTGAGCTTTGGTCCATGCTCGTGACTAGAATTTGTCTCTTTTTGTTCCAGATTTTGGGACTGTGACTTTACAGAATTGTAGTAGTGATTAACCCAGATATTTTGTCCCAAAACAAGGAAATCAAAAAAACACTCAAAGGAGGCTCAAAACAAGCCAGAGACAATCAAGACCAAAATTCACAAAACAGACTGATAAAGAGACTTTTGGGGGAGCTAAAGATCATCTAGTAATCTAAAGTCACCTAGAAATTTCCAAGATACTGTGAAAACCTTGTGAATCAAATTTCAAGTAATTCTTTCTTGGGGTACACGGATCGCGATCCATGACCTCCTAACGTAGGAAATTCCTAGGTTGATACCAGAGAAGGTCCTAGTGTTGGTAAACATAGTGGTCTTTTCAAAATTCAATTTGGATTTGTATTGTGTAAATTGCAAGCAAAATACTTGTGTCAAAAAGTTTGACAAAATTTGGACTTTTGTAGATTTTGACTAGCCCCGTGACTGTAAGGTTATACCCATAAAGTGAATTTTGAACAGGTTCAATGGATCAGAGTTGCATGGACTTGTCTTCAACCAAAGGACTAAATGCACCATAAAAGGTAAAAGGTTAAGGTTTTGTAAGCTTCATTTTCTTGATGTATGTGCGATCAGGCAAATTGTATCAGAATAGAAGTCCTAGCAATAGAGACCAAGTGAGCCATATTTCCACTGATGGTAGTGTCAACCAAGGGACCATACCCACTTGAGAGCCAATCTCAGAAGAGAGTCTTTTTGACACTTCGTCAGAGAGATCAAATCACTACATGGCTGAGGGAACCAAACTGTGAGTTTTAAAGAAGAGATGAAAATGAGAGCGGGATTATCTAATCTGGCACCAACCCAAAAACTTTTGCACTTACAATATTAGTTCAAGAATGAGAAAGGAGCTTAGATATAGAAAAATGGTATGGATCGATATTGTGTGAAAATTAAAGAGAGGCCAAGTGAGCTTAAGTTCATAGTGCCAGTAAATTACAGTGACGATCGATACTTCGACAAAGAGGGAAACGTGTATAATGTTGTGCTTAATCCTTTCATTGTAGACAAATGGGTATTAGCAGGCACCAAAGAGAAAGTTGATGCAAATCTTAGGCAGGTAAATGTGGCTACATGTGTCAATAACGATAACACCCATGTGGGCTTATACAAATATGACAATGGAGAGCAAATACTCGAGAGACACGCAAATTATTATGCATGACAAGTATGGTCGAAAGTATTCTTGAGGGCTATACGTACTTTAGAGGACCACTCCATCAATACTACTTCACCCATAGCTTGCACAGACCTACTATTTTAGAATCAACAAAACTAGAAACGGCAAGAGTGAGTCCCTTGAAGTCTTATGTGGAAGACTCATTCAACCAACCTCACCTATCTGCACCTGAACCAATGGGATCCCTGGATTCCCGGGTTATTATGTCAACACATCGAGGTAGTGCCATTGTAGACACTATCTTCAGTACAAGAATGCCAGATATTAAAGCAAAAAGTCAGGACATAAAACGTGAGGGAAGGGAAACCAAACAAATCCCTTCCACGGCATCTGTCAGTGGTTATGAAATGAGAGATGCTATGGGTTTAGAACCTAGAGTGATGAGGATGGTTGCAGAAAATAAAAAAAATGCGACCTTCCCAAGTGGCTAAATGCGTACCAAAGAAGTACATTGGATCAAGAGATCCTTATGCACATGTTTCTATCTTTAAGCAAGTCTTAACAAGTGGTGGATTTCCATAATCACTTGTGACCAATCTTTATGAAATTGATACCTGCTAGTCCTCTTGATGTGTAGATCCATTTTATGCTATGGATCACCTTTGTGAGTTGAGTCTTGGCCTCCTTTCCTAAATTTTTTGTGTTTTGAAAGGCATTCAACCCGATTATGGTATCCTTGAGTTTTTTGAACAACTTCAACTCCTCCCATATTTTCCTTGAGTCTTTTCTAAGCTATCTAGGAAAATTCTTGTCCATAGGCGTAAGGTTTAGTCGATCATGACTTGTTTGGTGAAAAACGTACAAAAAACACATATTTTATTCTATCTTGAATTTTGGCCATCTTTTTGCCTAATTTTGGTTACACTAGGTGCCACTAAGGGTGTTGGAGCTTTTGGTGTCAAAATTTCTATTTTTGCATTGCCCTTTGCCAATTTTGCGGCCTTTTTTAGTCTTTTCAGATTGATCTGCCCAAAATATGTCTTTGTGTGAGGATCTGGTGGTCAAAATCACTCTGGTTTGTACCTGGGACTTGTATTGGCTGGGGGAACTTGTTGGGAACTTTTCCTGCCAGTTTGGAGTGGGGTGGCAACAATACCGATTGTTGAAATTTAAACATGTTTTTGATGAAAATTTCATGGGTAGCTTCCACATGGTTTGGTGGTTATTGTGGCACCATTCACATGCTATTTGGACCTGCAGATTGATAGTGGATTTGGTTTTTGTTAGGTTTTGCACTTTCACTTGTTTTGAGGGGATTTGGTCGTCCATTTTGTATGGGGGTGGCAATGTGCTTTTTAGGATGACCTAAACATAAAAATATTAATTTTAATCTCCATCGAATGAGAAAATGATCACTCGGAGCAAAAAGAGGACCAAACAGGATTTTTACGGGAATTATTTTTATAAAAAGTGGTACCGTAAATACGTCGGGGCAGTACGATAAAGTCATAATTATGTCGGGACATGACGGTGCGGCATAATCTAGCTAAGGTTCCATTAGTTGGCCAGATAATGCTCAATTGGTCAATTTTACTAGAAAAATTGAATGGTAAGTGGGATTTTTTAGAAAAGACTGGAGTCTTTTCCCAAAAGCAAGAAGCTAATCCTGGCTCAAAGGTAGTGCCACCTATAGCTTGGGTCACACTCCGGGCAGTTGGGAAACCTATAAATTGGCATAGACACCTCAATTTTTCAGTGCCGTCTGCTGCGTCTACTACCGCAAGGCTATACATATCTATTATATGGAGTGGTGCAAGCTCTTCATCACCATCTCCATAAGCTCTTCTTTCTCGGGAAGAAGAAGAAGAAGAAGGATATTCTCTCTCTACTTGCTTACTATCTCCTCTCTCGTTTCACTGTGTACGCACTCTTCGAAAGCTCTCGTGGCGGATATCTCTACGTAGCTCTCATCACCGCTCTCTTGCCGCAAAGCAGGAAACCTTTCAACAGCCCCTAATCGATTCTAAAGCATGGTGAGAAGCTCTAAACTCCATAGCTATCATAATCTCTCTCTCTCTCTCTCTATGTCGGTTTTCTGAGTAGTCACCCTCTTGGTGATTGTTTTTTCGTATACGAGTGCATGTACGAATTAACCGAGTACGTAGGAAGTTGTCCCATGATTATTTCATCATGTTTAACACGCTGATTTATGGACATGATGCGTTTAAGATCACGTGCGTGGATAAAAAACGCTTTTCGTTTCACATCATAAAGGCGGTAGGAACACTATTTTTGTCATAACTCACAAACCGTTATGAATCAGCCTAAACCCTTTATACCAGAGATAAAACACATCATTTGGAACATTTTCTCTCTTTGGTGTCATGTGAAAATCATGCATGAGCTAAAAGATATGGTCAAAAAACAGCTTGTTGCTGCCCACTACACAATCAAAAAATTTAACTATAGGCTCCTTGGAGAACCACTATATAGGTTCACTAGATGGGCAAACCCACTTAACCCATAGTTGAGTTAAATTATCCTACGCATGACTTGGAATTATTGGCCGTTGTGCATGCTCTTAAATTATGGCGACATTATCTTCTTGGAAGGAGATTTGAACTACATACTGACCATAAAAGCCTGAAGTGGATCTACACCCAACTTGACCTTAATATGCAGCAACGAAGATGGATGGAGTTGTTATGCGAATATGATTTTGGAATTAAATATAAACCTGGGAAGGATTTTATTACATGACTTCCTACATCTCTGGGATATGACTCTATTTTTGTGGTTGTTGATATGCTTACAAAAATGACCCATTTATTTTCAGTCAAGACAACGTTTACGGCTAAGGATATAGCTTAAGTTAAGTCTTCATGAAAGGTGTTTTCATGTATCACGGTTTACCTCGACATATAATTTTTTATCGTGATTCGAAGTTCACCTCTAATATTTGGAAAGCCTTATTCTCAGCTACAAGAACCCACTTAGCCTTTAGTACTGCTTATCATCCTCAAACTGATGGGCAAACAGAAAGAACAAATCAAATCATTGAAGACATGTTAAGAGCTTATTGTATGCATGAGCAAAGTAAATGGACTAGATATTTGTATTTGGTTGAGTTTGTGTATAATTCCTCATTCCAACGCTCAATTGCAATGTCTCCTTTTCAAGCATTGTACGGACAAGAGTGTCTTACTCCACTCAAATGGATAGACCCTCTTATACGAGTTCAAGCATTCAAAGAAATGTTGGATGAAATGCAACTACAAACCGATCTTATACGACAGGATATTAAGACTGCTCAAGATAAACATAAGAGTTATGCTGACCCATTTCTAAGCGTAAAACCCAAACATAGTTCTTTATCAATGGGTAAGTGTAAGAAGCTAAGTGCCAGATATTGTGGACCATTTGTCATCACAGAGCGGATCAATGATCAAGCTTACAGACTTTTGCTACCACCACACATAAAGGTACATGATGTTTTTCACGTCAGCTTACTGTACCTGATCCGCAACACATTCTTGATGATTCTCTATTATCTACCTCTACCAATGGAACTTTTGAAGTATATCCCGAAGTGATACTTCAAAGCAGAACTAAGCCTCTATGTAATCAGACCTTTATTGAACACCTTGTTAAATGGTCAACGTATCCTTAGAAAGATGAAACTTGAGAACGTGATAATGTAATGAGACTAAATTATCTAGATTTCATGTTGAGGTGAGGACACTTCGAATTTTTCAAGTGTGGGAGGATGTAAGATCCCCAATTTTTGTCTCTTTTAAAAATAAGAAAATTACCTTTCAATATCTATTTTGTCAAATTTTGATTTAAGATGCTTGATTGATAGTATTGGAAGGTTCTAAAGTAAAAAGCAAGGCCGTTTCCACGTTCGAGTAGGTTAAACGGACGTTTGGTTCAGTTTTGAAAAAATCCGCTATTTTTAGTTTTTTTATGCTTTTTATGCTTTCAGGTGCTTTTTTTTTGCAAAAAGCAAGGTTGGATCCTTTATCTACGTGTTCTGGAGAAGCTATGGTTCAATTTTGTAAAAATCTGTTTTTTGAGTGCTTTTCACAATATTTTTAGCCTTTCATGATTTTTATTGTTTTTTAGTGAAAAGCGAGTCCGCTTTCTTATTCCAGTGGATGAAGGAAACCATGGTTCAATTTTAGGATTTTGTTTTTTTCTTTTTACCCTATTTTTAGCTTTTTGTGCTTTTCGACGTTTTTGAAAAGCAATGTGCTTTTTAGGATGACCTAAACATAAAAATATTAATTTTAGTCTCCGTCGGATTTAGAAATGATCACCCATAGCAAAAACGGGACCAAACGGGTTTTTTACGGGAATTATTTTTATAAAAAGCGATATCGTAAATACGTCGGAGTAGTACGGGAAAGTCATAATTATGTCGGGACATTATGTTGCAGCATAGTCTAGCTAAGGTTCCATTAGTTGACCAGATACTGCTCAATTGGTCAGTTTTACTGGAAAAATTGAATGGTAAGTGGGAGAGTTGACCACCAAAAGCTGTGCCATGTTTTTAGGAGTCTTTTTCCAAAAACAAGAAGCTAGTCTTGGTTGAGAGAGAGCACTACCTATAGCTTGGGGCACACTCCGGGCAGTTGGGAAACCTATAAATTGGCATAAACGGCTTGTAGAAGGCGCGGACAGCCCTAGCAGACGGGAACTGCTCCTTAGAAGGCCGACCAACAGAAATTGTTACACCGACAGTAATTCAGTAGTAATTACAGCAGTTACTGTAGTAACTTTGCAAGCCTATAAAAAGGACCCGCTACAATGTCTCCAGGGCTCTTTTGGTTGGGCTTTTGGGCTTTTTAGACTTTTGTCTTACGGGCTTTTGCTTCTAGACTTCTAGATCTACAAGATTTTGACTTTCAACTCTGTAATCACTTTCTCTTGTAATCAATCCTCATACTTCATCTAAGCTTAAGCCTGTTGTACAATGTACTAATTATCTTTGTACTACTGAACTGAATCTATAATACCATTCCCAGTCTTCCAGTCTATGCCTTCCATTTCAGTACATTATTCTAGTTTAGTTCTCTATTTCAGTCCAGTACTTAATTCCAGTCCTCACTAACTGAAACTGCCTAGATAATCAGTAGCTCCGAACTCTAACACTGGAACAGTTGTCTGAAGAGATCACAGCTCATTCCATTTTGGCGATCACGGTGGCTAGAGCTGATTCCTCTTAAACCAGCGATCTCTGTCTCCCAGTTAGAATTCTTAGCTGCAAACATGCCGCCTAGAGTTAGTCGTGGTCAAAAATCATCAACCCGGTTACGCACTGATTCCACACGAGTCGACCCTATTCCAAAAGTGTCAAAAAGAGAGTATGATACTAAGTAGGACCCGGAAAGTGAGACTGAGACTCAGGAGGAGCAGAGTAATGTTGAAGAGGCTAGAGATTCTCAGCATTCCAGTCACTCAAGGAGGAGGAGGGCTGAGCGTGAGGAACGCAAAACCAGGACTCAAGCTTCTCGATCCACACACAAGGCAGCTGAGGCCAAGGGTAGCAAAGGTAGTCGTCATAGTACAAGTAGGAAGGCCGAGGTAGAGACTAAGACTGAAACTGGAAAGGAAGGCCACTGGGATGTTGGCACTGATCATTACAGGAAGTCATCCAGACGTGTCAGGCTACCAAGACAAGAGGAACCAGAGATGATGCAGACAGGCATGATTACACTGCTTTGTTAAAGATCTCTTTTCTAGTGTTCAAAGGCGGAAAGAAAGACGATCCTCTTGTCCACATTCAAGCCTTTGAGCAATATGCTAAATTAAAGCATATTGATGAATATGACTAGGGAGAATATTTTCCTCAAACACTGAAGGATGTGGCAAGAAAATGGTATTACCACTATCCAGCTTTCCAGCCCAGGTCTTACAATAAATTGATCAAGGATTTCAGACTGGAGTACTCAGACAACAGAGGCGATGAAGACATTCTTTGTGAGTTGGACAAGATCAGGCAAGGAAAATTGTCTGTAAGAAGCTATGTGGAAAAGATCAAAGAGTTGACTAGGTAGCTGCAGGAACCACCTTAAGAAAAAAGACTGCATGCATGATTTCTGAATGGCTTTTGTAGCAAGAAACTAAGAGAGCAGGAGGTACCTACACCCACGAAGAAGTTTAATGATTTGGTGCAAAGAACTCTGAAGCTCGAGCAGTAAGCCAAGAAGGAGCGAAGCCATAAGAAGCGGAGGTCTAGCAATAGCAGCTCTTCTATGGAGAATTCCAACTCCAGTGAGACTTCGAGCAGTTTTGATAGTAGTTCATGCAAAAAGAGCAAGGACAAGGCTAAGCAAGGGTCTTGGTCTCAAAAACTCGATGAAATGGACAGGCAGATTGCTGAAATCAGCTAGACCAGACAACTAGTCAGGAAGACGGAAACCTAGTGTTCTAAATGCAAATCTAGAGATCATGTTTCCAATGAATGTCCACAGTGCACGTACTGCAAAGCGTATGGCCATCTGCGAAATAATTGTGGCATTCGAATCCATCATTTCAAAAAAGTTAAGGATCTGTCTCTAATAGCATTGACGAATGTCGAATCAGCCAAGGTAGAGATGACCAGGGACCTAAAGAGGAAAATTCAGGTACCAGTGGGACTGGTACTAGGCACGACAAAAATACCAAGGGGGTACTGGTCGAAGGCCGAGGTCGTGGTAATTTCCAGAACCAAAGTCTAAACTGCTATATTTGTGGTAAATATGGGCACTTTGTAGCTCAGTGTCTAGAGGCACCCAATACTGAGGCTACTGCGGCAAAAGTGCTGGAACCAATTCCAGTACAGGTAGTCACTCGCAGTAAAGGGGTGATTATTGAAAAACTTCCAGATGAGCTTGTGAAACCAGTCATTCTTGAAACCAATAAATGGACTCATCAGAGAGAAGTCTGGAAGGCTAAGGGCAAGGACAAGGTGGTCGATGAATGGTAAGAGCAGTGAGAACTGGCAGCTAAGATCACAAAGAATCTAGCTAAGAAGCTACCAGAGCAGCTGGAGAGTTCTGATGCTCGAGTTATTCATAAGATACAAGCCCAGTCTTCTGAGAAAAGGCAGAGAGATCAGGCAGGATCTGCAATCTCTGAGACCATGCTTTCTGCAGTGTAAGGACTGGTGGAAGATCTAGGGTAGGTCAAATTAGATTTGATTGCAATAGAAAACAATGAACTGGGAAAGCACAGTGTCTTTCTCAATGTCAGTCAAGGCTTAGTACAGACGCCAAACGATTGGCAATGTGAAGATAGTCCTGAATCCTTAAGTTCATATGATAATTCTGACCAGGAGAGAGAAGAAATCCATGTTAAAATCTGTGACCGAATTCAGAATCGATGGTCGAATTAGATGATATTAAAAAGACTTTGCCTGAAGCAGCAAAGTTTATCAAACAACGGAGAAAAGCTGAAGCTGATGCCAGAGCAGTTGAGTTGTCGACTCTCAGGGATGATGAGGTGCCAGTAATCCAGGTGGATTACAACGTCAGGAAACAATGGGAGCCGCTATCCGGTGTTATACTGGATGAAGGGGCAGGTGTGAATATTATGAGGACACAACCTCAACAACGGCTGGGTATCAGGGATTTAAAACCATCATCATTTAAAGTTAGAATGGCTAATCATAGAGTTGTTCAGGCAATTGGTATGATCAAGAATATGAATATTAGGAGGGATAAGGAGAAATTCAAAACCAGCTTTCTGGTATTGGATGTCCAAGGAGCATATGGTATGCTACTGGGACGACCATGGCTTTGGATGGCACAGGTTGTTCACAATTATGCGAATCGGACCATAACCATTCAGGGAACCAATAGGAGAATCCAGCTCCGGAGAAATAATACCAGAATCTGGAAGAAAGCACTTCGACCTGAGGAACTTTACCAAAAATGTGGGGTTAAGAAGATTGAACGAATGCTTGTAGCCATGAACATTTTTCCATTAGCTAAAATCGACTTGAATGCAGTGTTTTGACAAGGCTCAAGCTGAGAAACAGAGCAAGCAGTTCTCGGTCAGTTCACTGAACTGAATCCTGGAGAGAGACCAGTGTAGTTGACTGGAAAGCCAGAGGAACCATTTGGATCCAAAGAGGGATTTTTAGATTCCAGTACACCAGTGCACACTGAAGAGGTCACTGGAGTTCAGAATGAGAATCCAGAACTAACAGATCCGTCATGGGATTATGTTGAGTAGTCAACCAAAAGGAAGGGAGGTGGCCCAAATTGGCTGCTCCTAAATGATCAAGAGATTAAAGAGTGGAATTTGGGTTATGAATAAAGTCTTCGATTAATCAAGGTGAATAAGCATCTGAACCCAAAAATGAACGAAAAAGGTGAATAAGCATGGGAACATACTGATTTGAAAGATGTAGATCCAGAGGTTTGCGGGCACAAAATACCTCTGAAGCAAAATGCCAGACCAGTACGTCGCAGAGGTATAGAATGAATCCGAACTATGCTAAGAAGGTCAAAGAAGAAATCGACAACCTTCTGAAAGCCGGATTCATCACAAAAGTTGCCAGCAGTGATTGGCTATTTCCTATAGTGGTCATACTGAAGAAGAATGGGAAACTCAGAGTCTGTGTGGACTACTAAAAATCGAATGCTCAAACTATCAAAGATTCTTTTCCATTACCCTTCACTGATATGCTTCTTGATGAGATTGTAGGCCATGATATGTATAGTTTTATGTATGGCTACAGTGGTTACAACCAATTAAAGATTGCTCCTGAAGATAGGCAAAAAACCACTTTTATTACTGAATGGGGTGCATTCATGTATTTAGTCATTCCATTTGGTCTTTGCAATGCTCCAAAAACATTTCAGCGTTGCATGATGGAGATATTCAGTGAATTCTTGCACAGATTTCTAGCTATATTTATGGATGACTTCACTGTATTCTCAACCGAGGAGAAGCATCTACTGTTTTTGGAAATGGTTTTCCAGCGATGTCAGGAGAAGAGGATCTGCTTGAATCCATTCAAGTATTTCTTTCTGGTCTAGAAGGGACAATTATTGGGGCATATAGTGTCTAGAAATGGCATAGAGACGGCCAATGATAAACTCTAGTGTGTCCAACAGGCCAAGGCACCCCGCTCAACATCTGAATTGAGTTCATTCTTGGGGTATATAAATTTTTACAGAAGATTTGTTCACATGTTTGCTACAAAGGCATTACATATGTATGAGCTTACCAAGAAACCAGTAAGTTCATCTGGAATTCTGAATGTGAAGAAAGCTTTTAATGTCTTAAAAATGCCATTATCATTAAGGCAGTACTTCGACAACCAGACTGGAATGTTATATTCCATGTGCATGTCAATGCTTCGGGGCTGGAATGTTATATTCCATGTGCATGTCGATGCTTCGGGGTTGGCAATGGGGGCAATACTGGCTCAACCAGATGGAAGGATGTATTATCCAGTTTATTTTGCCAGTAGAAGATTCAATCGAGCTGAACAGAGATATACTACCACGGAGAGATAAGATCTCGGAATGGTTTTCAGTGCCACTAAGTTTCGGCATTACTTACTAGGCAAATTATTTTATTTTTATGTGGATCATTAGGCACTACTATTTTTTTATGAACAAAGTTATTATCCAAGGAAGATTAATCAGATGGATGGTGTTCCTGATGGAGTTCGAGTTTCGCATATTCCACAAGCCTGGTAAATCTCATTGTGGTACTGATTTTATTTCCAGAAGTACTGAAGGCTACTCTAAAATATCCTTGAGAGATGAGCCAACGAATGCAGAGATGTTTCAGGTGACAGCTGAGGAAAATTCATACCCTAAATGGTATGATGTATATCAGTTCCTTTCAAGAGGAGGATTCCCAGACAATTGGACTCGAAATAAGAAGAAATCTTTGATCATTAAGAGTCTAAAGTTCACCATAATAGGAGGACTACTCTATAGACTGGGTATAGATGGTGTTCTTCGAAGGTGTGTGCCAATGGAAGGGAGGATGCAAGTCATCGAAGCACACTATGGGGATTCTGGAGGACACTTCTCCACTGATATCACTTATAAGAAGATTTTGCGAGCCGGATTATGGTGGCAAACCCTGATAGCATATGTCCAAAGTTTCTGCAAAACTTGTGATATATGTTAGAGAATGGGCAGACCAACAACAACTGATACGACTCCACTCACTCTAGTACATCCACTGAGAGTATTCATGAAATGGGGTCTAGACTTCATGGGACCATTCAAGAAGGTCACTCCAAGGAAGAACCGGTACATCTTGATGGCTATCTGTTATGTCACTAAATGGGTAGAGGCCAAGGCTCTTCCAGACAATACTGCCAAGTCCACTTCTATTTTTCTGTTTGAAAATATTATCTGCCATTATGGATGTCCCATTGAAATTGTGTCTGATCAAGGGACACATTTCATTAATGACACAATGAAAATTCTGATGCAGATGCTCTCAGTTAAGCACAGAAACTCCGTATTATCCCACGTGCAATGGTCAAGCAGAGAGCAATAATTAAACCATCAAGAATATTTTGACCAAGATTGTTCAGAAGGAGCCACACCAGTGGGATATCAAGCTCCATACTTCTCTATGGGCCTACAAAACAGCTTATAAAGTCACCACTGGAATGACACATTTCAGAATGGTGTATGGTACTAAAGCTGTAGCGCGTATTGAGTTTGTAATTCCCAGTCTCAGAATGGCAGTTGAATATGGATTATATTTTAATTATAATCTGAAACACAGACTGGAGGAATTGCTGCAGTTGGATGAGTTATGACAAAGAGCCATGCTGGAATAGAAGATTGTTCAGCAAACGAGGAAAGCACTGGCATGATAGAAGGATATAGGTTAGGGAGTTTCAGAAGGGTGACTTAGTTTTGCTATATTAGTCCAAAATGGCCCCTAAGAAACCGAATTTGAAGATAGCTTTGGCTGGTCCATTTGAAGTTGATTGGGTATTTTCAAATGGCAAAGTGAGGCTGAAAGACTTATCTGAATTACTGATGCCAGGTGTTTATAATGGGGACAAGATCAAGTTATATTATTCTAATGACAGGGAGACCCCCAGAGGTGATGAGACTGATATTCCAGGTACTGGTGACCAAGGATTGTCAGATTCAACTGTTTTAAATCTTTTCCATGTCAATCCAATATTAGAACCAGTAAAGTCTCAGTATAACAAACCAGTGCCAGCAACAGAGTTAGTGGAGTTTAAGAATCAGTAGCAGTTTATAAGGAAAAAGGACCAACTGGAATAAATGTGGTAATCATTAAGGCAATTATTGAGCAACATGACCAATGCATGTGTGCCATGTCGCCATTGGTGCACATAACTCTAGGAACGGTAAATAGTGGAGCTTTTATGGCGCGTACATGTATAACAGTGAGGCGTGTGGGCATTCTTCCTCACAAGTCTCCTGTACGATGACTACCTGTTGTCACGCACTCGCTGAGCAGGAAGAATCGTTGTTGCAATTATGGGATCTGCATGTGGTAGACAGGCTACAAAGTTGGATTTTGATGCAGCCGTTATTAAACAGGTCCTCGACTCTTTTAATGTTGATGAAGGCAGTGCCACTATTAATGGAATTAAAATAACAATGACACCATAAGATATTGCTAATGCCTTTAGATTGCCCAATGAGAAAAATCTCAGCACAGCATCTGCAGAGCAGATTAGTCTAGCTCCTAAGGAGGATGAAGCAGCCAGAAAGAAAAGGAAGGCTGGTGGACTAGGGGTTCCAGTAGCTGGACTAGATGTTCCCTCAGCATACAGCTATGTTGCAGAAATTGTCAGCCTGAAAAATAATCTGACATATATGTCTTGAAAATTGTTTGCAATGCTGCTAGCAAAAAGGCTAGATGATAAAGACAAAATCAATCTATGCCAAATTTTATCTCACAACGTCTTACAGCAAACTGCTAAGCTAGAGCCACAGAGTGGATTCAAATCTTGGTATGTCTGAAAGTTTTTTTACTGGGCTACTACTCTAGAGGCCTTTCCCCGAGTAAAGCTGGCCTGGAGTCCTAAGCCTATTCCAATAACTAACAATGTAGATCTATCTTCAGATGAAGAGGACCTAGGTAATCAACTAGCCATCACTAGACAGAAGAGGAAGGCCACATAGGCTGAGGCCAGTAGTTTGAAGAAACTCAGGGTTCTGTTAAAAAAGAGTACTGCTCTGCCGAAGGAACTTGAGAGTCAGGTCTAGCCCCTGCCCATTGAAAATTTTACTAAAGGCCAGACTTCAACAATGCCCAAACAGCAAACTCCAACAGCAATCAGCACTAGAAAAGGCCAGCAAGAAGCAAGAAGCAACAAGCATTGAACATGTGGTAGCTAATACTGGCAAAGAAAACGGCAAAGCACTTGCCAGTGCGTTCACCAGCTCGCCTTTCAGTGAACTGGCCTTATCAGCAGTCAAGAGGGATAGGTTGCAACAGTTGTAGAGTAACCCTCTCAAAGGCCGATTGGTATTTCAAAAACCAGACTTTTCAACAGTACCATATATGGTTCCAGTCATGGTTTATGAGCCAGCTGAATCTGTTTCAGCTACAGTAGCTGATGGCTGCTCGACGATCATCCAAGAATCATGGAACACTATTGTCCATTCTTTAGGATAGATGATGGATGCATCAACTTCAAGTGCAGAAGTGGCTAAGCTGAAAGAAGAACTGGGAAGCAGCCAATATCAGATTCAAAAACTTCAGAAGGATGTGACTGAACAATCTCTCAAGCATGCTATAGCTGAGAATCAGTCAAATCGAACAATTAATGAGCTGAAGACAAAGGTGTTGAAACTAGAAATAGAAAATCGATTAACTGAATGAAGAGAAGGCAGCTGCTTTGTGAGATGCTGACAGATTTAAGACTCTGTAATGTGTGAAGCGTGCAGATTTCAAAGAATTACTAACCACTCACACCTTGTAGAAAGATACATCTACAATAGCCTTGCTGATATATTGAATCCACAAGGCAATGTAACCCTGAATATGGAAAATTTGAAGGCACTCATGGAGAGTATTCATAGTGACCTACAAGATGAGATCACTTAATATAATACAGCCTTGGCAAATCGGGCCATTATGGATTATATCAGTAAGTAGGATGATATTGAATAAGAGTCTGAGCAGGAAGACGAGCATGACGAGGAAGGGGATGACAAGCTGGAGGACAAGCCTGATGATGATGATGATGATGATTCTCCTCCTTCCCCACCCTCAGGCTCTGGAGCTGGAGGATCAGCTGCAACTGGGCAGTGGACCCAACAAAGGCCAGCCAAACCAGTAGAAGTCGGATGATCAACAGCAAGGTAGTGACCAACACACTAAGGGAAACACTGGAGAACCTCCAATACATAGTCACGGCACATTCCCAACAACAAAGGAAAAGCCAAAGCTGTGACTAAATCTTTTGAATCTGATGAACAACACTCTTTACATCTCATCACACTAAACAAGATATTAAGACATCAGCAAGCTCCTATTACTAGAGAGTATTTGGAGGATGACACTCTTATTTCTGATTTGGAACACTTCCAAAGGCTGTATGTAGGAGCCAGGGAGATGGTTTAGCACTGGAAGTTGGCTACTTTTATTGATCAAGAGCTATGCCAATTATTTGTTCATCCCGGCAGTATTCAACTACTACAAAGGGTGCCTAAGTGGACATTGACTTCTGATGATATGATAGTCAATTCACATTGGCAGAGACAGTCTACTACAGATCGCCACTCCATAGCTCTTGAACTGGATTTGCTGCTAGGAAATAGACCTACATACAGATGTATGAAGGAGGTCAGGATTGAACTAAAATAACTCTTGCTTCAGATGAAAATTTCCAGAGGTGTCTTGGATCAGAGGGTGCATGTCATCATTGAAGATCAGTCTTCCAACAATAAAGGACCCAGAACCCAAATGATAGTAGGAGAACAGGCAACTGCTCTCCAAAAACTCTTTCAGCTAGTCTGAATTACTAGAAAGATGATGCAGCAGGAGAACCAAGATGTTCTCAATTTTTTGGACTTTGTACCTGATTCTCTATTACTCTTGTATGCTTTACTTGCCAAAGAGGCGGAACTGCCAAGATTCTTCCTAGCCTTGTATCCTCAACATCCAGAACTAGTATGAGTGAGCCACTATGAAATCAAAATCCTGGCAATCACTTGTCAATGATGCTCTCAAAATGGACACAATCATGGATCTACAAGGAGAAATGCAAAGGTTCAACCTCTGTATGGGTTAGTGGAAGGTCCAGCTCCAAGGATTAATGAAGATCACAAATCAGTTACTTGAACTAGCCGTGGACTCCTCCAAGATTCCTAAAAAGGATATCACTACCAAACCACCACAATACAAAGAAATGGCAGAGATTCTCTTTGAAGTTGGAGTAAAGACGAATCAGCCACTCCCAAGGGATGGATTCACACAGTCTCACATTGTCATAAACTGGCCAGGACCCGTCTCCAGGGCTCTTTTGGTTGGGCTTTTGGGCTTTTTAGACTTTTGGTTAACGGGCTTTTGCTTCTAGACTTCTAGCTCCACAAGCTTTTGATGTTCAACTCTGTAATCACTTACTCCTGTAATCAATCCTCAGACTTCATCTGAGCTTAAGCCTGTTGTACACTGTACTAATTATCTTTGTACTACTGATCTGAATCTATAATACCATTCCCAGTCTTCTAGTTTGTGCCTTCCATTTCAATACACTATTCCAGTCCAGTTCTCTATTGTGCTTAATTCCAGTCCTCACTAACTGAAACTGCCTAGATAATCAGTAGCTCTGAACTCTAACACTGGAACGGCTGTCTGAAGAGATCACAGCTCATTCCACATCTCAGTTTTTAGTGTCGTCTGTTGCGTCTACTCCAGCAAGGCTATACGTATCTATTATATGGAGTGGTGCAAGCTCTTCATCACCATCTCCATAAGCCTTTCTCTCTCTCTCTCTCTGGATATTATCTCTCTACTTGCTTACTATCTCCTCTCTTGTTTCACGATGTACGCGCTCTCCGGAAGCTCTCATGGTGGATACGTCTACGTAGCTCTCATCATCGCTCTTTTGTGGCAAATCAAGAAGCCTTTCGACAGCCCCTAATCGATTCTAAAGCACGGTGAGAAGCTCTAAACTCCATAGCTATCATAATCTCTCTCTATCTCTCTCTCTCTCTCTCTCTCTCTCTCTCTCTCTCTCTCTCTCTCTCTGCTCTCTATGTCGTTTTCTGAGTAGTCACCCTCTTGGTGATTGTTTTTTCATATACGAGTGCATGTATGGATTAATTGAGTACATATGAAGTTGTCCCATGATTATTTCATCATGTTTAACACGCTAATTTGTGCACATGATGCGTTTATGATCACGTGCGTGCATAAAGAACTTTTCGTTTCACTTCATAGAGGCGATAGGAACACTGTTTTGGTCATAACTCACAAATCGTTATAAATCAGCCCAAACCATTCATACTAGAGATAAAACACATAATTTAGAATATGTTCTCTCTTCGGTGTCATGTAAAAATTATGCAGGAGCTAAGAGACATGGTCAAAAAACAGCGTGCTGCCCATTGCACAACCAAATTTTTTGACTCCAGGCTCCTTGGAGAACCACTATATAGATTCATCGGATGGGAAAACCCACTTAACCAATTGAAAATCTTGATGAACTTTATGATAAATGAATTTAGGTCTCCGTTATCACCTTGAGAATGCGAGTTATTAATCATTCCATAACCGGTTTTACCTACGCATGTAGGGGTGCTACCTAGGGGGAGTACCATATGACGTCGTGAGTTAACCGACCTGTTTATGTATGATTTATGGTTTGTTTTGGTGAGTTGATTTCAATTATTAGATGCCCATAAACTTATGTGAGGGTATATGGTTATACAACCTAGGGGGAGTACCATTTGACATTGTGGGTTAATCGAGCTGTTTATGTATGATTTATGGTTTGTTTTGGTGAGTTGATTTCAATTATTAGATGCCCATAAACTTACATGAGGGTATATGGTTAGACAACCACCGCATAGGCAGATATGGTTAAAGTGGATTTGTTTTTGGGTTATCGTTTATTGTGTAAGTACCATATGGGTAAAGTGATGTGATAGAGTGTTAGTCTATATTATGGAGCTGAGCTTGATGCATTGGTTTGAGGTAAAATAATTTCATTTGCATGTATGTGAAGTTATGGTTTATGGTTGACCTTAAGGTCTGAGCTATTTTGCATCATGTTTATGGTGATGGAATGTTATCATATGATGTATCGAAACTTACGAATTGATGTGGATGCCTCATATGCATGGTTATGATTGCTTTCCACCTTTCTAGGTCAAAACTAGCTCTATGTGCTAGGGAGGTGAAGTGCAAATGTGATGCATCAACTTTGCATAGTTGGATGTTGTCAAAATTGGATTTTTATATCGTGATTAGTTGTTGGTCGAAATCTTTTTATGCATTAAAAAATCATGTCTTAAGGGTCATATGTGTATGGACTCCAATTGACTATAGAGGATATGTAAAACTCCAAGTGTTGAAGTTGGTTCAGTGTGCTTATGATTTGTGGTCAAGGGCTAAGATTCCCTCATAGATTATGGTTGTGATTTTATGGTGGAAGGCGGTGTGGCTCATAGTTTTTTTTTTGGATATGGTTAGGCTGCCAAAATTTTTGCAGCCATGTTATATTCTAAAGTGGTTATGCAGGATTGATCGTGCCTCACCCAAGTTGGGTGGAGTTCTCACTCATGTAATGTGATTGGATTATGGTTTATGGTTTTGGGATTGGATCATGAAGTGATCTAGATGGTTTATGGCAGACGTATAAGGGTAGAGACCTTGTATAGTCTAACTGCTTGGAAAAGATTGTTTGTGCATATGGCAAGTACTATTGTGATTGGACTCATGTGTTATGTTTCTCATGGCAGCGTCGCTACAAGACTAGGATAACTTAAATCGCTTAGTGTAAGACTAAAGGGTCGTTGACCTGGGGCTTTGCTGGATCGAGGGTGTTGCCTAGGTCTTCTTCTTTTTGTTAGGCTCATCTACACGGTTATTGCGTCGAGGGTTGAATGACCTACACGGCTAATGCATCAGGGATTTTGACTTGGCTTTGCCTAAACACCCAGTGTTGGGCATCGAAGAGGTGTGGCGCCGAAACTGGTATGGTTGGTGTTGATACCCTACCACCTACTGGTACTTGGGATCCTTTTAGAGCTCGGGTTCATGGAGGGAGACGAAACGGCCTCAGCTTATGTGTGGCTCAAGTAGGTTGAAGGTATTTTGGCTCGCTTTCGACGAAGTGAAATTCTCTTTGTTCGTAGTAGAGTGAATGTGGATGGGTGGACCGGTCGATCCCTACACATGGTCCGGTGCTCTACTAGTTATTTTGTCATAAACTTTTTGATGTTATACTATACCCAGATTTTGTCATTGCATTAATACATGGTTGCCTGTTTCATTTAGATGGGGCATTTAATATTCTTTGTTGTCATTTTTTCATGTCTCTGTGACTCTATTTCACCCTCCACTATATTCTCCCTCCCTCTTTCTGCAACGTGGTGTACACATATATTCACCCTCCACAATGTTATATTTTTCTTGAGTACGCTTTCATTCATAACACCCATTCAGGGGTAGCACTAGTCGCTAGGTGCCCCTGGATGCAGTCCGGCTCATGGCTTAAACTCCATGCTTGGTTGGGCGCTGAGAGCTCCTCCCCTATGCAAATGCTTCTGTCACTCTGATGTATAATGAAAATTGTATAAAAGTGTGAATTGTATATTTTGTGCATAGACCCCCGAGGAGGGGTATCTCTCACCTGGTATCAAAGCCTATGCTTAAGATTATGGGGATAGGCTAAAGACTAATACAAGTTGGGTAGTTATGCGTGGTGCACACATTCAAGTGCGCTGTTTGGAAAAGGATATTGTATTCATGATGCATATTTAAGTGACATTGGTTGGTGGTACTTGTTTGATTTGTCTTCTTGAGTGGAAGTGTTTGATTGAGTTATGGTGAAGTGGTTGAAGTGTTCAACAATGGCATTGTGATTTCTTTGAATGTTTGTTTTGTAGTGACGACTGAATGATTTAGCCAAGGGATTGAGCTTTTGGTCATGGTGTTCAACAATATGGCGATACGATTGTCCAGGGATGAATGGAAACTCTTTTACTTAGAAATCGGGACCAAAGTCTTTGGCATGCCAAGAAGCACAACTTGTTGGAAGAGTGTTGACCGTAGTTACCTTACCCGTCACCAAGAACCCTTCCGTCAATTCTTTATCTACATTGACGACAGTCCAAGAGATTGGTTTGGCAACCTCATGCTACTTCAACTTAGAATATGGTTAGGCCTAGAAGATATGTTCTACTACTTGGCGATGCGCTTCCAAATGTTAAGGATTGCCGAAGTTGCTAAGAAGTTCGAAGCTCTTGCAGTTGTCATAGGAAAAGAAAAGCTAGAAGATAACTACAGACCACATTGTTGCGTGGGAGGTCTAAGAGAATACCCTGTCATGAGAGTTAAAAGAATATTTAGAGAATTAGCTTCAAGACACCCATAATATTGTAAAGAAGTCATAAAAATCAAATTTTGATGAATAGATGCAGCATAGACTCAGGTTTTGTTCACATACGTAGTACTAAGTTTTCTCTCTCATTATCTTGTTTTTAGATGGATCTTATTAATTATCTAGATGAACTCACAAGTGATTTTTCACAAAGGGTCTTTTTCAATTATGGAGTTAAATTCAGTCTCCATTGGGGAATTGAAGTGGTTCAAGTTTCAAAAGGGACTAGAGACTACCTTGTACCGAACACTTACATAGCATCGGAGTTATATGTTGAAGCTCAACCTGAACATCAAACACAAGTGCCTAATAGGTTTATGACCAATCTACAGCTTTTGGTGAAGGAAACAATCCAAGAAGGCGACATTGAAGTGCAAGAAGGCCCTCATGTTAAACCAAAGATACGGCTTTTGTGAGAAGGTCATAATCCGAGAATGGAAGAAGTTAAATGGCAGCAACCGACACTATTATTGTTGGGGTATAAAGCCCAATGTGGTCGCCCAGGTAAGTGGGCGAGCCGCCAAGTATGTACACATATTCTTTTGTAAAAATCTAATAAGAACTCACTATGCTCTACACATTACAGTAGAGCGAGTTCACCATATCGTCGTGCTCTTCTTCTCGCACTCTCTCTCGCGTTGCACTTCCGCTCGTACTCCTTCAACTGGTATCAGAGCTCAGATCGAGGCTCGGGGCAGCACTACAGGAGGCTAGAGTCACCAGCTCAGATTGGAGTGAAATTCGACAGGCGAAGACACGGCCCCAAATCCTGTGGGGAAGCTCGAAGGGCATGGTGTGCTCAAAATTTCATTCTGAGGTCATCTCGGTCACCGTTCGGCTTCGACAAAGTTCTGCGCAGGCCATTTTCGACTACGTGGTCTCAGCGGGTGCAGATCCAACTGTGCAAATTTGGGTTTTTCGGCCTACGACTGCAGGTGCTGAGGATATCGACACTCCCAGAGTGTTGATTTGTGACTGTCTACACATCGAAGGACGGCTCACAGTTCTTGGAGGCGTGTCACATACGACACGGGCGCATCTACACACAGACTGTAGGCGACATCCACTAGTTCATCAGGTAGATTGTGTTTGCTGCTTGATATTCCAGATTTCATCCTGACATTGCAGGTACTTCCACATGGGATGTATTGTCAGAGATGATGTATGTCTGTTGAGGGTTTGCTGGCTGTGAGTCACGCAGCAAACAACCGCCGCAGCGGTTACAGCATATAGTGGGAAATTTGTGGATGTATGACTTTGTGGGAAGTCTATGTACTGTCAGATTTATTGCAGCCTTTGTTGAGGGTCGAGTGAGGTTTTATTGAGCTGGGGGATTCTCGAATGTTGAGATCCTTTCGGTGATACAGGTCTTGGAGCGATCCCTCGAGCACCCTTAGATAGGCAGCTAGGATGTATTGATTGTGAGTTAGACAGTTGGGATTGCATCTTTGCTTTACTGCCGTTGAGGCATTGTCACAGTCTATGCTTATAGGACAGTGACAGGACAGTGAGAGACAGTACAGGTGCAGGACAGGTTTACCGACAGCTTACAGTGTTAGAGAGACAGTGGTTTTTTGAGCTGTTTTTGGTCTGTTTTTAGTACACCAGAGCCATTTTACAAAGGAGACTCTGCCAAAATTTCTGCAGAATCTGAAGCTTTCTTGGTTCATTTGACAGGTTGATATTGGTTTAGAGGTCAGTTTACAGGGAAAACTCTGCCGAATTTTTCCCAGAAAAGTAAACTACTGTGAAGCGTAGCTATGGCTGGATCACAGGACACTGCTCTTTACAATATCAAGAAGCTGGATGGAACCAATTTCCCATTGTGGAAGAAGCAGATTTGGCACGTGTTGGTACAAAAGAAGCAGATAAAACCTATAAAGCTCAAGGGGATAAAACCAGAAGATATGGACGAAGATGAATGGAGCGAAATGGATGAATTGGCACTTTCTACCATTATGCTGACTTTGGCAGAAAGCGTTTACTTCAATGTAGCAGACGAGTTGTCGGCTTATCAAGCATGGTTAAATCTGAGTGATCTTTATAAGAAGCAGAGTGCAACTTCACAGGCATATTGGCTTAAGAAGCTTATTGACTTGAAGATGAAAGAAGGAACACCTATGTCCAATCATCTGAATGAATTCAACACAATCTATAGTCAGTTGTCAGCTCAAGGTGTCAAGTTTGATGAACCTGTTAGAGCTATGTTCCTGTTGATCACATTGCCGGAAAGTTGGGACACTTTTCGCACAGCTTTGAGTAATTATGCACCTCCCGATGGTTTGAACATAGCAGGTGTAGAAGGAAGTCTGCTTACTGAAGAAACCAATAGAAAGACAATGGACAAAGGCAAAGGAACAGCCTTAGTTGTCAGGGGAAGGACCAAAGAAAAGTACAAAGGTGGAAAGAGGAATCAGTCTCGTAGCAAGTCCCGCAGTGCTAAAGGCAAGAGTGACATAGAATGCTACCATTGTGGCAAGAAGGGTCACATGAAAAGAGACTGCAGAGAATGGAAAGAAAAAAAAGGCAAAGAGAAAGCTGAAGACCATGGTGAGAAGAACAAGTCCTCAGTGAAGATTCAAGAAATAAATGTGGCAAACACTGTTGCAGAGGATGACAGTCTAGTGTCAGGAGACATCTACTTCTTGAAGAAGACAATGGACTCAGCTCTTCTTACAGCATCTGATGGAAATGCACTGAGTGATTGGATTATAGACTCAGGGGCATCACTTCATGTGTCTCCAAACAATGAGTGGTTTACTTCTTATGTGACCACTAAAGATCATGTTCGGCTAGGCAATGGGCAGACATGTGATATCTTAGGTGTTGGAGATGTTCAATTGAAGTTTCAGAATGGCTCTTCTTTCACGCTGAATAATGTGAGACATGTTCCCGCAATTACCAAGAGCTTGCTCAGCACAGGTTTACTTGATGATGCTGGCTACGTCACCACTTTTGGACAGAACATGTGGAAGATATCCAAGGGTTCTATGACAGTAGCACATGGAGTAAATTCTGGAGGACTTTACATGATTTATGTATCAAATGTCTCTAAAAATATAATCAATGTAACCGAGCAGCCGAACGTTTCTTTGTGGCATAGCCGGTTAGGACATATGTCCAAGAAGGGAATGGAAATCTTGTCTCGTTCTGGTTATTTGCCTGGCTTTTCATTTAATGATTTTGAATTCTGTGAACATTGTCTGTATGGTAAGCAAGCACAGCAGCCACATAAGCATAGAAGCAGTAGAAGAGATACACAGTTGGCACTTGTTCATAGTGATTTGTGTGGACCTATGCCTAACCTATCTCTAGGGGGAGCTTCTTACTTTATGACATTTATAGATGATTACTCGAGGAAAGTATGGGTTTACTTTCTCAAGCACAAGGATGAAGCGTTTAGTGTTTTCAAAACGTTTGTGACACTTGTGGAGAATCAGAGTGGCAAGAAGCTTAAATGCTTACGCACTGACAATGGTGGAGAGTATGTTTCAAAGGCCTTTCAAGACTTTTGTGAGTCAAAAGGTATAAAACGTGAACTTACTGCTCCTTACAATCCTCCTCAAAATGGTGTTGCTGAGAGGATGAATAGGACCATACAAGAGAAGGTCAGAAGTATGTTGTCTAATGCACAGCTGCCAAATGGGTTTTGGGTTGAAGCTTTATCAACAGCTGTTCATCTTGTAAATAGATCTCCTAGCAAGGTTTTGCAGAAGGATTCAGTGCCAGAGATGGTATGGTCAGGCAAAATGCCCTCATACAAGCATCTCAGAGTATTTGGCTGTGAGGCATATACTCACGTTCCAAAGGAATTTAGGAACAAACTTGAGCAAAAGAGTAGAAAGTGCATCTTTCTAGGCTATGGTAATTCTGGTGAGATGGGGTACAGACTTTGGGATCTCGAATCCAGAAAGGTTGTCCGCAGCAATGATGTTCACTTTAATGAATCCAAATATCATTCTAGGGTTGAGGAGATTAGAAGAGTTGTCTTCCAAGAAGATGGACATGCACGTGCAAGACAAAATGTCAGGGCTCACGAGGAGCAAGGACAGGATAGAGTGGAACCACAGGTTGTGGCTGAGCCTGAGCCACCTATTGTGCGTAGATCTGGACGTGTCACGCGACCTCCTGATAGGTTTGTTCCATCTATGAACTATGTCATGTTGAATGATTGCAATGAGCCTTCATGTTACAAGGAAGCAGTGCAAATGAAGGACTCCGGGAATTGGCAATTGGCCATGCAGTTAGAGATGACAGCTCTGCATAAAAACCAGACATGGAAGCTAGTTAAATTACCACAGGGCAAAAAGGCTCTACCTTGTAAATGGGTTTACAAGTATAAGATCACCGCTCATGATAGTCAGCCAAAGTACAAAGCAAGGCTTGTTGCCAAGGGCTTTAAGCAAGAACAAGGCATTGACTTTGATGAAGTCTTCTCTTCGGTGGTCAAGATGACTACATTGAGATGCTTTCTTGCATTGGTTGACATATTAGATTTGGTGTTGCACCAAATGGATGTCAAGACAGCGTTCTTGCATGGTGATTTAGATGTGGAAATTTACATGCAGCAGCCAGAAGGGTTTGTTGAGAAAGGCAAGGAAGATTGGGTATGCCAGTTGTTAAAGAGTCTTTATGGCTTAAAATAATCACCGAGGGCATGGTACCATAAATTCAGATATCGAATGTGATGAACAAGCAGGGAGTAGCTCCAAGATGGAGCTCTCTCTCTCTTTCTCTCTCACACACAGTCAATGACAGCTTGTCATAATAATCAATATCTAATTCTTCTGAATGATTTTCTCATGTTAAACTGATCATTTAATATGGGGAAGTGCCAGGGGAGAAAAAGCTAGAATATTGGTTAAGCTAGCAGACCGGCCACAGTAGGGATCCAAAGGAGGGAAAATAAGGATCCAAAGGGGGGGCCATCTGCAAAAGAGCCATGTGCAACAATGGGCTTAAAAGACCCTAAGGTTCAGCCCATTAAGACTTCCAAAATGCTAAGGTTCCAAAATTCAAAGGTTGTTTCCAAAGGTCAAGCATGGGGGGAATTGGATGCTTTGTGTGTGTCCCAAGAGTCTTTATCAATCCCTACATAGGAGGGGGAGAGCCTTGGGAGTAGGGGATGAGAGATAAAATCATACACACACACACACACACACAAGTTTCCTTTACATAAAGGGAATGAGGGACACATGTCACCTCCCTAGCCCAGATGCCCACAAGGTGTACCCAATCCCTATTGGATGGCCTTGGAGGTGGACCAATGAGAATTAGGCTAGAGTAAATCTAGTTTAATTAATTTAAAAACACTTAATAAAAGAACCACTAAGAATTAATCTCTCTAGAAGACTATTGGACAGTCTCTTAAGGGGACCAATGAGCATTCAGCAGCCCAATGGCTTGCCTGATTCCTATTGGCCACGAGGCAAAGGGGTCCAATGAGAGTTAGTTGCATTTATTAATTACATAAAGCTCTCACAAAAGGGGAAAGGGGGACACATGTCAGAAGGCTATCACTTATACTGCTTAATTATCATTGGCTAGCTCTAGGGAGGTCCAATGAGACTGTAGCATGAGCAAATAGCAAGAGGGGTCGACCAAGAGAGAGAGGGGGCTGATTTTTGCAAGGCATTATCACACACACAATCACACAATCTCATGTGTGAAGTAAAGAAGACTCTCTCTCCCTCTCAAGCTTTAATGGAAATCTTACCACCCACTCCAAGCTTGTGAGAAGGGAGGCCTACACCAACAACTCTTGGCTTTGTGATGCAAATCCAACCAAGATCCAAGATTCACTGCATGCTCATCTCCTCTACCATGCTAATTACTAAGATAAGCTATGCTAATATGAGTGATTATGTGAGGAGATGTACATCTTTCTCGTAAGAATACTCCTTCTTCCTCTCAATCTACTCTCATACCCCGCTAGCTCTCACCATCTTCGAAGGTGTGTGAGGTCTTCGGTCTGAGACCGGAGAGAATTGATGTTGTGTTTGATAAGTGTTTTGCTTAGTGCATGAAGCTTTCATCTTCATTGCACCGGCTAGTCTTGAAGGAACACAAAGAACTGTATTGTACAATGTCTCTCTTGATGGGAGAAACCATAATACAAAGCCTTTTGGAGGGGGGACCGCCGGCTCCGGGTGTAAATCCGGTCCTCAACTGTTGTCAATAGCTTAATTTCTCTCTCTTTTGAAAGTATTGTTCATGCTATCTAACTAGGTGTTATGCTTTTTGTTTCTCTCTCCACCCAAGCACTCTTCTAATTCTCATTAGGAATATATTCTAATGAAATTCCCACTACGTTCATGCTAATTTGTGCTACACACAAGTTTTTAGGCCATTAAATGTTACAATGGTATCAGAGCACAAGGTTTCTGTTTTCTTGCTCAAGAAGGGAGGTCATCAAGCTAGCTATAAATGGTTGGTATTATTAGTTGCATGTGAGTAAGTAAAATAGGGATTTTTCAGTCTTGCAGTGCGCTTGCCTTCGTGCAGCTAACGGAGCATCACCGTCGAGAGCTATGGTCTTAATAGTGGAGTCCTACGGGGCTTGCCTACGGCTTAACCACTATTGAGCTATTAGAAGCTTGACAGGAGCCGGTGCTGTTTTGGTGTTGAACAACTCTCTCTTCTATTCCTTGCAATTAATGGTATTCAAGACACGGGTACAGTAGCTTGAGTGCTTTTTCTAAAGGGGTAAACAGGAGTAGCAACTAGGGCTTGAAGTGCCAAAGTACACCTAAAATGTTTACACCTAAAAGTTGTTAGAATGGCTGACAATAGTAAAGAGAGTGAAATTAATGTTGATAACTTTGATTTTGCTAATGAGCAAGCTACTAATGATGCCCCGATGCTTGTTAACTATCTTGTTTCTAGGCTTCAACAAGCCATGGGCAATCCATCTCTCCAAACTGAAGTGCAACGACAGCTCCTTGCTCATGGGATTCTCCAAGCTCACCATCATGACGAGAGAACACCTAGGAAGCCTCCTTGTGAGACTTCCAAAAGAGGTCTCTCTCCAATTTGGAGAGAAGAAGAGAATCCATACGAAGGGCTCAAGAATTTACTTCTTGATGATGCATCTCCTTCCCAAAGGAGAACTCAAGAGCCTCCACCGAAGGAACGAGAAAGAAGTGAGTCTCCCGCCACCTTTGTAGAGATGGCTCCACAAAGACGGTGGGCTAAACGCTCTCCATCACCTCCAAAATGGAGAAGAACATCGCACCCTTTTCCACACCATAATTCAAAGAGGGATGACAAAAAGCAAAATAAGAAAAAGGAGAGAAAGAGGACACCCTCTTCTCCATCTTCTTCATCATCTTCCTCTTATGAAAGTGATGGTGAAGACGATGAAGATCAAGACAAGAAAAAGGTGAGAAAGAGGTCACCCTCTTCTCCACCTTCCTCAAATTCTTCACCTTCTGAAGAAAGTGATGGTGCAACCTTTGAACCATAAAAAAGAAGAGGCCATAGGAAATCCTACGCCGCATGAAAGAGGTCGTCCAAGCTGAAGAAGTTCAAAGAGGAAGGGAAGAGAATCTCTTTCCTTACCTATGATGTCGCCTTTGGTGCTACAGACAATGTCTTGGCCTTTATCCAACAATTTGATGTGGCGTTTGGAGATGAGGGCTTCATGGAGTACTCTAAGTTACGCCATGTAGCTATGCATTTTCAAAATTCCGCCAGAGAATGGTGGTCTAACCTACGAGCCAACAGTGAAGCTCTGAGAACATGGAAAGCTTTAAGAGCTTCCATTATGAAGCAATTTTTGGCCACCGATGCCAAAGACAATGTACTCACCGAATGGCGAAGCTTAAAGCTCTCTCCCTATGAATCCATCCACAAATATGTAGACAAGTTTTGGGACCTACAACTCAAAGCCACTGTCCAAAAGTCTCCTAAGGGAAACTCCAACAAAGCTGAAGAGAAGGGAGTTTACAAAGGTAAAAACATACTCTCTCCTGAAGAGCTTGAGCGTTATCGCAAGGATAACCGGTGTTTCAAGTGCGGCGAACAAGGGCATGTGTACCATGATTGTCCCCAAAAGAACACCCGCCATGATCCTCCTAGAGCTACCTTGGTTGAAATCCAAGAGGAGGAGACTCACCAAACTCACCACAAAGGATCTCCTCTATGCCATGCTTGGGAAAAGGTAAGAGAACATGATGCTTTTATTCTCTTTGACCCTGGTTCTACTCACAATTTTATATCTATAGAGTTGGCCACCAAGCTAGGCATACAAGCCTATGAGATGGGAGATGTTCTACCCGTAGACAATTCTTTCAAGGGGCAAGAAGCTTCAGTCACTCCCTTAATCGGGAAGATGAGTCTCCATGTCCAAATCAATGAGGACAAAGAGCACTTCTTTATCTCTCCTCTCAAGCATGAGGATGTAATCCTAGGGGCACCATGGTTTGATCGCCTGGCTGCCAATGTTAAATTCCCTGAAAGGAGAATCTCCTTTAAGTTCAGGGAAAAAGACATGTATATAGATGCTAAGGAAATGAGTAACACTATCCCCATTGTACATACACCAGCTTTCAACAAGTCAATAAAGAGCTCTATGCCCGTGTACATGATTTTTTATTAAAGATTCTCAAAATGAACTTAATGCTTTAGCAAAAGAAAATAAAAGAAACCAAAAGGAATTAGAGTTACCCAATTTTCTCAAGGGGTTTCAAGATGTTTTTATTGACGACGTCCCTTGTGAGCTACCTCCTAAACGAGGTAATGATGACCATACAATTGAAATTTTTCCAGGAAGTTCACCGCCTAACAAACCTCCTTATAGAGTTTCTCAAGCTCAACAAGAGTAGATTATGCGGAAAGTGCATGAGTTAGTTGAGAAGGGCATGGTTAGACCTAGCTCATCTCCATTTTGCTCACCTGTGCTATTAGTGCAAAAGAAAGGCGGCACATATCGTATGTGTGTTGACTATAGAGCACTAAATAGGATCACTATCAAGAATAGGTTTCCCGTTCCACGGGTAGAAGACCTATTTGATAAGCTACAAGGATCGACCTACTTTAGTAGGATTGACCTAAAAAGTGGCTATCATCAAATAAGGATAGTTGATCAAGACATTGTAAAGACCTCATTTCGCACCACATTTGGTCTTTACAAATACATTGTTATGCCTTTTGGCTTGACCAATGCACCAGCCACATTCAACTGCTTCATGGAGAAGCTGTTCAGGCCTCATCGAACCTTCACTGGAGTGTTCTTTGATGATATTATCATCTACTATAATTCATTAGACAAACACAAGCAACACCTCCAGGTAATATTTCAAGTTTTAAGAGAGAATAAACTTTATGTTAATCAAAAGAAAAGTGAATTTTTCTTGCAAGAGATTCAGTATTTAGGATGGACTAAACCAAAGAATCTTCATGAACTAAGAAGATTTATAGGTATGTGTGCGTACTATAGACGCTTAATAGAAAAGTTCTCACAAATTGCAGGACCATTACATGACCTAACAAAGAAAAGCGTTAGGTATACATGGTCTGCTAAGGAGAACAATGCTTTCGAAAATCTTTAAGAAAAGCTTATCTCTCAACCTGTGCTTACACTACCGGATCTCTCAAAACCATTTGAGGTCCAATGTGATGCTTGTGGTGATTGCCTTGGAGCTGTTTTGCTTCAAGAAGGGCACGCCAAAGGCTATGAAAGTCGAAGGCTCGACTCTGTTGAGCAATCTCTAGGCATATATGAAAAGAAACTCCTTTGCAGTTCTACATGCCTTAGACTCATGGAAGCACTATTTATTGGGGACTCCTTTCATTCTGCGAACAGATCATCAAAGTCTTAAGTACTTCATGATGCAGAACAAGCTCTCCGCAACAAACAAATGAGGTGGGTAAATTTTCTTTTGCAATTTCATTTTCATATTGCTCACATTGCTTGGCAAGCATAATCAAGTAGTAGATGCACTCTCAAGACGGCCGAGGGTGAATGCGGTTTCCATAGAAACTCACAATGATCTATCTTCAATGATAGATGAGTATGCTATTGATCCCAATTTTAGAGATGTGATTTTAGCCCTTGCATTAGGGAAGAAAGAAGAACCATTTACTTTACAAGATGGTTATCTTCTCTATGGCAATAGACTATGCGTTACTAACTCACCACGTGAGAAAGTAATGTATGAATCTCATGCTCCTCCTTACGCGGGGCATAGAGGGATTCAGTCTACCCTAAAGGGAATTGAAACATATTTCCATTGGCCTACCATGAAAGTGAACATACAAGAGTATTTTTCTAAATGTGTGGTATGGCAAAAGACAAAATTTGATAGAGGGAAGCAACCTGGATTGCTTCAACCCTTGCCAATCCCTAATTTACCATGGGAGAGCATATCCATGGATTTTATCTTTGGATTACCTAAGTATATCCATGGGAATACGGGAATATGGACAATAGTAGACAGGTTCAGTAAACAAGCTCATTCTATACCTGTCAAAAAGACTATCAAAGCCCATCAAATGGCAACCCTCTTCATTTCACAAATTTTCAAGTACCATGGCTTGCCAATGTCCATAGTGTCGGACAGAGATCCTAGAATGACCAGTAATTTTTGGAAGGGTCTCTTTGAGAATTTAGGGACAAGGCTAAACTTCTCTTTGGCCTATCATCCACAAACGGATGCCCAAAGTGAAATAGCTAACCTAACAATCCTCGATCTACTAAAAGCCTATGTAACGTAAGTAGATCAAAGATCCCAATGGGAGAAGTACTTACCCTTAGTGGAGTATGCTTACAATAACACTGTACATACTTCCACAAGAAAAGCACCTTTCGAGGTAATTGAGGGAAGATCAAAAAGTCCCTTGCTACTTAACGTACATGGGAAGATCTTCGCTGCACATGAGTATAGCCGAGACCTACAAGAATCTTTTCAAAAGATTAAGGATGCTATCTCTATCTCACAACAAAGGCAAAAGGATGTTGCTGACAAGCACAGAAGAGCCCAAGCCTTTAAAGAAAATGATTGGGTCTTATTAAAATTTCCCAAGGATCGATTAAGGCACACGACGGGCAAGAATCGTACGGGACACCAAAAGTACTATGCTAAACTAGCAAAAAGGTACTATGGTCCCTTCCAGATTCTTAGGCCAATCAATGACATGGCCTATCAACTCAAGTTTCGCAATCATTGGCTCATACACAATGCTTTCCATGTGAGCCTATTAAAGCCTTACAAAGGAGAGCCACCTCAAGAACCAACTACTGAAGACCCACCGGAGATCGAGGACCAAGAAGAGGTGTTGCAGCCCGAGTCCATTCTCCGACATGAATACAAGGTACTAAGAGGTGGTAATAATATCCAACGATATCTTATTAAGTTTAAGAATTATCCTTTTGAAGATGCTAGATGGATGCAAGGCATACAATTAAAGGATAACCTAAACCTTGTCAATGCTTACAATGTTTCCCAAGAGTAGCAAATGTACAAAATGTTAAAAATGAACAAAGTTTTTGTCTTATAAGACTCTCTTTTTCTTTATTGTGCACAAAAACGAAGTAGTATGCATGCTTAGATCAAGTTTGTGGAGACGACGTCTCCCAAACACCAAGTAGAGCTTGCCACTCTACTATGGAAGATTGATAGGACTAATGTGCAGACATGCTTGCGGAAGCCTCAGGCTCTCAAGCACCAAATGGACTAGTCATCCATTGTGGAATGATGTCGTAGGGTAACATAGGGCTCATGAATATGCTTTCTCTTCTCTATACCATAGTCGAGGACGATTATGATTTCAAGAGAGAGGTAATGTCATAATAATAAATATCTAATTCTCCTAAATGATTTTCTCATGTTAAACTGATCATTTAATATGGGGAAGTGCCAAGGGAGAAAAAGCTAGAATATTGGTTAAGCTAGCAGACCGGCCACAGTAGGGATCCGAAGGAGGGAAAGTAGGGATCCAGAGGGGGGGCCATCTGCAAAAGAGCCACGTGCAACAATGGGCTTAAAAGACCCTAAGGTTCAGCCCATTAAGACTTCCAAAATGCTAAGGTTCCAAAATTCAAAGGTTGTGTCCAAAGGTCAAGCATGGGGGGGATTGGATGCTTTGTGTGTGTCCCTAAACTCTTTATGCATCCCTACATAGGAGGGGGGCAAGCCTTGGGAGTAGGGGATGAGAGAGAAACTCACACACGCACACGCACACACACACACACAAGTTCCCTTTACATAAAGGGAATGAGGGACACATGTCAGCTCCCTAGCCTAGATGCCGACAAGGTGTACCCAATTCCTATTGGATGGACTTGGAGGTGGACCAATGAGAATTAGGCTAGAGTAAATCTAGTTTAATTAATTTAAAAACACTTAGTAAAAGAACCAATGAGAATGAAGCTCTCTAGAAGACTATTGGACAGTCTCCAAAGGGGACCAATGAGCATTCATCAGCCCAATGGCTTGCCTGATTCCTATTGGCCAGGAGGCAAAGGGGTCCAATGAGAGTTTAGTTTCATTTATTAATTACATAAATCTCTCACAAAAGGGGAAAGGGGGACACATGTCAGAAGGCTATCACTTATACTGCTTAATTATCATTGGCTAGCTCTAGGGAGGTCCAATGAGACTGTAGCATGAGCAAATAGCAAGAGGGGTCGACCAAGAGAGAGAGGGGGACTGATTTTTGCAAGGTATTATCACACACACAATCACACAATCTCATGTGTGAAGTAAAGAAGACTCTCTCTTCCTCTCAAGCTTTAATGGAAAGCTTACCACCTACTCCAAGCTTGTGAGAAGGGAGGCCTACACCAACAACTCTTGGCTTTGTGATGCAAATCCAACCAAGAGCCAAGCTTCAATGCATGCTCATCTCCTCTACCATGCTAATTACTAAGCTAAGATACGTTAATATGAGTGATTATGTGAGGAGATGTACATCTTTCTCGTAAGAATACTCCTTCCTCTCAATCTACTCTCATACCCCGCTAGCTCTCACCATCTTCAAAGGTGTGTGAGGTCTTGGGTCTGAGACCGGAGAGAATTGATGTTGTGTTTGATAAGTGTTTTGCTTAGTGCATGAAACTTTCATCTTCATTGCACTGGCTAGTCTTGAAGGAACACAAAGAACTGTATTGTACAATGTCTCTCTTGATGGGAGAAACCATAATACAAAGCCTTTTGGAGGGGGGACCGGCTCCATGTAAATCCGGTCCTCAACTGTTGTCAATAGCTTAATTTCTCTCTGTTTTGAAAGTATTGTTCATGCTATCGAACTAGGTGTTATCCTTTTTGTTGCTCTCTCCACCCAAGCACTCTTCTAATTCTCATTAGGAATCTAGTCTAATGAAATGCCCACTATGTTCATGCTAATTTCTGCTACACACAAGTTTTTAGGCCATTAAATGTTACACAGCTTAAAATTTAATTATGATAAAAGTTCTCTTTACAAAATGACCTAGGTACCTTGTATACTAAGGCTACCATAGGTTAAACCTAAAATAGTGTTCCAAGGGTAAAATGGCTTTGTATGTACAATCTGGAAGTGCCATTGCGCCCTAGCTTCTAGAACTAGACCAAGTACTCATTAGAAATGATGTTTTTAACCAGAATCCGTAGCATTTCATAGCTCTCAAAAAATAAGGCTTTGTTGAGTTATGGCATGTTGTTGACCCACGTGTCAACACACTTTAACTAATGCACCGTTTTATGATTATCGAGATCAAAGATCCAGGAACCAATGTCACCGTTGCAAGAATAAAGTGCATCAGAAGTGGATTCCAAAATCCTTGGTGGTGATGCAACCGCAACAAGCATCCTCATATGTGGCTCCTATACAGGAAGAAAAGACTCAGCCAAGAAGAAGACAGCCATGGCAACAAGCTAACAACACGCTAATCAATGAGTCATCTAGAAACTGCCATCCAACAGCAAGCAAACATTAACTAGCCAAACCACCAAGGGAAAGCATTGAATGTCAACCTTGCTAAGGATGGTAGCAATAGTGATGATTCTTATGACATCCCCTACCAGGAACTCAGGTCATCACTATGACTAGCAGTTTTCGTAAACAACCACGGAAGTCCAAAAGCAAAGGACAACAAGTCATAGCCAAAAAGTGCGACAAATGTGGATACCAAAGAGCCAATTTGGTCAAAAGCAGGTATGGATCAAGAAGATAAAGATCTCTGATGAAAAATCACAAGATCCAACACCAAAAGGAAAACAGACAAAGTATATAAGAACGGCTAAGAAAATCACAAAGCTGCAAGCTTTTGCAACTCAAATTTGGGTTCCAAAGAAGTTGATTAGAATAGGAAGCCTCGCTAGCAAATTCCAATAAGCAAATTGCTTATACCCAAATCTTGCACAGCATAAATTTTTCTTAGAATAGGAAGCCTCGCTAGCAAATGACAATAAGACAATTGCTTATACCCAAATCTTGCACATCATAAATTTTTTACATGCATTGATTGTGTATGCATAATGGGGCTACATTACAAGGCCTGCATTGGCACAATTTTTAATTGCCCAAGCACAACACATACCCTTGACGATACCATGTCGCCCAGGAGGACTCCAAATAGGAGGGGGGGGAAGGGGGGGGGGGGGGGGAGGCATTCTAAATGCAAACCTAATATTATGAATATTAGAGGGCAATGTTCTTGGAGCTGCATTGAATTTTTGTGTTTGATTGTGATAATTTTTTGACAAAATTCAAAGTATATGCCTTCATAATAGCGTTACAAGAGGAGTACGGGGACAAAAGTCATATATGAGCCCCTAGGGACATGTGTACAGTGTACCTAGCATTTAGAATTCTATTTGAATGATTTTTCTTTTTGTTGAGTTGATTTTTGGTTTTATTTAGTTATTTTTTGTTGAGATTTTCTTGAGAAAAACATGGAAAAAATTCCAAAATCTAGATGAAGAAAAGACTAAAGAGATGCTTGACTAGTGTACAAAGAGAACAAGGTACAAGAAAATGACAAAAATTCACGAGGTATGTCTCAAAATCCATATGCACAAGGCTATAAGGTCAGAGGTAAAAAAAGAATGTTCAGCCTTCAACAACAATATGAGGCCAAAAATGACTGAGAATGGTCATAAAACTCCGAGATGGCCTACAAGGACAAAGGATGCAACTAAACAAAAGCACCCATCAAGTGTAAAGTTTCCTATCAGACACTTCATGTGACTACAAGATCGTATACAAGAAGTAGATATTTATACGGTAAATCTTATATCTTGTATGTGACTAAATGAAGCCTAACAAAAAAAAGGGACTAACACTACTAACAAAAAAAGGGGGCAGAAATGATAATTCAGACATCTATCATGATAGATGTCTGTAAGAGCAACCAGGGGTCAAGTCAAATTTTGGTCATCAATATTGATTCTACATGTTTAGAGGATGCTCAGGGTATAACTGATTTCAAGTTTTGCAGCCATAAGGTGCCAGAGATACCCATCAATCATTTTCGATACTGAAACCCAAAAAGTTAGGTTAGAAAGCCAAATACAAGTCCAAATCAAGCCAAACTTTGTCAGGAGGCTATGAATAGAGAATACAAGCTGCGGGTAAAGAAAAATTAAAAAATAATAGAATTCTAACAAATGATAGAGTATATCCATCCATATCCCTTGAGGTAAGATGTCAGTCATCTACCCACACACCCCATCACTCAAGTTAGTTAGAATGATAAAACCAAGATTCAAACTCAAATATTATATCCTCAAAACAATATGTGTTCTATCAAACTCAAATTTTTATAACCGCAAAAAACCAAAAAGATACATAATGTTTCTAGGGAGATACGTAAATACGAAAGTATCCTATGAACCAATTCTTGGTTCCTACAACCGAGGTCCTACCCCTATATTTTTTCACATCTCGAGTATCAAAGTTTAGCATTTCAACTTGTGCATTGAAATTCACGTCTTCCTTTTCGTACCATTCCTCTCCTCGTGATGCATCCGTGGGTGGTAATCCATTAAAGCACTTTACATGAGTGTGCCGTTCATTTTAATCGCCTATATAGAAATATCTACTTCAGTTCACTGGCATTGATTGTGCTTGGGCATAGTCACTAATGTAACTTGGTTTCTCATAGTCATCAAAGGTAACGGTGACATTGTGAGGGTTGTATTTGAGAATAGGCCCATAGATTCTATTGAACCAATCTTGGGGTACATAATAGAGTCGGTTGCCACCATTTAACTTATTTCATACTCCGATTATGACATTTTCACAAAAGCCATATCTTTGGTTTAACATGAGGGCCTTCTTGCACTTCAATGTCACCTTCTTGGATTGTTTCCTTCACCCAAAGCTGTGGATTGGTCATAAACCTATTAGGCACTTGTGTTTGATGTTCAGGTTGAGCTTCGACATATAACTCCGATGCTATGTAAGTGTTCGGTACAAGGTAGTCTCTAGTCCCTTTTGAAACTTGAACCACTTCAATTCCCCAATGGAGACTGACTCCAACTGCATAATTGAAAAAGAACCTTTGTGCAAAATCACTTGTGAGTTCATCTAGATAATTAAGAAGATCCATCTAAAAACAAGACAAGGAGAGAGAAAACTTAGTACTACGTACGTGAACAAAAATTGAGTCTATGCTTCATCTATTCATCAAAATTTGATTTTTATGACTTCTTTACAATATTATGGGTGTCTTGAAGCTAATTCTCTAAATATTCTTTTAAATCTCATGACAGGGTATTCTTAGACCTCCCACACAACAATGTGGTCTGTAGTTATCTTCTAGCTTTTCTTTTCCTATGACAGCTGCAAGAGCTTCAAACTTCTTAGCAACTTCGGCAATCCTTAACATTTGGAAACGCATCACCAAGTAGTAGAACATATCTTCTAGGCCTAACCATATTCTAAGTTGAAGTAGCATGAGGTTGCCAAACCAATATCTTGGACTGTCATCAATGTAGATAAAGAATTGATGGAAGGGTTCTTGGTGACGGGTAAGGTAACTACGGTCAACACTCTTCCAGAAAATTGTGCTTCTTGGCATGCCAAAGACTTTGTTCCCGATCTCTAAGTAAAAGAGTTTCCATTCATCCCTGGACAATCGTGTCGCCATATTGTTGAACACCATGCCCAAAAGCTCAATCCCCTGGCTAAATCATTCAGTCGTCACTACAAAACAAACATTCAAAGAAATCACAATGCCATTGTTGAACACTTCAACCACTTCACCATAACTCAATCAAACACTTCCACTCAAGAAGACAAGTCAAACAAGTACCACCAACCGATGTCACTTACATATGCATCATGAATACAATATACTTTTCCAAAGAGCATACATGAATGCATGCACGACGCATAACTAACCCAACTAGTATTAGGCTTTAGCCTATCCCCATAATCTTAAGCATAGGCTTTGATACCAGGTGAGAGATATACCTCTTGGGGGTCTATGCACAAAATATACAATTTACACTTTTATACAATTTTCATTATACATCAGAGTTACGGAAGCATTTGCATAGGGGAGGATCTCTCAGCCCCAACCAAGCATGGAGTTTAAGCCATGAGCCGGACTGCATCCAGGGGCACCTAGCGACTAGTGCTACCCCTGAATGGGTGTTATGAATGAAAGCGTACTCAAGAAAAATATAACATTGTGGAGGGTGAATATATGTGTACACCACGTTGCAGGAAGACAGAGAGGGAGAATATAGTGGAGGGTGAAATAGAGTCACAGAGACATGAAAAAATGACAACAAAGAAGTCATCAAAAAGTTTATGAAAAAATAACTAGTAGAGCACATGACCCTGTGTAGGGATCAACTGTTCCACCCATCCACATTCACTCTACTATGAATAGAGAGAATTTCACTTCGTCAGGAGCGAGCCAAAATACCTCCAACCTACTTGAGCCAGACATAAGCTGAGGCCGCTCCGTCTCCCTCCATGAAGTCAAGCTCTCAAAGGATCCCAAGTACCAGTAGGTGGTAGGGTATCAACACCAACTATACCAGTTTAGGTGCCACGCCTCTTTGATACCCAGCACCGGATGTTTAGGCAAAGCCAAGGCAAAATCCTTGATGCATTAGCCGTGTAGGTCATTCAACCCTCGACGCAATAACCGTGTAGATGAGCCTAACAAAAAGAAGAAGACCTAGGCAACACCCCCGATCCAGCAAAGCCCCAAGCCAACAACCCTTTAGTCTAAGGCTAAGCGATGTAGGTTATCCTAGTCTTGTAGCGACACTGCCATGAGAAACATAACACATGAGTCCAATCACAATAGTACTTGCCATATGCACAAACAATCCTTTCCAAGCAGTTAGACTGTACAAGGTCTCTACCCTTACACGTCTACCATAAACCATCTAGATCACTTCATGATCCAATCCCAAAACCATAAACCATAATCCAATCACATTACCCGAGTGAGCACTCCACCCAACTTGGGTGAGGCACGACCAATCCTGCATAACCACTTTAGAACATAACATGGCTGCAAAAATTTCGGCAGCCTAACCATATCGAAAAAAAAAACTATGAGCCACACCGGCTTCCACCATAAAATCACAACCATAATCTATGAGGGAATCTTAGCCCTTGACCACAAATCATAATCACACTGAATCAACTCCCACACTTGGAGTTTTACATATCCCTTGTAG
The DNA here is from genome assembly GCF_014529385.1 of Adiantum capillus-veneris. Classification (NCBI taxonomy): domain Eukaryota; kingdom Viridiplantae; phylum Streptophyta; class Polypodiopsida; order Polypodiales; family Pteridaceae; genus Adiantum; species Adiantum capillus-veneris. The sequence goes on along the minus strand of NC_140932.1, from coordinate 15,897,543 downwards.
TCAATTGGAGTCCATACACATATGACCCTTAAGACATGATTCTTTTATGCATAAAAAGATTTCGACCAGCAACTAATCACGATATAAAAATCCAATTTTGACAACATCCAACCATGCAAAGTTGATGCATCACATCTGCACTTCACCTCCCTAGCACATAGAGCTAGTTTTGACCTAGAAATGTTGGGAGAAGAGGGGGAGATCGACCGCTTAAACTATTCAACACAAGCTTCCAAGCAATCACCATCAACCTGTCCACCTCTTCTTCCAATTTCCAAGCACACGCACTCACCTAGACTATGACACACACACACACACACAGTAAACATAGAATTGACATAGACATGCTTGTAAGGAGGTGTAAGAGATGTGTAAGAGATGGAGACTAGATTAGAGAGTACACAGAAAAATAACCATAGCTTAAGAGAGTAGATAAGAGAATCTGCAAGAGAAAGGCCTAAATCTAGCCCCAAACTCCACGGCACCTCTCTTGTGGAGTTGGTATTTAATATATTATTTTTGAGTTTGAGGTGCCAAAAATTGAGGCCCCTATTTTACAACCACTTCACTTTTGTAAATGAGTGAAGCTCATTAGTTCTTGCATGACCCATAAGTGGAGTTCCCACTACAAATATTTACAGAGCCATAGTGGCTTATTGAAATGAGATTCTAAGATACTGTGCAACTATAAAATGGCCAAGAATAATTGCCGTCGCCTCTTCATCCACTCCCCGCATTCCACTCTACAAAATCATCATCAACTCAATTAGTAAAATAAATAGACAGCACATAATTAACCATTATGCCCAGCTATCCCAATTGCAGTTAACCACTACAACAGGAGGGTGCCCAGTCTCGTAACATCCCTCCCACCAGGGATAGCAACTGTCCTCAGTTGCTCAATAGAGAAATCAACTGGACCGTGAGTGATGGAAAGTGTGGAGAAGGTTGGGAAAGTTGCGAAAAAACTTTTCAGGCATCCATTTGGCATCCTCTCTAGGGTGGCCCTTGAAAGTCAAAAGGTAACGGTTATAAACCATTCCAGTGCGTGTAGTGGTGGTCTCATGGTCAACTATTTTGTCAGGGATGAGTTGCTCTTCTTGTTCTACAAGTGAAGGTGGGTCTTCGTAAATGTGGTGTGTAGGTAGGGGTCCTCTGAATGGTCGTAAAAGACTAATGTGAAATGCATTGTGAATGTGCCAATGTGCAGGTAATTCTAAACAAAAAGAAACGTCATTAATGACAGCTGAAATTTTGAAAGGTCCATAAAAACGAGGAGCAAGCTTAACAAAGACATTAGTATCAACACTTTTGATCCTTCGTTTTTCGATGCGAAGTAAAACATGATCACCTTCTTTGAATTGGTGTGCCTTGCGATGCTTGTTAGCATGCTTGGTGTAAAGTTCTTGTGAGTGTTTAATGGCAGAATGCACACTTGCATAAATATCATGAAAGTCAGTAGTGAAATCATCAGCGGCAGGCACAACATTAGAAAGACGTGAAGCAGGAGTAGGAAGTGAGTGACCATAGACAATTTCAAATGGAGACTTACCCGTGGCAGTGTGAGTGGTGTTGTTGTATGCAAATTGCAAAATATGTATGTAATCATCCCATTTCTTAGGTTGAGAAGAAACATAAGACTTTAGCAAATCAATGATTGTGCGATTTGTGACTTCAGTTTGACCATTGGATTCAGGATGAAATGCAGAAGTGAAGTCAAGTGTAGTGCCAAGATTTTCAAACACAGTAGTCCAAAAAGCACTAAAAAATTTTGAATCTCGATCAGAAATAATCACTTTAGGCAAACCATGATGTGGGAAAATAGTCTTAAGAAACAAAAGTGCAGCTTGATGTGTTGTGAGTGTTTTCTTACATGGAACGAAGTACGCTTGTTTAGAGAAACGATCAATAATAGTCCATTTTCATGTCATGTTTGTGCGTTGTGAGTGGGAAACCAGTAACAAAATCCATTGAAATATGTTCCCAAGGTCTTTCAGGAATGGGGAGAGGGTGTAAAAGTCCCAATTTCTTACCTGTAGCTGCTTTGATTTTTTGACAAATCAAACAAGTTGACACATACTGTTTAACATCCATTCTCATAGTAGGCCAATAGAAATCACGACATAAATTTTGAAAAATTGCAGCAAATCCTCTATGTCCAGAATAAGGGGGTTTGTGCAATTCTTCAATTATTAATGTATGGAAAGGTTTAGTCACACACAATTTTTGTTTGAAATAAACGAAGTTTTCTTGAATAGTGTATTCGAGAAATGTGTGTACAGAATTATCAAGCATGTGCAACCATGTCGTTTTGAAGTCATCATCATGTGCATAAGTGTCAGGCATAGTGTCAAATGAAGTTCCCGTAATGGTTGATAGATGATTAAGTGAGGGTCTTCTACTCAAGGCATCAGCTACAATGTTTTCTTTACCAGGCTGGTATTGAATGTTGGGCTGAAAACTTTGAATAAAAGCGACCCACTTAATATGTCTATCATCTATTAAAGGCTGAGAAAGTAAATATTTGATACTTTGTTGATCAGTTTTAATGATCAAGTCAGTACCCATTACATAGTGTTTCCAGATTTTCAATGCATGTACCACATCAGTCAATTCTTTATCATAAGTACTGAACTTTGTTTCAGACGGTTTGAATTTACGACTTTCGAAAGAAATTGGATGGTTATCTTGCATGAGGACTGCACCGATACCATCAGTGACTATCACAAAGAATGGTCTTTCAAAATCAGGCAATTGCAATACAGGTGCATTAGTCAAAGCATGTTTAAGTGCATTAAATGAGCTTTCTTGCAAATCAGTCCATTCATAAGGCGTGTTTTTCTTCAACAAGAGAGTCAAATAATGTGCTTTGTAAGCAAAATTACGAACAAATTTCCTGTAATAGCTACAAAGACCAATAAAAGATCGTAGCTCATGGAAGTTTTTGGGTCTAGGCCAGGATTGAATGGCTTCAATTTTCTTTGGATCGACATGTATTCCCTTACCCGATACAATATGTCCCAAATATTCAATTTCAGATTGAAAAAATGAACTCTTTTCAGGATTTAAATACAAGTGATTTTGTGCAAGCAGATCAAATACATGTGTTAAATGTTGTTTATGCTCTTCTTCAGATTTACTGAATACCAAAATGTCATCAAAAAATACAATCACAAAATCTTGATGGTCAATGAAAATGCGATTCATCATGCGTGTGAATGTAGCTGGTGCATTTGTCAAACCAAATGGCATGAGAAGAAATTCATAGTGTCCAGTTTGTGTTCTGAAAGCAGTTTTGTAGACATCATGTTCAAACATTTTGACTTGGTGATACCCTGATTTAAGGTCAATTTTGCTAAAGATGTGTGCCCCTTTCAGTTTGTCTAGTAGATCATCCACTCTAGGAATAGGAAACCTATTCTTAATGGTGATCTTGTTTAAAGCCCTGTAGTCAATACACATACGAAATGATCCATTTTTCTTCTTGACAAGAAGTACTGGAGCTCCGTATGGTGAACTACTAGGTCGGATTAGGCCTCGGTCAAGTAAATCAGTGATTTGAGTTTGTATTTCCCTATGTGCGGTAGGATTTACACGATAAGGTGCTCTACAAGGAGGTTCACTACCCGGTATGATGTCAATTTTGTGGTCTTCTGGGAGTGATGGTGGAATTCCAGGTGGGAGATCATGCATGAAACAATATTTAAATTGTGAGAGAAATTCATCGTGTGTGGAGTTACGTGAAGTTTCAGTTTCAACAGAAATTTGATTTACCAATACTAGATATGTTTTCCCCTGTTTTCGAATTGCTCGTTTGGCTTGAGTGTGAGAGAGGAGTGGAAATTGTTGATGTGCCAGTGTTGCTTGGATGGAGAATTTTTTATTATTATGAGTGAGAGACATTGTACGTGTTTTATAATTAATCAACGGGTCAAACTCATGACGAAATGGCATTCCCAAAATCATATCGAGTCCATGCAATGGTGCTACCAAAAATGTACGTGCTTGTGTGAATTCACCAATGCAAACTTCAACAGTGACTTGAGTTTTACAATTAAAACGTTGATTATTAAAAACAATTTTGATCTTGTGGGGTGATGAAATTTCAGAGAGTGATAGTTGTTGTGCCAATCGTGTGGAAATGAAATCATGGCTACTACCATCATCTAGCAGAATGGTGACATTTTCACCCTTAACAGTGCCTTGCACTTTAAACAAAGTGTGAGCAGATATAGGAGTACCTGAGGATGGGTTGTCATCGTTATCATAATCAGGATGATATCCCTCACCGTAGTTAACTTCCACTTCATTGTCGTCGGGTGTAGCATCTTCGATGAGGTTAAGAGTAGCTCCGTTGGGGCGGTTGTTGTTGAAGGGTTTTTGACTTGAATTCCTGTTGACTCCATTTGAATGGCCATTGGATTGACCATTGCCCTTAGCATGACCATTTGGGCACTTATCTGTATAGTGACCATACTGAAAGCATTTAAAACACTTCACCTTTTTGTTACCATTAGAATTTGGAGGAAAACGCTGGTTGAAAGGATGTTGGTCGCCTCGTTGCTGAGTGTTGTTGTGGTTGTTGCTCGTATGAGGTTGAGCAGTGGCAGGAGGATTGTCAAATCTTCGTCTTTTGAAAAAGGTACGGCTTTGGTGTTTGCTTCTGTCAGAGTTAGAAGAGAAAGGAGGTCTCTTGTTGCGGTTAGTGTTAGCAGGTTGATCAGTGTGAGAGGAATGTCCACCTTTCTTCTTTTCTGCGTTGAGAGCCAAATTAATGGCCTTTGACAGAGAATCAGGTTCAAACATATCTACTTCAGCACTAATTTGTAGTGCCAAGCCTGATATGTACTTTCGCTTCAATTTCCTGCGACTAACATGTTCAATAGCTTGCAATTGAATTAGACAATTCCAAAAACGGTCAGTGTAACCCTGTACATCTTCATTTCTACCCTGTCGAATTAAATCCCATTGATGTCGTGCTTTAGCTTTGTACTGTGTGGGCAAAAATTGGGGTAAAAACACTTTTCTGAATGCATGCCACGTGCGTGGTCTTCTACCGTGTTGTTTGGTTGTGTTCCACCACAATGCAGCGCTGCTAGTGAGATGATTTGATGCACACTTTACCATTTCACGCTCGGGAAAGTCTTCATCATGAAAATAGTCATCTAACTGACTAACCCAGGCTAGAACCGTGCTAGTATCTTTAGTGCCATCAAAATCCTTGAAAGTGAAGGCTTTTCTGCTAATTTTGTTTTTCTTGGATGCTGGTGCAGATTCGGTGAGTGACTGCTGCAAATTTTGAAGTTGCTCTGCAATCGTAGGTGCATGAGGAAGATGTGCCATGATTGCGTGCTTTTTATGTTTTTCTCTTCTTCTTTTTTTAAAATTTTTTTATTTAAATGGTAATGCTTAAAAAGGCTATTTGGTGATATTCACAGATGCAATATGCGGAATAAAATTAAATAAATAACAGAAATGTAATGTACTTAGCTGAGAAAGAGCGGTGGCGTCCAGTCCGGAATGGCGATGCGCTAGGAAATTGCCAGAGAAGTAGACGGTCCGACGGTGTGTCACCGAGCCAGTTGAATTTGTAGCCTCCGGTCTCCCTTACCCCCAAAATAATAATACACAGACAATTTTACGGTATGGTCACTGCCTGATCCGTGCCCGATGTCGTAGCGAATAATTGCTATAATGACGCGCTGCCTTTGATGGCTTCCAATTTATCATCGCCTGCTTCAATCTCTTGATGTGAGTCCTGGGAGACGATGGAATAAAAGCGACCAAAAATAAATGGTGTAATTTATGGCGACGGGGCGATATCGAGTGCTGAATGCTGTTGGTAGATCAATCGAAGAATAAATTATTTATTTATTCTAGACCTTTGGATTTGCGGCGCCCGACCTTTGGGGGGGGGAACATGACCACCCTCTTCAAATATAAGTGAAGGTTAAGTTGAAAGTGGAAGGTAAACTTCAATGGACGTTTTTTACCCTCTTAAAGTATAACTTAAAGCTATGTTATAAGTGAAAGTTAAGCTTTCAAAAGGCGGCGGCGTTATTGGGCAAGAACAAGGCTCCTTTTAGTTGAGGCCCTTACTTTTGTAAGCCAAAGTATGAAAGGAATTGCATGGCAGCGAGCTGACAGAGGAATGTTGCTCCAGGGAAAGGGAGGGTGATGGTGACCTGCAAACAGCCGTTTCAGCCCCCGAGGAAGAAGAGAAAAAGCATGCAGTTCCCTAGGCACCTGTATTGACACCACCCTTGTGAGGTTTGAGCAGGGTCGATGGTGACGCTTCCTTGCTTGCAAGGGATGGTTCCCGCACAGAATTTCCTCTTGAAAGGGCAAATCAATTGTTTCGCATGCGATAATTAACGGAATCGATGCCCGTCTCCTCCACTACACTCTTTCTTGTTATAAGAATTTCTTCATGCATCGGCTTCAAGTGCTCGCCTAATGCTTGAAATTCTCATAAGGTTTTTCAAAGCCGTCCATCACCATCTTCGTTCTTTTAATTTCGTTCTTGAGCACCGCTTCTTCAATCTCTTCAAAAGTCCTTGCTCGTTCGACTCTTACTCGATTAGTTGCCAATTCGCCGCCGATTAACGACCAAGCAAAATTTTCTTTGCAAATTCGACCGATTAAATTCTTGAATTTCCACGAATTCTTGAATCTTTGATTTGCAAATCGATGAATTGCAAATTGGAATTTGTCGATTCGAGGAATTCCTTCTTGAAGGTAATTTTGATGCCCATTAAATTGTACCTTGATGCTCTGATACCACTGTTGGGAGAAGAGGGGGAGATCGACCGCGTAAACTATTCAACACAAGCTTCCAAGCAATCACCATCAACCTGTCCACCTCTTCTTCCAATTTCCAAGCACACACACTCACCTAGACTATGACACACACACACACACAGTAAACATAGAATTGACATAGACATGCTTGTAAGGAGGTGTAAGAGATGTGTAAGAGATGGAGACTAGATTAGAGAGTACACAACAAAATAACCATAGCTTAAGAGAGTAGAGAAGAGAATCTGCAAGAGAAAGGCCTAAATCTAGCCCCAAACTCCACGGCACCTCTCTTGTGGAGTTGGTATTTAATATATTATTTTTGAGTTTGAGGTGCCAAAAATTGAGGCCCCTCTTTTACAACCACTTCACTTTTGTAAATGAGTGAAGCTCATTAGTTCTTGCATGACCCATAAGGGGAGTTCCCACTACAAATATTTACAGAGCCATAGTGGCTTATTGAAATGAGATTCTAAGATACTGTGCAACTATAAAATGGCCAAGAATAATTGCCGTCGCCTCTTCATCAACTCCCCGCATTCCACTCTACAAAATCATCATCAACTCAATTAGTAAAATAAATAGACAGCACATAATTAACCATTACGCCCAGCTATCCCAATTGCAGTTAACCACTACAACAGGAGGGTGCCCAGTCTCGTAACAAGAAAGGTGGAAAGCAATCATAACCATGCATATGAGGTATCCATATCAATTCATAAGTTTCGATACATCATATGATAACATTCCATCACCATAAACATGATGCAAAATAGCTCGGACCTTTAGGTCAACCATAAACCATAACTTCACATATGCTAAATATTTATTTTTTGGCATTTTCAAGAGCATGCATAATATGCAAATGAACTTATTTGACCTCAAACCAATGCATCAAGCTTAGCTCCATAATATAGACTAACACTCTATCATATCACTTTACCCATATGGTACTTACACAATAAACGGTAATCCAAAAACAAATCCACTTTAACCATATCTGCCTATGCGGTTTAGGTTGTCTAACCATATACCCTCACGTAAGTTTATGGGCATCTGATAATTGAAATCAACTCACCAAAACAAACCATAAATCATCCATAAACAGCTCGATTAACTCACAACGTCAAATGGTACTGCCCCTAGGTTGTATAACCATATACCCTCACATAATTTTATGGGCATCTAATAATTGAAATCAACTCACCAAAACAAACCATAAATCATACATAAACAGATCGGTTAACTCACGACGTCATATGGTACTCCCCCTAGGTAGCACCCCTACATGCGTAGGTAAAACCGGTTATGGAACGATTAATAACTCGCATTCTCTAGGTGATAACAGAGACCTAAATTCATTTATCATCAAGTTTCATCAAGATTTTCCATTGGTTAAGTGGGTTTGCCCATCCGATGAATCTATATAGTGGTTCTCCAGGGAGCCTGGAGTCAAAAAATTTGGTTGTGTAGTGGGCAGCACGCTATTTTTTGACCATATCTCTTAGCTCGTGAATAATTTTTACATGACACCACAGAGAGAGAAAATATTCTAAATGATGTGTTTTATCTCTAGTATGAACAGTTCGGGCGGATTTATAACGGTTTGTGAGTTATGACCAAAACAATGTTCCTATCGCCTCTATGAAGTGAAACAAAAAACGCTTTTTATGCACGCACGTGATCATAAACGCATCATGTGCATAAATCAGCGTGTTAAACATGATGAAATAGTCCTGGGACAACTTCATATGTACTCAATTAATCCATACATGCACTCGTATATGAAAAAACAATCACCGAGAGGGTGACTACTCAGAAAAACGACATAGAGAGCATAAAGAGAGAGAGAGAGAGAGAGAGAGAGAGAGAGAGAGAGAGAGAGAGAGAGAGAGAGAGAGAGAGAGAGAGAGAGAGAGATTATGATAGCTATGGAGTTTAGAGCTTCTCACCGTGCTTTAGAATCGATTAAGGGATGTCAAAAGGCTTCTTGCTTTGCCACAAAAGAGCGATGATGAGAGCTACGTAGACATATCTGCCACGAGAGCTTTCAGAGAGTGCGTACACCGTGAAACAAGAGAGGAGATAGTAAGCAAGTAGAGAGAGAATATCTTGAGAGAAAGAGAGAGAAGGGCTTATGGAGTTGGTGATGAAGAGCTTGCACCACTCCGTATAATAGATGCGTATAGCCTTGCAGTAGTAGACACAACAGACGACACTGAAAACTGAGGTGTGGAGTTCAGAGCTACTGATTATCTAGGTAGTTTCAATTAGTGAGGACTGGAATTAAGTACTGGACTGAAACAGAGAACTGGACTGGAATAGTGTATTGAAATGGAAGGCACAAACTAGAAGACTGGGAATGGGATTATATATTTAGATCAGTAGTGCAAAGATAATCAGTACAGTGTACAATAGGTTTAAGCTCAGATGAAGTCTAAGGATTGATTACAGGAGTAAGTGATTACAGAGTTGAACGTCAAAAGCTTGTGGAGCTAGAAATCTAGAAGCAAAAGCTCGTTAACCAAAAGTCTAAAAAGCTCAAAAGCCCAACCAAAAAAGCCCTGGAGACATTGTAGCGGGTCCTATTTATAGGCTTATGAAGTTACTATAGTAACTGCTGTAATTAATGCCAAATTACTATCGATGTAGCAATTCCCGTTGGTCGGCCTTCTAAGGAGCAGTTCTCACCTGCTCTACTCTTGGGGTTGTCCTCGCCTTCTATATCCTTCCCTCCTTTCTTGAATTTTGGTATAACCAAAATTTCCTTCTGTCTGGACCCGCTTCCTCTTGACCTTCTCTTTGTTGGTGCCTCAGAAGTCCCAATGCTATCATTGTCCTTCTGAATAAGTCTATAAATGGCCTCCTGCTCAACCTGATCCTGCCTTTCTATGGTTATCTCAAATTCATAAGGCGTGAGCGCGTTGTAAGTTTTGGTGTCGGGATCATATAAATTGTGTTTGCCCTTAGTCATAGACGGGTCCTGGCCAGTTTATGACAATGCCAGACTGTGTGAATACATCCCTTGGGAGTGGCTGATTCATCTTTACTATGCCTTCAAAGAGAATCTCCACCATTTCTTTGTATTGTGGTGGTTTGGTAGTGATATCCTTTTCAGGAATCTTGGAGGACTCCACAGCCAGTTCAAGTAACTGATTTGTGACCTTCGTTAATCCTCGGAGCTGGACCTTCCACTAACCCATACAGAGGTTGAACCTTTGCATTTCTCCTTGTAGATCCATGATTGTGTCCATTTTGAGAGCATCATTGACAAGTGATTTCCATGCTTTCAATTTCATAGTGTCTCACTCATACTAGTCCTAGAGTTCATTAGTGATGTTGAAGTAAGTGAGCCGATCTACTGGTTCTGGATGTTGAGGATACAAGGCTAGGAAGAATCTTGGCAGTTCTGGCAAGTGCACCATACAGGAGTACTAGAAAATCAGGTACAAAGTCCAAAAAATTGAGAACATCTTGGTTCTCCTGCTGCATCATCTTCCTAGCAATTCGGACTAACTGAAAGATTTTTTGGAGAGCAGGTGCCTGTTCTCCTACTATCATTTGGGTTCTGGGTCCTTTATTGTTGGAAGACTCATCTTCAATGATGACATGCACCCTCTGATCCAAGACACCTCTGGTAATTTGCATTTGAAGCAAGAGTTCTTTTAGTTGAATCATGACCTCCTTTATACATCTGTATGTAGGTCTATTTCCTATTTGCAAATCCAGTTCAAGAGCTATGGAGTGGTGATCTGTAGTAGACTGTCTCTGCCAATGTGAATTGACTATCATATCATCAGAAGTCAATGTCCACTCAGGCACCCTTTGTAGTAGTTGAATACTGCTGGGATGAACAAGTAGTTGGCACAACTCTTAATCATGCAAAGTGGCCAACTTCCAGTGTTGAACCATCTCCCTGGATCCTACATATAGCCTTTGGAAGCGTTCCAAATCAGAAATAAGAGTGTCATCCTCCAAATACTCTCTAGTAATAGGAGCTTGCTGATGTCTTAATATCTTATTTAGTGTGATGAGTTGTAAAGAGTGTTGTTCATCAGCTTCAAAAGATTTAGTCACAGCTTTGGCTTTTACTTTGTTGTTGGGAATGTGCCGGGACTGGTGTACTGGAGGTTCTCCAATGTTTCTCTTAGTGTGCTGGCCACTACCTTGTTGTTGATCATCCGACTGCTGGTCTGACTGGTCTTTGTTGGGTCCACTGCCCCCAGTTGCAGCTGATCCTCCAGTGCCAGAGCCTGAGGGTGGGGAAGGAGGAGAATCATCATCATCATCATCAGGCTTGTCCTCCGGCTTGTCATCCCCTTCCTCGTCATGCTCATCTTCCTGCTCAGACTCTTCTTCAGTATCATCCTACTTAGTGATATAATTTATAATGGACTGATTTGCCAAGGATGCATTATATTAAGTGATCATATCTTGCAGGTCACTATGAATAATCTCCATGAGTGCCTTCAAATTTTCCATATTCAGGGTTACATTGCCTTGTGGATTCAATATATCAGCAAGGCTACTGTAGATATATCTTTCTACAAGGTGTGAGTGGTTAGTAATTCTTTGAAATCTACACGCTTCACACATTACAGAGTCTTAAATCTGTCAGTATCTCACAAAGCAGCTGCCTTCTCTTCATTCAATTATCAATTTTCTGTTTCTAGTTTCAACACCTTTGTCTTCAACTCATTAATTGTTCGATTTGATTGGTTCTTAGCTATAGCATGCTTGAGAGATTGTTCAGTCACATCCTTCTGAAGTTTTTGAATTTGATATTGGCTGCTTCCTAGTTCTTCTTTCAGCTTAGCCACTTCTTCACTAGAAGCTGATGCATCCATCATCTGTCCTAAAGAATGGACAATAGTGTTCCATGATGCTTGGATGATCGTCGAGCAGCCATCAGCTATTGTAGCTGAAACAGATTGAGCTGGCTCATAAACCATGACTGGAACCATATATACTACTGTTGAAAAGTCTGGTTTTTGAAGTACCAATCGGCCTTTGAGAGGGTTACTTTGCAAATTTTGCAATCGATCCCTCTTGACTGCTGCTGATAAGGCCAGTTCACTGAAAGGCGAGCTGGTGACCGTGTTGGCACGTGCGTTGCCCTTTTCTTTGCAAGTATTAGCTACCACCTTTTTAGTGCTTGTTGCTTCCTGCTGGCCTTTTCTAGTGCTAATTACTGTTGGAGTTTGTTGTTTGGGCATTGTTGAAGTCTGGCATTCAGTAAATTTTTCAATGGGCAGGGGCTGGACCTGACTCTCAAGTTCCTTCAGCAGAGCACTACTCTTTTTCAACAGAACCCTGGGTTTCTTCAAACTACTGGCCTCAGCCTGTGTGGCCTTCCTCTTCTGTCCAGTGATGGCTGGTTGATTACCTAGGTCCTCTTCATCTGAAGATAGCTTTACATTGTTAGTTATTGGAATTTAGGCTTAGGACTCCAAGACAGCTTTACTCGAGGAAAGGCCTCTAGAGTAGTAGCCCAGTGATGGCGGGCTTTCGAAACCATGCCCGTGAGAACTACACCCTAAGGAAGAAGGGGTTTGTTACCAAAAGAAAGAAAAAAAAAAACAAAAAAAAGCCCTTTACCATTTACCATACCCCCCCCAAGGTTAATCACCGGTAGGGCGTCGCCAGTTTGGCCACACCCCTCCATTATCACCTAAAGACGATCCCTCTCTTACTATCCGGCCCCGCTAATATTCTCTCTCCTACTGTTCCGCTGCATCATCCGGCCCGGTAGATGCCATGGGTACATCTGTCATACTCCAGCAACGGCGGACCGTATCCCCCCCCCCCCGTCTCTTGTCGCGCCCGCTGTCGCTACCCCCCTCCTCCCGGACCTCATGCGCATCCACAGCCCGCCTGCGCCTTCCTGCCATCCACACCCCCCCAACTCTATCCCCTCCCTCACCATCTTCCCCCCCCCCCCCCCCACTCTCACTCTCTCTTGCGCTCTGTCTCGTCCGCCGCCGCAGGCTGCCCAGCTCCACGCTCGCCGTATGCGCTCCCTGTACACAGCCCGCGCAGGCGCCGACACAACACACACACACACACACACACACACACATACACACACACACACACACAGTGCGCGCACACACACCCTATTCACCACCCTCACCCCCTCCCCTCGTTTTCTATGCGTCGCCCACACCGCTATCAAAAAACGATTTTTTTATTAAAAAAATAATAATAAATAAATAAATATATATATATATATATACATTATATATACACATGCAACTCTCGTTACCAATCACGCTTGCGCACACACATTCACCTACATATATACACACACTCACGCGTGCGCACACACCTATATTCACACATACTCACTCACGCAGTCATACACGCACACAACACATGTATACGCACGCACTTAAAAAAAATACAAAAAAAACAAAGGAGGATCCTACGCCATCGACATCAACAAAAAGAAGGAGAACACCCAAAGCACGCGCCACCAACAACAAAAAGGAGAAATGCGCCGAAGGCATGCCCCAGCCAACCCCGAAAAGACGTACACACTACACCGACACACCGGCAACACACCATTCGCTGGCATCATGCAACCACGACGCCGTTTTTAGTAATTTGTAGGTTATGTTAATCATTTCTTCATTTTTTGCCCAAGCCATTGTAAAAAAATATCCCAATTTGTAAATTTCCTCTCTCTAGGTGATGGTCACAAAGGCCCACCTAGAGATTCTCATTTTAATAACCTCCCAAAACAAAGCAAGGGTCAACCACACCGGGCCCACCGCTTGCTTTGTCTCCCCGATTAGCTTACCCTAATCCAATCAGGATTACCATAATCCAAGCAGCCAACACCTATAAATTGGTACTGAGAGGTCACTATCGGGGGGGACAGTTCATGAGAGGTCATCACTTGGTAGAGTGTAGTGGGAAGAGTTGACACTATTGGCACCACGGGGAGGGGGCTTGTGTGTTGGTTTGCCTTGGGAATTGCACCATGCGAAGGGAGCCACATCCACCTCTCGACTTCTATGGTCGATGCACACACGTATACACGCTCTTGGTAGAAATATTCACAATCATTGAGTGGTCTTAGAGAACGCACCAAGTAGTTTTCACCATTCTTTCTCCCTACCTCTTTATCACCACGGTGTGCCACCTTGCTGGAAGGAAGGTCATTGTAAATACTGCAAAAATAATTCACCCTCACACCCCCGAGGGTTTTCATCATTTGTCAATCTTTCTCTCTCTGTGTGTGTGTGTGTGTGTGTGTGTGTGTGTGTGTGTGTGTGTGTGTGTGTAAGTTTGCGTTGTTCACATCATCGTGGTCTGTGTCCTAGCCGCTCAAAGCTAGGTGGTGCCCCTTTTCACTTTACCGTGATAGGCTTGAGGCGTACCATTCGGCCCCTGGCATTTTAGAGGCCGTCAGGGTTCGGGGTTCGCTTTGCTCCTGTCATTTTTGGTGCCCCCACTGAGGAGGGCTTCTAAGACCCTTTAGTTTACAATGGCTGAAGTGATGCATGCCATCAATGATGCACGAATGACTGAAGTAATTTTCTAACTGGAGGACGGAAGAAGAGGAGACTAAGGAGGCACTAGCCGCCTTCATTGAAGTTCTACAGTGTTGTTAGTATTCAAGAGGTAAATTCTCCATCTCGTGTTGCTCATTCTAACCACAAATTGAGAGCATCAGGTGGGAGGTCGGTGAAGTGCCATCACTGTTTTCAACCAAGACACACTGTCAATGAGTGCCAACAACGAAGGCAGTGAAAGGGTTGAAATCGTCTACATCGACATTCATCACGAAGAAGTCATTCACATCAAAGAAGGAAAGAAAACGGCGAGGCCTCTTTTCCCTAAAGAAACTGTAGTCAAAGTTATAACCTTTACTCCAAAGTGGCCTAAAGGGGCTGATCGAGCCAAAGGTAAGAAGAAGTAAGCCATTCTGAAAATACATGACCCTAAAGGGAGAAGTATCTGGCCAAGCAAGTGCTTCAAGCTCAGAAAGCCGGGTTGTACCCAGCTTGCCAAAGAGGAAGTCATCCAAAGCTAAGTGGCGAAAGGTCGCCTACCGATTTGCACGACGCATATGAGTGCTACCAATCCACTTCGACAATCCTAAAGAAGAAGTGGTAAGAAGATTCCCATGTCCTAGGGAAGAGTGGTTCGGCTACTGCTCTCACTATTTTGGAAGACGGGTAGAGGATCTTCCTCCTCTTCCTGTACAAGTTATCTTGAAGAAGCTCTCTACCACGCGTGAAACCCAGTGGGATGGTGATGAGTTGCAACTGAATGGAGTAGAATTCATGCAACACGCTGACTACGGAAATTACCTCCAATTCCTACTAGCCAAGAGGCTGGGAGTGGTCAGACGCGTCGCTATCACCCCGTACGTGCTGAGTGACGAAGGAAAGGTAGAGCCCATGAAAGGAGACGACCTCTTGTGGATGTGCGAACTCATCAACACTGGCACAGTAAGAGTATAAATAAGTATTCCACCCTCTGTGCATGATGGAAAACGGGCCGACGGCATTCCCATTCAGATTCCTACAGCATATGCATGTGAATATCTATGTAGATAGGAAAGTCTTCTACTAACAGAAGATCGTGTACCTATTCGGTGCGGCGGTACTAGGAGAAATCCTCAATTCCCCAAACCTTATCATTCTTCCCATATTGGATTACCATCATTCCTTTAATGTTTCTATCTTTATCCTATTTTAACCTATCCACCCAACCCTGTAAAAAGCCGCTATGAGCCGCTACTGTTGTTAATATATAATATATAGAAAAAAAAAGAGGGTTTGTTGTTAGGAAATAAGACGTAGCTAAATAGATAATTGAGTAGATTACTTAATGGAGAGAGACAGATTTACATACACGAGATTATAGAGTAGAGAGAGAGAGAGAGAGAGAGAGAGAGTACACACGATATACGTGGTTCACCCAATGTGGGCTACGTCCATGGGAAAGCAGCCACTCAATGGCTTTAGTACTTCAAAACAAGAAGTAGTTTACAAAGGGATTATACCCTTAATGGAGCTCCCACCTTGCTTCACTCTCACCACCTCACACTCACCTTGTTGCATCAACTTCACACTCTATGAAATGTGTGTAGAAATGGCCTCCTTTTATAGGCCAAAAGGGCTTCCCTCTCTCATGAGAGGAAGCCATGTGTAGCCGCCCTTGTGTAGATAAGTCCAAATTGGACCCTCCAATCCGCCCATGTGTGGTCGCCCTTGAGAAGACAAGTCCGCTTTTGAATTCGGCCACCAGCCAACCGACGGTTGTTTTTTGACCACTTTCCAGCCGCCATCCGGCCATAATATTCCGGCGAAAAGGAATATTCCGATGAGGGAAAAAAAAGTCTCGGGGGCTTCCGCCCTCGAGGCCCCTAAAGTTGCCCCTGATTTTTGGCCTCGTGAAAATTTTGGTTTCCGACGAGTGATTTTCCTTCACGCACGATGGCTTCTCCTCATAATGGGGGCCTTACAAATGTGCGCTTTTACCACAGAAAATTACAAGGGTAAATCAGGTTCCATACTTAACAATCTCCCACTTGGAGGCTGATCTCCAAACCAAACCTGTGACTGCTTTCCATTATGGCTTCTTATCCTTGAATGCCGATTGAAGATGAGCAAAAGCTCAACTTCTCCTTGTTGACCACCTTTGTAAACATGTCTGCAGGATTTTCACTTGTATGCACCTTTCCTAGCTTTAGCTGTCCCTCTTCCAAAAGAGCGCGTATGAAGTGATATCTTACCTCAATGTGCTTTGTCCTTGAATGAAAGGCTGAGTTCTTCGCAAGATGGATAGCGCTTTGGCTATCACTGTACAAGACACAATTGTCTTGTTTGAATCCAAACTCTTCTAAGAATATGTGAAGCCACAGAATTTCTTTACTTGCCTCCGTCATTGCTACATACTGTGCTTCCATGATAGAAAGTGAAACAACTTTCTGCAGCTTTGAAGCCCAGCTTACTGCTGTGCCTCCAATCGTGAACACATAGCCAGTAGTGCTCCTTCGAGTATCTTTGTCACCTGCCATATCTGCATCAGCATACCCTTCTAGAAAAATATCAGTGCCTCCAAAATACAAAGCATTTGTTGTTGTCCCTTTTAGATACCTAAGTATCCACTTCACAGCTTGCCAATGCTCTTTACCTGGGTTGTCCATGAACCTACTCACAACTCCCACTGCATGTGCAATGTCTGGCCTTGTCCAGACCATAGCATACATTAGAGAACCTACCGCTGCAGCATATGGAACTTTAGACATATAGGCTATCTCCTCTTGTGTCTTTGGACACATATCCTTCGTTAGTTTAAAATGACCAGCCAAAGGTGTAGAAATTGGTTTTGCATTTTGCATTGCAAACCTTTCTAGTACCTTCTTGATGTAATCTTCTTGAGATAGCTTTATTGTCTTCTTCGTCCTGTCCCTTGATATTTTCATACCAAGTATCCTCTTTGCAGCACCTAAATCTTTCATTGAAAAAGATTTAGACAGCTCCTCTTTTAGGTCTTTGATGTCTTGCATGTTAGCACTTGCAATCAACATGTCATCAACATACAACATTAGGATGATGAATTTCCCATCTCCCAAATTCTTCGTGTAGACGGAGTGATCCGAGTTGCATCTTGTGAATCCATGATCCAGCATCCATCGATCAAACTTCAAGTACCATTGTCTTGATGCTTGCTTTAAACCATACAAGCTCTTCTTTAATCTGCAAACCATTTTCTCCTTACCTTTTACTTCATACCCCTTTGGTTGAAGCATGTAGATTTCCTCCTCTAAGTCACCGTGAGGGAATGCCGTATTTACATCCATTTGCTCAAGATTTAGATCATGAGCAGCCACAAGGCTTAAGACAAGCCTAATTGAGTTCATTTTTACAACAGGAGAAAATATTTCATTGAAGTCAATACCTTTCTTTTGAGAAAACCCTTTTACCACAAGCCTAGACTTGTACCTTTTCTTCCCACCTTCTTCTTCCTTCAGCTTGTACACCCATTTGTTTTGAAGTGCCCGCTTACCTTTAGGCAACTCAACCAACTCCCATGTTTGGTTGCGATATAGTGAGTCCATCTCCACTTGCATGCTCTTCGTCCATTCTTCTTTGGATTCATGTTGCATAGCTTCTTCCCTAAAGTTGCCCCTGATTTTTGGCCCCGTGAAAATTTTGGTTTCCGACGAGTGATTTTCCTTCACGCACGATGGCTTCTCCTCATAATGGGGGCCTTACAAATGTGCGCTTTTACCACAGAAAATTACAAGGGTAAATCAGGCTCCATACTTAACATTTGTAATTTCCTGGGTCACTACCATGGCAAGTGTTTCTTTCCCCACGTTCAGTGGAAAGAAGGGAGAAGATCTCACCACCGACTTTTTGGATGATTTCGACATTGCTTGTGTCATTTCTAACAAAGATGACGACGCTTCACGACTTAGAATTTTTCCTGTACTGATGAAAGTAGAGGCCAACTCCTGGTATAATGCATTGCCCCATGCTACCAAGAATGCATGGATGTGTTAAGGGCTGCTTTTGTAAAGAGGTTTGGTGGAGGTACAACCTCGGAGAAGCTATGGCAGCTACTGACGGAATAAAAGCAGGGGGGTCTGCTAGAGTATGCCACCTACGAGTCCAAATTTGTAGACTTACCGGAGAGATCGGTTGCCTCACTGGAGGAAGGCGAAGGAGCACATAATTTCCTAAAGAAGGACCGTTTCATTGCTGGTCTATGGTCGCTGCTTAAGGAGAAGGTGAAGAGAAGGTTTCCTGCAACATATGAGTTGGCAGTCGAAGTAGCCCGCCTTAAAGACAAGAAGCTGTGCATGCAAGCAAGAGTAAATGAGTCAGAAGAAACAAGCTCGGCTCGACCAACCCTAGTGACTGCAACAGCCAATCATAGAACCCAACCGCAAGAGGAATCAGAAGAGTAGCAAGACCTGCTGAGTCGCATCACCACCCAACTAGAGAGTTTATATGTGCATCTGGTGCAGCAAGGGCATGCACCTGTCAGGAATCCAGAACAAGGAAGAGGAAAACAAAGGTAGAACCAAGAGTACCACTG
This sequence comes from Adiantum capillus-veneris, assembly GCF_014529385.1. NCBI lineage: Eukaryota > Viridiplantae > Streptophyta > Polypodiopsida > Polypodiales > Pteridaceae > Adiantum > Adiantum capillus-veneris. The sequence goes on along the minus strand of NC_140932.1, from coordinate 15,878,679 downwards.
TTACAACTGCGTGGAAGACGGCCATGGAATGTACTACTGTCCACACCCAAGGAGGCAGAATTTCAATAGAGGGGGGAGACAAAATTAGATCTTTCCGCCAAGAGCAAGACCACCACCACCTAGGCAACCAGGACCGATCCCACCAGTCCAAATCCTTCGACCACCTGTACGATGGGAAGAAGTGGATGCTATGGGAGTGAAGCGTGCCAGGCACGAGGAGGCCTCTCAAAGAGAAGAGAAGATGAAAGGGAAGGCCGGGTCCAGCAAGCAAGCAACCAAACCGCGACGGAAAATAGACATCGTGGACTTCTCACTAGGTGAGTATGCAAAACCCTATGACTTAGTTCAGGATGTGTTAATGCAGGGCCCGAAGATAACTTGGCCCCAATTACTCCACCTTGCACCAAGGATGAGGAGGCAATGTACAAAATGTTGAGATGTCGAGCTCTACACCTTGAGCTGGCATCCACTACGGGTCTTGGACGCTTACGGCATTTACTCACTGGCGCGTTAGGTGACCGACACGGAGGATCTCTGCCAGTGATTCTACAGCTGGACTACACTTATAGTGCCAGCCTAGTACGCTTCTAGCGAGTTCACACTTAGTGACCGCATGTACATATGTGCTACTTTTCAGCTTTAGCACTTACTCATTTTGTACTCTCTTTTCTGTGAAGAAGAAGAAGAAGCTTTCCATCTCTGTGTGCTTTGTGCTTGTCTTGTGTAGCTCTCTTGCATCCTCATTCTTAACATGGTATCAGAGCCTGGTGCAGGCAAGAGAGTCTAAGAGAGCAAGAGCATCACAATCCCTTCGTTCGCACAAGTTTCTGAACAAGTCTCCAAAGTGCAGTATACAGAGATTTACTGTACAAGTACAGTGGTTGTGAAAAGCTTGATTGTGGACACTCGTTGAGTGTAGAAAGCGTTACAGGAACCACGATAGCAGGTTCAGCAGATTTGCAGGTTTTTGCAGATTGCAGCTATTTTGTCTTAGTGCTTCAAGATGTCTGACGGTTTCAGTCATATTGTTACTGAGAAGCTTGAGAAAAATAACTACCCTGCATGGAAGTTCAGAATAACAAATTTCCTAAAAGGAAAAGGTTATTGGGACTATGTAGAAGGAGACAATGAAAAGGAACCAGAGATTCCCGAGGCAAATGCTACAGCAGAACAAAGGAAAGCTTTGAGGGACTGGCAACAAGGCCAGAGCAAAGTGATGTATTGGCTGTCTATGAGCATCACAGATGGCATGATGGGCTATCTACAGGATGCTGAAACCCCCGCCATTGCATGGAGAAACTTAGGCAGAGTGTTCGAGGTGAACACCAAGGCCAGGAAGCTTCAACTAAAGTCGGAGCTAAATCAGGTTAAGAGGAACAACCTCTCAATCAATGATTATGCCTTGAAGATCAAGAGTATCATTGAGGCTCTTGGATCTATTAAAGTCTCAGTGGAAGACGATGACATTGTCCGTGCATGCTTGGATGGTCTAAGAGATGAGTATGTACATTTTAGGTCTTCCATGAATACAAGAGACGACATCCCCGTGTTCCAAGATTTGATTTCTATGCTTATTCTTGAGGAGAAGAACCTTGACACATCTTCTTCTCATGGCAGAAATAATTCTGAACAGGCCTTCTATTCTAACTCCAACAGAGGTAGAGGTAGAGGTCGTGGTCGAGGCCCAAGGGGTTGCAGGGGCCAATTTCTAGAAGGTCAATCAAATCAAAACAATACAGGTGGCATGGGAAACCAGTCTCAAGGCAGGGGGAGTCAAAGAGGTCGTGGTGCAAGATCAAGCAGGCAGCAACATACTCCAGATAGTAGAGAATGTTGGACTTGTGGTGAAAGAGGTCACATGTCACGTGACTGTCCAAAAGGAAAAGCAAGTAGAAAGAGAGAACAGGGCAACTATGCATCTACTAGCAGAGATGCAGATGACAGCAAAAACGAGCGCATGTTTGTTATGCAACATGTAATGAATACAATGACTGCAGAGAATTCCACCCAAGATGATGTTTGGTATGTGGATTCAGGTGCCTCTAATCACATGACGTCTCGTGGAGAGTGGTTTAGAGATATGCGCAAACCAGATGTGTCAGGCTATGTGCAGACACGAGATGACACAGCTCACCCCATTGCTCATGTAGGGGACATACCTCTAAATACGAAGAGTGGGAAATCAAAGTACTTAGCAGATGTACTTCATGTCCCAAACATTACAAAGAATGTTGTTTCTGTTGGACAAATGGTTGAGCAGGGTTTGCAGGTTCGCTTCAATTCAAATGGCTGTTATGTAGAAGATTTCCAGAATGGCTGTAAGATGATCACAGAGGGCAAATGTGTGGGCAGAATGTTTACGCTGAATGTAGACATGCCTGAGGTAAAAGCTGCATTATTTGCACAGGGCACAGGTGTTGTGGCTGATGTTGACATTTGGCACAAACGCATTGGCCATGTCAATGAGCAGAGATTGCGCAGCATGCAATCAAAACAGATTGTAAAAGGTTTGCCCAAATTCAAGGTGGATGGTATGCATAAAGTGTGTGCAGCATGCCAGTTTGGAAAACAGTCAAAGGGCTCATTTCCACATGAGCGCAATGTATGTAAAAGGCCACTTGAGGTGGTGCACACAGATGTTTGGGGTCCAACCGATACTGCAAGTATACATGGTTGCAGGTATTATGTCTCTTTCATTGATGACCATACAAGGAAAGTATGGGTCTACTTCATGCGTAACAAAAGTGAAGTGTTTGGTCACTTTCAAGACTTCAAAGTCATGATTGAGAAGGAGACAGATATGCAAATCAAGACATTGAGGTCAGATGGAGGGGGAGAGTACTTCTCCAATGATTTTTTAGATTTTCTGCGAATGCATGGTATACACAGGCAGTTTACATGCAGATATACTCCACAGCAGAATGGGGTCGCAGAAAGGAAAAACAGGCACATTGCAGAGGTTGCACGTGCATTGATGAATGAGAAGAACATGCCTCATCATTTCTGGGCTGAAGCTGTAAATACAGCTGTGTACATTATGAACAGGACACCTACAGCTGCGGTGCATGATGTAACACCTGAGGAAAAGTTTACAGGTACAAAGCCTGATTTGGCACACTTGAAAGTGTTTGGCTGCATAGCTTACGTGCATGTACCAGATGAGTTGCGTAGGAAATTGGATCCTAAAGCAGAGAAATGTATTCTTGTGGGATATTCCCTTGAACAAAAGGGGTACAGGTGCTACAATCCTATTACACGAGAATTACGAGTGAGCAGAGATGTAGTCTTTGATGAGATGAGCAGCTGGTACAGTAATGCACATGGCACTATTGGGGCTGATGTAAAAGATGATGTGGTTGTACAAAATGTGAGGCCACAGTCACAGGTTTTGAGTGGACCACAAGAGTCCTCTTCTCGTGGCTCTGTTGAGAAACCATGGAATGGTAGACTACGTACGCAGGTTACTCCACCAACAGGTATAGGGAATGTATCACGAAAAGGAAAGGAAAAGGTATATGAACCTCCCTTTATGGTTGATGCATCATCAGGTTTTTCACATGTAGACATGGATTCAGATGGTTCTGAACAAAGTCTTGATGAGGAATTTGGAATTTCGGCTGTCAGGACACCTGGTGTAAGGAAAGTACAAGAAGATGCTAGAGGGCAAAGGAGTGACCAAGGACCGCGCAGATCTAATAGAGTCAGAAATCCAGTTCAGAAATTGACTTATGATGGGTATCTAGCGCATCACCAAGCCTACATGGCTAAGGTGATACAGGATGTGGAGCCCACATGTTTTGAGGATGCAGTTGGAAATGTGCATTGGGATGATGCAATGAATGAAGAGATGGCTGCATTGGAAGAAAATGACACATGGGAGTTGGTGCCATTGCCAAGTGGCAAGAAAGCTATTGGCTGTAAATGGGTGTATAAAACCAAGCATAAGGCTGATGGTAACATTGAGCGTCACAAGGCAAGGCTGGTCGCAAAGGGTTATGCACAGACGTATGGCATAGACTATGAGGAGACCTTTGCTCCAGTGGCAAAGATGATGACTGTGAGAGCTGCCATAGCAGTGGCTGCATCTAGAGGATGGATTATGCATCAAATGGATGTAAAGAATGCCTTATTAAATGGTGAGTTGCAAGAGGAAGTGTATATGGATCAGCCACCTGGTTATGTCGATCCAGGTTACCCATATTATGTATGCAGACTTCTCAAAGCTTTGTATGGTTTGAAGCAGGGCTCTAGAGCATGGTATGACAGGATTGCCAAGTATCTTGTCAGTATTGGTTTTAGGAGAGCTCATGCTGATCATTCACTCTATGTACGTGAGAGTGATGTGGGGATTGTGGTCATTACCATATATGTAGATGACCTTATTATTGTTGGTGACAATGCTATGGAGATTGACCATGTGAAGGGTCTTCTCAAACAGGAGTTTGAAATGAAAGATTTGGGCGAGTTGCGCTACTTTCTTGGCATTGAGGTGATCAGGACTCCAGAGGGTGTATGGCTGTCACAGAGACAATATGCTTTGGACATGTTGTCAAAGTATGGTATGGCTGATTGTAAGCCAATTTCTATTCCCTTGGATGTGAATGCAAAGCTGAGTGCAGAGAAGGGTGATGTTGTTGAGGATGTCAACATGTACAGGAAGATTGTGGGTAGTCTAATCTACTTGACTATCATGAGGCCAGACTTGAGCTACACAGTAGGCTTGGAGAGTCAGTTCATGCAACTTCCGAGGAAGCCACATTTGGATGGAGTACGACGCACACTTAGGTATGTGCAAGGTACTCTTGACTACGCATTGTTCTATGCAGCAGATGCACCATTAGCATTGTATGGGTATACAGATGCAGATTGGGCAGGTAGCATTGTTGATAGGAGATCTACGAGTGGCTTCATGTTCTCTTTTGGGAGTGCTGCTGTTACTTGGAGCAGCAAAAAGCAGCCTACGGTTGCTTTATCGAGCACAGAGGCCGAGTACAGAGGTGCAGCAGTTGCGGCGTGCGAGGTAGCTTGGCTACGCACATTACTTGAGGACTTGGGAGTGCAGGTGGACTAGCAGATTGTCATTCATTGTGACAACCTCAACAGCATGCAGTTGGCTAGGAACCCAGTGTTCCATGCCAGGACCAAACACATAGAGGTCCATTACCACTACGTTCGAGAGCGAGTGTTGGCGGGCGACATCGACTTGGTCTACGTCAGCACAGAGGAGCAGATAGCGGATATCTTTACCAAGGCCCTCGGAGCTGAGAAGCTTCGATGTTTCCGGACTATGCTTGGACTCTGCGACATGTAGAGCTCGAGGGGGAGTGTTGAGATGTCGAGCTCTACACCTTGAGCTGGCATCCACTACGGGTCTTGGCCGCTTACGGCATTTACTCACTGGCGCGTTAGGTGACCGACACGGAGGATCTCTGCCAGTGATTCTACAGCTGGACTACACTTATAGTGCCAGCCTAGTACGCTTCTAGCGAGTTCACACTTAGTGACCGCATGTACATATGTGCTACTTTTCAGCTTTAGCACTTACTCATTTTGTACTCTCTTTTCTGTGAAGAAGAAGAAGAAGCTTTCCATCTCTGTGTGCTTTGTGCTTGTCTTGTGTAGCTCTCTTGCATCCTCATTCTTAACACAAAAATGGTAAGTACCAGGAAATCAAGACCCAGGATAGCTGGGGCTATCTCTGGAAGGGATCTCAATGGCATCCTACCAACCATGGATGCTCACATCAAGGGGCAACGAATCTCAAACGTCTACATAGATGGTGGTGCGCAAATATGCGTCATGAGTAAAAAGATGATGCACCATCTAGGTCTAGAGGTAAGTAGGCCAGCACCCTGCCGAGCCAAAATGGCAAACAATGTAAGAGTAAAATACGTAGGCATTGTGAATGCGGTCAAAGTAAAAGCATTCAATACAGAAGTGGAGGTAGACATCTTCGTCATATCACACAAAGGGGAGGGCTACCCCATCATTCTTAGGAGGCCTTGGCTTATGGCTATGGAGGCTAAACAATATTGGAGCACCGGAATGATTCAGATAAAGGACGCTAAAGGGAAGTCCATATTCTATGACATGAGGACTGGAAAGCAGCGCAACATGATCTTGGAGGCTTCACAAGATGAGTCCACCAGCGACTATTCGTCTACCTCAAGAGAAGAGACAACCACCACCGACGGAAGTGACAATAGCATCGAAGTGATGGGGATCATTCTTAAAGACCCAAAAAGATTGACACAATTTGAAACACCCCTGACAAACCAAGAGGAATCATCATGTACGCAGTCCTTGGAGGATGCAGGTAAGTTACAAAAAATGCTCTCAAATGAGTTAACAGATGAAGAAAGGAAGGAGTATGTCTCCATGCTAGGTAACTTCACTACTTTGTTCATTGATGGCTATGATAAGATCACAGGAATTACAGTAGTGCAACACCACATAAAACTCAAGGAAGGCAGTAAACACATAGTGCAAAAGCTCAGAAGACTTGGAGTAATCCAATAAGAGGCACTACTTAAGGAAGTGGGAAGTTTTCTACAAGAAGGTTTCATCTACCCAGTCGAAGACTCGGAGTGGGTATCCCCTGTAGTAGTCACACCAAAAAAAAATGGTAAGTAGAGAGTCTGTGTGGATTATAAACCTCTCAATGCAGCCACAAAAAGGGATCACTTTCCCCTCCCATTCCAGGATGAAATACTCAATGAAGTGGCGAGTCACGAACGATACACAATGTGCGATGGCTACTTAGGATACTTCCAGATTAGCATTGCGAAAGAAGATCAGAAGAAGACAACCTTCATCACACCTTGGGGATGCTTTGCTTACAGAGTGATGTCGTTTGGCCTCACTAACGCCCAGGCCACATTTCAGCGCTATGTGACCTTTGTTTTCCAACCCTTCTTTGGAACATCAATACGGGTTTTCATAGATTATTTCTGCATCTATAGTTCGCGAGCCCTTCATTTAAGCAAAGTCTATGATGGCTTAACCAGGCTGCAAACCTTGGGTGGCCAGCTCAATGTGGATAAGTGTCATACTGGTGAAAGCAAAGTCACTCTCCTTGGCCATGTAATTTCAACAAAAGAGATTGAAGCTGACCCTAGCAAGATCCAGGCCCTGGTATCTTTGTCATCACCCACCACCGTTGAGCAGCTGGTTTCTTTCCTTCAGAAGGTGAGATAATTAAGCAGGTTCATTCACTTGCTATCTCAAGTGGTCCTTCCCCTACAACAACTCACCCAGAGGGATGTCTTCTCATGGAGTGAAGAGAATGAGCGGCAGTTTACTGAGGTAAAGAAAATCCTAGCTAAGCTTCCCACCATTTCACCTCCTCAGTGAAACGAGCCATTTTATGTGAACCCTAGTGTAGGAAGTGATACACTCGGAGCTGTGCTAATGCAAAAGGACCCCCAAACTTCTTTCATGGGTCCTATTTACTTCTCTAATCGTGTCATGACCCCGTTAGAAAAGGGATTTACCGAAGTAGAACACATGGTTCTGGCACTAATGTTTGCTACCACAAAGTTCCGCTCCTATCTCCTGCCTAGACCCTTTGTAATCCTGACAATGGAGGAGGTTTTCCCATATGTAATGCGACACATGGATGTCTCATCTAGGATCTCAAAGTGGTTAATTAGATTACAAGAGTTTGACTACACCATGCAAGTAGAAAACTCCACCAAGGCTAGTTTAGCGGGAATTCTCACTCATCGCCATCATGAGAAGAAGCTGAAGGTCGACACGGAAGGGAAGGAAGAAACACCAATGGTAGAGGGTCCTAGACTAAAAAGAGCTCAATCTCTTTTCTTTGACGGAGCATACAAGAGAACAATGAACCAGTCTACGCTGGCATAGTCATTTTCAATGAACAACAAGAAAGAGTATTCTCCATTGAGCAGTTATTATACTCCCACTCCAACAATGAAGCAGAATATGCAGCCCTAATTCTTGGGTTGGAATAATGTAATTCACAAGGAATTCAGTGCCTAAATGTGTTTGGCAATGCTTTGCTCTTGATAAGGCAGATAAATGGCACCTGGGTTTGTAAGAATCAGGTTGTACTTGGTCAACTACGCCAAGTTAAGGATCTTCTAAGGAAGTTTGAAGCAGTGAAACTATTTCATGTCCCCAGTGCAGAAAATTAGGAGGCAGATGCTCTAGCCAAACAAAGAATACAAGACGTTCCCGTAGGAGCCATCAAATTGAAGCTACCCCTCTTTCAAGGTAGTGGTGCTATGCGTGATATCATCAGCTTTCTAGATACAGGAGAATGTCCGGAAGGATACACCAAAGGCCAGAATCAGTGGCTAGTCAGGAAGGCTACTAGGTACCGCCTTGTAAACGACCACTTGTATTGTAAAGGCAAGGATCAAATTCTCAGTCGGGTACCAACCTCCAATGAGATCACAGAGGTAATCTCAAGTTGCCATGATGGCGTCTGCGGCGGCCATTTTGCTCTAGATATCACCAGTATAAAGATTCTACAAGCAGGATACTCTTGGCCTATTTTGAAAAGGGATGTACACCATTGGTGCAAAACATGCAAGGATTGTCAAGTGACCAGTGATCGCACATTAACCTACGAGCCACAAACTCCTATCATCTCATATGGTCCATTTGAGAAATGGGGAATAGATGTAATTGGTCCTTTACCAAGGGCCCAATCAGGTAAATTGTACATCATAGTGGGTGTAGACTACATGACTCGATGGGCAGAAGCAATAGCCACCACCCGCATTACAGCCCAAGAGGTAGAAAAGTTCATTTTTTTAGCACATCTGTTGCCGTTTTGGCACTCCTATTGAGATAATATCAGATAGAGGACCAGGATTCAGAGGTGATTTGGTGGGAGAACTGATGAAGAAGTTAGGCATCACACGCCGACATTCCACACCATACTATCCACAATGCAATGGTCTGGTAGAGAAGGTAAACGGAATGATTTGCAAAATCATCACAAATTAGGTGAACAATCACACAGGAGACTGGGATAAACATCTCATGGCAGCTCTTTGGGCCTACCGAAAGACGTTCCGAACATCACTAGGTTTCACCCCTTTCCATCTAGTTTATGGGAAGGAGGCAATTCTACCCATTGAAGTACAGATAGCCAGCTTACGAGTCTTGGCTAGCCAGATACAACGTCCAATTGTAAATCTCTGAAACCACATCTTGGATCTGAAGAGGCTCCAACTAGATAGGGAGGAAGAAATCAATCACTATGCAGCGCACGAAGAACGACGCCGGCTCACTTTCAATCAAGGGCTTAAAGAAAAGGGACTGGAAAAAGGTATGTTAGTGCTGAGATACGACAACAAATTTGACACCAGGAAGGACAAGAAATTTAAACCCAGATGGGAGGGACCATTCATCATCAAGAAGCGCTATGACAACGGCAGCTATATGCTGATGCAAGCAGATGGGAGAATTCACAAGACTAGGGTCAATGGATGGAGACTGAAAAGGTATTTTCTTAGGTTTGATCCAGAATTCATGCTAGACATTCCAGAAGAGGGAGAACCCTCTAACTCCAAAACTAAAGATGCATATGAAGGGCTAGAAGCATGAATGCCTCTAGCCAATGCCTCTAGCCAAATGGGAGGGCTAATGATGGCCAGCTTTTGAAACCATGCCCGTGAGAACTACACCCTAAGGAATAAGGGGTTTGTTACCAAAATAAAGAAAAAGAAAAAACAAAAAAAAGCCCTTTACCATTCACCATACCCCCCCAAAGGTTAATCATTGGTAGGGCGCCACCAGTTTGGCCACACCCCTCCATTATCACCTAACAACGATCTCTCTCTTACTGCCCGGCCCCGCTAATATTCTCTCTCCTACTTTGTCGCTGCATCATCCGGCCCAATAGATGCCATGGGTACATTTGTCATACTCCAGCCACGGCGGGCCGTATCCCCCCCCGTCTCTTGTCACGCCCGCTGTCGCTACCCCCCCCCCCCCCCCTCCCGGGCCTCACGCGTATCCACAGCCCGCCCGTGCCTTCCTGCCATCCACACCCCCCCGACCCTATCCCCTCTCCCCTCCCTCACCATCTCCCCCCCACTCTCACTCTCTCTTGGGCTCTGTCTTGCCCGCAGGCTGCCCGGTTCCACGCTCGTCGTAGGCACTCCCTGTACACAGCCCGCACAGGCGCCGACACCGCACACACACACACACGTTGCGTGTGCACACACACACACCCCCCCCATTCACCACCCTCACCCCCCCCTCTTTTTTCTCTGCGTCGCCCACAGCGCTGTCGAAAATCGAATTTTATATATATATATATATATATACACACACACACACACAACTCCCGTTCCCACGCATGCTCACGCACACACATTCATACATGCACACGACACATGTATACGCACGCACTTAAAAAATAATACAAAAAAAACAAAGGAGGATCCTACGCCATCGACATCAACAAAAAGAAGGAGAACACCGAAAGCACGCGCCACCAATAACAAAAAGTAGAAATGCGCCGAAAGCATGCCCCGGCCAACCCCGAAAAGACGTACACACTACACCGACGCACCGACAACACACCATTCGCCGGCATCATGCAACCACGACGCTATTTTCAGTAATTTGTAGGTTATAATAATCATTTCTTCAGTTTTCGCCCAAGCCATTGTTAAAAAAATCCCAATTTGTAAATTCCCTCTCTCTAGGTGATGGTCACAAAGGCCCACCTAGAGATTCTCATTTTAATAACCTCCCAAAACAAAGCAAGGGTGAACCACACCGGGCCCACCGCTTGCTTTGTCTCCCCGATTAGCTTACCCTAATCCAATCGGGATTACCATAATCCAAGCAGCCAACACCTATAAATTGGCATTGAGAGGTCACTATCGGGGGGGGGCAGTTCATGAGAGGTTAGCACTTGGTAGAGTGTAGTGGGAAGAGTTGAAACTATTGGCATCACGGGGAGGGGGCTTGTGTGTAATTGGTTTGCCTTGGGAATTGCACCATGCGAAGGGAGCCACGTCCACCTCTCAACTCCAATGGTCGATGCACACACGTATACACAAGTATACACGCTCTTGGTAGAAAGCTTCACAATCATTGAGTCGTCTTAGAGAACGCACCAAGTAGTTTTCACCATTCTTTCTCCCTACCTCTCTATCACCACGGTGTGCCGCCTTGCTGGAAGGAAGGTCATTGTAAATACTGCAGAAATAATTCATCCTCACACCCCCGAGGGTTTTCATCATTTGTCAATCTGTGTGTGTGTGTGTGTGTGTGTGTGTGTGTGTGTGTGTGTGTGTGTGTGTGTGTGTGTGTGTGTGTGTGTGTGTGTGTGTGTGTGTGTGTGTGTAAGTTTGCGTTGTTCACATCATCATGGTCTGCGTCCTAGCCGCTCAAAGCTAGGTGTGCCTCTGTTCTCTTTACCGTGATAGGCTCGAGGCATACCATTCAGCCCCCGGCGTTTTAGAGGCCGTCGGGACAAAAAACTGTCAGACATACCAAGATTTGAAGACACTCTGTGACTTTAGCTTAGCAGTCTGCTGTAAGACGTTGTGAGATAAAATCTGGCATAGATTGATTTTGTCTTTATCATCTAGCCTTCTTGCTAGCAGCATTGCAAACAATTTTCAAGACACATATGTCGGATTATTTTTCAGCCTGGCAGTTTCTGCAACATAGTTGTATGCTGAGGGAACATCTAGTCCAGCTACTGGAACCCCTTGTCCACCAGCCTTCCTTTTGTTTCTGGCTGCTTCATCCTCCTTAAGAGCTAGACTACTCTGCTCTGCAGATGCTGTGCTGGGCTTTTTCTCGTTGGGCAGTCTGAAGGCATAAGCAATATCTTTAGGTGTCATTGTTATTTTAATTACATTAACAATGGCACTGCCTTCATCAGCATTAAAAGAGTCGAGGACCTGTTTAATAACGGCTGTATCAAAATCCAACTTTGTAGCCTGCCTACCACATGCAGATCCCATAATTGCAACAATGATTCTTCCTGCTCAGTAAACACATATCTTTGGATCTTGTTGTATGGAATAAGTGGTAGGGAGGCCTGAATAAAAGTGATGACTGTTTGCAGTCGCATCCACTATGTCCTTGGGACCCATACACGAAGAATCTATAGAGTAAGAAGACTTACTTGTGTCTTCTATCCCGCAACAAGGTGTGTCAGGTAGGGTCAAATAGGGACAAGCAAAATTTACCGACGAAGAGGTTTTAGGTTGGAGCGAAGAGCTCTAGGAGCTTGGCGATGGCGAGTGCGTGATAGCAGGTAGTCGTCGTGTGGGAGACTTGTGAGGAAGAATGCCCACACACCTCACTGTTATACATGTAGGCACCATAAAAGCTCCACTATTTACCGTTCCTAGAGTTATGTGCATCGATGGCGACATGGCACACATGCATTGGTCATGTTGCTCAATAATCGCCTTAATGATTACCAGATTTATTTGAGTTGGTCCTTTTTCCCATATAAACTGGTATTGATTCTTAAACTCCACTAACTCTGTTGCTGGCTCTGGTTTGTTATACTGAGACTTTATTGGTTCTGATATTGGATTGACATGGAAAAGATTTAAAACAGTTGAATCTGACAATCCTTGGTCACCAGTACCTGGAATACCAGTCTCATCACCTTTGGAGGTCTCCTTGTCATTAGAATAATATAACTTGATCTTGGCCCCATTATAAACACCTAGCAGTAGTAATTCAGATAAGTCTTTCAGCCTCACTGTGCCATTTGAAAATACCCAATCAACTTCAAATGGACCACCTCAAGCTATCTTCAAATTCGGTTTCTTAGGGCCCAATTTGGACTAATATAGCAAAAACTAAGTCACCCTTCTGAAACTCCCTAACCTATATCCTTCTATCATGCCAGTGCTTTCTTCGTTGGCTGAACTATCTCCTATTCCAGCATGGCTCTTTGTCGTAACTCATCCAGCTGCAGTAATTCCTCCAGTCTGTGTTTGAGATTATGATTAAAATCTAATCCATATTCAATTGCCATTCTTGGACTGGGAAATACAAACTCAATAGGCACTACAGCTTTAGTACCATACACCATTCTGAAATGTGTCATTCCATTGGTGACTTTATAAGCTTTTCTGTAGGCCCATAGAGAAGTATGGAGCTTGATATCCCACTGGTGTGGCTCCTTCTGAACAATCTTGGTCAAAATATTCTTGATGGTTTTGTTATTGTTCTCTACTTGACCATTGCACCATCTCCATCAGAATTTTCATTGTGTCATTAATGAAATGTGTCCCTTGATCAGACATAATTTCAATGGGGCATCCATAATGGCAGATAATATTTTCAAATAGAAAAACAGAAGTGGACTTGGTAGTATTGTCTGTAAGAGCCTTGGCCTCTACCCATTTAGTGACATAACAAGTAGCCATCAAGATGTACCGGTTCTTCCTTGGAGTGACCTTCTTGAATGGTCCCATGAAGTCCAGACCCCATTTCATGAATACTCTCAGTGGCTGTACTAGAGTGAGTGGAGTCATATCAACTGCTGTTGGTCTGCCCATTCTCTGACATATATCACAAGTTTTGCAGAAACTTTGGACATCTGCTATCAGGGTTTGCCACCATAATTCGGCTTGCAAAATCTTCTTATAAGTGATATCAGTGGAGAAGTGTCCTCCAGAATCCCCATAGTGTGCTTCGAAGATGACTTGCATCCTCCCTTCCATTGGCACACACCTTCAAAGAACACCATCTATACCGAGTCTATAGAGTAGTCCTCCTATTATGGTGAACTTAAGTGTCCTCCAGAATCCCCATAGTGTGCTTCGAAGATGACTTGCATCCTCCCTTCCATTGGCACACACCTTCAAAGAACACCATCTATACCCAGTCTATAGAGTAGTCCTCCTATTATGGTGAACTTTAGACTCTTAATGATCAGATCTTTCTTCTTATTTTGAGTCTAATTGTTTGGGAATCTCCTCTTGAAAGGAACTGATATACATCATACCATTTAGGGTCTGAATTTTCCTCAGTTGTCACTTGAAACAGCTCTGCATCCACTGGCTCATCTCTCAAGGATATTTCAGAGTAGCCTTCAGTACTTCTCGAAAGAAAACCAGTCCCACAATGAGATTTACCAGGCTTGTGGAATATGCAAAACTCGAACTCCATCAAGAACACCATCCATCTGATTAATCTTCCTTGGATAATAACTTTGTTCATAAAAAATAGTAGTGCTTGATGATCCACATAAAAATAAAATAATTTGCCCATTAAGTAATGCCGAAACTTAGTGGCACTGAAAACCATTCCGAGAGCTTCTCTCTCCGTGGTAGTATATCCCTCTTCAGCTCGATTGAATCTTCTATTGGCAAAATAAACTGGATAATCCGTCCTTCCATGTGGTTGAGCCAATATTGCCCCCATTGCTAGCCCCGAAGCATCGACGTGCACATGGAATATAACATTCCAGCCCCGAAGTCGAAGTAGTGGCTTACTGATAATGGCATTTTTAAGACATTGAAAGCTTTCTTCACATTCAGAAGTCCAGATGAACTTACTGGTTTCTTGGTAAGCTCATACAGACATAATACCTTTGTAGCAAACATGTGAACAAATCTTCTGTAAAAATTTATATATCCCAAGAATGAACTCAATGCAGACGTTGTGCGGGGGTGCCTTGGCCTGTTGGACACATTGGACTTTATCATTGGCCATCTCTATGCCATTTCTAGACACTATATGAAGGAGTACGAGCGGAAGTGCGACGCGAGAGAGAGTGCGAGAAGAAGAGCACGACGATATGGTGAACTCACTCTACTGTAATGTGTAGAGCATAGTGAGTTCTTATTAGGTTTTTACAAAAGAATATGTGTACATACTTGGCGGCCCGCCCACTTACCTGGGCAACCACATTGGGCTTTATACCCCAACAACCTCCCACTTAAAGTCCAATGTGTTACTTTAAGTGTGAGAGAAGCTACTATACAAGCTAATATACAAGAGATGTAGAGAAGTGATGTACTACCCTACACCTAACTGCTTGCGAAAATGCGCAAAGCTCTCTGAGGGAAGTCCTTTTGTGAGTAGATTAGTAGGATTTTCTGTGGTGTGAACTTTGACAAGCTGAAGTTGCTTATCCTCGAGCATTTCCCTGATGAAATGATACTTCACATCCACATGCTTTGTCTTTGAGTGATAAACTGGATTGTGAGCCAATTGTATAGCACTTTGACTATCACAATATAACACAGGCATCTCTTCTTTGATTCCCAAATCTGTTACTAGTCGATTAAGCCAAATTGATTCTTTGCATGCCTCTGATGCTGCAACATATTCAGCCTCTGTAGTAGACTGAGTAACACAATCTTGTAATCTAGAACGCCATGATACTGCTCCACCAGCCAATGTAAAGACATACCCTGATGTAGACCTTCGGTTGTCTAAGTCACCTGCATAATCTGAGTTTTTAAAACCCTTTACACTTAGCTCCTGACTCCCATAGCATATACGCATACTCTTTGTAGCTTTCAGGTATCTCAATATTCCTTTCACTGCCTCCCAATGTTTCTTGCCTGGGTTTGACATGTATCGACTTACTACTCCCACTGCAAATGCAATGTCTGGGCGAGTAGCAATCATTGCATACATCAAACTACCCACTGCAGACGCATATGGAATCTTATCCATTTCAGCCTGTTCTTCTTCAGACACAGGACAATCTTGTTTGCTAAGTTTCACATATGGTGGCAATGGAACACTCAGTGCCTTTCCCGTCTCCATATTGAAACGTTGCAAAACCTTGTCAATATACTCTGTTTGAGATAACCAAATCAACTTCTTGGATCTGTCTCTCTCAATGCACATACCAAGTATATGACTTGCCTCACCCATGTCTTTCATGTCAAACGATTTTGCCATCTTTGACTTCAAAGCTGAAATTTCTTCCAAGTGCTTGCCAGCAATCAACATTTCATCCACATACAAAATAAGGATCAGCCAACTACCATCCTTAGCCTTCTTTGTATATAGACAGTGATCGAACTCACTACGTTTGTAGCCTTGAGAAAGCATAAACTTGTGGAATTTATGGTACCATACCCTCGGTGATTGTTTTAAGCCATAAAGACTCTTTAACAACTGGCATACCCAATCTTCCTTGCCTTTCTCAACAAACCCTTCTGGCTGTAGCATGTAAAATTCCACATCTAAATCACCATGCAAGAACGTTGTCTTGACATCCATTTGGTGCAACACCAAATCTAATATGGCAACCAATGCAAGAAAGCATCTCAATGTAGTCATTTTGACCACCGGAGAGAAGACTTCATCAAAGTCAATGCCTTGTTCTTGCTTAAAGCCCTTGGCAACAAGCCTTGCTTTGTACTTTGGCTGACTATCATGAGCGGTGATCTTATACCTGTAAACCCATTTACAAGGTAGAGCCTTTTTGCCCAGTGGTAATTTAACTAGATTCCATGTCTTGTTTTTATGCAGAGCTGTCATCTCTGACTGCATGGCCAATTGCCAATTCCCGGAGTCGTTCATTTGCACTGCTTCCTTGTAACATGAAGGCTCATTGCAATCAGTCAACATGACATAGTTCATAGATGGAACAAACCTATCAGGAGGTCGCGTGACACGTCCAGATCTACGCACAATAGGTGGCTCAGGCTCAGACACAACCTGTGGTTCCAATCTATCCTGTCCTTGCTCCTCTTGAGCCCTGACATTTTGTCTTGCACGTGCAGGTCCATCTTCTTGGAAGACAACTCTTCTAATCTCCTCAACCCTCTCTGGTTTAGAATGATATTTGGATTCATTAAAGTGAACATCATTGCTGCGGACAACCTTTCTGGATTCGGGATCCCAAAGTCTGTACCCCATCTCACCAGAATTACCATAGCCTAGAAAGATGCACTTTCTACTCTTTGGCTCAAGTTTGTTCCAAAATTCCTTTGGAACGTGAGTATATGCCTCACAACCAAAGACTCTGAGATGCTTGTATGAGGGCATTTTGCCTGACCATACCATCTCTGGCACTGAATCCTTCTGCAAAACCTTGCTAGGAGATCTATTTACAAGATGAACAGCTGTTGATACAGCTTCAACCCAAAACCCATTTGGCAGTTGTGCATTAGACAACATACTTCTGACCTTCTCTTGTATGGTCCTATTCATCCTCTCAGCAACACCATTTTGAGGAGGATTGTAAGGAGCAGTAACTTCACGTTTTATACCTTTTGACTCACAAAAGTCCTGAAAGGCCTTTGAAACATACTCTCCACCATTGTCAGTGCGTAAGCATTTAAGCTTCTTGCCACTCTGATTCTCCACAAGTGTCACAAACGTTTTGAAAACACTAAACGCTTCATCCTTGTGCTTGAGAAAGTAAACCCATACTTTCCTCGAGTAATCATCTATAAATGTCATAAAGTAAGAAGCTCCCCCTAGAGATAGGTTAGGCATAGGTCCACACAAATCACTATGAACAAGTGCCAACTATGTATCTCTTCTACTGCTTCTATGCTTATGTGGCTGCTGTGTTTGCTTACCATACAGACAATTTCATAGAATTCAAAATCATTAAATGAAAATCCAGGCAAATAACCAGAACGAGACAAGATTTCCATTCCCTTCTTGGACATATGTCCTAACCGGCTATGCCACAAAGAAACGTTCGGCTGATCGGTTACATTGATTACATTTTTAGAGACATTTGATACATAAATCATGTAAAGTCCTCTAGACTTTACTCCATGTGCTACTGTCATAGAACCCTTGGATATCTTCCACATGTTCTGTCCAAAAGTGGTGACGTAGCCAGCATCATCAAGTAAACCTGTGTTGATCAAGCTCTTTGTAATTGCGGGAACATGTCTCACATTCTTCAGCGTGAAAGAAGAGCCATTCTGAAACTTCAATTCAACATCTCCAACACCTAAGATCTCACATGTCTACCCATTGCCTAGCCGAACATGATCTTTAGTGGGCACATAAGAGGTAAACCACTCCTTGTTTGGAGACACATGAAGTGATGCCCCTGAGTCTATAATCTAGTCACTCAGTGCATTTCCATCAGATGCTGTAAGAAGAGCTGAGTCCATTGTATTCTTCAAGAAGTAGATGTCTCCTGACACTAGACTGTCATCCACTGCAACAGTGTTTGTCACATTTATTTCTTGAATCTTCACTGAGGACTTGTTCTTCTCACCATGGTCTTCAGCTTTCTCTTTGCCTTTTTCTGCTTTCCATTCTCTGCAGTCTCTTTTTATGTGACCCTTCTTGCCACAATGGTAGCATTCTATGTCACTCTTGCCTTTAGCACTGCGGGACTTGCTACGAGACCGATTCCTCTTTCCACCTTTGTACTTTTCTTTGGTCCTTCCCCTGACAACTAAGGTTGTTCCTTTGCCTTTGTCCATTGTCTTTCTATTGGTTTCTTCAGTAAGCAGACTTCCTTCTACACCTGCTATGTTCAAACCATCTGGAGGTGCAGAATTACTCAAAGCTGTGCGAAAAGTGTCCCAACTTTCCGGCAATGTGATCAACAGGAACATAGCTCTAACAGGTTCGTCAAACTTGACACCTTGAGCTGACAATTGACTATAGATTGTGTTGAATTCATTCAGATGATTGGACATAGGTGTCCCTTCTTTCATCTTCAAGTCAACAAGCTTCTTAAGCCAGTATACCTGTGAAGCTGCACTCTGCTTCTCATAAAGATCACTCAGCTTTAACCATGCTTGATAAGCCGACATCTCATCTACTACATTGAAGTAAACGCTTTCTGCCAAAGTCAGCATAATGGTAGAAAGTGCCAATTCATCCATTTCGCTCCATTCATCTTCGTCCATATCTTCTGGTTTTATCCCCTTGAGCTTTATAGGTTTTATCTGCTTCTTTTGTACCAACACGTGCCAAATCTACTTCTTCCACAATGGGAAATTGGTTCCATCCAGCTTCTTGATATTGTAAAGAGCAGCGTCCTGTGATCCAGCCATAGCTACGCTTCACAGTAGTTTACTTTCCTGGGAAAAATTTGGCAGAGTTTCCCCTGTAAACTGACCTCTGAACCAATATCAACCTGATGAACTAGTGGATGTCGCCTACAGTCTGTGTGTAGATGCGCCCTTGTCGTATGTGACACACCTCCAAGAACTGGGATCCGTCCTTCGATGTGTAGACATCCACAAACCAACACTCTGGGAGTGTCGATATCCTCAGCACCTGCAGTCGTAGGCCAAATTTGCAGAGTCAGATCTGCACCCGCTGAGACCACGTAGTCGAAAATGGCCTGCGCAGACCTTTGTCGAAGCCGAACGGTGGCCGAGATGACCGTGTCTTTTCTTGTCGAATTTCACTCCAATCTGAGTTGGTGACTCTAGCCTCCTGCAGTGCTACCCCGAGCCTCGATCTGAGCTCTGATACCAGTTGAAGGAGTACGAGCGGAAGTGCGACGCAAGAGAGAGTGCGAGAAGAAGAGCACGACGATATGGTGAACTCGCTCTACTGTAATGTGTAGAGCATAGTGAGTTCTTATTAGGTTTTTACAAAAGAATATGTGTACATACCTGGCGGCCCGCCCACTTACCTGGGCGACCACATTGGGCTTTATACCCCAACACTATATGCCCCAGTAACTGTCCCTTCCAGACCACAAATAAATATTTGAATGGATTCAAGCAGATTCTCTTCTCCTAACATCGCTGGAAAACCATTCCCAAAAACAGTAGATGCTTCTCCTGGATTGAAAATACAGTGAAGTCATCCATAAATATAGCTAGAAATTTGTGCAAGAATTCACTGAATATCTCCATCATGCAACACTAGAATGTTGTTGGAGCATTGCAGAGACCAAATGGAATGATTAAATACATGAATGCACCCCATTCAATAATAAAAGTGGTATTTTGCCTATCTTCAGGAGCAATCTTTAATTGGTTGTAACCACTGTAGCCATCCATAAAACTATACATATCATGGCTTGCAATCTCATCAAGAAGCATATCAGTGAAGGGTAATGGAAAAAAATCTTTGATAGTTTGAGCATTCAATTTTCAGTAGTCCACACAGACTCTGAGTTTCCCATTCTTCTTCGATACGACCATATAGGAAATAGTCAATCACTGCTGGCAACTTTTGTGATAAATCAGGCTTTCAGAAGGTTGTTGATTTCTTCTTTGACCTTCTTAGCATAGTTCGGATTCATTCTGTACCTCTGCAGACGTACTAGTCTGGCATTTGGCTTCAGAGGTATTCTGTGCTGGTAAACCTCTAGATCTACATCTTTCAAATCAGTATGTTCCCATGCAAATACATCTTTGTATTTATGAAACATAAGTCTGGCTTTTTCGTTCATTTTTGCGTTCAGATGCTTATTCACCTTGATTAATCGAGGACTTTCTTCATAACCCAAATTCCACTCTTCAATCTCTTGATCATCTAGGAGCAGCCAATTTGGGCCACCTCCCTTTCTTTTGGTTGACTCCTCAACATAATCCCATGACGGATCTGTTAGTTCTGGATTCTCATTCTGAATTCCAGTGAGCTCTTCAGTGTGCACTGGTGTACTGGAATCTAAAAGTCCCTCTTTGGATTCAGATGGTTCTTCTAGCCTTCTAGTCAACTACACTGGTCTCTCTCCATTATTCAGTTCAGTGAACTAACCGAAAACTGATTTCTCTGTTTCTCAGCTTGAGCCTTGTCAAAACACTGCATTCAAGTCGATTTTAGCTAACGGAAAAATGTTTATGGCTGCAAGCATTCGTTCAATCTTCTTAACCCCACATTTTTGGCAAAGTTCCTCAGGTCGAAGTGCTTTCTTCAAGCTTCTGGTATTATTTGTTCGGAGCTGGATTCTCCTATTGGTTCCCTAAATGGTTATGGTCCGATTTGCATAATCGTGAATAGCCTATGCCATCCGAAGCCATGGTCGTCCCAATAGCATACCATATGATCCTTGGACATCCAATACCAGAAAGCTGGTTTTGATATCCCTCCTAATCTTCATATTCTCGATCATACCAATTGCTTGAACAACTCTATGATTAGCCATTCTAACTTTAAATGGTGCTAGTTTTAAATCAGTGATACACAGCCTTTGTTGAGGTTGTGTCCTCAGAATATTCACACCTGCCCCTTCATCCAGTATAACACCGGATAGCGGCTCCCATTGTTTCCTGACGTTGTAATCCACCTGGATTACCGGCACCTCATCATCCCTGAGAGTCGACAACTCAACTGCTTTGCCATTAGCTTCAGCTTTTCTTCGCTATTTGATAAACTTTGCTGCTGCAAGCAAAGTCTTTTTAATATCATCTAATTTGATCGTCGATTTCTAAATTTGGTCACAAATTTTAACATGGATTTCTTCTCTCTCCTGGTCAGAATTATCATCTGAACTTAAGGATTCAGGACTATCTTCACATTGCCAATTGTTTGGCGTCTGTACTGAGCCTTGACTCACACTGAGAAAGACATTGTGCTTTCCCCAATTCATTGTTTTATATTGCAATCAAATCTAATTTGACCTGTCCTAGATCTTCCACAGTCCTTACACTGCAGCAAGCATAGTCTCAGAGATTGCAGATCCTGCCTGATCTATCTGTCTTTTATCAAAAGATTGGGCTTGTATCTTTTGAATAACTCGAGCCTCAGAACTCTCCGACTGCTCTAGTAGCTTCTTAGCTACATCCTTTGTGATCTTAGCTGTCAGTTCTCGCTGCTCTTACCATTCATCGACTACCTTGTCCTTGCCCTTAGCCTTCCAAACTTCTCTCTACTGAATCCATTTACTGGTTTCAAGAATGACTGGTTTCACAAGCTCATCTGGAAGTTTTTCAATAATCACCCCTTTACTGCGAGTGACTACCTGTACTGGAATTGGTTTCGGCACTTTTGTCGTAGTAGCCTCAGTATTGGGTGCCTCTGGACACTGAGCTACAAAGTGTCCATATTTCCCACTATTATAGCAGTTTAGACTTTGGTTCTGGAAATTACCACAACCTCGGCCTCTGGCCAGTACCCCCTTGGTATCCGTCGCGCCCAGTACCATTCCCACTGGTACCTGAATTTTCCTCTTTAGGTCCACTGGTCATCTCTACCTTAGCTGATTCGACATTTGTCAATGAGATTACAGACAGATCCTTACCTTTTTTGAAATGATGGATTTGAATGCCACAATTATTCCACAGATGGCCATACGCTTTGTAGTACGTGCATTGTGGGCATTCGTTGGAAACATGATCTCTGGATTTGCATTTAGAACACCAGGTTTCCATCTTCTTGATTGGTTGTCTCGTCTAGCTTATTTTAGCAATCTGCCTGGCCATTTCGTCGAGTTTTCGGGACCAAGACCCTTTCTTAGCCTTGTCCTTGCTCTTTTCGCATGAACTACTATCAGAACTGTTGGAAGTCTCACTAGAGTTGGAATTCTCCGTAGAAGAGCTGCTACTGCTAGACCTCCGCTTCTTATGGCTTCGCTCCTTCTTGGACTGGAATTAAGTACTGGACTGAAACAGAGAACTGAACTGGAATAATGTACTGAAATGGAAGGCACAAACTGGAAGACTGGGAATGGTATTATAGATTCAGTTCAGTAGTACAAAGATAATCAGTACAGTGTACAACAGGCTTAAGCTTAGATAAAGTCTGAGGATTGATTACAGGAGTAAGTGATTACAGAGTTGAAAGTCAAAAGCTTGTGGAGCTAGAAGTCTAGAAGCAAAAGCCCGTAATAAGCCAAAAGTCTAAAAAGCCCAAAAGCCCAACCAAAAGAGCCCTGGATACATTGTAGCGGGTCCTATTTATAGGCTTACAAAGTTACTACAGTAACTGCTGTAATTACTGCCGAATTACTGTCGGTGTAGCGATTCCCACTGGTCGGCCTTCTAAGGAGCAGTTCCCGCCTGCTAGGGCTGTTCGTGCCTTCTACAAGTTGTTTATGCCAATTTATAGGTTTCCCAACTGCCCGGAGTGTGCCCCAAGCTACAGGTAGTGCTCCCTCTCAGCCAGGATTAGCTTCTTGCTTTTGGAAAAAGACTCGTAAAAACATGGCACAGCTTTTGGTGGTCAACTCTTCCACTTACCATTCAATTTTTCCAATAAAACTGACCAATTGAGCAGTATCTGGTCAACTAATGGAACCTTAGCTAGACTATGCTGCACCGTAATGTCCCGACATAATTATGACTTTCCCGTACTACTCCGACGTATTTACCGTATCGCTTTTATAAAAATAATTCCCGTAAAAAACCTGTTTGGTCCCGTTTTTGCTCTGGGTGATCATTTTTAAATCCGACGGAGACTAAAATTAATATTTTTATATTTAAGTCATCCTAAAAAGCACATTGCTTTTCAAAAACGTCGAAAAGCACAAAAAGCTAAAAAAAGGGTAAAAAGCAAAAAAAAAAAACCTAAAATTGAACCATGGTTTCCTTCGTCCACCATTGGAATAAGAAAGCGGACTCGCTTTTCACTAAAAAACACTAAAAATCATGAAAGGCTAAAAATATTGTGAAAAGCACTCAAAAAATAGATATTTACAAAATTGAACCATAGCTTCCCCAGAACACGTAGATCAAGGATCCATGGAGCCTTGCTTTTTGCAAAAAAAGCACCTAAAAGCATAAAAAGCATAAAAAAACTAAAGATAGCAGATTTTTTCAAAACTAAACCAAACGTCCGTGCAACCTACTCGAACGTGGAAATGGCCTTGCGTTTTACTTTAGAACCTTCCAATACTATCAATCAAGCATCTTAAATCAAAATTTGACAAAATAGATATTGAAAAGTAATTTTCTTATTTTTATAAGAGACAAAAATTGGGGATCTTACATCCTCCCACACTTGAAAAATTCGAGGTGTCCTCACCTCGACATGAAATCTAGATAATTTAGTCTCATTACATTATCACGTTCCCAAGTGTCATCTTCCTAAGGATACGTTGACCATTTAACAAGGTGTTCAATAATGGTCTGATTACACAGAGGCTTAGTTCTTCTTTAAAGTATCACTTCGGGATATACTTCAAAAGTTCCATTGGTAGATAGATACTAGAGAATCATCAAGAATGTGTTGCGGATCAGGTACAGTAAGCTGACGTGAAAAACATCATGTACCTTTATGTGTGTTCAACCGCTTGAATCATCTGTAAGCTTGATCATTAATCCGCTCTGTGATGCCAAATGGTCCACAATATCTGGCACTTAGCTTCTTACACTTACCCATTGATAAAGAACTACGTTTGGGTTTTACTCTTAGAAATGGGTCAGCATAACTCTTATGTCTATCTTGAGCAGTCTTAATATCCTGTCGTATAAGATCGGTTTGTAGTTGCATTTCATCCAACATTTCTTTGGATGCTTGAACTCGTATGAAAGGGTCTGTCCATTTGAGTGGAGTAAGACACTCTTGTCCGTACAATGCTTGAAAAGGATACAGTGCAATTGAGTGTTGGAATGAGGAATTATACACAAACTCAACCAAATAAAAATATCTAGTCCATTTACTTTGCTCATGCATACAATAAGCTCTTAACATGCCTTCAATGATTTGATTTGTTCTTTCTGTTTGCCCATCAGTCTGAGGATGATAAGTAGTACTAAAGGCTAACTGGGTTCTTGTAGCTGAGAATAAGGCTTTCCAAATATTAGAGGTGAACTTCGCATCACTATCAAAAATTATATGTCGAGGTAAACCGTGATACATGAAAACACCTTTCATGAAGACTTAACTTAAGCCATATCCTTAGCCGTAAACGTTGTCTTGACTGAAAATAAATGGGTCATTTTTGTAAGCATATCAACAACCACAAAAATAGAGTCATATCCCAGAGATGTAGGAAGTCATGTAATAAAATCCATGGATATGCATTCCCATTTCATTTGTGGAACATCAATAGGTTGAAGCTTACCGGGGTATCAAATTTCGTTTAGCCTTAATATGTTGACATATTAAACATTTTGTAACATAGTTCAACACATCACACGTTAGTCCTAGCCAAAATAAACTCTTTCTTACAGTAAAGTAAGTTTTAATGTATCCTAGATGTCCTGCTATAGGTATATCATGAGCTTCTTGTAATATCTACAGTTTGATTCCACCTTGATTTAGAATACAAAGATGGTTACCGAAGTAAAGGTCATCATCGTCGACGTTAAAGTCTTTGATTTGCCTCTCTTGCTTCTCTTTGTGATTATTTAAGTTCATCGAGTATTGAATTTTATGTAATACGGGTCCTGCATCATACCTTCTCAAATAAGGTCAATTAAAGAAGTAGTAGAGGTTGTGATAGTCGCTGCTACAATACTCTTCCTGCTTAAGGTATCGGCCACAAGATTTTCCTTCCCAGGTTTATATTTAATTCCAAAATCATATCCGCATAACACTCCATCCATCTTCGTTGCCGCATATTAAGGTCAAGTTGGGTGTAGATCCACTTCAGGCTTTTATGGTCGGTATGTAGTTCAAATCTCCTTCCAAGAAGATAATGTCGCCATACTTTAAGAGCATGCACAACAGCCAATAATTCCAAGTCATGCGTAGGATAATTTAACTTAACTATGGGTTAAGTGGGTTTGCCCATCCGGTGAACCTATATAGTGGTTCTCCAAGGAGCCTGGAGTCAAAACCCACTTAACTATGGGTTAAGTGGGTTTGCCCATCCGGTGAACCTATATAGTGGTTCTCCAAGGA
The DNA here is from genome assembly GCF_014529385.1 of Adiantum capillus-veneris. NCBI lineage: Eukaryota > Viridiplantae > Streptophyta > Polypodiopsida > Polypodiales > Pteridaceae > Adiantum > Adiantum capillus-veneris. The sequence goes on along the minus strand of NC_140932.1, from coordinate 15,853,014 downwards.
GCCTGGAGTCAAAAATTTTGATTGTGTAGTGGGTAGCAAGCTGTTTTTTGACCATATCTCTTAACTCATGCATGATTTTCACATGACACCAAAGAGAGAAAATGTTCTAAATGACGTGTTTTATCTTTGGTATAAAGGGTTTATGCTGATTCATAACGGTTTGTTAGTTATGACAAAAACAGTGTTCCTACCACCTTTATGACGTGAAACGAAAAGCGTTTTTTATGCACGTACGTGATCTTAAACGCATCATGTGCATAAGTCAGCATGTTAAACATGATGAGGTAATCATGGGACAACTTCCTATGTACTCGGTTAATTCGTACATGCACTCGTATATGAAAAAACAATCACCAAGAGGGTGACTACTCAGAAAACCGGCATAGAGAGAGAGAGAGAGAGAGAGAGAGAGAGAGAGAGAGATTATGATAGCTATGGAGTTTAGAGCTTCTCACTGTGCTTTAGAATCGATTAGGGGTTGTTGAAAGGTTTCTTGCTTTGCCGCAAGAGAGCGGTGATGAGAGCTACGTAGAGGTATAGAGCTTCCGAAGAGCGCGTACACCATGAAACGAGAGAGGAGATAGTAAGCAAGTAGAGAGAGAATATCCTTCTTCTTCTTCTTCCCGAGAAAGAAGAGCTTATGGAGATGGTGATGAAGAGCTTGCACCACTCCATATAATAGATATGTATAGCCTTGCGGTAGTAGACACAACAGATGGCACTGAAAAATTGAGGTGTCTATGCCAATTTATAGGTTTTTCAACTGCCCGGAGTGTGGCCCAAGCTATATGTGGCACTACCTCTGAGCCAGGATTAGTTTATTGATTTTGGGAAAAGACTCCAGTCTTTTCTAAAAACATGGCATAGCTTTTGGTGGTCAACTCTCCCACTTACCATTCAATTTTTCCAGTAAAACTGACCAATTGAGCAGTATCTGGCCAAGTAATGGAACCTTAGCTAGATTATGCCGCACCGTCATGTCTCGACATAAATATGACGAAATTTCTCGTACTGCCCCGACGTATTTACGGTACCACTTTTTATAAAAATAATTCTCGTAAAAATCCCATTTGGTCCTGTTTTTGCTCCGGGTGATCATTTTTTTAATACGATAGAGATTAAAATTAATATTTTTATGTTTAGGTCATCCTAAAAAGCACATTGCTTTTCAATAACACCGAAAAGCACGAAAAACTAAAAATAGCATAAAAAACAAAAAAAAAAGCAAAATTTCCTAAAATTGAACCACGAGTTCCCCTCGTCCACTAGAATAAGAAAGCGGACTCGCTTTTCACTAAAAAGCACTAAAAATCATGAAAAGCTAAAAATAGTGTGAAAAGCACTCAAAAAGAATATTTTTATAAAATTGAACCATAGCTTCCCCAGAACACGTAGATCAAGGATCCGACCTTGCTTTTTGAAAAAAACACCTAAAAGCATAAAAAGCATGAAAAAGCTAAAAATAGAAAAAAATTCCAAAACTTGACCAAACGTCCGTCTAAGCTACTGGAACATGGAAACAACCTTTCTTTTTACTTTAGAACCTTTCAATACTATCAATCAAGCATCTTAAATCAAAATTTGACAAAATAGATATTGAAAGCTAATTTTCTTATTTTTAAAAGAGACCCAAAAATTGAGATCTTACATATCTAGTATACAAACCTTGCAATATGGGGATAATTGTTTGTTGGTTCATTATATTGCTAGAGTTTGACTTTACGGTAGTGGTAAAGAATGGCAAAACACACCTTATTAGAGTTGACCACCTCTCTAGATTACCAACGGAGAAGCACCAAAAGGGGTAGACGATGACATACCTAATGCATACCTTCAACATTGAGATGGTTCCCAAATAGTGTCAAGAAACAGTCACACTTTTAAGCTATAGAGGCTATTTGAGAGAGCCCTTAAGCAACAAACAATTAGACAAGCTAAGGACTTTCAGCTTATAGGAGGACGCTTGTACCATTTATAGGACATGGCCTTCTATTGTTCCCAAAAGAAGACACACCAACACCTAAAGCAACTTGGAGTCTATTGGCCATATATACATGCTAATGTACATAGATATGTCATGACTTGTGCTACATACAGGACCAGTCCACCGGTGGAACATGCCACATTGTTTCATATAAAAATGTCAACTCAATGGAGTCATTATATGGTTCATTACCCAACAATGAGTACATTCCCTGAAAACATAACAAGGGTCAGACGACAAAGAGCCATTGAATTGGAGGCTAGACACTTCACATTGATTGAAAACCAACTTCACAAAAGAGGGAAAGATAACAAGCTCAGGATATGTGCAACCAAAAATGAATATCTACCTATTTTAGAACAGGTACATGGAAAGATAACACAATTTTGCCTATTGAATTCTTAATCCCAACCTTGAGAGTAGCTAAACAATTAGAGTGGACAGTTCATGAATTGTCTTTGAGATTAGATGACCTGGAAAAGCTAGATGAGCTACGTCTTAAAGCAGTAGCATCTATCTATGCTAGTAAAAGAAGGCAAAAAGATTTCTTCGACAAGCATGTGCCATCAAAAGAATTTAAAACAGGTGACTATGTCCTGGTTTATACCCTGAAACAACATGCTAAAAACTCAAAAAGCAAGGGATGGGACCCTTTGTGATTAAAGATCTATCACCAAGCGGGGACGTCAAGCTTCCAACATTAAAAGGAGAAGAAATGCCTAATTGGATGCATGCTCAAGAAGTATCATATGCCATTAACCCATGATATGCTACTATACATTCACAGAGAAAACAACAAACTAAAGTGAAGGTGCGGATTGTTGAAGAAGCACAAGTGGAGGCTAAAGAACGAATGGCTAAACAAAAACTTCAACAAAAATAGCAACAACATGGGAGACCATTATGGATCAATGTTATTTCCTTAAATGAATTTGAGAAAGATAGAGTGGACCCAATAATTAAGGTCAAAGTTGGCAACAATCAAGTGGAAGCCACAGCTCCACTCGATACATGAGCCAAGGGAAATGTCATTTTCCTTGGATTATATAAGCATCCAAGAAGAAAAGCTTCAATCGACACACCAAGAAATGAAGAGCTATACGAACCACTAGATTAAAGCACTAGGGTTGGTTACCTTATTTGTTCAAATCAATCAACATATCTACCCACACAGATTTTATCTGGTAGAAGATCACCAAAAACAACACCAATTATTGCTTGAACAACCATGGCAAAATAAGTACAATGTTCAGATAGATTGGAGTTCTGATCTGGTACGAATTCAGTATGAAACCGAGATCCAAACGATTCCATTGACTAAAATAACAAAAGCCAAACTAGGAATGGAAACGACTACTGACAAAGGAAAACAACCCTTGTATACAGGAAACATGCAATGAATCCCACAAAAGGTCGCCACAAGAAGCAACACTTCAAAAACACGCGACATCCGCATCCCCAACATAAAGAACGACAAAAGATCAGAGGAGACAAAAGCACAACAAGAAGAAAATTTGGCTACCCAAGAGCCGGCATAGCACAAAGCTAGTGTGGGTCAGAAAAGATATGACATCTGTACAAAAAACACTACAAACCCACAAGCTAATACAGACTCAAGTGTCATATCAAACACCCATATAACCCACTCATGATTCTAGCACAAAAGTATGGGCACCAAAGAAGTTAGCTCAAGCTCAACACAAACAAAAGTCTATTTGGATTCCCAAGCGAATGATGCAAAACTCCCTAAGGTACCAGATCAACAGAAAAAGAAACATTTAGAAACTCAACAACCATCAAAGCCAACAAAGAAAATCTTGGTATCCAAAGAGTTATATCAGGTGCAAAGAAATCAGCCTCGGATATGGGTCCCAGTGGCAAAGCCACAAAACAAACATCAATACCATAGGTCAGCCAAGGCATTGCAAATACAACAAGAATGGAAGGCAAAGTAGGATACCCACACAAAGGTCCAAGTTGAATTTTTACAAATGCCTATGAAAGACTGTGTTGCACTACTACAACTGAACCTATATGGACCGAGACATATTGCTCCACCCACCTTACAACTGTAATTTTCATTTTGTCCAGGAGGACTCAAACACGGGAAGGGGGAGGCATTCAATACAAAACTCATTGCAAATCGATTTATATATATATATTTTAGGCACTGTTTAACAATGGATTAAACCATGTTGCGTTTTACTACAATTTTATTTTTCAACAAATGCTAAGTAATGCCTGTAAGTACTTAAAGGGGGATCAGGTCATGTCAGGACCAAAAGTAACCCCATAGTAACCCATACTCTTGTATATACTCCCCATATTTATATTTATATATTTTGGTGCTTATTATATGGACAAATATGGTCAAAATTTGAGAAAAAGCACAAAGAAACCAATAATGGCCTAAATATTTTGTATATAGCGGGAAATTTATATTATTTGTCAGGAATAATTCACCTAAATTTTGGTAATTTGTGAATAACTTTTTACTTCATTTTGCTAAATTTTGGATTTATCGCAAATTTTTAAGTATCTTTTTGGATTTTTTTCTAAAAATTCAATAAAAAATCTAGAGAAGCAATGAAAAATCTAAAGCCAAATGACAGAACAGCATAACATGAAGAAGTCACAAAAGAAAGTTTGGAAGCAATTCGCAAATTGAAGACGTCAAATTTGACCCAAATGCGACGGCGACCCAAAAGGTGAATCTGCCATGTCTGGGGCATACGAAGTCCAAACGCGAAAATTGAAGATCTGATGGAAGTATAAGGTATACAATGAAGGTAATGAGATCAAAAGCTAGAGTTGGGGTCTGAGAGCACTAGGCACATATACTAACATAGGGGGAAACTTTAGCTCATTTGCCTACTAGAGCTGTCTGGGGGGGGGGAAGAGAGAGAGAGAGAGAGAGAGAGAGAGAGAGAGAGAGAGAGAGAGAGAGAGAGAGAGAGAGAGAGAGAGAGAGAGAGAGAGACCTACGAGAGAGAGCAAACTTTCAAGCTTCCATACGCACGACACAATGATCACCATGGCGATCAAAGTAGTGGTGAGTCTCTAACTCTATCTAGAGCATGTCTATGTATGCAAAAGACTAACACACCCACCACATGGAGAGATCATGGCACAGGGTCACTACCACAACATGGGGCAATAAAAACATGCATGCATATTATCAAAATGACAACACAAGGTAAGGAATCCATAGATACCATCCAATCAAGCACAGCTACCAAGTGTCAACTATCGTGGTTGTTGTCACCCAGGCCCAAATAAAAAACAAGTTGAACCTACAGGTGCATCTCAACAAGGGGAGTCCAAGGATGCCACCCCCATACAAAATGGACCACCAAATCCTCTCAAAACAAGTGAAAGTGCAAAACCTAACAAAAACCAAATCCACTATCAATCTGCAGGTCCAAATAGCATGTGAATGGTGCCACAATAACCACCAAACCATGTGGAAGCTACCCATGAAATTTTCATCAAAAACATGTTTAAATTTCAACAATGGGTATTGTTGCCACCCCACTCCAAACTGGCAGGAAAAGTTCCCAACAAGTTGCCCCAGCCAATACAAGTCCCCAGGTACAAACCAGAGTGATTTTGACCACCAAATCCTCACACAAAGACATATTTTGGGTAGATCAGTCTGAAAAGACTAAAAAAGGCCGCAAAATTGGCAAAGGACAGTGCAAAATCAGAAATTTGGACACCAAAAGCTCCAACACCCTTAGTGGCACCTAGTGTAACCAAAATTAGGCAAAAAGATGGCCAAAATTCAAGATAGAATAAAATATGTGTTTTTTGCACGTTTTTCACCAAACAAGTCATGATCGACTAAATCTTACGCCCATGGACAAGAATTTTCCCATATAGCTTAGAAAAGACTCAAGGAATATATGGGGAGGAGTTGAAGTTGTTCAAAAAACTCAAGGATACCATAATCGGGTTGAATGCCTTTCAGAACATGAAAAAATTAGGAAAGGAGGCCAAGACTCAACTCACAAAGGTGATCCATAGCATAAAATGGATCTACACATCAAGAGGACCAGCTGGTATCAATTTCATAAAGATTGGTCACAAGTGATAGCTATTGTGGTTGTTGCCACAAGGAGATCTCACAAGATTTGGGAGTACTAGTGTAATGGCCAGCCCCCAGGGAGTCCAAAAATGCTATGAACACAGGAAATGGACACTTCTACCCCACAAAAACCAAGTGCCAAGCACCTACGCGACAAACAATTGAGCCAAGCACCTCGTACTTATGGAAATCCACCACTTGTTCCGCTCTTAACACTAGTTCTGTAATTGAACACTTAAGTGTCCTGTTTTTCTACCATGTTTTGGCAATTTATTTGTCAAGCTAGAAAGAAGTTTTTTTTCACCTCGCTTCTACATAGACTGGTTATGAGGGGAAGAAAACACTGGATTTTTCTCCATATCAAAATACAATCTGTATGGAGAAAAATTCTCGTAAGTTCTAAGACATAAATTTTTAGTAAAATTTCAAGCTGTTTTGCAAAAAAAAATCATAAAATTATTATATCTTTTTGTAGAGATGGCCTTTTTTATGTTTATAAAAGACAAATGTTAGCATTTAATGTTACAAAATAATGGAATGCACTTCAAAGATAAGTTTTTAAGTCACATGTAAGCTATAGACATAATTTCATACTTAAGCACGTGATGAATAAGAGCATACTTTTGGTCTTCCAAAGGTCTCCTCATGAAATTGGTACTATTCGAGTGCAATTTGACAACTACAAATGACTTTATATGTTTAAACCAAGAAACTACATATTTTTTGGGCTCTTTAACTCAAGTAAATCTCGTTGCTTGAACTCTATCTTGAATTTTTTATCGTGCAGAAACTCTTAAAAATCTTGAGTTCTCCATAATAACATTAAAACCAAGGTTTTAGGCACCCCAATTGTGTATGTACCACGTACTTTGATACATTTAGTTGATCTACATGGAAAGTTTGATATTATTTGAGGTTTTGAATGCTTATGTCTCAAGAATGAAAATATGAAATTTTTTTCTTATGCAGTTTTGAATATTTAAAATGATCCAATACTTGTTGCATACCAAAGCCCTTCTACTTGCCACCTTGAGTGCTCAATGGAAAGGGAAAGCAATTTATCACTTTCTAAAACTCACAAATACATCAAAAACATATTTTTCTTTGTATACAACGATATGCTTGAAATGACCATATCAAACACATGGAACTTTACATCATTTTATATACTTTAAAGGCATTTTTTTGCACATGAAACTTTCAATTATCTATAGCAAAACTGTGGAAGCGTCACCTAAAATTTTCTACAAGGTCGCTTCATTTTTTCTTAAGCTTATAAAGGCGATTTCTTCAAAGCCTCAATCGCAGTCTTAGGAGGGTAGTATAGTTCTTGATCATGATATATTCTAAAATGCAAGGTTATATTTTTAAAGGACCCTCTAGCTAACATATTTAAGCATATCAAGAGGGTTTTCTTAAATAAACCGTCTAATGCAAGTAGCATTTAATACAAATTTGTTAAAAAAGGACACTTAAAGTGTCCTGTTTTGGTACCAAACTAGTGTTAAGACTTGCTTAAAGATAGAAACATGTGCGTAAGGATCTCTTGATCCACTGTACTTCTTTGGTACGCATTTAGCCACTTGGGAAGGTCGCATTTTTTAATTTTTTGCAACCATCCTCATCACTCTAGGTTCTACACCCATAGAATCTCTCATTTCATAACCACTGATAGATGCCCTGGAAGGATTTGTTTGGTTTCCCTTCCCTCACATCTTATGTCTTGACTTTTTGCTTTAATATCTGGCATTCTTGTACTAAAGATAGTGTCTACAATGGCACTACCTCCATGTGTTGACATAAGAACGCGGGAATCTAGGTATCCCATTGGTTCAGGTGCAGATAAGTGAGGTTGGTTAAATGAGTCTTCCACATAAGACTTCAAGGGGCTCACTCTTGCCGTTTCTAGTTTTGTTGATTCTAATATAGTAGGTCTGTGCAAGCTATAGGTGAATTAGTATTGATGGAGTGGTCCTCCAAAGTACATATAGCCCTCAAGCTCGTTACAGCTCACTGACGAATACTTTCGACCATACTTGTCTAGCATAATAATTTGTGTGTCTCTCGAGTATTTTCTCTCCATTGTCATATTTGTATAAGCCCACGTGGGTGTTATCGTTATTGACACATGTAGCGACATTTACCTGCCTAAGCTTGGAATTAGGAATGTCCAACATTGGTGGATTCTCTTCAGGCTCTGCGTCAACTTTCTCTTTGGTGCCTGCTAATATCCATTTGTCTATAATGAAAGGATTAAGCACAACATTATACACGTTTCCCGCTTTGTCGAAGTATCAATCATCACTGTAATTTACTGGCACTACAAACTTAAGCTCACTTGGCCTCTCTTTAATTTTCACACAATATTGATCCATACCATTTTTCTATATCTAAGCTCCTTTTTCATTCTTGAACTAATATTGTAAGTGCAAAAGTTTTTGGGTTGGTGCCAGATTAGATAATCTCGCTCTCATTTTCATCTCTTCTTTAAAACTCACAGTTTTGGTCCCCTCAGCCATGTAGTGATTTGATCTCACGAAATGTCAGAAAGACTCTCTTCTGAGATTGGCTCTCAAGTGGGTATGGTCCCTTGGTTGACACTACCATCTATGGAAATATGGGTCACTTGGTCTCTATTGCTAGGACTTCTATTCTGATACAATTTGCCTGATCACACATCCATCAAGAAAAGGAACCTTAACCTTTTACCTTTTATGGTGCATTTAGTCCTTTGGTTGAAGACAAGTCCATGCAACTCTGATCCATCATTGAACCTATTCAAAATTCACTTTGTGGCTATAACCTTACAGTCGCAAGATTAGTCAAAATTTGCAAAAGCCCAAATTTTGTCAAACTTTTTGACACAAGTATTTTGCTTGCAATTTACACAATACAAATCCAAATTGAATTTTGAAAAGACCACTGTGTTTACCAACACTAGGACCTTCTCTGGTATCAACCTAGGAATTTCCTATGCTAGGAGGTCATGGATCGCGATCCATGTACCCCAGGATAGAATTACTTGAAATTTGATTCACAAGGTTTTCATGTATCTTGGCAATTGCTAGGTGACTTTTAGATTACTAGATGATCTTTAGCTCCCCCAAAAGTCTCTTGATCAGTCTGTTTTGTGAATTTTGGTCTTGATTGTCTCTGGCTTGTTTTGAGCCTCCTTTGAGTGTTTTTTTAATATCCTTGTTTTGGGAAAAAATATATGGGTTAATCACTACTACAATTCTGTAAAGTCACAGTCCCAAAATCTATCAAGGGGTCATGGATCGCAATCCATGTTCCTCCATGTCAGAGCCCAAAACTTGGTCAAATGATTACTTGAGGCACATGGGATCCACCTATCCACTTCTTTTAGCATTTTAAGCCCTTTTGCCTTGTCAAAGGTCAAGTTTTGTGTCTGCTTGCGGTTTTTGACTTACAACTTGTTTTTGGGTGTTTTGATCAACTTTTTGTGATTTGTTTCTATGAAGGGCTTCATAACAGTTGTTCCAAATTGTATCAAATTCTCAATAGTCAAATCTAAGTGCCAGATGTCACAGGGGTTCATGGATCGTGATCCACTGCATCTGGGCATGAAATTTTATCAGTTGTATATCCAGACCATGTACAAGTCAAATTTTCACTTCTTTTTTAATTTGGATACCAAATAGTCAAAAATCCCCAATTTTAGTCTATTTCCAAGGTTTTCAGAATTTTGTTACTATATACATGTGTTAGTGATGTGTGTGAACACACTAGGACCGTCGGGGCATTTTTTCCCTCTTTAGGAGGTTTTTTTCCCCGACCATTGTATATACGCCCATCACTCTAGGGCTATCTATCTTTCCATTGCATACTAAGTAACACACTCTCTATTGTGTGCCTTGAGCTTCCTTCGTCTTCTCCAAGCTGTGTGTGTTTCTCTGCAACCCTAATTCCAACAATTGGTATTAGAGCAGGTTACGTCCTCCCAAGTTTAGTCGCCAGCAGCTCCAGTACATGCCTGCTCACTTTCTCCGATTTCAATGAGCTTTGGCGAGTGTTCGCAGGTCGACAAATATTTCGGGCTAGCTCGTAGAGCTTAGTGTGCAGAGATTTTTGATTCGGACTTATTTCGGCCTCCATTTCCACTACAGGTAGGTCTGCACAGGCAATTTTGTCATTTTGTGAAAAAATTTTGTCAGTGCCGTTTTCTGTATAATAGGTGTCTCATAGTCTTCTATGAATTGTGCTATATAGCACATTTTGTTCCTGCTCCGTTTCTCCTATTTTCGAGCAGTTTTCACATCAGGTGCAACATTTACCATGGCTGACAACAACAACACAGATGTGCTCAAGATGTTTGCTGCTGCTGAGGATAGGTTGGATGGGGACAATTACCCTATGTGGGCTTATATGATGCAACACGTTCTTGTGTCAAAAGGCGTCTGGAATATTGTGCAGGGCATTGATGTACGTCCTGGTTCTGAGGGTGTAGGCGATGTTGAGGATGTTGCAGGTCTTGCTGCAAGGATTGCAGCTATCAGAGTTGTTTTGCCTACGGCAGAACAAGTTCATTGAGATGTAAAGGATGCGCAGGCTCATGCATTGATTGCGTTGTCTGTGAAGCGCACCATTGTTCCTCACATCCGTTCAGCAAAATCTGCAAAACAGGCTTGGGATATTTTGGCTGGTCTTTATGCAAGCCGCAATGAGGCTAAAATTGCTTTGCTGAGTAAAGAGCTGGAGTCGAAGATTATGCATGAGGAAGATGATATGGACACTCTCCTTGCTAGTGTCAAGGATATCAATGAGCAACTTATTTCTGTAGGTGAAGTCATTTCAAACAGTTCCCTTGTGCAGACTGTTCTTGATGCCTTACCACATTCTTACCAGACTTTTGCTAGTACTTGGAGACTTATGACCCAAGGAAATCCTGAAGTTGTCAAGTTTGATGCATTATGCACATTTCTATTGCAAGAGTCACTTTCCAGAAAAAACAGGACTAGATGTGTGCAGTTGAACAGGCTTTTATTGCTTCTCAAAGAAAGGGTGGTAACAGCAATGCAGCCACTTCTTATGGTTCTGTTGCGAGTGGCAAAACTTATGTTCCTAATGATTCTGCTGGCAGCACTTCGTATGGCAATTCTGGTGATAAGGACAAAAAGAAGATGTGTTGCCATTATTGTAAAGCTGATGATCACTTGATCAAGTCGTGTCCTAAGTTGAAGTCCAAAGAGGCTAAGAAGAAAGAGGGTGGTTGCACTGCAAATGCTGGTTCCACTACAAATGCAGCCATTTTTGAGTCTTCTGTGAAAGGAGACTGTGTTGTTGATGTTGATGTAGAATGGGCTTTTAGCGCAGAGTGCACTTACAATCCTGTTGTCCATGATGCATGCTTGTCTGTTGCTGCAGATTCACATGTGTGGTATTTCGACAGTGGTGCTACAAATCACATTACCTCACATCGTGAATTGTTCACCTCTCTCGAGTCTGTCCCTCATGGGAATTCAGTCACTTGTGCCAACAATGCCTCTTATCCGGTTCAGGGAGTTGGAAAGATTGTGCTTGCTGCTGCAAATGGCAGTTCTTTCACACTTGTTGATGCACTTTATGTACCTGGGATCAAGAAGAATCTCTTGTCTCTATCCACACTTGCTAGACTTAGACTTGTAGTCAAATTTGTGGATGACAGATATACAGTTCATGATCTCAGTTTTCGTGATGAAATTGTTGCATCTGGCCTTTTGTGTCGTGGGCTATATAAGCTCACTTTGTATGACAAGTGTGGACAAAATTTTGCAAATGCTGTTGCAGATTCAAGGGCTATTTCAGATGCAAAACTTTGGCATGCACGTTTTGGTCATCTGAATTTTTTCGTTTACTACGTTTGCAGAAATCTGATATGGTTGCTTCTTTGCTGCCTCTTGAAGCACCTGTCAAACATGTTTGTGAAGGCTGTATTTTGGGTAAGATGCAACGTTCTAAGTTTCCAAAGGATGTTTGTGGGCCCATGCAAACTCCGTCCTTGGGCAATTATCTTTACTTCGTGACTTTCATTGATGATTACTCCAGGCATACATGGGTATTTCCGCTTAAAGCGAAGTCCGAAGTTTTTATGTGCTTCAAACAATTTTTGGCTATGGCTGAAAATGTCTCGAAATGTAGTATGGGCACCCTCCGTTCCAATCGAGGGAGGGAGTATATGTCTCATGAATTGAATGCATTTCTGGCTAGTTGTGGGATAAAACACCAACGTACAGTGCCTTATACACCTCAGCAAAATGGTGTTGTTGAGAGGCAAAACAGGTCACTGACGGAAATGGCACGATGTATGGTCAAAAGTCAAGCTTGCCGCATTCTTTTTGGCTTGAGGCCATCATGTGTGCCACTTATGTATTTAACAGGTGTCCTACAAAAGCTTTGCAGTCTACTACTCCATATGAAGCATGGCATGATAGAAAGCCTTCTATTGAGCACATGCTTGTTTTTGGCTATTTGGCATATGCTTTGGTTCCACAAACACAGCGGAGAAAATTGGATGATAAGGCTGTCAAATGTATTTTTGTTGGTTATCGTGCTGAAAGCAAAGGTTACAAGTTATATCATCCACAAACAAAGCGTATTCTAGTTTCATGGGATGTAATGTTTGTGGAAGATTCTGTTCAGCCCTTGCTAACATGTACTAGAGACAGTAATGTAAGCTCACAGGACATTTTTGACACTTTGTTGCCTCTTTTCAGTGGTGGAAATACGAATGTAATTTCAAATGAGGCAAATGTACATCCTATGGGGGTTTCTAAAAATGTTACAGATCAGCCTATTACTGATGCAGATGTACATGATGTACTTGATGACGAAAGGGCTGAAAATGAGCAGGCTAGAGGTATGCCAAAATGGATGGTGCACACTTTGTGTGACAGTAAATTGGATGCACCTTTGTCTAGTATTACTCATTCAGGCTCTCGCCATGCATCTTATGTATCAGATTGTTATGCTTTGGCTATGTCTAGCTTACATGATGTTGAGGAGCCTCTGTCTTTTGATGAAGAACATAATTCAAAAAATTGGATGGCTGCCATGCAATCAGAATATGATGCACTTATAGAAAATGACACATGGACTTTATGTGATTTGCCTCCTGGCAAAAAGGCCATTAGTACGAAGTGGGTTTACAAGTTGAAACGCAAGCCGGATGGTGAGATCGATCGCCATAAGGCTCGACTTGTTGCAAAGGGTTATGCACAGCAAAAAGGCATAGATTATGAAGAGACTTTTGCTCCCACTTGTCGTATGACTACTGTACGTTTTCTATGTGCATTGGCAGCTCATTTTGGTTGGGATGTACATCAATCAGACATTGTTACTGCTTTCTTGAATGGTGACATATTTGAGGAAGTTTATGTAACGCAGCCTCGCGGTTTTGTCATAAAATGACAAGAGGGAAAAGTGTGCACATGTAAGAAGGCTTTGTATGGGTTGAAGCAATCTCCTCGTGCTTGGTATGAGAAAGCTAACACTCATTTGGTCAAACGAGGCTTTCGTAACAGTCCAACAGAAAGCACATTGTATGTCAAGAGTGAGGGTGATGTACTTCTCAATGTGGTTCTATATGTTGATGATTTGCTGATCACTGGACCAAATGAGAGACATATTGCTGAATTTAAGGCTGATTTGAATGCTACTTTCATGATGAAAGATTTGGGGTTGTTGCATCATTACTTGGGTATACAGTTTAAGTAGTGTGATGATGGCCTTCTGTCAGAAAAGTTACATAGAGACATTGCTATGTAAGTTTGGACTTGAGGATTGCAAACCTATTGCCACTCCCATGGAGACACGTTTGAAGTTGATTCTACATGATGCTGGCGATCCTGCTGATGTCACTCTTTACCAAACTGCTGTTGGCTGCCTCATTTATGTATGCAACACGAGGCCGGATATTCAGTTTGCAGTCTCACAGGTCAGCAGATTTATGCATAGCCCAGGGTCTAAGCATTGGCAGGCTGTCAAGAGGATTTTCTTCTACCTTAGTGGCACTTTACATCTTGGCTTGTTTTATCCCAAGGGGGGATCATTGCCGCCAAACTTACATGCTTTTTTGGACTCATATTGGGCTGGTTGTTTTGACACGCGAGTGTCCACAAGTGGTTTTTGTTTCATGCTTGGCAGTTCATGTATATCATGGTTGAGCAAGAAGCAACCTACTATGGACACTTCAAGTCTTGAGGCTGAGTACAGGGCAGTCTTCACAGCTACGGTTGAGTGTGTATGGCTCACACGCCTTATGGCTGATTTGAGTGTTGGACAGGACACTCCCAACACTATCTACACTGACAGTCAGAGCGCATTGGCAGTTGTGAGGAACCCAATTTTTCATGCTCGCACAAAGCACATTGAGGTGCATTACCACTATGTTAGGGAGAGGCTCTCAGCAGGAGAGATCAGCTTGGATTATGTGCCAACACAGGACAACCTTGCAAATATTTTCAAAAAGGCATTGTCTCGTGAGAAGCTTGAAGCTTTCCGCAAAGCTTTGGGCTTACTCCCCTTTGTGGACTGATCATGTCCTCAGAGCATGGCACTTCTCTTTACTCATGTGCCAGCTCTCGTTCACCGCATCACTCCAGGGGGGATTTGTTACCATATACATGTGGTAGTGATGTGTGTGAACACATCACTACCACATGTGGTAGTGAATACATGTGGTAGTGATGTGTGTGAACACACTAGGACCGCCGGGGCATTTTTTCTCTCTTTAGGAGGCTTTTTCCCCCGAGCATTGTATATACGCCTCACTCTAGGGCTATCTATCTTTCCATTGCATACTAAGTAACACACTCTCTATTGTGTGCCTTGAGCTTCCTTCGTCTTCTCCAAGCTGTGTGCGTTTCTCTGCAACCCTTATTCCAGCAAGTTTTTACCCAATTTCTTAGATGTGGTTGAGTTTTTGAGTCAATTTTCCCACCAAAAGTGTATAGCTGGAGCTTTGGAATCATTATGGACCAAGTGGTATCAGTTCCTTCCAAAATTCTATCTGGGGGTCATGGATCACAATCCATGTTCCTTCACCAACTTGCATGGAACCTTCCAGATTCACTCTCTGTGGTTTGGTTATGCCTTTTTTGCACTTTTTTTAGAGTTTTGATTAGCTTTGGAGTTCTGACCATCAGATTTTAAGTATTTCAGAGTTTATGGTTGTTTCAGCCAAAATATGGTTTTTGACAGTTTTTGCCCCGATCTTTTATCCCAAATTTAATTGATATAGTGGGCATCTAATAAAACACTCATTAACGCATTCAAATCAGCAGATTTGGCCTACTAAGTCATAGTAAAAAATCATAGCAAAATCGACAATACGCATACTTGAATGAAAGAGCATCGAACAAGGAACACGTTGTAAGTTTCAAAATTGAAATGGCATTACCAGAGCTCAAGATGTGAGGATTACAAGTTGTTTGAAAGAAGTCACTCTTAGCCATAATTTCCAAAATTTTAAAATGCGATGATGATAATAGTCTCTTTCCCACTTTACAACGAATGCTTTATACCTAGGGCTCTCTTGGCCAGTGGCCGACCATACAAGACTCAAATTCATCATAGATTCTATAAATCAGCTTCTCAAAGTTTGTCCATCTTTAATCAGAGATGATAAAAATAATCACAAGGCTTTTCAAAAAAAGAATGGGAGTACATCAAAATTTTAAGCTCAAGGAAGAAGGGGTCAACTTGAAGGGTGCTCGTCTGGCTTGACTACTAACAGAGGTGGAAGAGTTAGCTTTTTTTTTTTGGGCTTCTTACTTTGTTCTTCCTCAAGGTAACAAATATAGAAGAGATCCTCTTTTTTTGGAACTAGAGGACTTAGAGGAGGGATGTATGGTGGCACTAGACCCCCTTAGGAATCCTATGACCATGTGGATTACTATTTAGTTGAGTGCATGAAAGGGTTTTGTTGGCCTTACATACGTTGACTTTGAGAACTCTCCATTATCTGACCCTTTCAAAGCTATTGATGTAGAACGCTTTGATTAGTTGCTAAATATCTTTAGTAGCATTGTTGAGTCTGCATTACAATACAAGATGGGTTTTATGTAAGAGGTAATGATTTTGTGGATCCATGCAATTGGCCTATTCCTTCCGATATGTACACATATGATCGATTTTGCATGGTAATGTGGAAGCCT
This sequence comes from Adiantum capillus-veneris, assembly GCF_014529385.1. Lineage (NCBI taxonomy): Eukaryota > Viridiplantae > Streptophyta > Polypodiopsida > Polypodiales > Pteridaceae > Adiantum > Adiantum capillus-veneris. Next base: position 15,836,789 of record NC_140932.1, on the reverse strand, counting down.
AATCTGGCGCCTCTTGAAACCTCCCCTAATGGATCTTCAATTCTAGGAATAAAAAGGGTACTCATTGGTACTTCATCTTGAAATGTTGTATTGCTATAATCTATGGTGAGGTTGGTAGCATAGATGGCATGTTTGGCAAGGAAGAATAGTGGTCACAATGCGGTTGTCAATGTGCAAGATATCAACAAAGTATAGTAATGATATAGAGAGAGAAGGAGAGAGCTTGATCTCTTGCAAGCACACAACCAAGCAAGCACACAATGGAGACTGAGCCACAAATATGCTGCTTCTTCACTACTCAAAATGGTGATAAGTTCTAGAAAGCATAACTGGAAAAATACAACATAAAACAAACTATTGATAGCGGTCAATGAGAGCTTGCAAGATAAGTGGCTATCACTCTTGGCAGGTAGACCATGTCAGTGAAGTCCAATGGTCATACCACTGGCCATGATCCTAGTGTCTACTATCTCATGCAAGTGATAAATGTAGGTTAGGAGTCATCCAAGTGTGCCATATGTTAAGATTGATATCTCAACACTACCCCTCAAGCTCAACACCATCTCTTGGCTCCAAGCATAGCCCAAGACCACCCAGCTTCTCTGCTCCTAGGGCCTTTTTAAATTTGTATGCAACCTACTCATCTATCCTCACATACCTAAGGTCAATCCGTGAGCCAAGACCCTGTCTCCTCTAATGAAGTGATATTGAACCTCAACGTGCTTTGTCCTTACATGGAACAATGGGTTGTGCTCCAACTATATGTTGCTAAGGTTGTGATGGTCAATGAACCTTTGAACCTATATGTCGGAGACTCAACAAAAATTTAATATGAAAGGAGAGAGCTTTCCTTTAGGAGAGAGATAGCAAGGAGAACATAGCTTGTGCTAGGATGAATTCTTTACACAAATACACATCAAAACCTCTTTAATCATGCACATAATTCAAAGAGAATAACCAATTAAGATTAACAACTCGATGAGGACCGGATTTTCTTAAAGCTGGTCTCCCCTCCAAAAGGACTTGTATTATAATCCCTTCAAAGAGATCTCTGCTACAATACATGTTTGTGATCTTGCAAAGAGTTGTTTGAATCAAGAAGATGGTGTCTTCAAGATTCCCTGGTATAACCCTCATTCCCAAACCCTAAACACCCTAGCAGGGAGAAAGAAATTGCAAGAAAAGAGGAAGATGAAGGTAGAGAAAAGTATTTCATTGGCTTGGATTTGCATCCATAGCAAGAGCTTTATCATAGAATCTGTCTATAGAGCTCCCATGAGAGAGAGAGAGAGAGAGAGAGAGAGAGAGAGAGAGCTTGCTTTGCCAATAGTGGGCACTTGAGAGAGAGTGTGAGAGGAGCAAGAACTTCAAAAATGCAACGAGCCCTCTCTTATATAGCTATGCTAATGTGCAACTAGATTAGAATGCTTCACACTTGACCAATGAGGTGAGAACACCTCCTAATGCAACTCAAGAATGCCCAACACTTGTCCCCTTTTGCCTTGCACTTGTCCCCGAACTTGTTTAGGTTCATACAAATCAAGCATGTGCTACCTTGGACATGTGACCTAGTCAAGCTTAATAAACCAAGACTAGAGTCAACTTGAAAAATAAGGAAAGGCTGATCTAACCTTAGTCTTTAGCTTTTCCCTTTTATTTAATAAAAACCATAAGCTTACCTTTTAACTAATTATCTCGGATGTAAGACCTTTGCACAAGCCTTGGAGGCTTATATGAAGCTGACCCGAGGCTACATCCTACTTGATAATTTAGGAAATGCTAAATTAGGATAATCTTTGGTAAAAATAAAACTCACCTTATGCGCATATGTCGCACATGTAAATGCAAAGAACTTGCCGATACACTGTGTGCGAGCCACAAATGGCTCCAAGCACACAACAAGCTTAAAGTAGTAAGCTCAAAGATGGCGTTGGTGTGTCACTCACCGCTCTACGCTTTCTGTCGTGAAGGATTCCTCGCCGCGAAGAAGAGGGAGACGCCGCTACGCCGCGCTTAACTGCCTTGCCACCCTCATGTCGCCGCAATGCTCGATAGTTTGGACATGATGGTGGTTCTAACTTCTGAAGACATGAAATCCATCAATTTGGCAATGTTTAATGGCACCTTTTGGCCTTGAGTCCCTTGACGTGGGGAAGATGGGATATCCATTTCTTCGATAGGATCAAGTAGTCCCTCTGTAAACATTCTTTCCATCAAGAAGTGAGTACGCCCACTTTCCCATGACTTTAGTCACTTTCTTCTTGGATGACACTAGGTATTGCTAAGGGTCTGTGGACTTGGTGAGGTTGTTGGTGTGTAGGGAACACAGTGTCTGTAATCTGGATCTGCCTAGGTGCTGGTCCTAGATCTCTTTCGGTATCTTCTACCAAACTCCTTAATTGCTTGACTTGCTCAATCTCCTCTGTAGGGTTTGGATAAGTTCTTATCTTCTTCTTGGATCCTGGCCATTGTTGCTCATGAAGGTCTTCCTTTTTGGTTTCTATCTTAGTGGACGTTTTGGTCTCCATGGTTTCACCTGAATCAGAATCCTCTTCAGCATCGTTCATATATACGGGGTCATCACCAGTCTCTATGTTGGTCTTTGAATTGGGGTCTGACTTCGCTGCTTTTTGCAATCTCTTTCTTCGTGAATTCTTATTTTTCTGAGATTGGGCAATTGATGCCGTGTCTCTTTCCTCAAGAATATAATTTTGTTTTTGGAGCATCGATCGTGTAAGTACATTTACTAGTACCACAAGTGTACTTTGTGATGGCTCCTCAGTAACTTCAATCAAGTTTACTGGAGGGATCTTCGGTGCATTTGGATTATTTGGACATTGGGCAATCAAATGATCGATGACACATCGATTACACATGAGTATCGGCATTGTAGACGTGCTCCCTTGATTGGTTTGCATTAGTGTGGCGTTCTTTTGTAACCTAATAGGACACTCGGCTACACAATGTGGACCTCCACACTCATAGCATTGAAGAGATGCTCTCTTAGCAGCGTAATTGATATTTTGGCCTCTTACCGCAAGAGCAGATACTTGATAGACAGGTTTGACTTGTCCCTAATAGTCCTCCATGTAGTATTGTGGACTTTCTTCAAGCACATCGATCCCATAGGAAATATTAGGGTCTATATCTTCCTCACAGCCTTCCAAACAAGCAATAGATGACTCACAATCCACTTGATTCACAGAAGTGATTCTCGCATGTGGTGGTTGCGGTCCTAGCACTGGAGGTGGTAAGGGTGTTGTTTGAACAACATTTTGGGCCCTAGGGACCATGTGTTGTGCTGTTTGTTCAAGAGGTGGGGCCAGCATCAATGCAGACACTCGAGGTGTGTCTCTCCATGTTGAGGTTGGTCTATTGTCCATCGCGCACTTAAATGCTATGCAATCCTTAGAGCGAGTGGCTCTACTAAAGGTTTCCTTCAAGCGGCTAAGCACGCTCGGCCCGGACCGCGGGCCCATGACATACATGTCTTGGCTTAAGCTATCGGGATTAAGCATTGGGAAACCCTCCATGACGTCGTATTCAGAGGAAGAGTCACTAGCCGCTATGTTCGGGTCTTGGTTTGTACTACCTTGGGTCCCCGCCGAGGGCCTGGAACCTAAAGTAGGTGGATAATGAGAACTTGCGTAAGTAGAAATTCTCTCTAGTTGCTCCATCTCTAGCACATGACCAGAGCACAGATGCATGTGCTTTTGACACCCTACAAGCGTCGGCGAATAACCTCGAAGGTTAACCGCTTACTTTTTTAGGCGTCCGTTTTCACTCACTTTTTTTAACGTTTTAATGTTTTTTAATGATCGATTTTTTTTATTAAAGTGTGTGATGGCTCAAAACGAGCGTATCACTCAGAGGGTCGCGGTGTGCTTTACAGCACAACGTTCAGAAACTTGAAGCTCCGTTGGTCCTCAAAAAAGCCGATTTTTAGCTACGTGTGAAGCTAAAATAATAATTTTAAAGGGCGACTGAGGCCTCAGCCTGAGCGTGAGTTTGGGCTTGGGTCTGGGAGTTATTCCCAATCCCGGTCCTACCTTTAATTTTATTTTTATTTTTTTTGGGATAAAGTCGTCGCGGCCTACGCGCGAGCACACACACACTCTACCTACCTACTTCCAACTAATACACCTATTGTTACACACTAACACACTCTGTTAGCTCTCACAGATCTACTTCCTACTTACTGTACTTTATATTACACAGAACTAACAAACTTAATACTAACACCTTACACAAAGAAAAAACACAGTACCTTTGAAAACTCCATTAACAAAAAAATACACAGCAGTAACACAAAATCCTTCTTCTCAACACACAGACCCTCCTTCCCTACCGTTCCTAGAATTGAAATTGCACCACAAAAGAAGCACAGAGTGCCATTCAAGATTAGTGTATGGCATTCCCTGGCAACGACACCAAAAATGTACGCGTATGTCATACGTGTCAATGCAAGAAACTTGCCGATACACTGTGTGCGAGCCACAAATGGCTCCAAGAACACAACAAGCCTAAACTAGTAAGCTCAAAGATGGCGTTGGTGTGTCACTCACCTCTCTACGCTTCCTGGCGTGGAGGATTCCTCACCGCGAATAAGAGGGAGACGCCGCTACGCCGCAATGCTCAATCTCTCTCTCTCTCTCTCTCTCTCTCTCTCTCTCTCTCTCTCTCACACACACACACACACACACACACACACACACACACACACACACTCTCCCACATACACACACACACACAAGGAGATGAAGAAGAAGAAGATGGAGATGGAGCAAGAGCACTCTTCAATTTCACAAATGAGAGAATGAGTGGTTTAGTTGACTTTTATATGAGCTCGCCCCATTCACACTTGGGCGCCCATGCTTAGCCAACTAATCCCTTGAATGTTCCAGTTAGAGTGCGCCTCACATCGGCGATCACTCTTACCCTTTTCCTATTGGATCGACAAGCCCGGTACCTGACTCTACCAAGTAAATAATACGTCTGTCGTAGGTGATAGGGTGTCCGTGAGCCGTGAGGGTTAACACACCCTTTGGGATTTTAAACTTTCACCTTTTGTGCAAAACCTTAGCACAATGCTTTGGAGGTGTCAATATTATTCCTGAACCTGCTAAATTTAGACAATTCATGGCAAGTTAAAACTTTAGCCTAAGGATTCCTAGACTTTATACTTGGAGTTTAAAGAGTTATTCTAATGACTTGAGCTTAGCACAGTCACGTTCTATTCTTAGAATCCTATAATTGCTCTCGGTCATCTCTTTTGTCTAGTACCTTTGATCAAGGCTTCCCGGAATACATTTATCCTTCCTTGACTTGTACCTATGACTGAGATGATTATTTAGCAATTACCCTTGCTCTTTTATGGACTTTCCCCTTTTGGTCCCAAGCCTTGATCGGGTTGGTCCATTAGCACCTAATCGATTTCACTTGCTCTCTTTCTATTTTCCCCGTACTTAAGTGGCCAATAAGTTGGAAAATACTTTTAGAAGGTTAGGAATTAATATTCATGACATTACCTCTCCCTTGAAATTATAGTCATCCTCAACAACGGGGTGGAGAAACAAATTTATAGGTAGTCATGTTTCTTTGCATAGAGGATCCTTTTTTATCTGTAGATATTCTTCCATAGTGGGGAGACTTATTCCACTTGGTGCTTGGAAGGCTTAGCTATCGCAAGCATGTCTTTACTTAGCCCTAATCATCTTTCATAGTATATTGGCAAGGTCTACTACATGCTTGAGAGACTAAGCTGCCACAAGCTTGATTCATAGTATGCATACACTTAAAACTTATGAACCTCTAAAAGAAATCTTAGAGTCAAAACAAGAATTTTTTTTTTAAAATATATACTTTTTCCATACCTGATTCTTACCTTTGACAGGAGTCATTGTAAGTATTTACAAGGTTTACATTATCCTTTAGTAGTTAGATGTCTTACATCCACCTTGCATCTTCAAAAGGATAATTCTTAAATTTGACAAGATACATCGGATAGTTCGGATAGTCTTACCACTTCTTGAAATCTTGTCTTCATGTCGTAGGAAGCTTTCTGGCTGCAAAATGTCTTCTTGACCCTCAAGTTTAGGTGGTTTCTTAATCACTAGTTCTTTGGTGGCTCACCCTTAAAAGGTTTCAAGAGGCTCATATGAAACGCATTATGAATGAGCCACGTATTTGGTAACCTTAACTTGTAAGCCATTTCATTCATAGGCTTGAGAATTTGAAATGGGCCATAATATGTTTTTTCTAGTTTAGCAGAATAATTTTGGTGACCCGTTGGGCGTCCTTGTGTTCCCTTGCATGTAGTGTGACTTAGGCGTGCTTTTGGAAACTTGAGCAAAACCCAATCATTTTTTGTGATGGACAAGGCTCGTCTATGCTTATCAGCAAAGCCTTTTGCTTACGTGATGGATATAGATTCTTTGATCTTTTGAAAAGATTCTTTTAAGATCTTTGCAATAATCATCATCAAAAAATATGTCTCCAACTGTCTTGACTACGAATTCCTTCAATTACCTCGAAGGGTGCCTTTCCTGAAGAAGTATGGACAGTGTTATTGTACACATATTGTACTAAGGGTAAATACTTTTTTCCATTGATCTCTTTGATATACTTCTGTAACATAGGCTTTAAGTAGATCAATGATAGTTGAATTTTCTATGTCACTTTGGCCATTCGTTTGCGGGTGATAGGCCGAGGAGAAATTCAACTTAGTACCCAAATTCTCAAAGAGACCCTTCCAGAACTTATTGGTCATTCTTGGATCTCTATCGGATACTATAGACAGTGGTAAGCCATTGTACTTAAAGACTTGTGAGATAAAGATGGTTGACATATGGTGTGTTTTGAGAGTCTTTTTGACTGGTATAAAATACGCTTGCTTGCTAAACCGGTCTACTATTGTCCATATTCCTGTATTCCCATGTATGGACTTGGATAATCCAAAAAAATCCATGGATATACTTTCCCACGAGGAATCAAGTATAGGATTTGATTGAAGCAAGCCAGGCTACTTCTCTCTGTCATACTTTGACTTTTGACATACAATGCATTTGGCAACATAATCCGGTATGTCTGCCCTTATTGTTGGCCAATAAAAGTACATCTCTACTCCCTTGAGAGTAGCTTGTGAATCCATCTATGTCCCATATAAGGTGGAACATGAGATCTGTGCATAACCTTTTCATGTAAATTATGTGTAATGCATAGCCTATTGGCATAGAGAAGACAATTATCTTGCACCTTGTATAGTTCCTCTTTCTTTCCTAGTGCAATAGCTGACCTTACATTTTTGAAGTCAAGATCCGTAGCGTACTCAACTATCATAGTGGATAGATAATTGTGAGTAGCTATTGATACAACATTCACCCTTGGCCTTCGTGAAAGTGCATCAGTCACTTGGTTGTGCTTACCAGCTATGTGAGCAATATGAAAATTAAACTGTGAGAGAATATTTTCCAACCTCATTTGCTCACTCAATTTAGTTTGCATCAAAAAGTATTTAAGACTTTGATGCTATGTCCACAAAACAAATGGAGTGCCTATGAGATAATGCTTCCAAGCATCTAGGGCATGTAAGATAGCTAAAAGCTCTTTTTCATACATGCCTAGATTCTTTTCTTGGTCATCCAATCTCCTACTTTTGTATGCTATGGCATGCCCTTCTTGAAGCAAAAGAGCGATAACCTAACCCTAAAGTTACAAGTCATTTGGATCTCAAATCCTTGAAAAAATGCCAAAAATCCCTTAAGTTTGAGAAAACATCCAAAATTTGGCATATAATCCCAACCAGTGATAGAAGTGAACCATAGCATCCCCAATTCATGCTCAATCAGATGGTATCACCAAATCTTCAAAATCAAGAATCGCGATCCATGACCCCCTAAATCAGATTTGACATGTAGCAACTTACCCAAATGCTTGTAGCTACCCTGAATGCACTAATAAAGTTTTACCAAATTGGGTTTGTTTTGGTCATGTTATACTCATTTTTCAATTTATGGTCGAAGTTTGTGTTTTTTTGACTTTCCTTGACAACTTGTTGGCCAAATTCTGGAACTAATTTCTGGAATTCTTGATCACAAAATGCATTGCAGAAGACGACCCAAGAAGCAGTGGGAAGCCCCACCCTACCAGGTCATAGAGATTACATAGAATGAAAAGTCACATGTATCAAAAGAAGAGCTGGCACAAATCCCAACAAATATATTCATTGAAATGTTTGAAGATGCCGATGGTACTAAGGTAAAGACGACCATATTACCTAAAGAGCTATGGGATTACACAGACAACAAGAAGTGATAGAGGGATCAAGATGCCTCCAAATGGACACCTTTTTCCAACTTCAACCATGGGAACGGATTTCCAAAGGGCCCATGAGCTGATGTCCTCAATTCAGTACAACAGTGAGGCCATATTGATAGACAAGGATGCAGCTAAAGTCAAAGTCCGGATCACATCAAATATGACAAATCAGGCTTTGCATCTGCCACTAGGAAACCATAACTTGTTCCAAAAGACAACGGCTGCTGATAATGACAAAGCTTTTATGAAGTAGCAGGGGCACAAGTTCACTTATAAAGACCTGGTTTATTCAGACACAAAGTTGCCATTGCGGTTAATTTCTCAAAAGCTAAAAGTACAAAAACCGCCAAGATACATAGAGCCTTGCTTGCACATTGCGATGGTAATGGCCATAGGATTATCCAAGCAAAGGACCATAAAGTGTGATCTAGCCACCTATATCTTAGAAAATCTAGTGGAAGCAAAATTTAAAAAACAGGACATGAATGATGGTTTAGTGTTGACAAGGATTTCATACCAAGCATTAGGCATGATCGATGAGCTACCACCTGCTGCAGAGACGCAAATGGAATTGATACACAAATCCAAAAGGGCGGTTAAACTTGTGGCATGTCCCTTTGTGGTACCACCTCCAAAGAAGAAAACATCCAGACAAAGTTCAAGGAGAAATAAGTCCGACAATGAAGCAACTAAGTATGATATAAAGGTGAGCAAGGATGCACCATCAGAATACAAATCTTTAGATGACAGGGAAAAGGAGGAGGGAGAAAAAGAAGATTATACAATCCACAAGGTTTGACTAAAAAGAAGATCAAGTGAGCATAGAGATCCCATCCCGATCTCTCAAGCGTGAAGGTCCATGGAAGAAGCTCGGGAACTCAGAGCGAAGCTCTATAAAAAGAGAACGGAGGAAAAGAGGGAGTGTGCGCTCCTTGCCGCACTGTCGAAGCAAGGGACTTGCCGATACACCGTGTGCGAGCCACAAATGGCTCCAAGCACACAACAAGACTAATCTAGCAAGCTCAAAAGAGGGCAATGGTGTGTCACTCATGCTCTATGCTCCTGCCGTGGAGGATTCCTCGCCGCGATGAAGAAGAAGCTGCAGTCATGCCGCGCTCAACCGCTTCTCCGCCGTCGTGCCTTCGTAATTCTCGATCGCACACACACTCTCCCTCTCTCTCTCTCTCTCTCTCTCTCTCTCTCTCTCTCTCTCTCTCTCTCTCACATACACACACACACACGAGGAGGTGAAGAAGAAGAAGATGGAGATGGAGATGGAGCAAGAGCACTCTTCTATTGCACAAATGAGAGAATGAGTGAATTTTAGGTTTAGTTGGCTTTTATATGAGTTCACCCCATTCACACTTGGGCGCCCATGCTTAGCCAACTAATCCCTTGAATGTCCAAGTTAGAGTGCGCCTCTCATCAGCGATCACTCTTACCCTTTTCCTATTGGTCCGACAAGCCCGGTATCTGACTCTACCAAATACATAATACACGTCCGTCGTAGGTGATGGGGTGTCCATGAGCCGTGAGGGTTAACATGCCCCCCTTCCTGATGTAGATTCCGTCCTCAGAAGCTATTGAGTTGAAGCTCGTTCGTCGAGGTGGAAGAGCATTTGAGATGAATGTCTTTAGCCTTCTTCAGTCACTGCAAAATCAAACAACATTGGCACAGTAATTGCATTCTCATAAGTGATTAAAAAGCATATGCAGTTTTAGGTAGACAAATTGATTGGTAAAAGAATTTCAAACAATTTGTCAGCAATGAACATTAAATTGCAATGTAATCAAATACATAAACAGATGTAAAGGTAAAAAAAATTAAACAAGTCTGGGGTCGCTAATTTGACGGTCGAAAGGCACTAGAGATCGAATATTAATACCATGGGTAAGCTTCTTAATTTTCTGTGGTCAATTAAGTTGTTTAATCGCGAGAGCCAAGTATTCATGTTCGAGGGCTAACTAGAGGCTATATCTAGAAGACCTTGTAGTTAAGCTACCATAAAAGGAATTTCTCATGAAATCATCGCCTGACTGATTACTTTTTCTTTGACCCCCCAAAGTCTTTTCACAGTGATTCAATTTTGATGTGTGTGCTTATTTTGTATGCCTTGGGTTTTTTTCTTTTCAAGTAAAAGCGCCCATACTGGGAACCTCTAGGGCTCTAGTACCATAGGCAATACATGTGAGTGAAGTACCAAATCAAGCTGAGATTTCTCTTCCAGCTTAAGATTTTACAGTGTGGCACTTTGATTATTTGTTTGTTCATTTTCAGCATTTTAATTTTGTAACTTTGGGGAGTCATATAACACTGATACACCTCCCCAGGCTCATCACACTAGTAAACTCCCTTTATAATACTTAAGCTAAAGGTCAATAGGGTCAAGCCCACTAGAAATCCCTAGTACATTTCACACAATGCTGCCTAAATCGGATTAAGAACCGAAGTAACCATTAATTATTAGGAAGGCATTCCCCATGGTATTAAGAGAAGATTTCTAACACCTAACTTGGTCAAACTAGTTTGTCGAACTGCTTGATTTTTAAACCTAGACAAGTGATTATGACAAAAAATTACATTGAATTAAATGTTTGATACTAAGCAAATGCGGTGAATATTAGGCTACCAATCACAATTAAAGCTGACAATCATAGATGCAAAAAAGATAAGGGGCAATGCTAATGGACAAGAAACACCTGTTTGTGTCGATGGTTGCGCTTGATTTGAAGAGTGAGTTGAGATAAAGATTCCATGAAGGTCCAAATCCTACCAATAGCAACACGCTCTTGTACACACTAGAAAACAAAAGGAATACCTCCAGGAGGCACATTAGTGGGAAAAGGTACCAACACTTATTGAACACAACAAAAAACATAAGGAACCCTAACCTAATTATTTGCACTCCCCCTAGAGAGTCAAGGGAATAGGATATTGTAGAGGTTGGGGGGAAACCCTAAGGCTAAACCCCTATCCTCGTCGTCGAGATAAACAAAGTCATCATCCATGAGACCATATGTGCCATCCGTGTAGTCGTGTAAATTTTCTTCTTCATCATAGGTGCCCATGTTTACTAAGAAGGTCACTAGACGCCTATAGTCATCTTGGTCAAAAGGGTAGGCTTGTGCAATGGGAGAAACGCTCTCTACTAAGTATGGATCAGACGTGGTCAAGAGACGTATCAGCCATTCTAACTCCTCAAAATTCCTCTCACATGCTAGCGTACCTATCAAATCCCATTCACATGCAAGCACTGGAAAGACCATGTGAAATATTTGTGAAAAGTAACGAGGGTACCTCTCACCCAAGGCAGGAGTGGATGACTCTAGCGTACTAGCCATATCTGTACATGCAAATAGATGATGGTTAGAGTGCAAATATTACAAGGGTCATGTTCTTGTGCATAATTTGTTTTGATGATTTGTGTTATGGCTCTTGCTCTTTTACTTTTTTATCTTGTTTTTGTGAGTATAAGGCTTTATATATACATTCCCTAAGATCAGAGATTAAGAGGTCAGAGAGAAAGGTTGAGAGGGAAGCAAGTGAATGAGGGATGTCCACGAACACTCCCCCCTTCCTTGGGTAGATCATACCGTTTGAAATGATGTCGTCACCCTTTGAAACCAATTGTTCCAGTTGGTAATAGGTGAGGATTTTTGCTAGTAGTTTTCTATTACCCTAGGTGCCTCGTCAAGTTGCAAGGGTGGTAAGGTACTCTCCCAGGATCGAACTTGAAGTGGTTCATCAGGTGATTCTTGAACACTGGGAGGTGTGGATTCTTTTGTAGCTTCATGGAGGTCCATTACTATAGATGGAGGCTGTGTAGAATCTTTTACCTCTATGGATGTATTACATGAGGAGCTAGAAGCTTCATGGAACTCCCCCCTTCCTGAGCTAGGTGGAATAAATTGGTTTTGCCTTGGAGCCCAAACTAGCTCTGGACTAGGTGTGTAGCATTTTGTGATCTTTCCCTTCCCACGGTCTGCCATTGGCTTTAGCGTTACACTGTTTGACTCATATGGGTTTGTTGTCGATAGGGAAGGACACATTTTACATTTAGGTACCCAAATTTTCTCATTTCCATCATAGTAGCCTTGGGCTTCTAATAGTTGTTTTGGAATCCATCGTGTTTTGGTCTTGACTCTCCTAGGGCGCGCTCTTGGTTTTCCCGGGAAATTTTTTCTTGGAATGGATGGGAGGGTTGAGGTAGTTGGAAGTAAGGCCTTGGGGACCCATTGATATGTACTCTTAGGCCGTGCAGGTTGAGTACTTGCAATATTACTGCTTGCTGCAACTACAAGTGTTGAAGTGCTAGATTCATGGGTAGCCGAAAAAGACGAGTTAACCACCTTGGCTTGTGAATGTTGGCTATCCTTCAACTTTGCTAGAGTTTGCAACGTAGGTGACTTTGCTTGAATGATAGGGGTAAGTGTCGGTGGTCGCGTCGTGACACTACCAGTATCCCAATCAATAGTGCATTTGGTTGCCAACATCCACGTGCGTCCCAGGTTTACGTTGCCTTCCATAGCTCCTGCGGGCATGACTAGAAACCTCTGCACTATGCTTCCATTGTCATAGACAACAGGGGTCTGAAGGACTCCAAGAATAGCAGTTTTCTTTTTATTAATGCCCTTGACTTGCATCGTACTCAGGGATAGGGTCGGTTTCCCTAATTGACACCAAACTCCATAGGATAACAAATTGTGTTTAGCTCCCGTATCTAATAAGGCATTGTATAGTACTTTCCCATAGGGGCTATTTAGCTCAATTGGGTATCGTAGGGGTGGCTCAGATTCTAATGAGTCATCATCTGTGTCCTCAAAAAATGCTTGCGTGATTCCCAGATTAGCCTCTCGTTGGCGTCTAAGACGTTGTTGTCGTTCTCGAGCCTCAACTCTTGCTTGGATTTTTTTAAGCTCTGCTTGTTCCTTGGCAGCCTTCTTTTGATGGATGGCTTGCAACTCTTCCTGGCTTAGAGGATCATAATATCTTTTGAATTTACTCCCATTAAGGAATCCAATGGTTTCAACTCCATCTAGAGTCTCCACACGAATGGTACCTTGCGGAGTAATTTCACACACTCGATATGGTCCCTTACCAGCGTATTTCAATTTCTTCTTTTCATTACGTACCCCGTACATAAGAACTTTATCACCAACTTTGATGTCTTTATCCTTTAAATGGCTATCAAACCACTTCTTTCTCCTATCCTTCTCCACTAGAGCATTTCGCACAGCTAATTGCCTCTCTTCATCTAGCCTTTCCAGGATATATAATCGCTCCACTAAGGGGTTACCATCCCAAACTTCTTGAGAAGCTACTCGAAGACTAGGAATGACAAACTCCCATGGCATAACTGCTTCTTGGCCATACACCATATTAAACGGTGTGCAATTAATAGCAACTTTATACGCAGTACGATAAGCCCATAAAGCTGATGTAAGCTTTAGGTCCCAATCAGTGCGATGGGCCTCGACTGTCTTTGTCAAAATGGAGATGAGAGTTTTGTTGGTACTCTCAGCTTGGCCATTTGCTTGGGGATAATAGGGTGTAGACTTGTGGTGAGATATCATGAAGTTTGATGTGAGTTCTTTTATTACTTCATTTATAAAATGAGTTCCATTGTCACTCACAAGTTCAAAGGGGCATCCAAAACGTGTGATAATGTTCTCAAAGAGAAACTTAGCTGTTGTTTTTGCATCTGCCTTTCGTGTTGCTTTTGCTTCAGCCCATTTGGTTACATAGTCAGTAGCCACAATGATACATCGTGATTGCGTGTTACGTGCAGCCGGACTAATCAGTCCTACAAAGTCTAAGCCCCACTTTTCAAATGGTTGGGTTACCTTGATGGGATGTAGAGGCATCCTATCCCTTCTTTGTGGCTTGTTGAAGCGTTGGCATTCATCACATCCCTTTGCAAAAAGTGATGCATCCTTAAACAGAGTGAGCCACCAATAGCCTGACTGTAAGATCTTTCGAGCAGTCAAGTTTCCTGAAAAGTGACCACCAGCTACACCCATGTGTGCCTCTTGTAGAATATATAAATACTCATCCTCGCGGGCACAGCGTCTAAGAACATCATCTTTTCCTCTCTTATAGAGAGTTCCAGCCAGTAAGCAATAGGGTTCGCATTCCTTGATTAATTTTCGAGCTATATCTTTTCGCAGTTCTTTGGGTGGAAAACCATTAACTAAGAAGTTAACAATCTTTTCACTCCATTCCGGCATTGTCTCAACAATGAACAAAGGAGTATCAGGAAATTCATCATCAACCCCCGTAGGAGCTTTGCCATTAGGGATACGAGATAAATGATCCGCCATGACATGTTTCCTCCCAGGCCTCACAACAACGGTGAAGTCAAACTCAAGAAGAATTAACAACCATCATGTAATTCGACCTGTGGAACACGGCTTGTTTATCAAATATAGCAATGCTTGATGATCAACATAAAACACAAACTTGGTAGCAAAAAGGTAATAGCAAAATTTCTTTACTACGTAAATCATAGCTAGACCTTCGCGCTCTATAGTAGTGTAGTTCATCTCGGCATCATTTAATTGGCGACTTGCAAAGCTAATAGGGTAGTCCAATTTATGTTCTCCTGGTTGAGTTAGAACACACCCAATAGCAAAATTTGATGCATCAATATGCACATGAAAAGGTACATTCCAATCGGGTGTTCGCAGGATTGGAGCACTTGTTAGGGCCTTCTTTAATAACTCACAAGATTGATGACATTCTTCCGTCCAGTGAAACTCGATAAGAAGCTTGTATAATGGACGCGCTATCTCTACAAAGTTTAAAATAAATCTTCGATAATAACCAACATGGCCCATAAATCTTTGAACTCCTTTATAGTTTGTAGGTGGTGGCAAATCTCAATGGCTTTAATCTTACTCTCATTTGTGGATATCCCGTTCTTGGACACTATATGCCCTAGAATGACTCCATGCTTAACCCAAAATTGGCATTTGAAAGGGTTCAATGAGATGCGATAAAATCTGCACCTTTCAAATATTTTTCGTAGATATAACAAATGCTTCTCCCAAGAAGAATAAACACAAAGGTCGTCTAGGAAAGCTTCACAAAAATCCCTTAGAAATTCTTTAAACGTAGTGTTTATTAATCGTTGGAATGTAGCAGGGGCATTCGTTAAGCCAAAAGCCATAACACGAAATCGAAACACTCCAAACTCTGTGATAAAAGCAGTTTTAGCTTGGTCCTCTAATGCAATTGTGATTTGATTGTAACCAGAGTACCCATCTAAAAAGCTATAAGCTTCCTTGCCCGCAACTCTTTCAAGCACATGTTCTGAATATGGCAAGGGATAATGATCTCTCCTAGTGGCTGCATTAACTTTCTTGAGGTCCACGCACACTCTTAGTTTCCCATTCTTTTTTGGCACAATGACTATTGGAGAAACCCATTCTGAGTGCTCAATAGGGTATATGAATCCACATTGGATAAGTTTTTCAATCTCCTCTTGTACAATTTTGGCGTACTTAGGATTCATTGGATAGGGTCGTTGCTGGACGGGTTTAGCAGTGTTGATCATGGGAATTGTATGTTGCACCACAGAAGGTGGAACGCCCTTCATGTCATGATATGTCCAAGCAAAGATATCCTTGTATTCCTTGAGGAGCTCCTTAAGTACAGCCTCTTCAGTTTCGGTAAGGTCTTGAGCAATAAAAACTGGTTTAGACTCCTCACCTGGTTCTGCTAATTCTATCTCTTTAACTACCGTTGGACCATCATAGACTCCACTGCTTCCATTGGTAGGTATTCGTTGGGCTTTGGCATACACAACCTTTCACTCCCCCGTGGTATAAGATTTAAAATGTTCAGGAGCCGTATGTAAGTCAGCAGGCTCTTGTCCTGACGGAGACCTTTCTTTTAGTTCTGCCTCCTTTTGTTGTTGTGCTAACTCTCTGTTTTGACGTCTTCTTATAGTTCGACTCAATTTCGGCTCTGTAACCTCCAATTGAGCGAGGCCAATGGGTCGCGGGCTGCACCACATGACACTCTGGAGATGTTCACCCCAATTGTCTACTAGCTTTTGATGAGCATCACATGCCCCTAGATAGCTAAGCCATTCTGCAGTAGATCTTTCCTTGTTTATCCTAGCTCTCACATTTGCTCGATATCGTCGTCTCTTATATGACCTTTGTTTCTTGTTATGGTTTTGATTTTGGTAAATGTTTGAACTCGAATCGCTTGATAGGTCTTCGCTTGTATCTTCTTCACTCTCATATAAATTACCATAGATGGTCGTACTAGACCTTGAGTGTTCAATTTCTATACTTGGCTCACTCGATGTTTCCTCAGGTTCTGAATCCATTTCTCCCTGAGATTCCGTTTCTGATGTGTATTGGCCTGAATCCTTTGAGGAATCATCGGTTTCACTCTCAGGTAGGTGTGCCTCTTTCTTATCATCGGATGTTACATGCGCTACACCTAACATGTTTACTGGTGCAATGTGTGGTATCTCTTCCCCATTTGGTGTTACCCAGGTTGTTCCTCTAGCTCCCCATGTATCTATAGTTGCCGCTAGGTGTACCCAATCGACATTGTCTGACTCAGCCATTCCGGGTAGGATATCCATATAAGGAGATTTCTCCCCAATATCCGTGTCTTTCTTTCTTCTCGCTCGGCCAATGGATGCAGCATCTCTCTCTTCCAGGATGTAATTTTGCTTTTAGAGCATCGACCGTGTGAGTGCATTCATTGGTGCTATGTTTATAGTTGGTGGTGTCCCATCAACAATCTCTATTATGTTCAATGGTGTGATTTTCGGTGCGTTTGGATTGTTAGGACACTCTGCGATCAAATGATCTATGCCACAACGATTACAAGTGAGTATTGGCATTGCCAATGCACTCCCTTGACTTGTTTGCATTAGTGCGGCATTCTTTTGCATTCTAATGGGGCACTCAGCTACTCGATGTGGTCCACCACATTCGTAGCACTGAAGAGGTGGTCTCTTGGTAAAACTATTAATGTTTTGGCCTCTTGCTGCTAGCGCAGTAGCTTGATATACCGGTTTGATTTGTCCCCAATGGTCTTCCATATAGTACATGGGACACTCCTCAAGCATGTCGACTCCATAGGTGATACTAGAGTCTATGTGCTCTTCGCAATCTACATAAGTACTAGATGACTTGCAACCTATTTGGTTCATAGGTGTAACTCTTAGATGAGGGGGTTGCGGTCTTAGCACTGGAGGTGGCAACGGTGTGGTTTGGACCACATTTTGGGTTCTAGGGACCATGTGTTGTAATGGCAACTATTGCTCCATGGGTGGGGTAGGCATCAATGCAGGAACTCGAGGTGAGTCTGCCCAAGCTATAGGCGGTCTATTTTCCATGATGCGTTTAAGCATTACGCAATCCTTCGCCTGATGGCCATACCTACCACACGCGTTACAAGTTCCGTTAAACTTTACTCTGAAAGTAGGGCATTCACTCGTAGTATGTGGGCCCAAGCAAATTGAGCACCATTGTTGCTCCCTTCTTGGATACATATGAGTGTTTTGTGGAGCACGATTACCCCTAAGGCTTTCTTGGATGGCCTTTGTGAGATCTGCCAAAGTCATCTCAGATATCGTTTGCTCTTTCACGATTGGCTTTATCTTCATTGGCTCATGCCCTGAGGCTTGCGAGCTACTAGACTTCGGCTCGGCAGACACTCTTTCTCCTGCAATCATTAAATTATCCTCCAATTGGATTGCATTCATGGTGACTGCTTCCCAAGTAGTGATACCTCTAATGACTAGGCCATTATAGATACTTTCATGTCGTAGTCCCCTAATGAATCTATCGAGCAATTGGTTGTTGTTGAATCGCTCGTTTGGATTGCATCGAGAATTCAAATTCTTTAGGTGACTAATGAAGTCTCTCACGGATTCACCTTCTTCTCGTTGGGCTTTCTGGAGCTGAGAGGCTACACCCCAAAGTACTCCCTCTCGTATGTATTCTTTTAAGAACAGTCTCCTAAGAGTAGAGTAGATCGTTTTTTCTTCTACTCTTAAGGTTCTATACCAATCTCCAGCCTTTCCGCTTAGGGTCAAACTCAAAGCCTTACACTTATGTAGCTCATTGTGCTCTTCCAAGGAATCGCACACATGTTCAAAGACTTCCATATGCTTTCTAGCATCTCCGTCTCCATTGAATTTATGTGTGAGCTTAGCTACTTGAACTGCCTTGCTCCTAGGCTCTCTATCAGGTGCACTACGCATGTTTTCCTCAATAGAGCGATCGATAGTTTGAGCAAATGCTTCCAAATCTCCTATTTGAGCAGGTATAATGGGTGTATGTGCTCCTGGAACTACATGTGAGATGGGAGTTGGCCTTGGCCTTGGCATACGCGCGGCTCTTGGGTCCCAAATTTCGTATGGTGGTGTACCAGACGGTGGTCCAAAGTTTACAGGCGTGGCCCTAGGCATAGGGGGTGCCTGATATGGCATGTTATTATTAAATGGCATGGCTCCACTTGTATAAGAGCTTGGATAATTCCATTGTGGATTGTAAGCTCTTGGAATAATCGGAGGTGTAGGAGCTACATGAGGCTGAGGTACGACAGGTGCACATGATTGATACATACATGTAGGTATAGTTGGGGGCACTGTGCTACTAGGCATCGGCGCAGTGTTAACAAATGAACTCCATGGTGTACTTCTTGTCATGCTCACCACTGGGATATGCATGGTAGCCGTAGTGTCATTAAGAGAAAGATGAGCTAGATCTGGGAAGGTAAAGCTGCCACTTGTGGGCTCAGATTGTACTGAGGCTCCTGGTGAAACAACATATGGAGGATCAATGGGGCTCACTGAGGGAGTCTCCATTTGTGACAGGGTTGGTTGGTTGGCCTTTCCCATATCCAAGAATCTCATTAGGCATGTTGAAGGCATGTTGATCCCTGTGTTCTGTCTTTCTAACTCGACAATCCTATGGAGGACATCACAGACTTTCTGTTGTTGCTCATCTATGCTAGTAGCACCCGATGTGCATTGTAGAACATCTAACCAACCCACATGATAGGTGTGTCCTGTGTACCAATCAGTTAAAGCTTCTGCTTGTAGGTCATACTCCCAATTTTCGTTTAGGAATATCCCATCTAGGCCTGGCGTGCTGGAGGTTTCCCTTGAAGTGGAAGCATTATTGCTCCCCATAGCTTGCCCCTCCGTGACTGCTACCTTGGGAGCACACGGTTGCTCGGCTGGCATGATTGTTGTCATAGGAGCCTTTGCTTTCAGGGCTCGACTTTGTTCTAGCCCTCGTAGGTTCTCAATTTCCCTCTCCCTTGTTGCTTGCATATAGCGTTCGATCTCTTGCACTTTGGCAAGACTCCTACCATCGGGTAGTAAAACCTCAGAGGGAGATAGTCCTAAGGGATCAGGAGGTGCAGTGGATGGAACATTCACATGCACACTCTCAAGAAGCATAGGGTCCATTTTAGGCAGGAATGACGAATTTACTTCCCCACTCCCTTCATTTATTTCATTAACCGCATGTTCGGAGCGAGTAGCTCTACTAAGGGTCTCTTTTAAGCGGCTAAACACGCTAGACCCGGGCCGTGGGCCCATGGCATGCATGTCTTGACTTGAACTATCAGGGTTTGGTGTAGGATACCCTTCCATGACTTCGTAGTCAGAGGAAGAATCACTAGATGCGATATGAGGATCTTGAATCGCGCTACCTTGAGTCCCGGCCGAAGGTCCAGAACCTAGGGTGGAGGAATAATGGGTGCCCGCGTAAATGGAGGCACTACCAATATGCTCGTGCTCTAACACTCGTCCAAAGCGTAGGTTCATATGACTTGGATCCCCTAGAAGTGTCAGTGAGGGCCCGTGAAGGCTGCTCACCTAGTAATTTTGGGTGTTTTGCAACCCAAGTCTTTTCTTACTTTTTGATTTTTTGGTTCTTTTTTTCTGACCCAGCTATAGAATAGAACGTATGATAGCTCAAAACGAGCGTCTCGGTCAGAGGGATATGTCGTGCTTTACAGCCCTCCATTTGGTCACTTTATGCCCTCGGAATCCCTAAAACCGTCGATTTCTAGTAGGGAACTAGGCCCGAATTAGAAAGTCTAAGGGTGCAAGTGGGAAGAGAAGGGAGGACTTGCCCCACATGCTCTCATTCCCTCTTGAGGGGGTAGGGTATATATATAAGAGTGAGTCTAGTATATATCATAAGAGTGAGGACTAAGGCTTGGGCTTGGGCTTGGGGAAATGATCCCGGTCCCGATCAAAATTTTAGTGTAGCCCCCCAGTCACTCACGCTTAAATATTTTCGGTTTTTTTTTTTTTATTATTATTATTTTTATTTTTTTTTTATTTTTTTTTAGAAATTTTTTTTAAAATTTTTTATTTTTGCCGATGACCGCGCACGGTTTAGGTGACCCTTTCTTGGCCACACACACTGTCACCTACCTAACTCTAGTCAACAACTCACTGACAGCTCACTACCTTATCTACTTCCTAACAGTGCTGCTAACCACTAACTAATCTACAGTGCTGCTTCCTAACAGTGCTGCTAACCACTAACTAATCTACTAACTAATCTGTTAACTGCCTATTGACAGTGAGCTAACTGTCCACCTACTTCCTTTCTCACTACCTTACTGTGCAAAAACTGTGTGCAGGCAAACCTTGACAGAAACTGTGTGGAGACTGTGTGCAAGCAGAAATTGCTAACTTCCTTCCTACTTATTCATTCACTGCAAACAAGCTAACGACTACTAATTGTGCAACGACTGTGTGCAAACAGAAAACACAACATTATGCAGAAATCACAGAACTTGCAGACAACACAGAAATTAACAACATACAGAAAAACAACTCATTCCTCTTCCTCTTCCTCTTGTTTCCTACTACAAACAACTCATAGGAGAAGCATAAAGTGCCTCTTGGGCTTAGTGCAGAGCGATTCCCCGGCAGCGGCGCCAAAAATGTGCGCTCCTTGCCACACTGTCGAAGCAAGGGACTTGCCGATACACCGTGTGCGAGCCACAAATGGCTCCAAGCACAGAACAAGACTAATCTAGCAAGCTCAAAAGAGGGCAATGGTGTGTCACTCATGCTCTATGCTCCTGCCGTGGAGGATTCCTCGCCGCGATGAAGAAGAAGCTGCAGTCATGCCGTGCTCAACCGCTTCTCCGCCGTCGTGCCTTCGTAATGCTCGATCGCACACACACTCTCCCTCTCTCTCTCTCTCTCTCTCACTTACACACACACACGAGGAGGTGAAGAAGAAGAAGATGGAGATGGAGATGGAGCAAGAGCACTCTTCTATTGCACAAATGAGAGAATGAGTGAATTTTAGGTTTAGTTGGCTTTTATATGAGTTCACCCCATTCACACTTGGGCGCCCATGCTTAGCCAGCTAATCCCTTGAATGTCCCAGTTAGAGTGCGCCTCTCATCGGCGATCACTCTTACCCTTTTCCTATTGGTCCGACAAGCCCGGTACCTGTCTCTACCAAATACATAATACACGTCCGTCGTAGGTGATGGGGTGTCCGTGAGCCGTGAGGGTTAACAGGGAGCGGGGAGCTGATGTGGATGATGAAGGAGAAAGTGATCAAGATAAGCCAATAGAGCAAAAAAAAGCATAAAGACTAGAACAAATAAAGCAATATAGAAGACGAGCGGCTAAAGCAAATTTAGAAGCTGCAGGAAAAATGCGGCAAAGGATTAGAGAATAACTCAAACGTAAATCCGAGCAAAGGGAACAGCAAGAGTCCAAGCGACAACACGGCGATGATCTCAAATCATTTGACAAATCTACCAAATCAAAGAAGGCCGACATGACTCATAATGAAGAGAAAGAGACATAAGAGGAGGGTGGTGTGGATCATTTGGAAATTCAAACCAAAAATATACCATCAACATCAAATCAACCAACCACCCCTCCTCCTACTCAAGAATCAGCTGACCAGGAAGTTGATAAAGAGAAGGTCGAGCAGACAACAAAATTGCCAAAGCAAACAACCAACCAAGTGTTGCCAACAACACCTACAACTCAAAAGACGGATGAAGCTGAAGGTTAAGAGACAAGACAAACTCCACCTGCACCTCAAGGACAAAATGATAAGGGTAAAGAAGCAATGCAAAAAACACGACAGAAGCCAACACCCCCAACCAACCTTAAATGACACAACCAAAGCCGAGGTCGTCGCGCTCACATATCATAATAGGTGAAGGAAGGCAGTTGATAGACTCTTTTGACATTGACGATCATCTGAAACAAATCAAGTTATAGTATCAATGTCAAAGAGCACTTCACAACCTACGAAGAATAGAGTTGGAAGATACCAAGGAAGAGGTAGCTAAAGCACTTAAAGTCAATCAAGAGCTACAACAGAAGATAAAAGATTTATAGGGTAACCAGCAGGAGCTTCAAGTTGAGCTACAAAAGGAGCAGGAAAATGTTGCTCATTTCTACCAACAGGCTCAATCCTTTAATAAGGCTAACAAAAATTTACAAGTCGAGCAACAGCGCCTAAAAGAAGAGCTAGAAAAAGAGTGACAAAAGAATGCAAAACTAGGAGAATCCTTTGGGGTGATCAGCAAAACACTTACGCAGCTCCTGGCAACGCAAGATTATCCAGCCCTTGCTTTGACTTCAACAACGCCATCCACATCATTACAAGAGTTAAAAGATCTCAAGGCAACCCTAGCTTAGGAGCAGTATGATAGGCAAGCCATGACAACAGGCCATAAAGCCATTCAAAAACAAAAAGATGAGGAGATAGCACTAGAAAAATCTAGAAAATAGATGTCTACCCAAAGTGCCGAACATGCTACGACTTTACAAAAGCAAGATCTCGCCACAAGTGCCATGAAAAGTTAAAACCGAGTCGACCACAATAGGAGCTCTTCAAGCAACCGGGAAGGATCAAAGAACCATGGATCTTCCTTCTGTAGAACTGCCTTGCACATGTACAAAAGTAGGATTCCATGAATTTGCAGATACAAATGAAAGAGAAGATCAAATAGATGCTCGAGAGGAAATTCAATGGTGGATCTCAGAAGTGCATGGTCCGTCTCACAAAGAATATATGCAGTACGAACTCAAGGTACTAGAGTCAGCCACACTTCTTATGATCACACATGACGAAGTAGTCAAGAACTACATGCATGATATGATTTCATTATTGTTACTGAGACAAGATGCCCTCTTATGAAAAAATAAGATGTTGCCTAGTCTCAAGCCCAACCACAAAGAGGATTACAGGGATGTCCCTGTGACTGCAACACAGATTCAGACAATCCTTGACAACCAACCCCTGTGGAGAAAGAAATGGTTTGAAAAGCACCCAACATATGAGACGTATTACAAAAACGCACCTCAACATCTAAGGATCGATCCGGCTTATTGTCCAATCAATAGAAGGCAATCCTGGGATAGCTTCTACAACTGGCAAGGAAAAGGCCGCAGTACTGAACTACCTAGCTCTCACGAAGCCGGTAGGAAACTTTCGCCCAGCTGAAAAGTTTATGGTCCATAATCTAAGAGGCGTAATCAATCAGATGAAGGATGTTCCAGAGACTTGGCTTGCTAAATGCTAGTGAAAATTTCAAAAATGATCATCACATGTATCACAACATTTGAAGACATAGAGGCAACGAAACATCCTTGGCGAGTATTCCGGAAGGAAGCAGAGGGCTATGCTGGAATCTAGAAATGGAGATTCCCAATAGGAACTTTATCATGTGTTTGTAACCTGCGCCATGTTTCTGCCCTCGCACTACATGCAAAAATTTGAAGAGGCGTTCATGACTGGGTTCTTTGAAGTAGATTCATCCATATTCAACCCCATGACGTAAAGTCTACCGGCTCGTCATGTTGCATACCAAAGCACTTTGAGCAACAACCCATTTAGGGAGCTAGCAGAAAAAGTAGAGATCAAAGCAAGGGCGGAGAAGTTCAGGCAGCTCACGTGGACTCTGGAAAAGCAAGAATTGGACTACTAAAGCAGATACATCCATCAATCCAGAAGATGTCCAAAAGAAACAAAGTAATCCAAAGCAAACCAAACCAGTTTTCACGAGGGCGTGCAAAGACTAGTAAGGGGGGAAATGTTAGCAGTCAAGCTAGACGAGCACCCTTCAAGTCGATCCCTTCTTCCTTGAGCCTATAATTTTGATGTACTCCCATTCTTTTTTCAAAAAGCCTTGTAATTATTTTGATCGTCTCTGATTAAAGATGGACAAACTCTGAGAAGCTAAATTATAGAGTTTGTGATGAATTTGAGTCATGTATGGTCAGCCACTGGCCAAGAGAGATCTAGGTATAAAGCATAAGTTGTAAAGTGGGAAAGGGACCATTATCATCATCACGTTTTAAAGTTTTGGAGCTTACCACTAAGAGTGACTTGTTTCCTACAACTTGTAATCCTCATATCTTGAGCTCTGGTAATGACATTTCAATTTTGAAACTTACAATGTGTTCCTTGTTTGATGCTCTTTCATTCAAGTATGCTTAATGTTGATTCTGCTGTGATTTTTGACTAGGGCATACCTTGGCACAACAAGAATAATGCGACACTCCATATCCAAAATCACGCGATCACTTTGATGCAGAAGAGCAAGCCCGTCGACCTCAAAGCTCTCTTGTCCGAACAAAAACCCAAATGAATTTTCTAATTGCTTTGTATTTAGCTACTTTTTGAATTTTATTTGAGAAAGTAATGTCAGAAATTTGTTTAAAATGGATTTTATATGTTTTAAACCTGTCTTGGTGCCGATTGAGATTTGTTTGACTCTAGTTTTAATAATGGTTTCAATGATTTGTGACTTAGTCTCGGGTGGAGTGATGCTCGATAATGTTTAAACCTCGGAACAACGCAGACCAGGTGTATGGGAAGCGTATCGTTGTATGCTTGAAAACTTCGGAACAACGCAGACCAAGTGTATGGGGAGCGTTTCATTGTATGTTGGAAAACCTCTAAACGACGCAGATCGGGTGTAAAGGGAGCGTTTGATTGTGTGCTTGGCACCTCTAAACGATGCACATCAAGTGTATAGAGAGCATTTCATTGTACGCTGGAAAACCTCTAAATGACCCAGAACGGGTGTCAAGGAAGCGTTTAAGTGACGCACGGTGCTGTCTGGGGAGCGTTTGGTTGTATCAGTCCTCTAAGCTCATGGCTCAAACCTTTTAGGCTATTTACGAGTGGCGTGACTAGGTAGTTGCTGACATGCTGATGTGGCACTCTATGGACTGCCGCAATTTACGCTAACAGTTTGCGAACATCGCAGAATTTCAGCTTTTGCCCTAGCTTGCTTGTGGAGACCAGATGCTTTTAGGATCAGATGCTTTTGGATGTAAACTGCTTTTCATGGCCAAGGGCCTTTAGATAAGACCCATGGGCTCTCACTCTACCATTCTACCCGACGAAAGATGCAAAACAAAGCCATGGGAGTTGTACTTTGGTAAGCAATATAAAGAAATATTGAAAGGAGCCCCAAGGTTTGAGGCCAGTGCTTTCTTGGGGGTGGAACTCCGTCACTCCACGCCTCCTGTGCAGTGTGCAGCATATCTCTTTCAATTCAATTGTTTTGAAGCGTCTATCAATCTGTTCTTTTCCGTTGGCACGTGGTGCCCTCCCATTACTGTCACGTGACACATCCAACCCTATGTGTCCGTGGACAAGCTACAGCATGACAAGGGTTCAGTCAATCCAGTCAGTCTAAATTAGCAAGTGTTCTGGCACTTTTGTGTGTCTGTTCGCAGATCGTGCATGCCCAGGCACTTAGTGTAGATGCATATCCTCCGGTTGCACACAGCATGGTCATAAGCATTCCAGTCAGAATCCATCAGAAGCCTTCAAGGGAATTTTCCAGTACATTTAGCATATTTTCCCTATTTTTGACATTTTTCACTTATTATTTTTAAGTGACTTTTGTTGGAAAGTAGGTAGGGCAAATTGAGTAAATTTGTATATAAGCAAACCTAAACTAGCACTAATTGGCAGAAGAGGCAGCAGGAGCTCCATTGCTCAACAGGCAACTTCTCAACAAGAACCCTTGGTGGCGTTTTTCCTCCAAGCAAAGAAACCCTAGCCTAGCGTTTTCATCAGCCCTTGGCGTTTTTCATCAAGCATCGCCAGCAAAGACTCCATCAACCTTCGCGTTTTCCTTAGCAAGAACCATCGCCAGACCATCCCAGTCTGCTAGCATTTTACCTCCAAGAAGGATTTGCAACCTGGTGTTTTTCGGAAGCTCTAGCGTTTTCTAGATTTGCAGCCTCAGCTATAGAGTTTTTCAGCAGATAAGCACTAGAAGGTGTTCAGCCCTTGAAGCCCTAAAACCAACAATTTTCAGCCATTAAGAACCATCCCTATCAACGCTTTAGGAGCAGATTCTTTAGCCATTTAAACCAGTATAATTCAGCCTATCAAAGTTTTTGGACAGCAGATAGAAAGCCTCAGTTTTCAGCCCTTAGATCGGTCTCGCCATCCCCGTCTCGTCGTCATCGATCTAGCCTAGATTTGCATCACTCACATGCATTCAGTTGTACCAGTTTGTGCAATCCATAGTAGACCACTCTCACCGACGAGAGTGGGGCCTTCGGAGGAGGGTTTTACAATGTCTCTGGTGTCGTATTCTCTTCTCTCTCTATCTCTCAGTCTCATACACTTTCACGCACAGTGTCCATTCACTTTGTTTGTGATCATTCCGCTCTCTCATTAAGAACGGAAGGCTCTCCCTTCCATAAGAACAAAAAGGAACCTTGAGCAATGTTCGGAGCACTCATCTTGAGCAAAGTTCAAACATTCATTCCGTTGCACCTTACATTGGTATCAAAGCTTTGGCAGTGTTCTAAATCACTCAAGGAAAGAACCACAAGAATCACAAGATTTTTTTTGCTTGTTGCGGTCGCACGAACTCAAGTTCGCTTGGGCGTGTCGATTCCCAATCGTGTTTTTGAAGAGTGACAGAAATCCCAAGAAAGAAGGGCTTGTCCAGCCTCCCCTTGTGCCTCTTTTCACTCATTGAGAGCGGACCGTGCACTTAGCGGCCGGCCAATTGACGTGAGGTGGGAAAAAGCAGCCTGGGTGTGAGTGCAAGGCCGCCGAGGGGTGCGCCTGCGGAAAAGAGAAGAACTCGCGTGAAGAGAAGATCCTTCTCAAACACAGATTGCAAGCAAAAGAAGACTCTCAAGAACCTCAAGAACCCAAGACCCGAAAAACCCAAGTTCCTTGAGAACTTAAGAACCAAAGATCATAGTGCATGGTCATCACCCGAAGCGGAATGGATACTTCGCATACAGGTGATGAGCATGGGAGTGGCGAAGAAGAGTTTTCCCCACCAGGAGGCTTTCCCAACCCTCCCCCTTCCCCATCTATGCCACGAGTTGTACCAAATTCTACGGAGGCGATGGTCGATTCGATGATAGAGATGATGGCACAACAACAAGAAATGAACCGAGTTGCGATGGCACAACTAGAAAGAAAAGCAGAACGATAGGAAGCCATGGAACGCAAGCGCGAAGAAAGAAACGAAAGAATTGTCATACAACAAGAAGCGACTCGCATTGCCTTGGAACGCGAGCGCGATGAACGAGAAGAAAGAAAAGCACAAAGACAGAGGAAGCTGAAGCAAGACGAGCGGCCTTGGAGGCCAATCGGGAGGCTGAAAGAGAACTCCGCACTCAAGAATTGGTTCGACAAGTTCTTGCCTCGAAATCTAGACTAGCCAAAGATGTTGGTAGTTCCTCATTGCAGATTCGATCAATCACGATGGATCGATCTTGGCTCTCGAGCCTAGGTCCAAAGCACCCCTTCAGGAAGAACCGATCTTGGCTCTCGAACCTCTGTCCAAAGAACCCTCACAGGAAGTATTATGTGTTCGCATGTTTCATCAGCACGCATTGTATGAGTGTTTCATTCGTGACCGTTTTCTGTATTTTCGTCAGCGTCTTTATGTGATCCCTTTTCCTAGGCATGACATATTGTACGTTGAGCACGTTTCACTCATGAATGAGCACGAATGTATGCGGATTGTTTATGAAAAGCTGAAAAGTATGCATTCAAGGAAGTCACATTCCATGTCTCTTCCTTGGCATGACACAGTTGTAGAAAGTGCACATGAAAGTATGAGCACCAAGCATGGGCATTTCTGTTGTGAATTGCCACAGTTGATGGCTTTAGATCAACAGAGAAATATTCGATCTCATTGTTTGCGTGTGCGTGGTGAACGGTTTGGCACTCTGTCTCTTTGTTCATCTACATTGCATGCACAGTCTATTAGGACGACAAGATTTTTTCCAGTCACTTTACATGAAATAGGTATGTTCATGTTTTTGTGTTAAAAGTGGTTTCAGGAATTTTCAGCCATACAGATTCTTGAAGAAGATGTTAGGAAATAAGACGTAGCTAAATAGATAATTGAGTAGATTACTTAATGGAGAGAAACAAATTTACATACACGAGATTATAGAGTAGAGAGAGAGAGAGAGAGAGAGAGTACACACGATATACGTGGTTCACCCAATGTGGGATACGTCCACGGGAAAGCAGTCACTCAATGGCTTTAGTACTTCAAAACAAGAAGTAGTTTACATAGGGATTATACCCTTAATGGAGCTCTCGCCTTGCTTCTCTCTCACCACCTCACACTCACCTTGTTGTATCAACTTCACACTATGAAATGTGTGTAGAAATGGCCTCCTTTTATAGGCCAAAAGGGCTTCTCTCATGAGAGGCAGCCATGTGTAGCCGCCCTTGTGTAGATAAGTCCAAATCGGACCCTCCAATCCACCCATGTGTGGCCGCCCTTGAGAAGACAAGTCCGCTTTTGAATTTGGCCACCGGCCATTGACTTCCGACCACCGGTCACCACTAGCCATTGACTACCGGCCAACCGACGGTTGTTTTCCGACCACTTTCCGGTCACCGTCCGGCCATAATATTCTGGCGAGGAAAAAAAAAGTCTCGGGGGCTTACGTCCCCGAGGCCCCTAAAGTTGCCCCTGATGTTTGGCCGTTAAAATTTTGGTTTCCGCCGAGTGATTTTCCTTCACGCACGATGGCTTCTCCTCATAATGGGGGCCTTACAAATGTGCGCTTTTACCATAGAAGATTACAAGGTAAATCAGGCTCCATACTTAACAGAAGAAAGAAGCATGACTCTAGACGAAGTTGAAGCATCGAAGGAGCCACAAAAGACTTTGTGTCGCTTTCGGCGCGGCCCAAAGAAGCAAGCGTTGCAGACCTTTATGAAGTTCAAGTACCACACGACCTACACGTCAGAGTGGGCCGACGAAGAGTCCCTTCCAGGATTCCGGATGCTATTGGCGATCTCCATCGACACCATACAGTTCGGTACCAGTACCTCACTTTGAAAAGGAGGGCATGTCACGTGACAAATCCAACCCTATGTGTCTGTGGACAAGCTACAGCACAACAAGGGTTCAGTCAGTCCAGTCAGTCTAGATTAGCAAGTGTTCTGGCACTTTTGTATGTCTGTTCGCAGACCGTGCATGCCCAGGCACTTAGTGTAGATGCATATCCTCCGGTTGCACACAGCATGATCATAAGCATTCCAATTAGAATCCTTCAACGGAATTTTCCAGTGTATTTAGCCTATTTTCCCTATTTTTGACATTTTCCACTTATTATTTTTAAGTGACTTTTGTTGGAAAGTAGGTAGGGCAAATTGAGTAAGTTTGTATATAAGCAAACCTAGACTAGTACTAATTGGTAGAAGAGGCAGCAAGAGCTCCATCGCTCAACACGCAACTTCTCAGCAAGAACCCTTGGTGGTGTTTTTTCTCCAAGCAAAGAAACCCTAGCCTAGCGTTTTCATCAGCCCTTGGCGTTTTTCATCAAGCATCGCCAGCAAAGACACCCTCAGCCTTGGCGTTTTCCTTAGAAAGAACCATCGCCAGACCATCCCAGTTTGCTAGCATTTTTCCTCCAAGAAGGCTGCAGGACTTTGCAGCCTGGCGTTTTCCAGAAGCTCTAGCGTTTTCCAGATTTGCAGCCTCAGCTATAGCGTTTTTCAGCAAATAAGCACTAGCAGGTGTTCAGCCCTTGAAGCCCTAAAGACCAATAGTTTTTAGCCATTAAGAACCATCCCTATCAGTGTTTTTAGGAGCAGATTCTTCAGCGATTTCAGCCGGTAGAATTCAGCCTATCAGCATTTTTGGACAGCAGATAGAAAGCCTCAGTTTTCAGCCCTTAGATCGGTCTCGCCATCCCCATCGTCGGCATCGATCTAGCCTAGATTTGCATCAGTCACATGCATCAGTTGTACCAGTTTGTGCAATGCATAGTAGACCACTCTCGCCGACGAGAGTGGGGCCTTTGGAGGAGGGTTTTACAACGTCTCTAGTGTCGTATTCTCTTCTCTCTCTATCTCTCAGTCTCATACACTTTCACGCACAGTGTCCATTCACTTTGTTTGTGATCATTGCACTCTCTCATTAAGAATAGAAGGCTCTCTCTTCCATAGGAACAAAAAGGAACCTTGAGCACAGTTCAGAGCACTCATCTTGAGCAAAGTTTGAACATTCATTCCGCTGCACCTTACTGTTACGTTCGTCACAGAAATCTGCACCAAAAACTCGCACTGATCACCAATTGGATTTGAGAGCACGCCATGGCTCTATTACCATGTCAAAGCTGCAACAAAAAAGGGTGAATCGGATAATAATTTCGTCTACAACCGTGAGCAAACCTCCTGTAATAGACTTCGACACTCCAAGTCGAGAATCTACCGCAACACCACAAATAATCACTTCAAAACAATTCACAATTCACAATTGATTCGACACTGGCCCGACGGCGTTCCGTGCCTAGAGATATTGGCCCCAAAGACTAGCGCCCCTTTCGGTATTTCTTTTTTTATTAATCTGTGTTCAAAGTACAAGAGTGCAAGCAGGCGCTCACTCTCAGACTCTGCGTCCAGATGCTCTGAGTTGTGAGAGGCCTGCTCACATATTTGAAGATTACAAGCAATCCTAAAAGTAGAGCCCAAAAGCTGAAAATCAAAAGCCCTGTAAAAATAAAGCAAGAGCTTTCCTTTTCTCTATCAAGCCATACTTGGCACAATAAAAGCAAAGCTTTTTAAACAAAAGCTCTCTCTCTCTAACTCTCAATTTGTGTAGAATAAAGCAATACCCAAAAGTTGCGCCAGCTTTCGCGATTTGTGGGCGTCCGTACAGCTGCCACGTGGCATCATTTCCGCGAATTGCGGGCCTGTACGTACTGCAACGACGTCAGCATTTCTAGCCCGCCGTTGCCAAAGAGTGTGTGTGTGTGTAATGGGCAGCATTGTAATCTCCCTCGATTACACCTGCAAAACAGACAGAGGCCATAAACTGTCTTAGCAGACACTGACTGTTAGTACCAACGCACTAGGAACACACATCTAGCACATGTACCAGTCGGGACAGTCACATCACACAACATCACAGGACATCACTTGACATCACAGAACATCACATGACAAATCACATTCAACACTCATTCGGATCTCAGACCATGATTTATCGGCAATGCAATTAGCAATCGCATCTAGATCCACTCAGGACCTCATAGATGTAATTCATCATGCCCTTAACAACCCTGACATTGCAAACGACATTTTCCAATGATCGGTGTAATGGCAACAACCCGTCTAGGTGCCGCTAGAACTACTTTCGCTTGTGGCCTCAGCCTGTCGAGCGTAATTCCAAATCGAGCCGCCAATTCAAGAAGTTGGCCTTGGCTCCTTCAAAAGAGCTTCCTGATCTTTCCCTTTGCCCTAAAAGCGACAAGATTTGTACTTTCATTCATTTGATTTGGTTCGGGTCCCACGCAATGTGGTACCAATTTTGCCTTTTCTACCACGTCCCTCAGCTGCTTTGAAACTTTCTGGCCTTTCTTCATCCTGTTCATTCGGTGCCTTGTTAGGCACTTCGCGGAGATATGTCCAGTTTCCTCGCATTCAAAACACTTGCCCTCTTTGATATAGTTGATCCTCTCTCGACGAGTGAGCTAGAATCGTGCATCCTTTTCTTTTGGGGTAAGTCAAATTGCCTGAATGAATGGCGAATCCCCGTTTCGCATGACTCACAGCTCATTACCTACAACTTCCTTTTTATATGCATTTTCCAATTCGGATTGGAACCTCGTGTAAAAAAATCATCAACATAGGGTACAATTTTGGCAGCAAAACTCATTTTGTGGTCCCCTTAGCCTACACTTTTATTTAATTTAAATACCTCATGCCATATGAAAGCATGAAATTGCTCATTGACAAAGTTTTGTAATCATACTTGCAATAATGCATTAAAATAAGTGTATCTTTGAAATCATGTCACCTAGTGTCCCACTAGGATTTGATTCCCTCCTAGTAGCTATTTAAAAAGAAATATAAGAAAAATATGAAAAATATATAGATTGGAAATTACCCTAGATATAAAATCTACATAGGGTGTGAGATAATAATGAGATGGTAGAAAGAAAGAATCAATGCTTTTTGCCCCAAGTTAAAGAGGTGGAACTATTGATGCTTAATGGAATCTAACTTCTGCTCTAAGCAGTGGTCTCGGATCTCTGTAGGAAGACCCAAGGTAAGACCCAAGGTAAACCGCTCAATCTGTTCTTTGAACAAGATCTTCTTAAATGTTTAATGAAGAGGCTGGTAGAAAAGAGCTCCAGAATCTCTCGCAATAAGCATCCAATGTATCTTTCTTGGTCATCCGAAGATGGTTCCAAGCAGTTCGTATGTCACGTTCATACTCTCGAGTCAACCTAGAAGAAATAAAAAGCCTTTTAAATTTCAGCCATTTAACTGGCGTTGTCTTGTTCAATAGAAGCGTGGACCACTAAGTTCGAGCATTCCCTTTAAAGTAAGAGGCAGCTCTCCGAATCTTAGACTGCTCTGAGTAACGTCCTCCAAAGAAAGCTATGTCAAACTGCTATATAGAAGACAAATCCTTCGAAGCATCTCTATAACCAGAAAACGTATCAAATTTAATTGATACCTTCCTTAAACTCTCAGACTTTCTTGCTTTTGTCTCCCAAAAAGTCATACTGGTTGGCTTTATAAAAATTCTTCTTTTTTTCATAAAAGTTGTTGTCGTCAGAGTCCGAACTATCTGAAGACGAGTCCTCTGTAGAACTGTCAACCATGGGGTGAGATTTAGGCTTCTTTGCCTTTTTCTTGCCCTTCCCGAAGCTTTGCTTTTTGCTTCGCTTTTTGCTTCGCTTTTTACCTTTTCTGTCTTCTTCGCTCTAGTCAGAAGAGCTAGAAGAACCGTCAAAAGAAGAAGAAGAACTGGGTACTCCTTCAAATCGAACACGCTTCTTCTGCTTTCTTGCCGATTCAAATATCGACTAACGACCCAAATAACCCGGGAAGTCAGCACCCTTCTGCTTTTTGTCGTGCTTTTTAGCTTTGTTTTGCACGTCAAAAAGATGAGCAATTCGTGTATCAACTACCTCTTTTAATTCTTGCTCTCTGTACATACGTCGAAGGAGGTCTGGCTCATAAATTTCGCAAATTGTGGGTCCTTTGCAAAATTTAGCATCATCTTTGTTGCGTCACCGATCAATCGTTGACGCTTCATCTCTTCGAGCTCCGCCTGAATAGGCCGAGGGGGGCCGTACTCCTCGCGTGAATCCTCGTTGTGATCTCTTCCCGCATCTCCGGATGCAAAGGAAGTCGACTGATCTTTGTCTGAAGCCATAGGTGCCGCGTAAAAAGGATCGGATTTCCCGTAGAAGAGAAATCGGCCGCGCTCTGATACCATTGTAACAGACTTGGACACTCCAAGTCGAGAATCTACTGCGACACCACAAATAATCACTTCAAAACAGTTCACAGTTCACAATTGATTCGACACTGGCCCGGCGGAGTTCCGTGCCTAGAGATATTGGCCCCAAAGACTGGCGCCCCTTTCGGTATTTCTTTTTGTATTAATCTGTGTTCAAAGTACGAGTGCAGGCAGGCGCTCCTCTCAGACTCTGCGTCCAGATGCTCTGAGTTGTAAGAGGCCTGCTCACACATTTAAAGATTACAAGGGATGCTAAAAGCAGAGCCCAAAAGCTGAAAATCGAAAGCCCTGTAAAAACTAAAGCAAGAGCTTTCCTTTTCTCTCTCAAGCCATACCTGGCACAATAAAATCAAAGCTGCTTAAACAAAAGCTCTCTCTCTCTAACTCTCAATTTGCATAGAATAAAGCAATGCCCAAAAGCTGCGCCAACTTCCGAGATTTGCGGACGTCCGTACAACTGCCACATGGCATCATTTTCGGGAATTACGGGCCTGTCCATACTGCAACGCCACGTCAGCATTTCCAGCCCGCCATTGCCAGAGAGTGTGTGTGTGTGTGTGTGTGTACTAGGCAGCCACGTCACAGGTTTGTGACACCTCCTCTCGAGACCAAGCAGCCAATGGACAGATCTCCTCGTAAACGAGCTCCTATCGCGTATCACCCACCGAACGGGCACGGGGAGTGGGAGCAATCTCCAACTACCCGCATGCACGTAGTGGCTCAACACGGAGAGAAAGAGGAGCGCTCGAGAGACAGAAAGGTATCGCTAGCAAAAATTGAGAGAGAGAGAGAGAGAGAGAGAGAGAGAGAGAGAGAGAGAGAGAGAGAGAGAGAGAGAGAGAGAGAGAGAGAGAGAGAGAGAGAGAGAGAGAGAGAGAGATGTTGATGGCTGAAAATGAGCCAATATAAAAGCTCCAGAGGGGCATTTAGGCCACTCAAGGGCATCTACATGGGCACCATGGTTGCTTTAAAGTTTATAGCCATAAATCCATAGGAACTCTCATTAGATTAGAGGATACCCTATGGACCCTTAGTCCACAGGGGCATGTAGAGGCTCTAAAGGAGCATTTAGGCCACTCAAAGGCACCTACATGGACACCATGGCAGCCGTGTGACTCTAGGGCCATAGGATCTCTCATTAAAATAGAGATCAATCTAATCTAACGAGACATCCTATGCCTCCAAGTCCATATGGTGGCCTAAGTGCCCTTATAGAACCTTTATGTTGGCACCCTATGGACCTAGGGCCACAGAGTGCCAAGGGAGAGGAGAGAGATAAACGTTGGTGGGTCTACATATATAGAGAAATAGCGAAATTGCCCTACCGAGCCAGAAAACCCCACAATTCTTAAAAAATGGGCAAAATGCTAATAAAGTATTATGTGTACACATGATAGGGTGTACACAGCGGAATGCATTTCAACCATTCATGAGTCAATAAATTCACAAGTTAATTCTTGAATCAAAAAATTTCATATACTAACATCAAATTCAACTAACACATACACAGGGTAATTCACGCCTTGGGCTTACCTAGGCATAGCCAACTGCCAATTTAGCACTCTCTCTCTCTCTCTCTCTCTCTCTCTCTCTCTCTCTCTCTCTCTCCCACATTCAATACAGACATTAATTCAAAGGTCTCTTTGAATTAATGTCTGTATTGAATGTGGTCTCTCTCTCTCTCTCCCACATTCAATACAGACATTAATTCAAAGGTCTCTTTGAATTAATGTCTGTATTGAATGTGGGTGGGGGGAGAGAGAGAGAGAGAAAGAGAGAGTATTATGTCTGGGTGGTGACCCCTTGCTAGGGGCTGGGGACATGAGAGTCGACACTGCTGGCAGCTAAATTGATGCTTGCGAAGCCTCCTGGTAAATTACCCAAACGACTTTAGGATTAAGTTTTTTTTTTAAAACCCAATTTTTAGCCCATTTCGCCCACGGGAATTTCACCTAGTGACTGAAACGTTTCAACCGTTTTGGCCATTTCACGTTACTGTGGTTCTCTGAGGTACACACCCACCTTTTGTAAATAAATATACCTCTTAAGCTCTCCTTTTACAGTAGTATTTCTACTTAGTTTCTTTCTTCTATTCAGACCATGTATCTGATGTGACTCTTTTTTGGCCTTTAAAGGACGTTAATATACATTTCAATTCGTTTTCATCTCTCTCTCTCTCTCTCTCTCTCTCTCTCCCCCCCCCCCCCCCCCCCCCCCCCCCCCCCCCCCAACAAACTGTTGATGTTGAAATAGCCCTTTTGTACCAGCCTGCTCAGCAAGATTTACACCACACTTGCTAATCTGCATGCCTTCTTCCATGGAAATAACTGCTCTTTCGGCAAGGCTCAAACCAGCTTTGCTCTCCTCCACTGCTTCCTTAATTGAGCCGCTCAGTGAACGGAGATCGCGTTGCGCACGTGACAGTACAAGCAACAGGATGCCTCCGCCGAGGGCTAGCAGAGTTTTCCCTACACCAAAGCCACGCTGTGGTGGTAATGGAGGAGGTGGAGAGAGTTAATTCAAAGAGAGAGAGAGAGAGAGAGAGAGAGAGAGAGAGAGAGAGAGTATTATGTCTGGGTGGTGACGCCTTGCTAGGGGCTGGGGACATGAGAGTCGGCACTGTTGGCAGCTAAAATTGATGCGTGCGAGAGAGAGAGAGAGAGAGAGAGAGAGAGAGAGAGAGAGATAAACGTTGGTGGGTCTACATATATAGAGAAATAGCGAAATTGCCCTACCGAGCCAGAAAACCCCACAATTCTTAAAAAATGGGCAAAATGTTAATTCAAAGAGACGAGAGAGAGAGAGAGAGAGAGAGAGAGAGAGAGAGTATTATGTCTGGGTGGTGACCCCTTGCTAGGGGCTGGGGACATGAAAGTCGGCACTGCTGGCAGCTAAAATTGATGCGTGCGAAGCCTCCTGGTCGCAGGGGCAGTGTAAATTACCCAAACGACCTTAGGACTAAGTTTTTTTTTCTAAACCCAATTTTTAGCCCATTTCGCCTACGGGAATTTCACCTAGTGACTGAAACGTTTCAACCGTTTTGGCCATTTCACGTTTCAACATGGTGTTTTACAGTTACTGTGGTTCTCTGAGGTACACACCCACCTTTTGCAAATATACCTCTTAAGCTCTCCTTTTACAGTAGTATTTCTACTTAGTTTCTTCTTTCTATTCCGACCATGTATCTGATGTGACTCTTTTATGGCCTTTAAAGGACGTTAATATACATTTCAATTCGTTTTCATCTCTCTCTCTCTCTCTCTCTCTCTCTCTCTCTCTCTCTGTGTCAAACTGTTGATGTTGAAATAAGATAAAATAGAAGGTTGTTTTGCTTACCAGAAATGGTAAATCTTCTTGTAGCCACCTCTAATTTCAGCGCTCCCCTTACCAGTGACCCAGTTGTAGTGGAGCTTGAGCCCTTTTGTACCAGCCTGCTCAGCAAGATTTACACCACACTTGCTAATCTGCACACCTTCTTCCATGGAAATAACTGCTCTTTCGGCAAGGCTCAAACCAGCTTTGCTCTCCTCCACTGCTTCCTTAATTGAGCCGCTCAGTGAACGGAGATCGCGTTGCGCACGTGACAGTATAAGCAACAGGATGCCTCCGCCGAGGGTTAGCAGAGTTTTCCCTACACCAAAGCCACGCTGTGGTGGTAATGGAGGAGGAGGAGGAGGAGGAAACGATGGTGTGAGCTCTCGGTTCTTCCTCCATTACTCTGTGTGTGACAATGAAGAATTAAAAATCATAAGAGAGCAAATATTAATTGACAAACATTTATAAATAGAACGTCGCGATTGCCCAACTTCATAACGTAGAAATCGGCTTTTCCATGGAATCCTTGAATGATCACTAGAAGAGCACAATAAGGGGAACCATCTTTTGAGTTTGGCCCGTGGTTAGCTCGGCCTCAAGTTCTCCACCCTGTGCATCGTAGTCAAAATCCATCTGCATGAAGAATTGGGGAACTGCATGGGTCAAGGATTAAAGTCAACGGCTTTCAAGCCGTTGACTTTGTCGTATGCCGTGCACAATTCATTTGAACTTTCGAGGTTTATGCCATAAAGATCAAGTACAAGTTCAATGACAGGTCTAGCTATGTTAGTCGAAGGTGGCCTTGGGGATCTTTCTGCTGTCGGAGCGGAAGGTTGCTCTGAAGACGTGGAGGCTCTATGGGGACATTTATTGAGAGTATGCCCTATTTGAAAAACATTCAAAGCATCGACATTCTTGTACCAGGGTTTCTCGTTGATGTTGTGTCAAACGAGGCCTTTGTGGTTGACTGTCACTAGAGTCCCGTAGGTTTGGTCGTTGTTGCTAGGAAATCTGATTGTTTGCCGCAGTTGCTTCGGTAGTAAACTCTAGCTTCCCTTTCATAAGTTTGTAGCCGACCGTTGCGCGGTCCATAAGCTCTTGCATAATTGATAGTTGCTTGGACAGACAATACTCCTGTAATGTGATGGCAATCAAATGGTACATATATTGCTCACGCTGGTCCTTAAGGGAATCAACTTGAAGAAAGACACCGAAAGGTAGATGTCACGTGACACATCCAACCCTATGTGTCCGTGGACAAGCTACAGCATAACAGGGTTCCGCCAGTCCAGTCAATCTAGATTAGAAGTGATCTGGCACTTCTGTGAGTCTATTCGTAAACCGTGAATGCTCAATCACTTAGTATAGATGCATATCCTCTGGTTGCACATAGCATGATCATAAGCATTCCCATCTAAATCCATTAGAATCAGTTAGGAGAATTTTCCAGTGCATTTAGCCTATTTTACCTATTTTTGACATTTTTCACTTATCAATTTAAGTGACTTTTGTTGGAAAGTAGGTAGGGAAAATTGGGTAAGAAAATATGTAAGCAAACCAAGGTTTGCACTAAACAGCAGATGAGCAAGGAGAACAGTAGGCCATTGGTGACAGGTTCCCCCCCCTCTCAGCAAGACTCTCCAAGAAACCCTTTGCGATTTCCCTCACACATGCCTAGCGTTTTGCATCATCGCCAGCCCACCTTTGCCCTAGTATTTTGCATCATCGCCAGCCCCCCTTTGCCTTGGCGTTTTTCAGTAGATACCGGACAGCATCCCCCCTTTGCATCTAGCGTTTTTCACCATCGCCACAGCAGGGCTGTCCTCTCAGCGTTTTTCAGCATTGACCGCAGCAAATAAAGCAGCGTTTTCAGCCCAAAACGCAGCAGTGACATCAGCGTCTTTAGCAGCCAAACCTGCGTTTTTTCAGCAGCATAAAAACAATCCCAAAATTCAGCATTCCATTCGCAGCAGATTTCAGCATTGAGCGTTTTTGGACACCAGGTAAAACCATTCAGTTTTTAGCCCTATAGTCGGCCTCGCCATCCCCGTCGTCATCGTCGACATAGCCCAGACCTGCATCAGTTTCATGCATCATCATTGTACCAGTTTGTGCAATCAATCGTAGACCACTCTCGCCAACGAGAGTGGGGCCTTTGGAGGAGGGTTTTACAACGTCTCTAATGTCGTCTCTCTCTTCTCTCTCTATCTCTCAGTCTCATACACTTGCACGCACAGTGTCCACTCACTTTGTTCGTGATCATAGCTCTCTCCATTAAGAACGGAAGGTTCTCCCTTCCATAAGAACTAAAAGGAACCTTAGGGCATGTCGGATGCATGCCGCAGACCACCCTTGATCACTTGTATGAGTAGCTTGCTATTAGCATGGAGAGCCTTTCCCAGGTCTCTCTCTCTCTCTCTCTCTCTCTCTCTCTCTCTCTGTGATGTCCTCTTCTCCACAGGTGCCTTGTTCATGTGTGTGGCATTGTAGGTGTTCTAGATCGGAGTCGAGGTGTCCACCGAATCACGAGCGAGTTCTTGTCTTCGGTGCATCTTCTGCTGCACCATTGACACTTCAGTGGCTTGACATGTCAGCAGTTTGTGATAGTATGTGTGTGTGTGATACAGCTTTCCAGGAGGAGGGTGTGTTTACACTCACCGTATAATCAGGTTTGCGACCCATGCTTTTAGTGCTCCTTTCGCCTTATTATTGATTCTATGTTGGTGTGTGGCATTGACATCTATATGGAGGATATACCTATGATATCTTTTCTGCTGATTGTGGAGTCACTGTGGGAGGCGGTATTGTGTACTACTTTCCTTCGTGTTTTTGTTGTTCCTAGTTTCATGGACATGACTTCCTTAAGCTTGTTGTACCTCTTTGGAACTTTGGATCGGGGGAATTTTAGATCCTCGAGTTTGGCTAAGCATTTGCCTTTACTTTGGCATCATTGTGTTTACTTTACTTTAAAATTGTGCAGCTCAGCTCTACCACCAACTGCGATGAGGCAGCTTCCCTTTGAAGAAAAGGTTTTCCTATAAAATTCATTTCTTGATATCTGCAATCTATTTGTCTTCTTACAACTGAAAATAGCAGCATGATGAGGAATTTATGATGGTCAAATAAGCCTGTAGAATTAGTCTTTTACCTTTTTTTCAGATTCTATGTAGCTTCCTTCTGATATATGTAAGTGAAGAAAAAGGTTTTTTTATGAAATTCTTTTGTCTATATGTGCAATCTTCGTGTGTCTTCTTCTTACAGCTGAAAATAGTAGCATGATTGAGGAATTTGTGTCGATCAAACAAGCTTGTATAATACTTTTGATGCATTGTAAGATTATCCTATGTGTGCCTTCAATGCAGTTGTGCTTTATGGAGTCATTCTTACACTTTTGTTGGCATGCCATAGTCTTGTCCTCCTAATTTTTAGGCGACTTGATATATGTGCATGACTATAAATATATGCCATAGTCTTGTCCTCCTAATTTTTAGGCGACTTGATATATGTGCATGACTTGATATATGTGCATGAAGAAAAGGTTGTTCTATGAAATTATTTTGTTTATATATGCAATCTTTTGCTGTCTTCTTCTTACAATTGAAAATGGCAGCATGATTGAGGAATTTGTGATGGTCAAACAAGCATGTATAATACTTTTGATGCATTGTAAGATTATCCTATGTGTGCCTTCAATGCCATTGTATTTTGATCTAATTGTGTGGTAAAACCATTACATTTTACCCAATATCACTCCTTGGAGAATTATGTAGTATTGCACTAACTTTACCACTTGTTCTCATGTTTTTTGTCACAATGTGGAGATGTCTGTTGAGAGACAATGCCCTTGAACCATAGAATGTAAGCGGGACAAAGGTGATAGATAATTTGTTGTGGAAGTTCGTACCGGGGAGGTGCAAAATCCCTTGAGTATCAAAACTCGTGAGAGATTGAAAAGTCACATCATTGTAAAGTCGAAGCAAAATGTCACCTCTTCAAATAGCTAACTATAGTTCGGTGTTAGGATTTAAAGGGCTCCCTATTCTTTCAAAAGATGGGCATTGGGAAGTAGTACCCTTCTGTATGGAAGGATGCATTTTCATTTTTCCGTACTAATGACAAAATATCAAAGAAATTGCAAATCAATTTTTATCTTGGTTGCAAGTTTGGTGAATAATATAAAAAGATAGTGAACTATGTTAGTAGAGTTTCTATTTAGAAGCCTTTGCGTAGGGCAAAACATTCTCCACTAGAGTTTTGGAAACACATGGAGACTAAAAGAGACTCCTATTTTACATAAACTCTCTTGTTCTTCAATACTATAGCATGCCCGTGTTTTCTAAAGTAGATGGGAATTTGAACGTGTCCCAGTTCATTGGCAGGTACCCTATTTTATTCCCCTTCTTAGAGAAGAGCATTTCTAAACAAGCCCTTTTAAAGGCAGACTCATGAAAATAGCTAGCTATAGTTCAGTGTTAGGATTTGAAGGGCTCCCTATTCTTTCAGAAGACATGCACTTGGAAGTAGGACCCTTCTCTATGGAAGGGCATATTTTCATTTTGCCCTACTAATGAAAAAATATCAAAGAAATTACAAGTCAAGTTTTATCTTGGCTACACATTTGGTGAAGAATATGAGCTATGTTAGTAGAGTTTCTATTTATAAGCATCTCAGTAGGTCAAAACATTATCCACTAGAGTTTTGGAAATACATGGACTTAAAGAGACTCCTATGTTACACAAACTCTCCTTTTTTTTCAATACTATAGCGTGCCCGTGTTTTCTAAATTAGATGGGAATCTTAATGTGCTTCCATTCCATTGGCAAGTACCCTATTTTATTCCCCTTCGTGCAACTTTTGACCTTTATATGAAAAAAAAATTGATTCAAGAAGGGAAAATGGGCATGAAATCCTATCGCGCAGGGGAGCATGAGGATGACATCTAGTGAATGATATCATCATTACCCCTCATTGGCAGCTGACATTTTTGCATGATAATGGTTCAAGAAGTTCCTATTTCATAAGGGCCCTTGGTCACAAGTATCCCATTTGTTTGGTCCACACCAAAACAATCTCTTCATTATAGGAGACATTAGGGAGGGCTCCAATCACTACATCTGTTGCCCATGAAAAAACGTTGGACTATTGTGTTAAGAAAAAAAAGGATGATCTACAACAAAACGTTGGCTAACCTGAAGCCATAAGCCCCCTTGGGGCACCCAAGGGAGGACGCTCCCCTTTGGGCTCTATTGCATGTTGGGGTTGCATATATACCAACCTCAGTAAATTGCCCTACCTAGACTTTG
This sequence comes from Adiantum capillus-veneris, assembly GCF_014529385.1. Taxonomy (NCBI): domain Eukaryota; kingdom Viridiplantae; phylum Streptophyta; class Polypodiopsida; order Polypodiales; family Pteridaceae; genus Adiantum; species Adiantum capillus-veneris. Next base: position 15,794,087 of record NC_140932.1, on the reverse strand, counting down.
ACAAATAAGTAAAATAAATACCTAAAAGCCAAAATAAATAGTGGGATCACATTGGGTAGTTTACTTGAGATGCCAAAACTTAGCACCATCTCCACAACTCATAGTGGATATAAATTGTGAGACCAAGTTGATGAAGCAGCTACCATGGACATCCTAGCAACAACTTCTTGCTGGATACACCTCGTATTTGCTACCCTCAACTTTGTACCTTAGAAGAATGCCATCTTGAGCATCAATTGCCTTTTTAGAAAATGTAATTGTAGACCACACCACGTCGAAGAATATCCATTCATGAACTATGAACACATTACATCCAAAAATATTACTCCAAGATAATGAACTGTGGAACACATCCTATCCATGATCCGACAAACATCAATGGATTGGTGCACTCATTCGTAGTGTTTTAGATACGTATGATTGGTTCCTTGCCAGATGCATGTGCCTTGAACTCCAACCCATGGGTTCAAATACCGATAACTTGAACTCCAACATAAGGGTCCAAATTAACTATACAGAGCACTGTTTGCCCCTCTTTTCCACTCACAAGCCTCTCTCTGGCTGAAGCTGGTGGTGGCACTGGTCTCCATGTGACTAGAGGGCATGAGTCCTTGCTAGTGTAGACTCCACTACACGAGCAACCGCTTTGCTGTTCTTCCATAAGTCACTATCACTGCTTTCCTCTTGATGCTTGCTTTTACCTTTGTCCTTTGTAAAATCTTTGTCTTTGCCTTTGGATCTGCAATCCTCGTCCAAATGACCACGCTTTCCACAATTGTAACAATGATTCTTGATCTTCTTTCTGGAATCCGAAGCAGCACGTGCTTCCCCACCTATCTAAAAAATCTGAATTTTTCCTTGAGTTATCAATACGGCTCCCTCCTCAATGAAAAAAGAGATGAGACCATCAAATTCCATCTTTTCGTTCGTGATTTGTAGTCAAAGTGTCCTAGACACCGTTTCATACACCTCGGGCAACTCCGTGAGAACCAAAGCAGCTAACTAAGTACTTGTTAATACACTTTTCATAGCCGATAGTTGATCATGAATACATTTAACCTTCATTAGAAATGATTGCATGGAACCCCCTCGTGGAAATTGGATGGCATCCAAGAAGGGTGAGTGCTTGCATCATTGCATCCTGATCAAACATTCCGACGAGATTGAACCACAAATTGTTGGTAGTCTTCAAACTCTGAATGGCTGGAGAAATGTCCTTTGTAAGAGATTCGGCAATGGCCGACATTGCCTTCGTATTAGCTGCATCCCAATCGACACACGATTTGAGATATTCATCATTTTGAAGGCGAGTGTACCTGTTGTTGGGATCCCGCATGGGACGGGGCTCCGAGCAGTCGACAATATCCCATAAGCTGTTATGTGAGAACCAGAGTCGCATGATCAAATTCCAATGAGCGTAGTTATTGCCGTTTTGATTGTCGTTGGCGCTTGAGCAAGGGGGGACCATGTTGAATGTGCAAGATCTAGAAATTTGGTGATCCTTCTTGCACTCCAAGGGTGGCCGCACTAACCAAGCCGCAAAATATCCAAGTGGTTCAAAAAAACAATGCTCCCGTAAATTTTACTCTTGTACTGCCCCTTGCAAGCCGTTTGCGTTCCTCCCAGAATCGAACAAGTAGGCAGTTCAGTTCCCCTCTTACAACTTCAACTCCACAAGAAAGTCCACTTGCAACAGGTGAAAGTGCTAGCAACAAGGAGCCTTAATGGGTCGGATCAAGAGTGGAGAGAGAGGGAGGGTTGTTGGCAATGAGAGAGAAAGGCAGCGTTTTAAAACGCAGGCGGTAGGGATCATCGGTGCCGCTGGCAGCAACGTTTTGAAACACCAAGAGAGCAGGTTGCCGGCGATAAGGTGATCTTCAAAAATTCTTCTCTGTGCAGTTCTACCTGCAAATCTCTTTAAGAACACGACTCTGATACCATGTCAAAGTGGACGATGCGAAAGCGTAGAGAACAAGGAGAAGGGGAGAGAGAGAGAGAGAGAGAGAGAGAGAGAGAGAGAGAGAGAGAGAGAGAGAGAGAGAGAGAGAGAGAGAGAGAGAGAGAGAGACTCCTGAACCAATCAACCTTGGCAATGAATAACTGAATGTATAATACAATGGAGGCAAGGGGTTGCATATATACCAACCTTAGTAAATTGCCCTACCTAGACTTTGACAAATAAGTAAAATAAATACCTAAAAGCCAAAATAAATAGTGGGATCACGTTGAGCAGTTCACTTGAGAAGCCAAAACTCTCAACCCCCGCACCCCCTTTCTTCCCTTCCAAAACCCATGCATATGTAGCCCGGGGAGGTCACCTAAGAATAACGTAACGTATCACGTGAGTTCAACAAAAGGGTATTTGAAGTTCTTGAAACGTACAGAAATATATATACATTTTTTTTCAAATTTGAAAAAACTTATAGATTTAAAAAAAAGGGTACATTATATTCCTAACAAAATTTACAGATAAGGGGTTTTACAAACATGTCTTGAACGCACGTGATATGGTAGTTTTACACATAGTGAACCCCCCGAGATATGTAGGCGTAATCTCAATTTGCCCAATCCTAGACCTCCACGACTTTGAAACAAAGGGGAAGAAATATGAGGAACTCATGAGAGGGCACATGATGACCATAGGGCTCATGGGAAAAAATAGGAGAGACTACAAAAGCCAATGTGGCCATGGAACCAAGCAAAAACCCAAGGCTAAACACAACATGATATGAGACCTCATAGTGGCTGGGCACAACCACATTACAACCCTCTATCTGTAACACGTGTCCTTGGGAGAAATTGGGACCGACCTGACGAATCCAGAGAGGTGCCTGAACTCTAACACCCCCTCTCAGCTCCTTGAAAGGAACACAGACAAGGAAGCTAGAATGAGAAATATGCAACTTTAAAGGAGAGGGTTTTGTGAACAAGGATATTTGCTATAGAACTTTGAGGTCAACTTGGCCAGTATACCATCCAACCGCTACCCTTGAAAGACGTTCGGGAAGTAACAATGTTGTCTACTGACGAGCTTTGTCAAGAATCCCCTCAACTCAACCGATTCACAAGTCCCACTACCAACATCTGCAAAAGAGAATGCTCTTGGTCCCTCCAAGAGAATGCATTAAAACTAAGGGTAAAGGCATAAACTATCGGTATGTAGATCATTTTCCAACTCTAAAGTGCTCCTTGAGGAAACAATCGAAAACCTACACCTCTGGTCATATACCACATGCTAGTTCAATGATGAAGAACTAAAGAACCTACACCAACCACCATATACAATGATGAACTGCAAACTGTATCTGAAGGAACTGAGAGTGAAACTAAAATTGATATTCATTTGTCTGCATTGCAACTTGAGAGAGTATCACCCCACTCTTAGAGAGAATTGGGAACATATATTCAACAAAAAAAGGAACACACATCAATACTGAGACTATAGCTAATACGGCAAGATCAATAGACCTTGCACCCAATCTTTGTAAGATAGGAACAAGGTGCTATAGGAAGCCACCAAATAGACTGCCAATCTTGGCTGATGCACATGGAATCACTACAATTGTAAGGAATTAGTCTTGACACCAGACTCCCAAGATGGATCCACATCTTCCTTTGAAGGGAGAACATATGAACCAAGGATAACTATCATAACTCTCCAACAATATCTACTTGTGTAAGTGGATCACTTGATGTAGGTGAATCCAAAAGAAAAATATCCGTGGAACCTAGAACCAGATTTGGGAGGAAGAGAACAACATTTCCCCACTTTGAAGAATGCCGTGTTAGCAGCGGCTAACACATGCTACACCGATTATGCATCAAGCGAGAGATATGCTATGGATGTGCATAATAATTCCTATCCACATTTGTATAAGGTCTTGGGCTGATTGGGAGTTCTAAAGTTGTATATGCTAGCTAGAGGGCTCAAACTTAAACCCATAGTAGAAGGGATTGTGGTGCAAGCCTTTATAAGGAAGCATTTATGCAAGGAGGCTTCATTCTTGAGTATCCACTCTTGAGGATCCACTTTTGAGAGCTCTCTCTCTTGAGTGTTCACTCTATGGATGGCCTAGCCTTGAGCTTAATGCCCTAGCTTAAAAGGCTAGTGCTAATCCATTGTAATTAGAGAAGCATTCTTAATCTAATCTGTAACATTTAATGGCCTAGTAACTTGTGTGTAGCGGAAAATAACAAGAACATAGTGAGCATTTCATTAGAATAGATTCCTAATGAGAATAACAAGAGTTCTTGGGTGGAGAGAGCAACAAAAAGCATAACACCTAGTTAGATAGCATGAAGAATACTTCAAAAGAGAGAGAAATAATGCTATTGACAATAGTTGAGGACCCGATTTACATGGAGCCGGTCCCCCCTCCAAAAGGTTTTGTATTATGGTTTCTCCCATCAAGAGAGACATTTTAGAATACAATTTTTCGTGTTCCTTCAATACTAGCTAATGCAATGAAGATGGAAACTTGAAGCACTAAGCAAAACACTTATCAAACACAACATTGATTCCCTCACGGTCTCAGACCCAAGACCTCACACGCCTTCAAAGATGGTGAGAGCTAGTGGGGTATGAGAGTAAATTGAGAGGAAGGAGTAGTCTTACGAGAAAGATGTACAACTCCTCACATAATCACTCATATTAGCAGAGCTTAGCTTAGTCATTAGCATGGTAGAGGAGATGAGCATTCACTGAGCTTGGCTCTTGGTTGGATTTGCATCACAAAGCCAAGTGTTGTTGGTGTAGGCCTCCCTTCTCACAAGCTTGGAGTAGGTGATAAGCTTTCCATTAAAGCTTGAGAAGGAGAGAGAGAGTCTTCTTACTCCATACATGGACTAGTGTGAGTGTGTATGCAAAAATGCTATTGGACCTCTCCAGGCTTAGCCAATGGAATTTCAAGAGCATAAGTGATAGCCTTCTGACATGTGTCCCCCTTTCCCCTTTTGTGAGAGCTTTAGGGAATTAATTAATGCAACTAAACTCTCATTGCACCCCTTTGTCTCCTGGTCAATAGGAATCAGGCAAGCCATTGGGCTGCTGAATGCTCATTGGACCCCTTGGGAGACTGTCCAATAGTCCAATGCACTTTTCTTCCAATAGTGAACTAGATTTACTCTAGCCTAATACTCATTGGTCCACCTCCATGGCCATCCGATAGGATTTGAGCAGACCTTCTGGGGATCTGGGCTAGTGAGTTGACATGTGTCCCTCTTTTCCCTTGTGTAAAGGAAGCTTGTGAGTGTGTGTGTATGTTTCTCTCTCATCCCCTACTTCCAGGGCTCTCCCCCTCCTGAGTAGGACTCTTTGAAAACTTTTTGGCACACACACTAAGCATCCAATTTTCCTAGTGATTGACCTTTGGACACAACCTTTGAATTTTGGAACCTTAGCATTTTGGAAGTCTTAATGGGATGAACCTTAAGGTCTTTTAAGCCCATTGTTGCACATTTGTCTTTTACAGATGACCCCCCCTTTGGATCCCTATTTTGCCTACTTTGGATCCCTATTGTGGCCGGTCTGCCAGCTTAACCAATATTCTAGCTTTTTCTCCCTTGGCACTTCCCCATATCAAATGATCAGTTTAACATGAGAAAATCATTTAGGAGAATTAGATATTAGTTATTATGACATTACCTCTCTCTTGAAATCATAGTCATCCTCGACTATGGGGTAGAGAGGATAAAGCATATTCATTAGTCCTTTTTCTAGCGGGTAGAGGATCCCTATGTTACCCTACGACATCGTTCCAGAATGGATGACTAGTCCATTTGGCGCTTGAGAGCCTAAGCTGATGCAAGCATGTCTGCACATTAGTCCTATCAATCTTCCATAGTAGAGTGACAAGCTCTACTTGGTGTTTGGGAGACGTCGTCTCCGCAACTTGATCTAAGCATGCATACTACTTCACATTTGTGCATAGTAAACAAAACGAGTCTTATAAGACAAAAATTTTGTTCATTTAAACAGTTGTACATTTGCTTGCTCTAGGGAAGCATTGTAAGCATTGACAAGGTTTGGGTTATCCTTTAGCTATATGCCTTACATCCATCTAGTATCTTCAAAAGGATAATTATTAAACTTAATAAGGTATCGTCGGATAGTCTTATTGCCTCTTAGTACCTTCTCTTCATGTCAGAGAATGGACTCAGGCTGCAACACCTCTTCTTGGTCCTTGATCTCCGGTGGGTCTTCAATAGTTGGTTCTTGATGCGGCTCTCCTTTGTAAAGCTTTAGTAGGCTCACATAGAAAGCATTGTGTATGAGCCAATGGTTGGGCAACTTGAGTTGATAGGTCATCTCATTGATTGGCCTAATCTGGAAGGAACCATAGTACCTTTTTGCTAACTTAGCATAGTACTTTTGGTGTCCCATAGGATTCTTTCCCATCGTGTGCCTTAATCAAGCCTTGGGCAATTAAGTAAAACCCAATCATTTTCTTTAAAGGCTTGGGCTCGTCTGTGCTTATCAGCAGCAGCCTTTTGCCTTTGCTGTGATATAGAGATAGCATTCTTTATCTTTTGGAAATATTCTTGTAGGTCTCTGCTATACTCATCTGCAGCAAAGATCTTCCTATATACTTTAAGTAGCAGGGGAATTTTTGATCTTCCCTCGATTACCTCAAAAGGTGCTTTTCCCATGGAAGTATGTACGGTGTTATTGTAGGCATGCTCCACTAAGGGTAAGTACTTATTCCATTTAGATCTTTGATCTACTTCCGTTACATAGGCTTTTAGTAGATCAAGAATTGTTAGGTTAGCTATTTCACTTTGGCCATCCGTTTGCGGGTGATAGGCCGAAAAGATCTGTAGCCTTGTCCCTAAATTCTCAAAGAGACCCTTCCAGAAATTATTGGTCATTCTAGGATCTCTATCCGACACTATAGACATTGGCAAGCCATGGTACTTGAAGATTTGTGAAATGAAGAGGGTTGCCATTTGATGGGCTGTAATAATCTTTTTGACAGGTATAAAATGAGCTTGTTTACTGAACATGTCTACTATCGTCCATATTCCGGTATTCCCATGGATAGACTTAGGAAATTCAAAGATAAAATCCATGGATATGCTCTCCCATGGTGAATTAGGGATGGGCAAAGGTTGAAGAAATCCAAGTTGCTTCGCTCTATCAAACTTCGACTTTTGGCATACCATACATTTAGAAACATACTCTTGTATGTTTGCTTGCATGGTAGGCCAATAGAAATATGTTTCAATCCCTTTTAGGGAATATTGAATCCCTCTATGCCCCGCATAAGGAGGAGCATGACATTCATACATTACTTTCTCACGTAATGAGTTAGTAACGCATAGTCTATTGCCACAGAGAAGATAACCATATTTTAAAGTAAAGGGTTCCTCTTTCTTTCCTAATGCAAGGGCTGAAATCACATCTCTAAAATTGGATCAATAGCATACTCATCTATCATAGAAGATAGATCATTGTGAGTTGGTATGGAAACCGCTTTCACTCTCGGCCGTCTTGAGAGTGCATCGGCTACATGATTATGCTTCCCAACAATGTGAGCAATATAAAATGGAAATTGCGAAAGGAAATTCACCCACCTCATTTTTTTGTTGGAGAGCTTGGTCTGCGTCATGAAGTACTTAAAACTTTGGTGATTCGTTCGCAGAATGAAAGGAGTCCCCAATAAATAGTGCTTCCATGAGTCTAAGGCATGTAGAACTGCGAGGAGTTCCTTTTCATATATGCCTAGAGCTTGCTTAACAGGGTCGAGCCTTCGACTTTCATAGGCTATGGTGTGCCCTTCTTGGAGCAAAACAGCTCCAAGGCAATCAGCACAAGCGTCACACTGGACCTCATTAGGCTTTGAGAGATCCGGAAGTGTAAGCTCAAATTGAGAGATAAGCTTTTCTTTAAGCTTTTTGAAAGCATTGTTCTCCTTGGTAGACCATGTATACCTAAATTTTTTCTTTGTTAGGTCATGTAATGGTCCTGCGATTTGTGAGAACTTTTCTATGAAACGTCTATAGTATGCACACATACCTATACAGCTTCTTAGTTCATGAAGATTCCTTGGTTTAAGCCATCCTTTTATTACCTCTAACTTTGATGGATCCATTTGGATGCCATCTTGAGAGATAATGTGACCTGAATACTAAATCTCTTGCAATAAAAATTCAATTTCTTTTTATTAACATACAATTTATTCTCTCTTAAGACTTGAAATATTACCTGGAGGTGTTGCTTGTGTTCGTCTAATGAATAAGAGTAGATGATGATGATATCATCAAAGAACACTCCAGTAAATGTTCGGTGAGGCCTAAATAGCTTCTCCATCAAGCGGTTGAATGTGGCTGGTGCATTGGTCAAGCCAAAAGGCATGACACTATATTTGTAAAGACCAAACATAGTGCGAAATGCAGTCTTTACAATGTCTTGATCAACTATCCTTATTTGATGATAGCCACTTTTAAGGTCAATCCTACTGAAGTAGGTGGACCCTTGTAGCTTATCAAATAGGTCTTCTACCCGTGGAACGGGAAACCTATTCTTGATAATGATCCTATTTAGTGCTCTATAGTCGACACACATACGATATGTGTTGTCTTTCTTTTGCACTAATAGCACATGAGAACAAAATGGAGATGAGCTAGGCCTAACCATACCCTTCTCAACTAACTCATGCACTTGCCGCATAATCTCCTCTTATTGAGCTTGAGAAACTCTATAAGGAGATTTATTAGACGGTGAAGTTCCTTGAAGAAGTTCAATTGCATGGTCATCATTGCCTCGTTTAGGAGGTAGCTCACAAGGGATGTCGTCAATAAAGAAATCTTGAAACCCCTTGAGAGAATTGGATAACTATAATTCCTTGTGATTGTGTATATTTTCTTTTGCTAAAACATTAGGTTCATTTTGAGAATATTTACCCAAAATCATGTACACGGAAATAGAGCTCTTTATTGACTTATTGAAAGCTTGCGTATGTACAATGGGTATGGTGTTACCCATTTTCTTAGCATCTATTGAAATCTTGCGTATGTACAATGGGTATGGTGTTACCCATTTTCTTAGCATCTATGTACATTTCTTTTTCCCTGAACCTAAAGTAGATTTTCCTTTTAGGGAATTTAACATTGGCAGCCAGGCGATCAAACCATGGTGCCCCTAGGATTACATCCTCATGCTTGAGAGGAGAGATAAAGAAGTCCTCTTTGTCCACATAGCTTTGGACATGGAGCCTCAATTTCCCGATTAAGGGAGTGAGTGAAGCTTCTTGCCCCTTGAAAGCACCACTGCGGGTAGGACATCTCCCATCTCGTAAGCTTGTATGCCTAGCTTGGTGGCCAACTCTGTGGATATGAAATTGTGAGTAGAACCAGGGTGAAAGAGAATAAAATCATTATGTTCTCTTACCTTTCCCCAAGCATGGCATAGAGGAGATCCTTTGTGGTGAGTTTCCTCCTCTTGGATTTCAACCAAGGTAGCTCTAGGAGGCTCGTGGAGGGTGTTCTTTTGGGGACAAGCGCGGTACACATGCCCTTGCTCGCTGCACTTGAAACAACGGTTATCATTGTGACAACACTCAAGCTCTTCAGGAGAGAGTTTGTTTTTGCCTTTGTAAACTCCCTTCTCCTTAGCTTTGTTGGAATTGCCCTTAGGAGACTTTTGGACATTGTCCTTCCCCTTAGGCTCATTGGAACCCTTCTTTTCAGTGGGCTTAGAATTTCTTTTAGCCCCTGTAAGGAAATTGATTCGAGAAGCCACCACAGTATGGTGTATAACCATCGATATGGTGTGTGGCCTTTGGGAGTTGACATACTCCGCCATTTCTTCAGTTAAGCCCGCACAGAATTTTTGCTTTTGCTCTCCAAAATCCAAATTTTTGAAGACAGTGGCTTTGAGTTGTAGGTCCCAAAAAACTTGTCTACATATTTGTGAATGGATTCGTAGGGAGAGAGCTTCAGGCTTCACCATTTGATGACTACTTTGTCTTTGGCATCGGTGGCGGCCAAACATTGCTTCATAATGGAAGCTCTTAAAGCATTCCATGTTCGTGGAGCTTCACCGTTGGTCCGTAGGCTAGACCACCATTGCCTGGAGGACTTTTGAAAGTGCATAGCTACATGGCGTAGCTTAGAGGACACCGTGAAGCCCTCATCTCCAAACGCCACAACAAATTGTTGGATAAAGGCCAAGACTTTGTGCGTAGCACCAAAGGTGCCATCGTAGGTAAGAAAAGAGATGCTCTTTCTTCCCTCTTTGAACTTCTTGAGCTTGGACGATATCTTCCATGCGGCATAGGATTTCCTATGGCCTCTTCTTTTTGATGGTTCAAACAGTGCACCATCGCTTTCTTTAGAGGATGAAGAATTTGAGGAAGATGGAGAAGAGGGTGACCTCTTTCTCGCCTTTTTCTTTCCTTGATCTTCTTTGTCTGCACCATCACTTTCATAAGAGGATGAGGATGAAGAAGATGGAGAAGAGGGTGTCCTCTTTCTCGCCCTTTTCTGCTCTTGCTTTTTGTCATCCCTCTTTGAATTATGGTGTGGAGAAGTGTGCAATCTTCTTCTCCGTTTTCGTGGTGATGGAGAGCGTTTAGCCCACCATCTTTGCGGAGCCATCTCTGTCGAGGTGGCAGGAGACTCACTTCTTTCTCGTTCCTTCGGTGGAGGCTCTTGAGTTCTCCTTTGAGAAGGACATGCGTCATCAAGAAGCAAATTTCTTAGCCCTTCGTACGGATCCTCTTCTTCTTCCCGAATCGGAGAGAGGCCTCTTTTGGAAGTCTCATAAGGAGGCTTCCTAGGTACTTTCTTGTCATGGTGGGGAGTTTGGAGAATCCCATGAGCACGAAGCTGCCGTTGCACTTCACTTTGGAGGGTTGGATTGCCCATGGCTTGTTGAAGCCTAGAAACAAGGGGCATCATTAGTAGCCTGCTCATTAGCAAAATCAAAGTTATCAACATTCATTTCACTCTCTTTACTATTGTCAGCCATTATAACAAATTTTAGGTGTAAATTGTTTAGGTATACTTTGACACTTCAAGCCCTAGTTGCTACTCCTCTTTACCCCTTTAGAGAAAGCACTCAAGCTACTATACCTGTGGCTCGAATACCATTAATTGCAAGGAATAGAAGAGAGGGTCGTTCATTACCAAAACAACACCGGCTCCTGTCAAGCTTCTAATAGGTCAATAGTGGTTAAGCCGTAGGCAAAATCCCCGTAGGACTCCACTATTAAGACCATATCTCTCAATGGTGATGCCCCGTTATCTGCACGAAGGCAGGCGCACTACAAGGCTGAAAAATCCCTTTTCTACTTAATCATTTGCAATTAATAATAACAACCATTTATAGCTAGCTTGAGGACCTCCCTTCTTGAGCAAGAAAAGAGAAACCTTGTGCTCTGATACCAATGTAACATTTAATGGCCTAGTAACCTGTGTGTAGCGTAAATATCAACATAAACATAGTGAGCATTTCATTAGAATAGATTCCTAATGAGAATAACAAGAGTGCTTGGGCGGAGAGAGCAACAAAAAGCATAACACCTAGTTAGATAGCATGAACAATACTTCAAAAGAGAGACAAATTAAGCTATTGAAAACAGTTGAGGACCAGATTTACATGGATCCGGTCCCCCCTCCAAAAGGCTTTGTATTATGGTTTCTCCCATCAAGAGAGACGTTTTACAATACAATTGTTTGTGTTCCTTCAATACTAGCTAGTGCAATGAAGATGGAAACTTGAAGCACTAAGAAAAAATTTTATTAAATACAACATCAATTCCCTCACGGTCTCAGACCCAAGACCTCACACATATTCGAAGATGGTGAGAGCTAGCGGGGTATGAGAGTAGATTGAGAGGAAGGAGTAGTCTTACAAGAAAGATGTACATATCCTCACATAATCACTCATATTAGCATAGATCAGCTTAGTAATTATCATGGTAGAGGAAATGAGCATGCACTGAGCTTGGCTCTTGGTTGGATTTGCATCACAAAGCCAAGAGTTGTTGGTGTAGGCCTCCCTTCTCACAAGCTTGGAGTAGGTGATAAGCTTTCTATTAAAGCTTGAGAAGGAGAGAGAGAGTATTCTTACTCTACACATGGACTAGTGTGAGTGTGTATGCAATAATTCCTTGATAAAATCAGTCCCCTCTCTCTCTCTCTTGGTCGATCCCTCTTGCTATTTGCTCATGCTCACACCCTATTGGACCTCTTCAGGCTTAGCCAATGGAATTTCAAGAGCATAAGTGATAGCCTTCTGACATGTGTCCCCCTTTCCCCTTTTGTGAGAGCTTTAAGTAATTAATTGATGCAACTAAACTCTCATTGGATCCCTTTGTCTCCTGGCCAATAGGAATCAGACAAGCCATTGGGCTGTTGAATGCTCATTGGACCCCTTGGGAGACTGTCAAATAGGCTTCTAGAGAGCTTAAGTCCTATTGGTTCTTTTATTAAGTGTTTTTAAATTAATTAATATAGATTTACTCTAGTCTAATTCTCATTGGTCCACCTCCATGGCCATCCAATAGGATTTGAGTACACCTTGTGGGCATCTGGGTTAGGAAATTGACATGTGTTTCTCTTTTCCCTTGTGTAAAGGAAGCTTGTGAGTGTGTGTGTGTGTGTGTGTGTGTGTTTCTCCCTCATCCCGTACTTCTAGGACTCGCCCCCTCCTAAGTAGGACTCTTTGAAGATTTTTGGCACACACACTAAGCATCCAATTTTCCTAGTGATTGACCTTTGGACAAAACCTTTGAATTTTGGAACCTTAGCATTTTGGAAGTCTTAATGGGCTGAAAATCCCATTGTTGCACATTGCTCTTTTGCAGATGGCCCCCCCTTTGGATCCCTATTTTCCCTCCTTAGGATCCCTACTGTGGCCGGTCTGCCAGCTTGATCGATATTCTAGCTTTTTCTCCCTTGGCACTTCCCCATATTAAATGATCAATTTAACATGAGAAAATCACTTAGGAGAATTAGATATTAGTTATTATGATATAATCTCTACTTTCTTCATTAGTCTACTTCTTCTCTATTCCATTATGTCATGAAGTAGTTTCACCTTTCTCATTATTCTAGATTTGAGTATGTGTGATGACTTCTTACTTATTAACCACTCCTATCCTTCTACGAGCATTCAATTTGCTCCACACCCTTGCTTGTCTTGTTGCCTTATTGAGCCAACACCTTCATACACACCCACACACACACCCTTTCTTGTCTTGTTGCCTTATTGAGCCCACACCTTCATACACACCCCCACACACACTTGCTCAGGGCCCCCACACACGCTATCCCTCCTCCTCTCTCTCCCGTATCCCCGCAGGCTGCAGCGCGTGACCGTCTAAAAATAAAAAAATGAATTTTGCCTTTTTTTAAAGAAAAAGAAAAATTTAAACTAAACGATATTTACACCCTCCTTACCTTCAAGCTCAATGAGATTCTACTTGAGCCAGTTTGAATTCGGTGAGAAAGAAGAAATCAAAGGTATAAGACAATGAGTTTTGCAAAAAGATAGGGGTTGAGGGCTAATTGCTTACACGATTCCCTTTTAGTGCCAGACAAAATTGATTTGTATTATGCGTGAATTGATCGACGACACTTTCTCTTAACTTGTACGTTCCTACATGAGACTAGTCCGAAGAATCAATTTTATGCATATCCGTTGTGATGACTCTAGCATGGATTACATCAAACTTGCGATGCTTGTGATTAATCATGACTTTTTTTAGCACATATTTTGAACGCCATATGCTTTTATGTACTAATTATGGAGCTCTTGTGCAACAATTTACTCGATGATACAAAATTTGGGCAGATTGCCTTTGCAGAGATAAAATTTATGTCATTATATGCTTTTTGTCTCTCTTTCCTATGTATGCCATGTATGATATGTACGAAAAATCATATAACCATCAATTGTATGCCATTCATTATGATGATTCATGGATATTTTGTGCATGGAAGGCATTGAAAATGTTGAGTTTGTGATTGAGAATGAACTTTTAGTGCTTATGTTGATTGAATTTTTTGCACTAAAAGGAAAAATTCTTCTTTTTTGGCATGCACGTGGGATTCATCCTAAGCTACATTGACACTAAATCGATGCTTGTTCGAGAATGTGCATTAAAATTTGGACTTAGCATTGAGTGTACATTTTTAGTGCTTGGTTTAAATGGAAAACGGTACCCCTACATAGCACTAAAATTGAGATTCTTTGAATGACCATGAGAGGGCAGTAAAATTTCGGGCTTGTGATTGAGCATGCTTTTAGTGCTTGTATTGGATGTTCAAATGCTTAAGATCACTAATGGTTTAAATTGTTTTGAAGGGTTGTGGACAACAAAAACTTTCATTGATCCAAGAAGGGGTCATCATTGCAATATATTGCAAAAACTTGTCTATCTAGAGCCATTCCAATTCTTTGGATTAAAAGTTGTATACATGCTAGCTCATAGCTTGGTCAAAAGTTAACTTTTTTCATTTGGAGCTAGTATTTACTCAACTTTTTTGAGAGCTTTCAAGTACAAAGTTTGGCTATTAAGAGCCGTTTACTTTCATTCCATTAAAAGTTGAAGTTATCTTTAGCTCATAGCTTGCTCTTGAATTGTAAAATTTCATGTGAGCTAGTTGTTAGCCAACCTTTTTGGCGGGCTTTAAAAATGTAAATTTTGGCTTTCAAGAGTCACTTTATTTCATCAAGTTGTATTGTTTCTAGCTCTTTGCTTGTTTTAAATTCCATATTTCAATTGAGCTAGTATCTAATCAACTTTTGAATCATGCATGAGAGGTTTTAACATTGCAATATGTGCTTATTTACAAGAAATTTTTTCTCTCATTTTTGACATGTATGCATAGACTTGCTACTAAAGAGCATCATTTGTATAACCAAAGGCATTTTTTTCCTTGGGTTTTTTTCCTTTGGCAAATTCAAGTATGTAAGACCATAGCTTTAGGTTTGCTTTCAATAAATGGCTTTTGTAGCTTGTGTTTACACTTAGCTTCAAAATGCTTGGATTGTAATGAATAGATCAAGAGACTTCTCTACACAAAGTGGATGATTGCTCAAGGATGCTCAAAAGAGCATGAATATGTGAAATTCTTCCATGATTTTTCTCTTTTGTTCATCTCTCCATACTCTATGCTTGGCTTAAGTAATTTTTGCTTTTTAGCTATGGTTATTTCATGTTCAAATGGTAGGCATACTAAAGTTTCAACACTTTGCTTTGTGAATATTAACTCATCAAAAAATTAGGTTTTATGTGTTCTAATCATATGTAATTGGCCTTGACCTTAGGTTAATGTAGATTCATTTCTTGCTAGTCTTATACTCTTAGTGATAGTATTAATGCTCTATTAATTTTTAACATGACCTAGGGCTATGATTAGGCTTTAGTCCTTTAGTCCATCTGCCATCAAAACTCTCATGTTGGAAGCAATAAAAAAGTGCTAAAAACTGAAACAATGAAGCAAAAAAGTGTCAAGAAAAAGTAGCAAAAATGCTACTAGACACATGAAAAGAAAATTTCTATCTTATGTTGTGTCTTGTGAGGCCTAGCGCATTATTGGCAATTGGCAGGCGAGGGGAATTACCTTGGCTCGCTTGGTCAAGGCCCTAAACCGATGCCCTGGGCTGATAGGGGTTAGCCGTCGCCTTGGTAGGCTAGTAGGCTTTTGAAACACCTTTTTGAGGGTTCAAGGAGCCGAGAGTTGCACCTAGACTTGCCTTGGGTGGTAGCATTGTGACGTGTTTTACTTTTGCCAATGAATGAAAAAAACAAAACTTCCATGAGCTTCAAAAATCTATGACAATGTACTAATAGATTATGAGCTTTTTTTATAGCCCGTAGACATGATAGACTTAAATGATTTATTAATATTGGTCACATAGTTTTTAGGCTAGTAGGTTTATGAACTTGCATTAGCCTAGGATCATAATTGATTGCTTGTGTTTCATGCATAAAACTGAAAATTTCAAGTGGTTTAATCTTCACAATAGTGTAGGTGTTTTTTTGCTTTGTGTTGTTTAGTTTTTGACTATGATTCACTCATCTTTTAGAAGCAAAAATTCACTTGCATGATTGTTCATTGTACTTCATGTTTTTAACCTTGTTGGCCTTTGATGATCACTTCTTGTTCTTATGATTTGCAGCTCAACATTCTTCCATGGACTTGCTTTCTACCATGTCACCGTGTTTTGCTTCACCGGCACACGAGGACGTGCGCCAAATTAGGAAGGGGAGAATGTTAGCAGCGGATAACATAGGCTGCACCGAATGATGCATCAAGCAGGAGATATGCTATGGATGTGCCTAATAATTCCTATCCACATTTGTATAAGGTCTTGGGCTCATTGGGAGTTCCAAAGTTGTATATGCTAGCTAGAGGGATTGTGGTGCAAGCCTTTATAAGGAAGCCTTTATGCAAGGAGGCTTCATTCTTGAGTGTCCACTCTTGAGGATCCACTTTTGAGAGCTCTCTCTCTCTCTCTTGAGTGTTCACTCTATGGATGGCTTAGCCTTGAGCTTAATACCCATGCTTAAGAAGCTAGTGCTAATCCATTGTAATTAGAGAAGCATTCTTGATCTAATCTCTACTTTCTTCATTAATCTACTTCTTCTTTATTCCATTATGTCATGAAGTAGTTTCACCTTTCTCATTATTCTAGATTTGAGTATGTGTGATGACTTCTTTTACTTATTAACCACTCCTATACTTCTACGAGCATTCGATTTGCAATATTTAACATCTAGCACGATTCACCTTGTGTGTGGATGAGTTTTATGAAACTCTAGCACCATTCACCTTGTGTGAAGTGCCTTGATTGGCATGTGGTGATTGGAGAGGCCAACACCAATGTAATTAATGTGTGCTTATCATTTTCTTTGTTGTTTGAGTGAGCAAGATTTTCTATGCTTAAAACACTCCTAAGGTCTCAAACATTCAAATAATTTTACCAACTATGATTAGAAGTCAAGTGAATGTGTTAACCTAAAATCACGGACTACTAACTTCAAGGCTCAATGATAAGACTAAACTCTAGGTCGATTAACTAAAGCAAAGACAATTTATACATTAACAAAACATAGTTAAGTTAAATCAATCAAATGATAAAAAACCACAATCAACAAATATAAATGTCCACAAACATGAAGCATATAAAATAGTACACTTGGAGGTACATGATGTATCTCCTCAATAGATGTGGAAATAAACCTGCTCTATTGAAGCTTAATATATCCATGCTGCACGATGAAAATTGAAGTCCATCTATGCTACAAAATCATAAGACCAAACACTACCACCTAGAAATATGTGCCAGCATAGAAGTGAATACCTAAATAAAAATAAAAATAAATGCTATACTAAGGTCTCAAACCTGGATGTTTAGAGGGAAAAACCGAAAGGGAAAAAAGTGCCTCTAGTATATGCGCATAGTTCTAGTGCACCATAGTCAATATGTACAAGTTAAGGGTCTAGTGCAACTAGGAGGGATAAGAGAACTCTCTCCAAACAAAATAATTTGCAATCTCCTAGCTCCCTATCTAATAGTCATTGGCTCACTACCACCTGGCTCCATATGGATGGTAAAATTTATAGCATAACTAATGGGCCTAGGGATGACATCATCCTGTGATTGTGTGGTCAATGAACTAAGTGTCTTGGGATCCCTTAATGGTTGAATCTTGCCTAAATCTATCTAGTCATTGATACCCATGAGCATGTGTCTCAATGGAAGTTTCTATTTGTATCATATCTATAGGTATCTTAGTCTTTGATGACTCACTTATAAGGTCATCACTCTTAATGTGGTAGTATGCATATGCAATCTACTCAAGTATAGGCTCTAGTGGGACATCTACCTCTATGATAGGTGCACTAGAATCATTAATTAGTGTAGAATCCAACACTCTGTCTTTCTCTAATGGCTCAATACTCATCTTTAGCATAGGAGTAATCTCACTAGGATGTGTGTCCTCTAGAGAACAAGTAACAACCTCTAGAATATTCACCCTAGTGCTCTCTGGTGTACTCATACTAATGTCAATTTGGGCATTCGTCTCCTTCATCTCAATCACTCTAGATCTCAACTGATCAAGTGTGCTCCGAGGCAAGATTTATCCATGTGATAAAGTTTTGTGAGGTGACCTAGTAGGGGAAGTCTGTCTAGAAGGTGTCTGTGGACTCTGTGTGGTCGTTAACTATGGTATCTTGGCCATGCCCTAGAGAATAGGGAAATCTAATCATCATGGAATAAATAGTACCATCTATGTTATTATAAATCCTATCACGAGGATCTCCAACAAGATATACGATAAGGCTCATCATTGGCTCAAAATTTCTTGTGGTATGTTGTTGTTGATATCTACATCCACAATCATCAACATAAGTCAATGTGTGCTCCAATCTACATAGTGTCACTATCCTTGGGTGTCCAAAAAATCATTTGGATTGCACTATCTACAACATCATATGGGCTTAATCGAATGTGAAATATATGTGCCCTTGAGCTCATCAGTAAAGAACTTGGTTGAGCAAATGTGACATCTATGAACTTTGACTCCTTACTATATTGAAGGGTCAATGTTATTTGAGAAGGTTCCTATGTCCATCAAGGTCAACAAACCAAGGTATGACTACTCTATAGCCTAAGAAGAATAACATAATCTCTGTATGGTGCTCTCTACTCATCGTGGAAACTCTATCCTCAAGAGGTACCTGCATTGTGTCTCTAGGTGGTGATTTATGACTCATCAACATATCTGATGCATGTGATCTAGAAAGCTCTGTGTCTAGTGTGTGGTGTGGTCTCTATAGCCTCTCTAGGCATGGTAACTCTGGCGGTTTAGTGGTAAGGCTCTGGCTCATGTGCTCCATATCAATCGTTTCCTCTACCATGATCTCAACAAAGGTTTGTCTCCTAGGTGGTGGCATGGATGATGTGAATCCTGGAGGTGATCTAAGTCATGCCGGCTCTGTTGGCGGTCCTTTCATCGGTCTACCATAGGCTCAACAATACTAATCCAGAAGAAAAATAGTGTAGTCCAAACAACAACATATAGGTAGCCTTATCATAAATGCTCCTATAGGCATCTCGTAAGGAGCCTAGTGGGATAGCCCTAGCTGTGCCGTAGGGAGGATACTCTCCAGGTTTGGCTATCTCTCTCATGTACATCCTCTAATCCTCATTAGAGTACAAGTGTCCAATGTCAAACAAGTGCAAAGATCTAGTATGTAGAAGCTCAAGGGTGTCTAGGCGATCCTCATGAAGAGCTAACGTAATATGCTATGGACTATCCCCCGTCATGTGTCTATATGATGTAGTAAAACCATTAAAAGGTGCTCTAGTAATGTCGGATGTGCTCGGGACCTAAGTATCTGGAAACTAGGTGTTTGACGATTTGTGGCCTAAAGTTGGATACATCCATGTTCGATGTCTACATGTGTGTAGATATGCAATCCATCTAGCTCACCATGAACCCACAATAGCGTGTCAAATAGGGCCTCAAGATCTTGATCACCAAACTCTGTCAATCTAGGTCAAATCTAGCGTCAAGGAATTCTATAA
Source organism: Adiantum capillus-veneris (assembly GCF_014529385.1). Taxonomy (NCBI): domain Eukaryota; kingdom Viridiplantae; phylum Streptophyta; class Polypodiopsida; order Polypodiales; family Pteridaceae; genus Adiantum; species Adiantum capillus-veneris. Next base: position 15,774,538 of record NC_140932.1, on the reverse strand, counting down.
GCAAATGCACTAGCTAGCGTGCGTAATCTAGCAATCAAAGGCTAGCCAAGGGCTAACGTGGAGTTACTACATGTGAACTGGCTCTAAAAATCATATCTAGGCCCAAGTCATGGTAAGAAATAAATTAATGTACCAAATCAAGCTCTGACTATACACAAGTATGTGATCAACACTTAGAATCAAACCAAGTCAAAATCTTGCACGTGAATGGGCTTTAAAGCTCATCAACATGCAAAATGTAGGCAAAAATTAAAATCCGTGTAATAATAGGATCTATGCGTGCAATTTGTCTCATTAAATCTAATCAAATCGGACCTAATATGGCAAATTTAAACTCTTCGGACATGTCTATTATAAATGTGCATAATCAAGTGTAAATGATCGTGAATGGTGCGTGTACGGGGTGTCTGATACATGTGGGAAGCAAGAGAAGGAACAAGAAATATTAAAAAATTAATTAAATAAAATTAAATAAGAATAAACTTTATGAAAAAGGAAACACAAAAAATAGAGGTGGCAGGATGTCAAGCATGCATGGACAAAGGTAGGGACTGCACAACAAACAGAGAGAAGGGAGGTGGGCGGGTTGCTTATCATTGATAGATGCAAAAAAGAGGAGGGACCCAAAGTCAGCATGCACACTAAGAAAGAAGGAGAGAGAGAGAGAGAGAGAGAGAGAGAGAGAGAGAGAGAGAGAGAGAGAGGAGATAGAGATGGAGTTCTTGCCCTTCACCAAGTGAAGAATGAGAGAAAATGAGAGAGATTATGAGGGAGTATACCCCCCAAGCACACCCCTTGCTTCTCTTTGGTCGACCCCCCCCCCCTTGTAGCTCATGCTTGAAGCTCATTGGACCCCTCCAGGCCTAGCCAATCACATGAAAGAGGCATATCAAGCAACAAGGGTAGGTTTTGGACAAGTGTCCTTCTTTCCCCTTTGAGGGAGAGAGGCTTGATAATTGCTTAGATAATTATTTAATTAATCTAAATGCTAATTGGACCCCTTTTAAGCCTATCCAATAGGATCCAGGCACACCTTGAGGGCATCATGGGTAGGGGCATGACATGTGTCCTTGTTGCCTCTTGAGTCTTGGTCTTACCTTGTGTGTGTGTGTGTGTGTGTGTGTGTGTGTTCTCTCTCATCCCCCTAGCTTTAGGGCTCGCCCCCTCCTTTGTAGGGATTTTGTTGTCTTTTGGAACACAAGCACCTTAGTCAGCAAGCACGACAAAGCACCTCAAGCTTGGGTAGTATTCCCACAAGATCCCTAGTCGGCAAGCACGAAAATCACCTCAAGAATCTTAGTCATCAAGCACAACAAGTACCTCAAGCATCTTAGTCAGCAAGCATGACAAGCACCTCAAGCTTGGACAGGGTTCCCACGTCAAGCTCAGCCCTAGCTTACCTAAGGTCAAAGGACTTTTAACACAATCCATTGGAGGTCTTTAATGAAGCTAACCCTAAGGTATTTAAGCTCCATTGGCTAGCCTTGCTCTTTGACAAATCATCTCTCGTTTGGACCCCTTTACCTTTGGCCCGGTGTTGAGATAGACCCGTAAGCTCTCCCAGTTTAATATGAGAAAATTATTTGGGTTGGTTAGATATTAGATTTTATGACATATGGATTTCACACACTCTTGGTTTAAACTGGATTAATTAATCAGATTAGAGAAGGAGGGTCATGACATTTCCCATTTTTAGTGATCAAGATCCTTTTGAGCTTCCTGATAACTCAATAGAGGTAGAACCTTAGGTACCCCGTAAGGTCCACTATTAAGACTACATATCCCATGGTTTTTAAGCATCTATTATGTACGTTAATAGATCCTTGTCTCCCTTATCCTGGCTATTCATAGGCTCAACCTCTCATGCTAAATGCAAGAACCTTCCTTTCTTTAAAAAGAAAGAATAACCTTGAAAAGATATGTTATTACCAATGTCACAGTATTGACAATATAGAAATGGAAAAATATATTAATTTGTAGATTAATTACTTTGTTTATAACTAAACATGTTGTAACATAATATTTGCAAAGATATGCACAGTTTCATGAATATTCAATCACGCATGCACACATGAACTAACACACACACGCGCGCGCGTGCGTTATCAATGTCACAGTATTGACAATATAGAAATGGAAAAATATATATTAATTTGTAGATTAGTTACTTTGTTTATAACTAAACATGCTGTAACATAACATTTGCAAAGACATGCACAATTTCATCAATATTCAATCACGCGTGCATGCACGCACACACACACACACACACACACACAATTCAACACTAGTTCAAGGTTGAAATTTTTCTAGCTAACCCCCTCTTTGAAAGGACTTTGTATTAACTACTCACTTCAACCAAATAGCATGTGATTACTTACAATGCTAATCACACTTCTTGCTAATCAAATTAGCAAGATGGAGACTCTAGAATTTGACATCATATTGTGAATATACTTTATCAACAATTAACTCATATGACTCAATCTCAAGGCCTTAAACACCTCGCAGGTGATAAGATCTACAAAGATTAAGAAATCAGGTTGGAAAAGAGAAATATATAAGAATTAAGAAAAGTAATAACATGTTTTGTTGTTAATTAGAATAAGCAATATACTTAGTCATGGAGAGAGAGAGAGAGAGAGAGAAGAGCACGAAGACCTTTCTTTGATGATTCCTCTGCCAATCACTCCATGTTGATTGAGATCTCTCAAGGAGCAATTTTTTCAAGATTTTTCTACTATTTCTCGGTACACTATGCACCATGGCTTCACATGACTCAACTCCCCATTTTAACTTAAGCAAGGCTCACCACTTCTTAAGTGGTTTGATCCTCCATTTGATACTTGCATAACTAGAAAAAATAAGGATGCTACATATGACAATGAGTTGATTTGATTAAAATCAAGGATTTTAATGTGCATGACATGAATATAAATGCTTTAAAGGCTTAACTAGCTACACTTAATGATAACATGACTCATCTCATGGATTTGATAGACAATTTTATGCATCAACAAGCCGCAAATAGGGTAGCCAAGGAGTAATGCGCAAGGAGAATCTTCCTCAAAATAATGCACCCATGAGATTGTAATCTCAAAAGAGGTGGCTGAATGACTCACGAGTATGGAGCCTCCTCATTTTTGTGGTGAGGAGAGAGACAATAACAAAGACACAATGAATACATTTCCCAGCAAATGGAGATATATCCATATTTCATACTCTAAATCCCATCATGTGATTGCAAATGAGTCTCTCACTTGAAGGCAAGGCCTACAAGTGGTGGATGACATATAAACCATACACTCATCCCAAGATGCGGGCTGCATTTGAGAGTGCATATTGCTAGAAGTTCCTCCATGCTAATGAGAAGGATAGAAATTGGTCATATTGGGATACATGTTCAATGATACATCATCCATCATTCACCCAATATAAGTCTCATTATCAAGATGTCATTCTAAAATGTGATGGATTAGAGGATTGTGAGTGAGTCTGTGGTTTTTGTAGAGGTCTAGATCCTGAGCTCAAGAAGCAAGTGATATTTCACATGCATCATATCATACTAGCCATGAGAGAAAATATCCTCCTGTAGCTAGTGAGGCGGTCCGGGGCGGGCAACAAGAGAGGCGACCTCTAAACACCCCTCAAGGCTCCCGTGCTGCTCAATTGGGGCTGGGGAAACCACAAGCACAACACAACAACAAACCCACAGCCAAACCCAAACAAGATAGGGGCACCACCTAGTTATGGTATGCGAACTAGGACGCAAGAGAGATTTTGGCACAACCAAGAAGATGCACCACCCAACGCACACAAACAACCTCGCACCAAGACACACACAAACTGGACCAGAGAGAGCTAGAGCAAAGGGAAGAGAGAGAGAAAAGGATCTTGTGTAATACCGTATTTGTGACTTGCAGATGGAGATGGTTCGTTATGATGCTATCGTAGAACTTGTATAAACTCACTCAATGCTTAGTGATTGCTAAACATTGCCAAAACACACACACACTGTCTTAGGGTGTGGGAGACCTCTCACCACAATACCCTCTTACAATGGACACAAAACTGGCAATGAAAAACACACTAAAACACTTTCTAAAATCAAGATCAACCGATAAAAACTCAAATACACAAGTCACCTTGAATTCTCCAAACCGTATTGCACAAATGGAAGGACGAAGGTTTGAACGTCGAATCACGCCTTTGATGCACCAAACGTCAATTTATTGATGATGAAGGAGCATATACAATAGTGGTTTTGAGATTTGTAGAACTCACGCTCTCTCACTTGCAATGTGTAGCTTGAAGGCTTCTCTCACACCAAGAGTGAAGCTCACAAGTGGTTGCTACACCTAAGTCTCTCCTCACGCATAGAGTGTTGGGGTGCTATGTGAGATGTTGGAGGTTGTTTTACAAGAAGGAGAGGGGCCTATTTATAGGTTGGAGACCCCTCATTAGGATTATTGGAAATCCTAATTTACAAGCTAACAAATCAGGATTATGATTTTTTTGAATATCAAAACCTTGTGGGCCTTCTTTGTCTGCTTGAGTCATGGGTGTGGGCTCAAAAGAGAGCATTATTGATGGTAGATAAGGTGAAAGTAAGTAAGGAGAGAGAGAGAGAGAGAGAGAGAGAGAGAGAGTTACTATACACATCTTGAGGTGAGGTGTCTTTTATGATTAGGTCAATGCTATTTTGTGTTAGTATGTTAGTCGTTAGTAATCACTAGAAAGTTAATGTTACATTTACAATGGGTAGAGTGAGTTGATTTGATGAAGGAAGAGGGGTGAATTAAAAGAGAATCATTGAGATAGTGAAGCTTTGAAGAAGCTTGAACTCACTTGTGTAGGTTCTCAAAATGACTATCGATCTTCTTCTTCGTCTTCTCTTCTTTATGCCACCGCCGCCAAGGTTGATCATCGTGATGAAAATGGTAATTCCGTTGATGAGATCTTTTGATTGGCAGAGGTTAAGCATGGTACACATGCTGAATTTATGTATATATATAAGGGGTAAGATGGAATTGTACTTTGGAGATAATAGAGAGAGGCATAGAGATGGTGTATGTACATGGAGAGCTCATATGAGAGCTATGGGAGTAAGTGGGGAGGTTAATGGTGAAGAAGGTGAGAGAAACCATTGAAGGTGCAGGTTTGAGTGAGGGATTGAGAGAAATGTGTGTGTGTGTGTGTGTGTGTGTGTAGAAGTGTGGAAAGAGGTGAGAGAAGACTATGGGCTACTTGTGAAAAAAGTGGGCAGACTGGGGTCCACTCAAAAAATCATAGTTCACCGCTGGTAGCTCCAAAAATCATGAAAAAATTTGAGGTGATTATTCAGAGCGTGGGCTACATTTTCTCTTTTGACCACTGCTCCAAATTCGGAGTGGAGATAGGTGCCAAAATTCTCACCAAAAAGCCTGTTTTTGTGCTTGCAAAAGTCTTTTAGTGGACCCCTCCTTTGTTGAATTTGTACAATGCATCCAAGAGTGAGCCCCTCCTTTGTCATATCATAATACAAAGCATCCAAGTTGCCCTTGACACATGCATGGAGGAGGATTATTGGTGAATAAAGAAATATATACATGGTGGGACTAGTGTATGGACTATTCATGGACTTTAGCTCAATGAGTACATGGTGTTAGAATAATGAGTAAAAATAATAATAAAAATATGGAGGAGTTATGGATATGGAAAGATATTGGAATCATATGATATGGTCCCTATTTGAATTATTTTGGGTGAAAGAGGAAAAGGTATGCAAGTAAATAATATAATAAACTTGACCAATGAGTAGAAATCAATTTTTTGTTTTCACGAGGGTGAGGGTGAAAATGTGGGAGTGATTTGTATAAAGGAAAAATATAAGGTTAAAGTATGTACATATTGGCAAAAAATATAATTATGGTGTAAGAGGATGAAAGAAGGTGTACATAGGTTTAATAAAACACACACCTAAGTAGAAATATTTAAATAAAATACCAAAATAATTATAAAAAATCCCTATATTTAGGCCATATATACAATGAAATATTTACACACAAAGAGGCCATAATATACTTTTATTTTTTTATTTTTTTATTTTTTTTGGCTCACCTAGCCCAGTGACTAGCTAGCTGAGGGTTTTTTAAGAAGATATGGAAAAAGTCCCCTAATTCACACACGCCTATTTACAGTGAAATGGTAGGGATAGCCATAGTGTTTGGGTGATTTTGGTAGGGTGAGGTAGCTTACTATGGCAATTATGGAGAGCCGAAAAACGGCTATCATTAGCCCCCCCTTAGATAATGGTACATTCATGTACCATTTATCTGATCATACAACATGTATATTATGTAACGTCTGTCTTTGTCTGCTCTTATCTTTGAAGAACCTTTGTTGTATGATTAAAAAAACCTTGTGTGATATGGAAGGTTCTCCGAACCAATAGCAAGATGAAATGAAGTGACGGAGTAAACCTCCTCCATTGAGAAAGTTTCCATAAGCACCCCCCAGGATCAAAGATCTTGAAATATCTTTCCCAAAGCGAGATGTATGGTATGGAATCACTTACTGATTTCGGTTGAAGAAACTTGTAGATTTTACTGTTGTCCATCATTGCATCTGTCACTATGAATGTGATATAAAATATTGGTTGCTCTTCCTCCTGTGTAAAGTTGATGTATCTGCTACGATCTTCAAGAGCTTGTATGAGCGAATTCCTGAACTGTAGCTCATAAAATTCATTCAACCTGGGTAGGCTCACCAAGTCAAAAATTATATGGCCTTCATGATTTAGGAAAGCTTGATCCATGCTTCCAGGTGCTATTGGAAGGTATTGCAAATAGTTTACCACATAAGTAGATAATATACGAAGGTTTCTATTGCTTCCAACACATTGGAAGAGAATAGATTTTGGTACTGATTGATGAGATATCCACATGTAGCAATCAACAAGTTTTTCATCTATGATGAAGACCAGAAGCATCACAATGTGCGACCTCCATACACCAAAGAACCAAATGAAGAAGGTTTGGAAACCTCCGTTCATCACCAAGTATTCATGTCCTCCTCCACTTAAGAAGGTATGGTGCCCTCGATGAAAGGTATATGTGAAGAGAGGAGAAGTTGACTTTGAAGAGGTGAAACCCAATGTGAAGATGATTGGGGCTTCAAAAGCTTGGATTTCCTTGATAAGATATTGTCCCATGAATGAAGAGCCACCCACTAAAACACCATTGGAGAGAATGATACCCTTTTGATAGTTTCCTTTTATGATTTTATCTTTTACTACTCTCCCATGTTCTTCATCCCCTTCTAAGCCCCCCCTTTGGCAAGGTTGTAACTCCTCACATCGTACCACCTCAAAGGTTGATGGATTACTGTTTGATTTTGTGAAAACTTTGGCTTCTTGCATGATAGGTTCCTCCATGCTTAACATACATGGGTCATACCAATGCTTTTCAACATCCTCAAACACTTCTTCAAGATTATCCTCACATGGATTCAACTCACACTCTTCTACTTTGTTTTGGAGTTGGCATTCTATGTACACAATCATCTCTTTATGATCAATGTGGTCTATGATCTCTCCGCCTATGATTTCATCTTCTTCTTCACTCTCTTCTTTTAGGCAAGATACACTCTCAGAACATTCCATAAGATCAAGGTTACCTTCAAGGTCTTCATTCTCCATAGAGTCATGTTGCACAAAAGCTTCGTGTGCTCGGACTAGAAATTGATCCTCTGCCAAAAGGTTGGATGTATCCATTATTGAATCATCAATGCCATTTGAGATATCTTGTGTCGATTTTTGCATGCTTGTGATAAAGGTAGAAGAAAGAGATTCCACATTTGAATCTTGGCCACACACTTTAGCACTTGAATAATCAGTTGGCATGTAAGTAACTTCTTCAACATTTGTCGGAGTAGAAGGAGACAAGTATGGCAAAGGAGATGACTCCTTGATAGAAACACTTTCATGATGGTTGGATCTTCCAGCATGATGGAAACCATTTTTGATGTAGAAGCACTTGTGAAACTTCCTTCGGGCAATAGTGACCGCTTCTTCAAAGGTAGAGGGTCCACTACAAGTAACCTTAGTCTTTAGGAAAGGAGACAAACCCGAAATAAATTTCTCCATTTTTACATAATCTAGAAATGTAGAACTAAATCCACATCCTCCCCATTGACGAGAAAAAATTTCCTCATAAGCATAGTAGTCTTCACCGTGTTGTTGAAGTCTCCCTAATGAAGCCCATGATGTCTCTGTTGTTGGAATTTTAGAGAATCTGGTCTTCAAAGCTTTGGAAATTTGGGTATACCCATCTTCAATCTGAGAAGACATACTCCAAAACCATTGCTCAGCGTTGCCTCTAAGGCATAGCAATAGAAAATCCCCTTTTTCAATGTCATCCCTTTTACCAAGGATACGACAAACCATTCTAAAATCAGCAAGAAAATCATCAACATCTTCTTCTAGATTTCCAAAGAAGATTGGGATATCATCAAAGGTATAGCGTGTCATAGTCTCTCAATGCTAGAACCACACAAAGATTAGTTCCAAACAATCATCAACTAACTACACAAAGTTTTGAAAGGTCTTTCAAAATGAATTCTAGATTCTTATGTGAAAATGTTTTTTTCCTTTCTTATGTTATGCATAATCCGAACCATATTCTAGATCAATTTTTGTTTCCTTGAAATTAAACTCGGTCATACATGTTTTCATGATTCCTATAATCTACTTGATTATGCTGAAATTCAAGCATTCATGAAATACAACAACAATAAGCACACAATCGCTCCTCAGTGGGGGCACCAAAATTGAGGCGGTCCGGGGCGGGCAACAAGAGAGGCGACCTCTAAACACCCCTCAAGGCTCCCGTGCTACTCAATTGGGGCTGGGGCAACCACAAGCACAACACAACAACAAACCCACAGCCAAACCCAAACAAGATAGGGGCACCACCTAGTTATGGTATGCGAACTAGGACGCAAGAGAGATTTTGGCACAACCAAGAAGATGCACCACACAACACACACAAGCAACCTCACACCAAGACACACACAAAATGGACCAGAGAGAGCTAGAGCAAAGGGAAGAGAGAGAGAGAAAAGGATCTTGCGTAATACCTTATTTGTGACTTGCAAATGGAGATGGTTCGTTATGATGCTATCGTAGAACTTGTACAAAACTCACTCAATGCTTAGTGATTGCTAAACATTGCCAAAACACACACACACACTGTCTTAGGGTGTGGGAGACCTCTCACCACAATACCCTCTTACAATGGACACAAAATTGGCAATGAAAAAACACACTAAAACACTTCCTAAAATCAAGATCAACCGATAAAAACTCAAAATACACAAGTCACCTTGAATTCACCAAACCGTATTGCACAAATAGAAGGACGAAGATTTGAACGTCGAATCACGCCTTTGATGCACCAAACCTCAATTTATTGATGATGAAGGAGCATATACAATAGTGGTTTTGAGATTTGTGGAACTCACGCTCTCTCACTTGCAATGTGTAGCTTGAAGGCTTCTCTCACACCAAGAGTGAAGCTCACAAGTGGTTGCTACACCTAAGTCTCTCCTCACGCATAGAGTGTTGGGGTGCTATGTGAGATATTGGAGGTTGTTTTACAAGAAGGAGAGGGGCCTATTTATAGGTTGGAGACCCCTCATTAGGATTATTGGAAATCCTAATTTACAAGCTAACAAATCAGGATTATGATTTTTTTGAACATCAAAACCTTGTGGGCCTTCTTTGTCTGCTTGAGTCATGGGTGTGGGCTCAAAAGAGAGCATTATTGATGGTAGATAAGGTGAAAGTAAGTAAGGAGAGAGAGAGAGAGAGAGAGAGAGAGAGAGAGAGAGAGAGAGTTACTATACACATCTTGAGGTGAGGTGTCTTTTATGGTTAGGTCAATGCTATTTTGTGTTAGTATGTTAGTCGTTAGTAATCACTAGAAAGTTAATGTTACATTTACAATGGGTAGAGTGAGTTGATTTGATGAAGGAAGAGGGGTGAATTAAAAGAGAATCATTGAGATAGTGAAGCTTTGAAGAAGCTTGAACTCACTTGTGTAGGTTCTCAAAATGACTATCGATCTTCTTCTTTGTCTTCTCTTCTTTATGCCACCGCCGCCAAGGTTGATCATCGTGATGAAAATGGTAATTCCGTTGATGAGATCTTTTGATTGGCAGAGGTTAAGCATGGTACACATGCTGAATTTATGTATATATATAAGGGGTAAGATGGAATTGTACTTTGGAGATAATAGAGAGAGGCATAGAGATGGTGTATGTACATGGAGAGCTCATATGAGAGCTATGGGAGTAAGTGGGGAGGTTAATGGTGAAGAAGGTGAGAGAAACCATTGAAGGTGCAGGTTTGAGTGAGGGATTGAGAGAAATGTGTGTGTGTGTGTGTGTGTGTGTGTGTAGAAGTGTGGAAAGAGGTGAGAGAAGACTATGGGCTACTTGTGAAAAAAGTGGGCAGACTGGGGTCCACTCAAAAAATCATAGTTCACCGCTGGTAGCTCCAAAAATCATGAAAAAATTTGAGGTGATTATTCAGAGCGTGGGCTACATTTTCTCTTTTGACCACTGCTCCAAATTCGGAGTGGAGATAGGTGCCAAAATTCTCACCAAAAATCCTGTTTTTATGCTTGCAAAAGTCTTTTAGTGGACCCCTCCTTTGTTGAATTTGTACAATGCATCCAAGAGTGAGCCCCTCCTTTGTCATATCATAATACAAAGCATCCAAGTTGCCCTTGACACATGCATGGAGGAGGATTATTGGTGAATAAAGAAATATATACATGGTGGGACTAGTGTATGGACTATTCATGGACTTTAGCTCAATGAGCACATGGTGTTAGAATAATGAGTAAAAATAATAATAAAAATATGGAGGAGTTATGGATATGGAAAGATATTGGAATCATATGATATGGTCCCTATTTGAATTATTTTGGGTGAAAGAGGAAAAGGTATGCAAGTAAATAATATAATAAACTTGACAAATGAGTAGAAATCAATTTTTTGTTTTCACGAGGGTGAGGGTGAAAATGTGGGAGTGATTTGTATAAAGGAAAAATATAAGGTTAGAGTATGTACATATTGGCAAAAAATATAATTATGGTGTAAGAGGATGAAAGAAGGTGTACATAGGTTTAATAAAACACACACCTAAGTAGAAATATTTAAATAAAATACCAAAATAATTATAAAAAATCCCTATATTTAGGCCATATATACAATGAAATATTTACACACAAAGAGGCCATAATATACTTTTATTTTTTTATTTTTTTATTTTTTTTGGCTCACCTAGCCCAGTGACTAGCTAGCTGAGGGTTTTTTAAGAAGATATGGAAAAAGTCCCCTAATTCACACACGCCTATTTACAGTGAAATGGTAGGGATAGCCATAGTGTTTGGGTGATTTTGGTAGGGTGAGGTAGCTTACTATGGCAATTATGGAGAGCCGAAAAACGGCTATCACTAGCGATAAATCTAATAGAACCAAGGGGCCTTAAGGACCTCTCATTATCAATGACCCAATATAACTCTCATTATTAAGATGTCATTGAAAAACTTTATGGATTAGAGGATTATAAGCAATGCATGTCTTTTCTAGAGGTCTAGATTGTGAGCTCAAGAAGCAAGTGATATTCCCGTGTAGCATATCATAGGATTCATAAGAGAAAATACCTCCCTGTAGATAGTGGGCAATCTAAGAGAACCAGGAAGCCGCAAGTACCTCTCTCCAATGAGGATTTTGAGAGAGCTAAAATATATCCTTGTAGATAGTGAGCAATCTAAGAGAACTAGGGGGCCTCAAGGACCTTTCTCCAAGGAGGATTTTGACAAAGCTAAGAGGGAAAATGTTTTTGAATTGCTAAGTAGACAATAATTCTATAAGGATTGTCCCAATGGGATTTTGGAATGTCCTTATAGGAGGATACACCTAGAAAGGGATGTTCAAGGAAGCTATGGGCCGTTTCATCCATTCAAGTCAAGTAGAGTCTTGCATTGATTGTGATCTCTAAAAATATTGTGTTTGAATGTTGATGTTTTGAATTAGACCACCAATAAAATTCTATAGTTTATTGTCATAGTTTTTCCATTATCAAAAACATCATTTTTGATGTGTTGTCCCATGATTGTTATCTCAGTGAAGTTTATTTCTTGTGTATTAGGGGTGCAAATGAATCCTTTTGATCACCCCAGCTTGCAAGATAACAAAGGAGTAATTATCCACTTAAACAAAACATGCTTAGTTCAGTAATTCAGATATTATGAAGCTTGTAGTAATTTGAATAGGGACTTGCTCAATTGGTTCCCTATGTCTAATGGGTTTCTCCAATGACTCTTTGTAAATATTTTTCTCTTAAGTTCAATTGGTTCCTATATTGCATCTCAACTATCTCTCCTCTCCTAAACTACTTCTTGTATTGTTCATACAAGGAAATCAAGCTCACTCAAAGACCAACACCACCCTTGGGTTATACACCCTTATGCAATCTAGGTATAGACTTATGTTTTTCCTTTTTTTCTCTACATTATAATCACCATAGTGGCTTGAATGGCTTGCATACAATCCTCATAGCCATCATTTTTTTAATTGATGTGCTTTATTTAAGATTCTTTATGCAAGATAGTATGAATGACCAGAATAAATTTGACAAAGGTTATTTTTTTGTTAATAAAAGGATGATTTTGAGACCATCATTGCATCCAAAACACCATAAAACCTAAGAAATGACTCCACCTTGCCTGTTTGAACACACGGAGTGGAGGAAAACACCTAAGAAAGGCCCAAAAGAGGGGGTTTCCTCCCCTCTGCAACATTAGTGAGAATTGCAAAAAGTGTTACCATTTATTGTGGTAGTGATGTGTGTGAAAACACTTAAGACAATTGGGGCACTTTTTCCCTCACTAGGAGATTTTTCCCTTCGTGCATTGTATATGCACTATCACTCTAGGGCTAGCTTATCTTTCTATTTGCGCACTAAGCAATACACTCTCTATTGTGTGCCTTGATCTTCTTCATATTCTCCAACTTTTGTGTGCATCCATGCAACCCTAATTCGAACATTTGGTATTAGAGAAGGTGTATCCTCCTGGGCATAGTCACCAACATCGCTAGCACCCATTGCTCACTTTCTTGGAATTGGTTGAGCATCAAAAAGTCAAGTACTACTACGGGAAAGCTTGTCAAGCTCGGTGTGTGCGCAGAAGTTTGATTTAGGATCATTTTGGCCTGAATGATCCTTTGCTAGTTGAGTGGCACTCTACATCTTGGGTTGTTTTATCCCAAGAGGGGATCATAATTGCCAGATTTTCATGCTTTTTTGGACTCAAATTGGGCTGGTTGTTATGTCACATGAGTGTCCACAAGTGGTTTTTGTTTCATGCTTGGAAATTCATGCATATCATGGTTGAGCAAGAAGCAACTTATCATGGCCACTTCCAATCGTAAATCTGAGTACATGGCAATGTTCACAGCTACGGTTGAGTGTGTATGGATCATACTCCTTATGGCCGATTTGGGTGTTGGATATGACACCATCAATATCATTTACACTTACAATTAAAGCACATTGGCAACTACAAGGAACTTAATTTTTCATGCTCGCATAAAGAACATTGAGGCACATTATCACCTCATTATCACTATGAGGGAGAGACTCTCAACAGGAGAGATCAGCTTAGCTTATGTGACAATGTAGGACAACCGTGCAGATTTTTTCACGAATGCATTTCCTTGTAATAATTTCAAAGCTTTCCAAAAAGCTTTGGGGTTGCTTCCCTTTGTGGATTGATATGTCCTTAGGGCTTGTTACTTTCTAATACACTATATGCTAGCTCTCGTTCACTACATCACTCCTAGAGGGACTTGTTACCATAAATATGTTATTGATGCGTGTGAACACACTTAGGACCATCAAGGCACTTGTAAGGTCTCTGACCCCGATCAAAAGAGCACCATTGTACCATGAAATGAACATAATGGAATAAGTTACTATTTTTAGCAGTTTTCCAAATTCTGTCAGTGCCATGATGTTCAGAATGTTTTAAAGCTTCAAAATGTGAATTAAAATATTTTTTGTAAAAAAATTCCAAAAATAGCAAGTTTTTGGTCACCCGACCCGTCCAGTTTTGATCGTCTCGAAAAACTGCACCCGTACCCCGAATTTAAAAAAATACAATTTCGGACCGCGGGGGCTGCTAAATATGGCAGGTACTCGGTTCAGTACGTCTTAATTAGAGCTTCGTATAGCAATTTACGGCGTCAAAATCCGACTCGTATGACCCGTTTTAGCCTAGAATCAAATTTTCTCAAAATTGCCTGGGGAGGTACCGGGGGCCCGGACTCTGTGGGAACAGGTTCCACGCCACTCCATACCAGCTTTAGTAGCTAGGGGGCGCCCTCTTGCTTTGTGGGAGTCCTGGGAGAGTTTCCAAGACAGTAACTAAGTCTCAGAGTCAGTTAAACAAGCCAACCTGACACTTGGTGGGTAGGGGAACTGGACTTGCCAATGCAGAGACTCAGTGCTCACTCAGATGCTTATAGCAGCACAAATCGATTTTCAGCTTGTAGGAGCCTATTTAAAGGCCTACTCTCTTACACACACACACACACACACACACACACACACATATGCTCACACACACACAATGCACACACACACACACACACCTACACACACTCTGGGAAGGTGCTGCCGAAACACACACCTTTTGAAGGAGAAGCAAGGAGGGAGGTGCTGTCCAATTTTCGCCTCAAGTAGCTCGATTAGATCAGAGAATCGAGAGGATCATAAGCCCTTAATCACGCTCTTTTCTCCAAGTTAATTATTTAAAGTAGTGAGTTTAAAATGGCCCCGATTAAGAGGACTCGCTTTGGTGGAGCCCATGACCACGAGGCAGGAACGAGCAAGGTGAACGGGAAGGGAAAAGCTCCCATGGAAGAGCAAATACCGGCCATCTCACGGGCCATCGACGAAGAAATGGAAGAGGTAGATCATAATTTCATTCAAGTTGTTTAATTTAACATTGCACATGTTTAGTTAGGAATGAAAATATCCCCAAACATGTTGGAGAAATCCAACGGAAACCTCGGCATTGAATTCATTGTACATTAAGTTCTAAAGTAGGAAGGAAATGATTGATGGGTATGCTGGTTGCAATAGGAAAGAATGTCTGCTAGGGAAAATTTAGCTCGACATGTTCATTTTATTTCCAATGTTGAATCAGTCCTGACCCCCCTACTGATCACAGGGGGCAGAGTTCCTCGTTAAGGACTCTTGAATCCACGACTTTCTTTTTATGCGGTGGATACCCACGACTTTATTTCTATGCGGTGGGAACCCACGTCTTGCTTTCTATGCGGTGGGAGTGTCCATGACGTGCTTTCCATGCAGTGGACATACCTAGTTGTATGGGCAGCTAGGCGACAACGAGAGGAGTGAACTCTCGCTGGAGGGGGGATGTTGTACCTCCAGAACATTGGAACTTTTATGAATAAGTTTGAGTAGAATTTTTACTAGAATTCTATCTTGGTGTTGTTTGCAATACTGGTTGAAGGGCTGTATTAACGAACAATGTGATTCGGAATTAAACAAGGAATCTTTATGTTGAACAACCTTTGTGGTAGTAATTAGGTCACACAAGGAAGTGTGAGTGTGGGGGTGGAAAGTGGGGGCTTGGCTCAGGTTGCCAATGCCTACGAGATGGGTGGTCTCCATTGGTCGGGAACTCTCTGTCCCCATAGTGCTTACTTTGATATTAGTAATACTCATTGCCCCTAGAGCGGTGAAATCTCGAGTGTACGTGCCTCTGAAACATGGGAAAAAAGGCGCTCGGGGTTTCTCTCCTCTTGGAAGGTGGGTCTTAGGATCGCTAGATAGTTCAAGTACACTTCCCCTACGAGGTGGAGCTAGATCTCCCTGCTAGTAGGCTCGAACTCGACTCACTTTGTGATGAGAGATCGTCCGCTAGTCAAACCTTGTACCATTTTGTTTGCTTCCGCAATAGATCTAGTGGCCACCGGGTTCACCATCAGATCCGCCATTGGAAACGGCGGGGTGGGGACCTCACACCTGGCATCAGAGCCTAGGTTAGGCTGGGAAATAAAGTCGTACTGTTTGAATATTTGAATAAGGAACTCAAATTATATAGGTAGTTGATCCGAATTCCTTGCATTGGTGTTGCAGGAAGACCCCGTGCTCGAATATCGGAAGTTCCAAGTGTTTGAGCTTATTTATGAGCAAGCTCGAAGATCCCCAGTTTACCAGTTCAGGTGAGATGTCATGGAGATACTGTTGAAGGCTTATACGCCACACTCCACTCACATTGATAGAGGATGGGAACTTGATTGGACATTTCCAGGAGGGGTTTACTACATCAACGCTCGGAAGCTAGGATGCCTGGCTACCGACTTGAAGAAGATACGTTGGGGAGAAGAGTTGAGAGTAATAGAGATATTCTACTTGGTGCCTACTCGATTGGACCAGACTGTTTCAGACAACTCCAATCAAACCATCAACGACTGGCTCTTAGAGAAGGTCACCAATGTGATCCCAGCGAACCGAGTCAAAACGTTTGGATTACTGAAAGCGGAACTCCGGCTCGATATCTTAGCTTATTATCCACTCAAGAATGAGTATAGGAACTATTACACAAATGAAGTAGTGCATCATGTCAATACCATCTCCTAGGCGTATGTTATACGCAAATTCATAAAGCCATGTAATAAGCTGATCATCAGTTATCCTAAACCTTGAGGGGTTTCAATTGTAATAAATTTTCATCAATAAAGTGTTTTTGTCTCTGAATCTTGTCTCCTTATAAAGTGGAATTTTGAAATTTTATTAAAGTCTCGTGTCTATTTTGAAATCCAAGTAATGGTATCAAGAATTTTGTATAACGCATGTAGGCACCGCCTGTTGCTCTGTACTCAGCAGCGCAAGAGAAGAAGCTCCTCCTTAAGCAAGCCCAACCTCCGATCTTTAAGGGCGAGGGGGCAAATGTGAAGAGAGATGCGGAAGTATGGATGGAAGCCATGGACACTTACTTTGAAGCTGCGGGGACCCAACCCGTAAATCAGAACCCCTACCCCCCCGCCCCCCATTGTGACTCGCCTTCTCCACTTGCTTGTAGCCAAAAACTACAAAACCTCTCATGGCCTTGCATTGGGACTTTGGAGAATAGTAAAGAGGCATCAAATAAGTTTTTCTTTAGCGACTTGAGGATGAGTTGTGAAACCCAAAAGTGGGAAAGGAGTTGTAAAAGCTATGTGGAGTGGCTTGGGAATTGTGTAGCCCTTTTGAAGTGCAAGAAGGTAGACGAGTTTTCTCTAGATCTTGTACTTGCAACATGCCCCCCCTTGCTTGAGTGCCAATGACAAACTGAACAGTGATAATTACGCCAATTGTAATTTGATCATGCAACTCTGGTTCATGCGAAAAGGCTTACGGGACCCAAAAAAAACACGTACACACACCTTCAGATGAGAGCATCAAGAATCGTGTGTTGATTGGGATGCAAGCAATGCAAAGGCAATGTCGCCCATTGTAGAATATCTTATAAACAAAATTTCTCTAGCCATACAGACTTTGAAGACTACCAATGATATGTGGTTATGGCTTGTCAAAGTGTTTGATCAAGATTCTATGATGCGAGTGGTCACCCTTCTTGGACAATTATTAGACGTCAATTTTCCTCCAATTGGAAGTTCCATGTAGTCTTTTCTTATGAAGGCTAAGGTTATTCATGATCAACTCTCATCTATGAAAAGTGCATTGATGAGTACTCAATTGGTTGCTTTGGTACTCATGAAATTGCATGAGGAGTAGGAAACGTTTTCTAAGACACTACGACTACAAATGACAAAGGAAAAGCTAGAATTTGATGGTCTCAACTTTTTTCTCATTGAAGAGACAGCCTGTTAATGACTCAATGTAAAATTTGAGTTTCTGACAAATGTGGTGAAGCACTTACTTCTTTGGATTCTAGAAAGACGTCTAATAGCCGTTGTTACAATTATGGGAAGCGTGGTCATTTGTCTAAAGATTGCAGATCCAAAGGCAAAGTCAAAAGCTCTACAAAGGACAAAGGCAAAGGCAATCATGATGTGGAAAGTAGTGATAGTGACTTAGGGAAGGATAATAAGGAGTATGTTGGTGTGACTATAGTGGTTAGGGCTCTAGCCTGCTAGTCAAGTGGGTATGTGTCGAAGTTCAAGTTATCACTGTTTGAGCTCATGGCTTGAAGTTCAAGCACATGCATTTGGCAAGGAACAAATGTGCTGTATCTAAAACACTATATATGTGCATGCCAATTCATTATTGTTGGCTGGTTATAAACACGATGTGTTCAAGGTTCATTATCTAGGAAATTTTGGATGTGATGTTTTCACAATTCACGAATGGAGATTCTTGGACATAGTGTGGTCTACAATTCAACTTTTTATGAGGCAAATCGTACTCAAGATGGCATTCTTCTTACGTGACACATTGATAATAGAAAATTCGAGGTGTATCCACTAGCATGACATCTATTGTTTGGAGTGTCCACGGTCGCTTCTTCATCTATTGTTTGGAGTGTCCATGGTCACTTGTTCATCAACTTGGTCTCACCATTTATATCCACTATGACCTGCAGAGGGCGTGTTAAGGTTTGTAGCATCTCAAGTGAATAGCCCAATGTGATTGCAATATTTATTTTGGCTTTAGGTATATAATTTACCTATTTGTCAAACCTTGGGTAGGTCAATTTGCTAAGGTGAGCATATAAACACACCTAGCCCCCATTGTAAAGGATACTAATTTCATTGCCAAGGTTGTTTGTTTTAGAAGTCTCTCTCTCTCTCTCTCTCTCTCTCTCCTTGGTTCCATGCTTCCACATCATCAATTTTGACAATTTCCCCCTCATGCATTGTATATATTCCATCACTCTAGGGCTAACTTATCTTTCTATTTGCACACTGAACAATACACTCTTTGTTATGTTCCTTGAGATTTTTATCTTCTCCAAGTTGTGTGCACATCCCTGCAATCCTAATGCCAACAAGAGTGAATGGCCCAAAAGATGGTGCACACTATTTGGCCATTTCAGCATACGAGCGCCCACCTAGCTAGACACCATATTTTTAATGTATTTGTACTTTGTTATTTTTGTGAGCTAGTGTAGCTACACTAGGTGTAATCTAATTTCAAAGTATCATGTCGATTTCTTGAGTTGTAATTATATCATGGTATGTGTAAAAGGCCCATGTGAGCGAGCCACTAGCCATTTAGAAAGCCCTAGGTATAAAAGAAAATAACTTCAGTGTGAAAGGGAAGCTTATCTTTTGGAGAAGGAAGAACTTTGTGTATGTACACTCAAGCGGCATTTTAAGCCAAAAATACCTTCTGGAGACCAAGATACAAGCAAACTTTCTTGTGTCCTGATCCTGAGACTGATTTGAGTACTGCTTTAAGTGCAGCTCACTAAAATGCTCTAACTTTTGATACAGAACTCCAAATTGAGTCAGGTAAAGCCTGGAGAAAAGCCAAATTTTTTCAAGTTTCCTAATTCCAAACTTTTAGGTCACCCAAAACTAGTTTCCATAGACCAAAGGGTCAAAGGCATGACATTGAAAAACTTAACCAGGGACAACAAGGGATAAGTTACACTAAGCCAAGGTGGGCTTGTCAAAGAATATCTTGAGAGTATTGAGTGAGATTTAACCATGACACATCATCCCCCAATAGGGTTTTCTACTCAAATCAGAGATATGCAGATCACAATCTATATTGCAATGCCATCAACAATGGGAATGGGAGAAGACCTAGAGGAGAATCATCCGTTGATCAACAACCCAACATGAGATTCATCAAAACCAACAAATTCATGAGACTTCTAATGGATTACACTCATGAGGGCTTGTATAGGTTCACAAATGGGGATCAACATACCTTCTACAAGTGTGTAGAACCCAATGTTGGAGAGTTGACAAACCATAAGAACCTCTATGCATTCACATATATAGATGCCTAAGGAGTGCAAGTTTTGATGGTAGATAAATATGGATGAGAGTACAAACTTTTTGATCCAATTAACCTAGAAAGATATATATATAAGGTTACTCCAATGTCTATGTCCTTTTAGCCAAGTATGAGTGCACCAATCATCCTTGAGACCACAACACAACAGTTCGGACATAGATTTCCACAAATGATGCCAGAGCTTAAACTAAAGAGGATTCTGCCAATATTTTCTCCAAGTTGAGAAGATCAAGTGGTGGTGCTTCTAAAAGCTTTTACCATATACATGTGGTAGTGATGTGTGTGAACACACTAGGACCGCCGTGGCATTTTTTCCCTCTTTAGGAGGTTTTTTCCCTCGAGCATTGTATATACGCCCATCACTCTAGGGCTATCTATCTTTCCATTGCGCACTAAGTAATACACTCTCTATTGTGTGCCTTGAGCTTCCTTCGTCTTCTCCAAGCTGTGTATGTTTCTCTGCAATCCTAATTCCAACAATTGGTATCAGAGCAGGTTGCATCCTCCCGGGCTTAAGTCGCCAGCAGCTCCAACACGCGCTTGCTCACTTTCTCCGATTTCAATGAGCTTTGGCGAGCGTTCTTAGATTTTTGATTCGGGATCATTTCAGCCTCTGTTTCCACTGCAAGCAGTATTGCACAGGCTATTTTGTCATTTTGTGCAGAGTTTCTGTTAGTGATGTTTCCTGCATAATAGGTGCCTTATAGTCTTCTACGGTTTGTGCTATATAGCACATGTTCTTCCTGCTCCATTTCTCCTATTTTCGAGCAGTATTCACATCAGGTGCAACATTTACCATGGCTAACAACAACACAGATGTCTTTAAGATATTTGCTGCTGAGGACAAGTTGGATGGGGACAATTACCCTATGTGGGCTTATATGATGCAACACATTCTTGTGTCAAAGGGCATCTGGAATATTGTGCAGGGCATTGATGTACGACTTGGTTCTGAGGATGTAGGCGATGTTGAGGATCTTGTAGGTCTTGTTGCAAGGATTGTTGTTATTAGATTTGTTTTGCCTACAACAGAACAAGCTCAGTGGGATGTGAAGGATGCGCAGGCTCATGCATTGATTGCGATGTCTATGAAGCGCACCATTATTCCTTGCATCCATTCAGCAAAATCTGCAAAACAGTCTTGGGATATTTTGGCTAGTCTTTATGCAAGCCGCAATGAGGCTAAAATTGCTTTGCTGCATAAAGAGCTGGAGTCGAAGATTATGCATGAGGAAGATGATATGGACACTTTCCTTGCTAGTGTCGAGGATATCAATGAGCAACTTATTTCTGCACGTGAAGTCATTTCAGACAGTTCCCTAGTGCAGAGTGTTCTTGATGCCTTACCAGATTCTTACCAGACTTTTGCTAGTACTTGGAGACTTATGACCCAAGGAAATCCAGAAGTTGTCAAGTTTGATGCATTATGCACATTGCTATTGCAAGAGTCACTTTCCAAAAAAAACAGGACTAGACAGCGTGCATTTGAACATGCTTTTATTGCTTCTCAAAGAAAGGGTGGTAACAACAATGCTTCTGCTGGCAGCGCTTCGTCTGGCAATTCTGGTGATAAGGGCAAAAAGAAGATGCTTTGCCATTATTGTAAAGCTAATGATCACTTGATCAAGTCCTGTCCTAAGTTGAAGGCCAAAGAGGCTAAGAAGAAGAGGGTGGTTCCACTGCAAATGTTGGTTCCACTACAAATGCAGCCATTGTTGAGTCTTCTATGAAAGGAGACTGTGTTGTTGATGTTGATGCAGAATGGGATTTTAGCGCAGAGTGCACTTACAATCTTGCTGTCCATGATGCATGCTTGTCAGTTTTGCTTCACATTCACATGTGTGGTATTTCGGTAGTGGTGCTACAAAGCACATTACCTCACATCGTGAATTGTTCACCTCTCTCGAGTCTGTCCCTCATGGGAATTCAGTCACTTGTGCCAACAATGCCTCTTATCCGGTTCAGGGAGTTGGAAAGATTGTGCTTACTGCTGCAAATGGCAGTTCCTTCACACTTGTTGATGCACTTTATGTACCTGGGATCAAGAAGAATCTCTTGTCTGTATCCGCACTTGCTAGACTTGGACTTGTAGTCAAATTTGTGGATGATGGATGTACAATTCATGATCTCAGTTTTGGTGATGAAATTGTTACATGTGGCCTTTTGTGCCGTGGGCTGTATAAGCTCACTTTGTCTGACAAGTATGGACAAAATTTTGCAAATGTTGTTGCAGTTTCAAGGGCTATTTCAGATGCAAAACTTTGGCATGCACGTTTTGGTCATCTAAATTTTGCCAGTTTGTTGCGTTTGCAGAAATCTGATATGGTTGCTTCTTTGCCGCCTCTTGAAGCATATGTCAAACATGTTTGTGAAGGCTGTATTTTGGGTATGATGAAGTGTTTTAAGTTTCCAAAGGATGGTTCAGCTAGGGCCACATGCAGGTTGCAGCTTGTGCATAGTGATGTTTGTGGGCCCATGCAAACTTCGTCCTTGGGCAATTACCTATACTTCGTGACTTTCATTGATGATTACTCCAG
This sequence comes from Adiantum capillus-veneris, assembly GCF_014529385.1. Taxonomy (NCBI): domain Eukaryota; kingdom Viridiplantae; phylum Streptophyta; class Polypodiopsida; order Polypodiales; family Pteridaceae; genus Adiantum; species Adiantum capillus-veneris. The sequence goes on along the minus strand of NC_140932.1, from coordinate 15,751,948 downwards.
ACATGCATGGGTATTTCCGCTTAAAGGAAAGTCCGAAGTTTTTATGTGCTTCAAACAATTTTTGGCTATGGCTGAAAATGTCTCGAAATGTACTATGGGCACCCTCCGTTCCGATCGAGGGGGGGAGTATATGTCTCATGAATTCAATGCATTTCTGGCTAGTTGTGGGATAAAACACCAATGTACAGTGCCTTATACACCTCAGCAAAATGGTGTTGCTGAGAGGAAAAACAGGTCACTTACGGAAATGGCATGACGTATGGTCAAAAGTCAAGCTTTGCCACATTCTTTTTGGCTTGAGGCCATCATGTGTGCCACTTATGTACTAAATAGGTGTCCTATGAAAGCTTTGCAGTCTATTACTCCATATGAAGCATGGCATGATAGAAAGCCTTCTATTGAGCACATGCGTGTTTTTGGCTGTTTGGCATATGCTTTGGTGCCACAAACACAACGCAGAAAATTGGATGATAAGGCTGTCAAATGTATTTTTGTTGGTCATAGTGCTGAAAGAAAAGGTTACAGGTTGTATCACCCGCAAACAAAATGTATTCTGGTTTCACGGGATGTAGTGTTTGTAGAAGATTCTGTTCAGCCCTTGCTGTCATGTACTAGAGATAGTAATGTAAGCTCACAGGACATTTATGACACTTTGTTGCCTCTTTTCAGTGGTGGAAATACGAATGTAAGTTCCAATGAGGCAAATGTACAGCCTATGGGGGTTTCTGAAAATGTTACAGATCAGCCTATTGCTGATACAGATGTACATGATGTACTTGATGAGGAAAGGGCTGAAAATGAGCAGGCTAGAGGTATGCCAAAATGGATGGTGCACACTTTGCATGACAGTAAATTGGATACACCTTTGTATATTCGTACTCGTTCAGGCTCTCGCCATGCATCTTATGCATGAGATTGTTATGATTTGGCTGTGTCTAGCTTACATGATGTTGAGGAGCCTCTGTCTTTTGCTGAAGCACAAAATTCAGAAAATTGGATGGCTGCCATGCTATGTAAGTTTGGACTTGAGGATTGCAAACCTATTGCCACTCCCATGGAAACAGGTTTGAAGTTGAGTCTACATGATGCTGGCGATCGTGTTGATGTCACTCTTTACCAAACTATTGTTGGCTGCCTCATTTATGTATGCAACACGAGGTCGGATATTCAGTTTGCAATCTCACAGGTCAGCAGATTTATGCATAGCGCAGGGTCTAAGCATTGGTAGGCTGTCAAGAGTATTTTCCGCTACCTTAGTGGCACTTTACATCTTGGCTTGTTTATCTCAAGGGGGGATCATTGCCGCCAGACTTACATGCTTTTTCGAACTTAGATTGGGCTGGTTATTTTGACATGAGAGTGTCCACAAGTGGTTTTTGTTTCATGCTTGCCATCTCATGTATATCATGGTTGAGCAAGAAGCAACCTACTGTGGCCACTTCGAGTTGTGAGGCTGAGTTCAGGGCAGTCTTCACAGCTATGATTGAGTGTGTATGGCTCAGACGCCTTATGGCTGATTTAGGTGTTCGACAGGACACTGCCAACACTATCTACACTAACAGTCAGAGCGCATTGGCACATTGAGGTGCATTACCACTATGTCAGGGAGAGGCTCTCAGCAGGAGAGATCATCTTGGCTTATGTGCCAACACAGGACAACCTTGCAGATCTTTTCACAAAGGCATTGTCTCGTGAGAAGCTTGAAGCTTTCCGCAAAGCTTTGGGCTTACTCCCCTTTGTGGATTGATCATGTCCTCAGGGCATGGTACTTCCCTTTACTCATGTGCCAGCTCTCGTTCACCGCATCACTCCAGGGAGGATTTGTTACCATATACATGTGCCTTGAGCTTCCTTCGTCTTCTCCAAGCTGTGTGGGTTTCTCTGCAACCCTAATTCCAACAAAAGCACTCCTAGATGAAGTGTATGGACAAGTTGTAGTTGTACTTAAGGAGAAGGATCACATACCATCTCTTGAGGATGTTATAAACTCTTTACAAGAAAGAAGATAAAAGGCACCAATAGGAGCACAATGGAGGAGCTTACGTTGTCGGTTCTTCAAAGAAAGGTACATTCAAAAAGAACCTCAAGTGTACACACTATGGAAGGGACAACCGCCTCTCCAAAGATTTCTTTTTTGTCAGCTTTTGTAAAAATAGTGGACAAACCAATCACTCTAAAAAACATTGCAGATATTCAACCAAACCACCAAGAACTTCAAGCAACAAAAATCACTACAAAGACAAGGAAAAAGGAAAAATCAACATGGCTTCTTGTGACAATACTGATGATGACAATGACAACATAAAGAACAAAAGTCACCTTGGGGTTGTCTTCATGAAGAACATATTATGAAAGAACTCAATTTGTAATTCTGCATACCCTCATTTGTGTTGTAGGGGAGGATTTTGTGTGATCCCACATTGTGTTTGAGGGATTTTGTGTTTATACCCTACTTTGTTTAAGGGGAGGTTGTATGCTTACACCCTCTGTGTCAAGGGGAGGAAAATTTGTGTACCTAACCCCTAGTGTGTTTTGAGGGGAGGATGTTTTGTGTGAGTGCTACACTAAAGGGGAAGATTTTGGGTTGTGGATTTTGTTGCACCTCACACCCATAGGAAAAACTCCTAGTCTAGAAGTCATGTGGAGCATCTGCGTGCCTTTATAAAGGCAAGAGGTATGTGTAAGCAGGTAACTTGTGTGTGTGAGAAGCATGTGCAATAGGCAAGGTGCATGTGACAAGCTGACATATAAGCAATTTTTGGTACTCTCTTTTGTGTGCAATAATCAACCTATTTTACGTGTATTGTATTGTGACTCTCAAGCTCTACACTATCCTACTCAAGCATACCACTGCCATGAATGGCACACTAATCTACCCTCCTTAACACTACACACGCTAGAATTCTAAAACAAGTCGGAAGGTCACGTTGGCATTCTCAAACAATTTAGTGAGCTGGACCCCATATGAGACACTTAAATGAAGGTACTTTTAACAAACTAAAATATTGAAGAAAATATTTACTAAGTCTTTCTTTTTAAAACAAATAATGAATTAAAAATGATAAAATGAAAATTAGGCCAAGTTATATAAGTCCATGAAATGGGCCTTAAAATGAAAAGAAAGTTTTGCTTAGAATAGAAAATTTGGCATCCTTGATCGGGCAATCCATGCGGAGGCGCTATGTGCCAAGTTTGTAGTGTTAATTGCAAATTAGGACCAAGCATGCGCCATTTATGACATATGATACATTAGACAAGGTAAAACTCCTCTCCCAAGGTGGCCCATGGAAAGAGATAGGGGCTCATGAAAAATGTATTGGCACCACCCTAGGCTCACGTAAAGATAGGCAGCAACACATGTGAGTTGCATGCGTAAATGTGCCAAAGTAGCATAAGAACTCAAATGAGGAGAGGCAACCAAATATCTCAAGAGCTCCATCACCTACTGGTCCCCTTGTCTCTCTAAGATCATAGGTGTTACAATAAGTTACTTTTGGATAAAAATAGCTAGGAAAATTAACAACAAAGGGTTAACACATCTATCACCTATAACCTTTGCTGTCAGAATTGTAAGCAACAAAAATGCATTTGATAGGTTTAAGAAGATACACCCATGTATGCTTGGAGTAATCATTAATGAAAGTCACAAAGTGCAAGTGATTACCCAAGGATGAAATTTGCATAGGTCCACAAACATCACTATACATAACTTGCAAACTGCACGTAACCCTGACTAAACCATCCTTTGGAAACTTTGAACACTACATATTACCCAAAATATGTTCTTCACAAACATTCTTAAAAGGTGCTTCAAGAGGTAGCAAAGAAGTGAGCAAACCGGAAAAATTCAAACGCCCAAAACATGCATGCCAAAGTTTGGCCGCATTTGAAACACTTTGAATCCACAAATGCATTTGCAAACTTCTACCGACACTTGGTATACAAAGTGATCTTATACAACCCACAACACAAAATACCATATGCAAAAATTTAATCGCAAAAATTGAGATCATGAAGTGTATATCTGTCATCCACAAATTTGACAACAAGACCAAGTCTTGCAAGTGCAAATATAGACAAAAGGTTCTTTTTTTTTCTCTGTATATAAATTGCATCAAGAAGTGTAATTCACAGCAATAAGAACAATCTTTCCCAACTCCCTTGACGACATAAGAGGCATTGTTGGCACAAGTGATCATATTCCCATGAGGGACAACCTAGAGAGAGGCAAACAAATCACGCTACAAAGTAATGTGCTTTGTAGCACCACTATCAAAGTACCAAACATGTAACTCTACAACAACTGACATACATGCATCATGGACAGAAGGTTCTTTGCACTAAATGCATCTACATCAACATCATAATCTCCATTTATAAACGATTGTACAATAGCTATATTGGTAGTAGATCTAGCATCCTTTTTCTTGGCTTCTTTTGCCTTCAACTTAGGACATTGCTTTATCAACTTCTCATTAGCCTTGCAATAATGGCAATGCATCTTCTTCTTGCCTTTCCTAGAGGAGTCGCTACCAATAGAAGCACTAGACACAGGTCATAGAAGAACCAAGAGAAGTGGCTAAATTGCTATTACCACCTCCTCTTTGAGCAACAACAAAAGCATATTCAACTACACATTGTTTAGCCCTGTTCTTTGTTGAAAGTGACTCTTGTAATAGCAATGTGCATAATGCATCAAACTTGATAGCTTGAGGGTTTCCTTGGGTCATAAGTCTCCAAGTACTAGTAAAAGTCTGGTAAGAGTCTAACAACACATCAAGAATAGTCTGCACAAGTGAATTGCTAGAAATAACTTCACCTTTAGAAATGAGTCAATCATTGATATCCTTAATACCAGTAAGAAAAGTTTCCATGCCATCTTCCTCTTGCATAGGCTTTGACTCCAGCTCTTCTACGCTAGCATTGCAATGTTAGCCTCATTGTGACGACCATCTAGAGTATCCCAACCTTGTTTTTCTTAGCAAATGTGATGAGTAATAGTGCGCTTCACATATAATGCAATAAATGCATGAGGCCTCTTTACAAATCGGTCATTGATACTTAGTGTTGTTTCGATTTAAAGCATAAAATTGATGGGTAGTGTTGATGTCTATAACGGTAGACTTGTGGTAAAAGGGTATGCTTAAGAGAAGAGCATTGATTTTTATGGGACTCTGGCTTTCGCTTGTTGTATGACTACAATTTGTAGCATTTTTGCATTGGCAACTCATAATCCAAATGTACATGAATCAAACATAAATGATTTGAATGAGGATATGCATGAGGAAGTGTATGTAATGCAGCCTCATTGTTTTTTTCAAAAAGGTAGGAAAACAAAGTGTGGACGCTTAATAAGGCTTTGTATGGTTTGAAGCATGATCCATGAGAGCACTTTGCATGCCAAGCATGTGGTTGATGTTTTTCTGATCATTGTGCTTTGTGTTAATGACATGTTGCTCATTGGCATGCTAACATAGGGTAATTCAAGGATGTAAGAACTCCACATATGCATAAATGGCATCTTCTTAGACAAAGATGTGCTATTGTAGAGTACATCTCAACTACACTCCCCCATAATTAGCACGAACCAAGCTCCTCTTCCTTGTCCTCTCTAGCCTCATGTACAACAAGAATAGTTGCTCCACCAAGAGTATCTTGCATTGACAAGACCATCATTTGCCATCATGTTCGATCATTTGGAATCATAAAATTCTTGAAACTCGTCCCTCGGATACAACCGCTGAAATTTTTGTTCGGCTGCTTCCACTTTGAGTAGCTATCAATTTTGATTATCCTACTAGTTTCCAACATCTTGAGTCACAATGCGAGCATTCCAAAGGTACTAAAACACACCTTCAGGTTGTTATTAATAGACTCTAATTGTCGGCATAAAGAAAAGAAAACTTTTGAGAGCATGCAAATCTAGACTAATTCAGAGATGAAAGAACTCTACCTGTGCATAAATGTATTTTCCTTGGACAAAGGTCTACTATTGCAAATGTTGCAGAGGACATTTGGCCATATGATTATAAATAATGGTATAGGCCATAATTTTAGTTTTCTTCTATATCATTCGATAATATATATTTTGCTACCTCTAACAACCGTTCAATAATCCGAGCACGAAATCTCGATTGATTTAAAAGGGATTCTTCACTTTTTGATTTGCTTTGCTTTTATAGTGTTTAGCAAACCTTATTTCGAGTTTATTCAATGGAAAAGAAATGTGAAGAGATGCATGAAATAAGAGAAAGCACATTCATTATCTTCAAGGTTGTACAAAGTATCAATGAAAGGTGACTGTGAATGTGTCCACTCGTTTGTATTGTCCTTGGAAAGCCCAATTCTCCCAGCAATACCATCCCATTGTTTGGAAGAATGTAGGTCGCTTGAATGTGCAAACATGAAAGGCAACACCATCAATGTGAATGTCGTAATCCTTGATGACACCACACCTGACCAACTCGATTGATCATAATGTTGCCTAGAAAATTGTTTTCCTTTAGGGCCTCTATCATGGCATCCTTCCAATCCCATGGACTTGCTTGTGGGGATTGCAAAAATCTTCGACTGTTCATGTGCTTTGAGGCCACCAAATCCTCTCTAAAGAGGAGCTTTAGTGAGTGAGTTCTTTTGTGTGTGTATATGTATAGAGATGTTGTGAAGGTATATAGTACCCTTAGTGACTAGAGATGAGAGAGAGAGAGAGAGAGAGAGAGAGAGAGAGAGAGAGAGAGAGAGAGAGAGAGTTTTAAAGTTTAAATGCCTTCCCAGGAAACCTCTACTTCTCAACTAGTCTTGCTTGGTGAGCCTTTCTCGTACATAATCTGATAGACTCTGGAGCGCATCTGGTTACTTAGTTAGTTGGTTGTGATTGCTATCGCCTTGGGTTTATTGTGGGGAAACAAGAAAATGAGTAGAACCAATTGATAGGCACCAATAATAGCTTAGCTTGGGACTTGATGAGTATTGGGAAGAAGCAAGTTGTGTCTCATAGTGCTCCATATACAACAAAGGGCTACTAAAGAGGGTAATTGAATGGAGTAAAAGGGTTACAACTTAATCTACTTTGGTAGTTGTTTGTAGATTGCACCATTCAACATAGTAATATTGCTCATTTAGTCTCTAAACCGTGGAACCATCTTTGAGACACCCATCTTATTCTCAATCAAGCGTAGTTAATTTTCCTATATTTCAATATACAGGTTGATTCTCCAAACCGTGAGAAAAGAAATGCATGCCTCTTTGATATATAGATACGATGATTGAAATTGAGCATGTACTAGTGAGGAAAATATATGGCTAAACTACTTTGACAAACTTAAAAATACAAAAAGCACAAACAGACTATAAACATTGAACTACACTACCGACCTGATAATCATGTACGAATGTCATCCAATTGTGCAAGCTGGAGGACCATGTCTGAATCAAGCTACAAAAAATCAATGTGAATAGTTAAACATATCGTCTTGCAATGAAACATCACATACTAAAACTCAAAGTATACAGTGCACGTCATGCAGAGGTGCCATACAAAAGTATGGTGGAGAGCTGGCACTGTGGTCTCTCCAAAAATTATAAGAAACGGAAGCCGTGCCCTGCCCCGTAGCGTTTATGTGTTGCGCCAAGCAAACACATAGTCATGGGGTGCTGGATATAGATAACGAACCTTGTAGTGTTGTCAAGCTGGAGTCACGGTTGTGCAATTGAAACGTCGATTTTTGTGAATATATGTCCGAACTGTTGCCAACAAAAGATATTAATGGAAAAGAACACATAATGCTGCCAACAGTGCACTTTAATTACGTTAAAGAAGATGGTAGGGGAATGGGGATGTCATCTGTTGATCCATGATCTACGTCCATCCGTGTGCAAGTAGATGTTGAGGCTCAACTCCATCTCTCTAAACACACTGCTCATGTAGCTCTGTGTGTACCCTAGTATCCCTCATAGCCATGATATCCTTTTTCAGTCTCCCTTGCATGCAGGTGTTATCCACCATCTCTGTTTGTTAAAAATGCTATAAACAGAAAACTCCTTTTTCCATATCCGGAGAGAGAGAGAGAGAGAGAGAGAGAGAGAGAGAGAGAGAGAGAGAGAGAGAGAGAGAGAGAGAGAGAGAGAGAGAGAGAGAGAGAGAGTCATACGGTGCTTGTTGATTGAGAAGGTGAAGCAAGGTGCATCCGTTGCTTTTTCATAGTGCTGGATACTTTTTCACAGCATTGGATGCTCTTTTCATAGTGCTTGTTGTCGCCTTGGTGGAAGCCGAGGTACAGAAAGGCGTGCAACGAGGATCAAGGCTCACCGAGCGATAAGCAATAAGCAATAAGCAATAAAACAAAAAAAGCATCTAGCAATATAAAACTAGATCATCTGATTCCAGTGAAAAGCAAATAGCCTGGATTGTGCCAAGCGGCATGCTTGCTCCAACCCTCGATGCTGCTTGATGATGATGATGATGCCCTTGTTTCCTCCAGTCAGGTCCCTCTTGTACGTTCAATCAAGCAAGCCATGCTTCAGCAACGCCGTCCCTCCTTGCAGCCATGCTTGAGGCCCTTCAAAGTTGCTCACCTCTTGGGCATGATCTCCTTTTGCCATTTGATGCCCAATGTTGACCTAATTTCATCCCTCTGGTGGCTAGCTATCATGCTGATGACGCCCAATCTGCTATTGCTCTAGTGCACCCTCTATTGTGCTGCCGAACCCTGTCCAAACGAGCCTACCTTGCAAGATGCCTCACCTTGCAGAACCTCCTCCAATAGAAGAAATTGTGCCACGTGGTCACTTGCGAGCTCAAAGAGTCGAAATAGGACGTTTGGCTCACCAAGTACATAAATAAATTAGCGCTATGCTATGTTCAACACTCTACTTTTGTCTAGTGCTCTGCTTTTTTCTTGAAGGCCTGATTAGATAGAATTTGGATGTCGATGTTTTGTTCTTGGACAAGCAAAAGAGAGGCAACAAACATTTATAGCAATTGAGCGGTCAAGGCCATGCCACATCAACCACGCAGCCCTCTACTTGGAGCTCTCTCAAAGAATTCTTAAGACTTGTAGACAAGTGCAGGCCTTTTGTAACTGAATGCCACTTGAAGAATTCTTCTCGTGCTGACAAGAGGCACAAGCTTGTTAGTCAAGCTGATAGACGCTGGCCGTGCAACATTTTGTATACATATCGATCAAGGCAGTGCCAAGCATAACAGTTTTTTTTGACGGCCCAGAGCTTCCTGGCCCTGCCGCTGTTGAGCATATCCCGCAATCTTGACAGAAGCACTTTTTGTGTTTTCTCAAGCACGTCACATCTGGCATACATGTCCACGAATGCAGTGCCAAGCACGAAGCCTTCCCAGGAGACCTCTACTTCTCAAAGAGCTATCCGAGTCTTGAACAGAAGTTGTTTCGGGACGGAAGACACGAGAGAGAGAGAGAGAGAGAGAGAGAGAGAGAGAGAGCTTGCAGAACGTCGGAAGCAGTAGAGCGATGCGTTGATTGCGAAGTCTTGCACAACAAAAAGAAGATGAGGAGGAGGATCAGCGCCGGGGCGACCCTCATGATGATCAAAGGAGGTTTGCTCTTTTGCTTGCCTGCTGGAGTGAATAAATAGTAGAGCTATGTGAGTCAACAATACCCTACCTACCTGTCTGGCCTTCGTGTAGCCCGTGGCCTCACCGCTGTGGCTAGGCTCTGTGTGTGTGTGTGTGTGTGTGTGTGTGTGTGAGAATTTGCACACTTGTACACCTACATACACACACAGACAAGTACCCATAGACACACACACACACACACACACACACATTGATGCACCTATGCAGTTTGACATGTGCATACATTTGCTCACACATGGGTTAATCACATAGATGTGTGATCACGAGCAACTTAGAGGTCAAGAAACAACACAATTTGCAATCCTGGGCAACCGTAAAAGATGAAGTCAGTAGCAGGAGCTAGCACTGGTCCCTCCTCAAAATGCACCACTGTGGCTAGGTTCATCAGAAGCTGTGTCATATTTATGAGTTCAAGGGTGACGACTTTTCCTTAGGTATGTTGATGGACTGTCTCGAAGGCTGAGACACTTTTACTGGTTTTGTTTCATTCATTGGACTCATCTGCATATTGGGTTTACTCAAGTGTTTTTTATTGCAATTGTGATCACAGGATTGCCAACTTGCCTTTCATATATTGCTAGATTCTACTGGAGCAACTGCTTGATACACTTGCAGTTTACAAGATTGCCAACATTTAGGATTGGTTTGTAGATGGGCTGGTTCCAACACCCACAATGAGAGGCATGTTGATTGAGGGAGAGGTGCTGTTGGCCAGTGTCTCATGCTGCAAGTGCATCTGTAGAAATGCCTCACTCCAGGGTACTGGTACTGACAGGCTTTTGCATTACTCCCTTTTCCTCTCACATCACTACAGATTTGTCAATGTGGATACACTAATGGGAATATTGCATTTACGTAGACGCAAGAACAACTGCCTGCAAAGTGTCATATGCAAATTCGGCATGTGTCTAATTGTTTCTTTGTCTTGCGAAGGAGATTGGGCTTGTTGATTGGTGCCAATGAAGCGGACTATGTTCGATTGATTGACACATGACAGCATCGTATAGGGGCATTTAAACATAGCTAGTTTTCGAGTCATGTCTGGATAGGCTACGGATTTGAGGCTGATGGATTATCGAAGCTCCTCAGGTATTGAAGCCGTCTTGCTGTGATGTCGGTGAAGATAGCAACACAGTGGAAGGTTCTTGTTGTAAGAGTCAATCAGGTAGCAATACATCTTTCAATATTATGAGAAGTATGTCATGACCTGGAACTCGAACTCTTGACGTCATTGCTCACATACAAACACATTAAGCATTTATTCTTTACCAAATTCTAGCCCAAGTTATTATCTATCTAGGTGAGAGATCGGTCATCTCCATGTTCAATTACTGCCTCTTTAGCCGTCAATGCTTTGCAATTATAGAGTATCTGTCTTGTGGTAGTATTAAATCTGTTTTGTTTGGCGTCTCTTAATCGTGCACCTTCCCTTCGCAAAGGTTTCCTCTTTATAGAAGACACAGACCAGGTAGTAGACCTCAGCAAAGAATGCCAAGTGAAGATTTTTAACTTACTGTCCTATTCCAGCTTTCACTTATCACTCATCACTATCGACGCAATGTTGTCGACTACAAGTTCTGTTGTTTTGGATGCAGACTGAACCTTCCCTCCTCAACATATTTAAAAGACTAGGGCTACAGCTTTCTGATGTTCCAAATCACTCTGTGATGATGATGATGATGTGCAAACATTGTACACAGCACAAATGATTAATTTTCCGAGAGAATTGCATGAAGACAATTTTGATGTCGGCTCCAACTGAAAAAGGGGAGTTCAGTTCAAAACTTGTTTCCAATGTGGTGGAAGAAACCTTTACTTTTGTTTGCAAGCACACATGAGAGGATCATATTGCTGCTCTAAAGCAGTCAAATGATTCTTATGCTTTTCTGCAGCCTGCCACACATCGCATTCAAAGCATCTCTTCCAAGCACCTGCTGGATGGGGCTCATGCTATCAATCGGTTCTTGGCCCTTTTAACAACAGCAAACAAACTGCATGGTATGTGGAAGATTACCATCCTGCTGCATCTGTTGATGACCTTGCAATCAGGGCATTCCAGCAGAGGACATTGCATGGAAGAGGCTCTCCAAGACAATTGCGCATGGTGTTAAGGTGAGAGAACAAATATACTCCAACAACCATTGTAGCTTCCTAACCTCGCCCATTTTGGGCATATCTAGACATCCATGAAGCATTTTCTGCAAGCACCCACAAGGCAGTGCCAGATAGTGTCCATACCTTCAATTCATTACATTCTGCTGCGGTAATATAAGGCCACTTAAAACATGGGGGCCAATAGAGGGACATTCAATCTTGAATGATATGAATTACTTAATAGGAATGACAATTTTCAATGAAGTTGATACAAAAAGATAGCTCATATTAAGCTCTTGCCATTCCCAATCATAATTCTCGTATTTTTTGGTGGTATTTTCCATTTACTTTGAAGGTGGCCTTGTTTTGGACCCCGGTTCGTTATTGGCCCCTTCACGCTAGTGGGATGACAATAGCCTACCCCATCCATGTGCAAAATCCTCTAGGCTCGAAAGGTATGGCAGGTAAGGAGGAAAAAGCAAGGAATAGGCACCTAGAAGCCCAAGGGATGAGAACCTCTAGGCAGGAGCCCGAAAGTGTAGTTTTAATGCTCCAAAAGAGACTTACCATCTGAACCGTGAAAAGGCCTCGCCCAAGAAAAGAAAACCTCAGAATCCTGGCCCATACAACGAACAAGGAGGACTAAAGAAAATCTCGAGGGGGATTCTCATGTTGCCAGCAAAAATGCGCCCACCTTGGCCGATTGCTCAAGTGTGCACACAAAATGCTAGTTTGTTGGTTTGGGAGGGGGGTATCCCTCACCATTATATGGCACGGACATATGGTCTAGAGGGGATCTAGGGCCCAAATTTTGGGGGGTGGGGGGGAGGGGGAAGGACTTTAACCTCAGCCATCGGATCATTTAGTGAACTTTGGGTGTGATCGCGTGCCATGCCAACATGGGCAGCGACATGCGCTAGCGTGAACTCGGAGCGCTATTTTTGCCCCGAATTCATCCTTAGTTCACCCCTAGCTCACCAGGCGATTGAACGGCTCAAATCAAAGCCGCTCTGCATCCCCAAAATTGGGCCTTAGATCCCCCTTGGTTGACCCTGTGTGAGATAGTGACGGGGGGGGGACATCGATATAGCATCCATGACACCAAAATACATAGCTGATAAAGAACCGTGGTAGCTGTAGTCTCAAAGGGAACACCTTAGGGGATGGAAGAGAGCACAATGTGTTCCAAGAAGCTCGAAAAAAGCGGTATGGGACCATAAGCAAGAAAGTGTTCCATGAGGATGCCAACTTTGACTTCTCTCAACTTGTCTTGTCGATTGGATTCGATTGTGCCTTAGACTGTTGTAACCACCCCCTGGTCAAATGACTCACTCGAAATATGAAAACAAAATAGAGAGAGATCACATATTGCACTCGTAAACCACAAGGTAGAGAATTCCTCTTCAGAGAGTATTGGCCCTCAAGTCGAGCGTCCTTGGTGGTATATCTTATTAATTTATGAACGGCCAAGTTATAAATTTTCTCTATGAGGCCATTCGTACAATTTTTCTTACAATTGAGGTCATATGAGCCTTCTACTTCATAACCCAAAAACACAAGTTATTTTTACATGGTGTGCTAAAGCACAAAAAGTAACCTGCTTCAATTAACTGGCGTCTAAAATCTTCCTAGCATTGTAATTACCCGTCAGTAATTTCTTCGGCTTGTGCCACGTTTTGCGGGCACTCAAGCTCTACTTTTGGTCTTTAATTTTGTGGCTGCCTCTGTAGCTCTATCGGCTATTGCACCTCGTGTTCCCTTTGCAGCTTCATCATATGGAGACAAGTAAGCAGGTTTTCACATACCCTCTAAAGTGCAGAGGAAGTGTTGATGGTGATAGCTTAGGATTAATGCTTACTACGTATACAAGGTTCCTTTTACTTCCGTGAGAGAGATGTGAAAGAGAGAGAAGAGACAAAGAAGACTAACACGATATGGGGTCCCAAAACTTCCTCCAAGGGCCCCCCACTCTATTGCTAGAGTTGTAGAGTGGTATTTGCTTTACATTGCACAAATGTTGATACAATGGATCTTGCACTGGATGCTTGGACTCACGGTATGGAGAGGCTAAGGGCTGAAATCTGAAAACGCTAGGAAGACTGGCTTGGATATGCAAACTCTGATGAGACTATGGGTTGAAAAATGAGAGGCTAATCTGCTGATGCAAAAACGCAAGGGATGCTAGTTGACATGAGGCAACTGGTTAAAGTTTGCTAACGCTAGGGTGCTGGAGGTTTTGGCAATGGTGAGGTTGATCTACTGGCTGAAAATGCATGAGTATTTGCTACACTCAGGGCGCCATGCCGATGGAGAAACGTTGATGGGAGGAAACTCCAGAGAGTAGATGCTGGAAAATGCTATAGATGCTGAGTACTATGGGCTCTTGATTGCCCATGTTGGCTATTGATGATTTGATGGATATGGGGTGAACTATATAGCCTTTTCAAATGAGATCGAGCAGTAGCTTGATAGGAGCCCCCCTGACTTATAACGAAATGGTCACCTACTATTAATATTGATATTATTAACAAGAGGTGCTTCACATGCTAGAAACTACCTAGGGAATGTGTTGGGGTATAAAGCCCAATGTGGTCGCCCAGGTAAGTGGGCGGGCCGCCAGGTATGTACACATATTCTTTTGTAAAAACCTAATAAGAACTCACTATGCTCTACACATTACAGTAGAGCGAGTTCACCATATCGTCGTGCTCTTCTTCTCGCACTCTCTCTCGTGTCGCACTTCCGCTCGTACTCCTTCAACTGGTATCAGAGCTCAGATCGAGGCTCGGGGTAGCACTGCAGGAGGCTAGAGTCACCAGCTCAGATTGGAGTGAAATTCGACAGGTGAAGACACGGCCCCAAATCTTGTGGGTAAGCCCGTAGGGATCGGTGTTCTCAGAATTTCATTCTGAGGTCATCTCGGCCACCGTTCGGCTTCGACAAAGGTCTGCGCAGGCCATTTTCGACTACGTGGTCTCGGCGGGTGCAGATCTGACTCTGCAAATTTGGGGTTTTCGGCCTACGACTGCAGGTGCTGAGCATATCGACACTCCCAGAGTGTTGATTTGTGGCTGTCTACACATCGAAGGACGGCTCACAGTTCTTGGAGGCGTGTCACATACGACACGGGCGCATCTACACACAGACTGTAGTCGACATCCACTAGTTCATCAGGTAGCTTGTGTTTGCTGCTTGATATTCCAGATTTCATCCTGACATTGCAGGTACTTCCACATGGGATGTATTGTCCGAGATGATGTATGTCTGTTGAGGGTTTTCTGGTTGTGAGTCACACAGCAAACAACCGCCGCAGCGGTTACAGCATACAGTGGGAAATTTGTGGATGTATGACTTTGTGGGAAGTCTATGTACTGTCAGATTTACTGCAGCCTTTGTTGAGGATCGAGTGAGATTTTATTGAGCTGGGGGATTCTCGAATGTTGAGATCCTTTCGGTGATATAGGTCTTGGAGCGATCCCTCGAGCACCCTTAGATAGGCAGCTAGGATGTATTGACTGTGAGTTAGACAGTTGGGATTGTATCTTTGCTTTACTGCCGTTGAGGCATTGTCGCAGTCTATGCTTACAAGACAGTGACAGAACAGTCAGAGACAGTACAGGTGCAGGACAGGTTTACCCACAGCTTACAGTGTCAGAGAGACAGTGTTTTTGAGCTATTTTTTGGTCTGTTTTTAGTACACCAGAGCCATTTTACAAAGGAGACTCTACCAAAAAATCTGAAGCTTTCTTGGTTCATTTGACAGGTTGATATTGGTTCACAGGTCAGTTTATAGGGGAAACTCTGTCGAATTTTTCCCAGAAAAGTAAACTACTGTGAAGCGTAGCTATGGCTGGATCATAGGAAACTGCTCTTTACAATATCAAGAAGCTGGATGGAACCAATTTCCCATTGTGGAAGAAGCAGATTTGGCACGTGTTGGTACAAAAGAAGCAAATAAAACCTATAAAGCTCAAGGGGATAAAACCAGAAGATATGGACGAAGATGAATGGAACGAAATGGATGAATTGGCACTTTCTACCATTATGCTGACTTTGGCAGAAAGCGTTTACTTCAATGTAGCAGACGAGATGTCGGCTTATCAAGCATGGATAAAGCTGAATGATCTTTATGAGAAGCAGAGTGCAGCTTCATAGGTATACTGGCTCAAGAAGCTTGTTGACTTGAAGATGAAAGAAGGGACCCCTATGTCCAATCATCTGAATGAATTCAACACCATCTACAGTCAGTTGTCAGCTCAAGGTGTCAAGTTTGATGAACCTGTTAGAGCTATGTTCCTATTGATCACATAGCCGGAAAGTTGGGACACTTTTCGCACAGCTTGAGTAATTCTGCACCTTCAGATGGTTTGAACATAGCAGGTGTAGAAGGAAGTCTGCTTACTGAAGAAACCAATAGAAAGACAATGGACAAAGGCAAAGGAACAGCCTTAGTTGTCAGGGGAAGGACCAAAGAAAAGTACAAAGGTGGAAAGAGGAATCAGTCTCGTAGCAAGTCCCGGAGTGCTAAAGGCAAGAGTGACATAGAATGCTACCATTGTGGCAAGCCTAGGGTCACATGAAAAGAGACTGCAGAGAATGGAAAGCAGAAAAAGGCAAAGAGAAAGCAGAAGACCATGGAGAGAAGAACAAGTCCTCAGTGAAGATTCAAGAAATAAATGTGACAAACACTGTTGCAGAGGATAACAGTCTAGTGTCAGGAGACATCTACTTCTTGAAGAATACAATGGACTCAGCTCTTCTTACAGCATCTGATGGAAATGCACTGGGTGACTGGATTATAGACTCAGGGGCATCACTTCATGTGTCTCCAAACAAGGAGTGGTTTACCTCTTATGTGACCACTAAAGATCATGTTCGGCTAGGCAATGGGCAGACATGTGAGATCTTAGGTGTTGGAGATGTTCAATTGAAGTTTCAGAATGGCTCTTCTTTCACGTTGAAGAATGTGAGACATGTTCCCGCAATTACAAAGAGCTTGATCAGCACAGGTTTACTTGATGATGCTAGCTACGTCACCACTTTTGGACAGAACATGTGGAAGATATCCAAGGGTTCTATGACAGTAGCACATGGAGTAAATTCTGGAGGACTTTACATGATTTATGTATCAAATGTCTCTAAAAATATAATCAATGTAACCGAGTAGCCGAACGTTTCTTTGTGGCATTGCCGGTTAGGACATATGTCCAAGAAGGGAATGGAAATCTTGTCTCGTTCTGGTTATTTGCCTGGCCTTTCATTTAATGATTTTGAATTCTGTGAACATTGTCTGTATGGTAAGCAAACACAGCAGTCACATAAGCATAGAAGCAGTAGAAGAGATACACAATTGGCACTTGTTCATAGTGATTTGTGTGGACCTATGCCTAACCTATCTCTAGGGGGAGCTTCTTACTTTATGACATTTATAGATGATTACTCGAGGAAAGTATGGGTTTACTTTATCAAGCACAAGGATGAAGCGTTTAGTGTTTTCAAAACGTTTGTGACACTTGTGGAGATAAAGAGTGGCAAGAATCTTAAATGCTTATGCAATGACAATGGTGGAGAGTATGTTTCAAAGGCCTTTCAGGACTTTTGTGAGTCAAAAGGTATAAAAGGTGAACTTACTGATCCTTACAATCCTCCTCAAAATGGTGTTGCTGAGAGGATGAATAGGACCATACAAGAGAAGGTCAGAAGTATGTTGTCTAATGCACAACTGCCTAATGGGTTTTGGGCTGAAGTTGTATCAATAGCTGTTCATCTTGTAAATAGATCTCCTAGCAAGGTTTTGCATAAGGATTCAGTGCCAGAGATGGTATGGTCAGGCAAAATGCCCTCATACAAGCATCTCAGAGTCTTTGGCTGTGAGGCATATACTCACGTTCCAAAGGAATTTAGGAACAAACTTGAGCCAAAGAGTAGAAAGTGCATCTTTCGAGGCTATGGTAATTCTGGTGAGATGGGGTACAGACTTTGGGATCCCGAATCCAAAAAGGTTGTCCGCAGCAATGATGTTCATTTTAATGAACCCAAATATCATTCCAAACCAGAGAGGGTTGAGGAGATTAGAAGAGTTGTCTTCCAAGAAGATGGACCTGCACGTGCAAGACAAATTGTCAGGGCTCAAGAGGAGCAAGGACAGGATAGAGTGGAACCACAGGTTGTGGCGAGCCTGAGCCACCTATTGTGCGTAGATCTGGACGTGTCACGCGACCTCCTGATAGGTTTGTTCCATCTATGAACTATGTCATGTTGACTGATTGCAATGAGCCTTCATGTTACAAGGAAGCAGTGCAAATGAAGGACTCCGGAAATTGGCAATTGGCCATGCAGTCAGAGATGACAGCTCTGCATAAAAACCAGACATGGAAGCTAGTTAAATTACCACAGGGCAAAAAGGCTCTACCTTGTAAATGGGTTTACAGGTATAAGATCACCGCTCATGATAGTCAACCAAAGTACAAAGCAAGGCTTGTTGCCAAGGGCTTTAAGCAAGAACAAGGCATTGACTTTGATGAAGTCTTCTCTCCGGTGGTCAAGATGACTACATTGAGATGCTTTCTTGCATTGGTTGCCATATTAGATTTGGTGTTGCACCAAATGGATGTCAAGACAGCGTTCTTGCATGGTGATTTAGATGTGGAAATTTACATGCAGCAGCCAGAAGGGTTTGTTGAGAAAGGCAAGGAAGATTGGGTATGCCAGTTGTTAAAGAGTCTTTATGGCTTAAAACAATCACCGAGGGCATGGTACCATAAATTCCACAAGTTTATGCTTTCTCAAGGCTACAAACGTAGTGAGTTCGATCACTGTCTATATACAAAGAAGGCTAAGGATGGTAGTTGGCTGATCCTTATTTTGTATGTGGATGACATGTTGATTGCTGGCAAGCACTTGGAAGAAATTTCAGCTTTGAAGTCAAAGATGGAAAAATCGTTTGACATGAAAGACATGGGTGAGGCAAGTCATATACTTGGTATGCGCATTGAGAGAGATAGATCAAAGAAGTTGATTTGGTTATCTCAAACAGAGTATATTGACAAGGTTTTGCAATGTTTCAATATGGAGAAGGGAAAGGCATTGAGTGTTCCATTGCCACGGGTTACACAAAATGGTGAGCGAATATTTCCGAGCAACAAAATAATCGAGCAAGTCCCTTGAGACTACTTAATAGTGAATTCCAAAAGTGTAAGAGAGTTATTCTATGCTAAAAATTGAACAACATGAAAATGCAAGAGACACATTAGACTCAAAAAACAAACTCTTAGTAGTAGTAGTGGAGACATCCTCTCATACTTGAGAAAGAAAAGGAGATAATCAATAATATAAGAAAGACTTATTAGGAGACAAAGTTGTTGAAAACATTACAAAACCAGTGGTTACATACAAATTATTAACTTGAACCACTCTTCATCTATAAAGAGATGTTGTCTTTGAGGCGTAGCTTTTGGGCAACCATCGTATTCTGGGTCCAATATCAGCTTTTTGCCTCCGCTTCAATGTAATTTGGCAGTGCACTTCGATGAAACAAAACACATACAAAATTTCAATTTAACAAAAGAACCATGCTCATAACATACAATTCACAAAAACCTACAAGTGATAACAACAATGTTTGTTCATAAAGACAACAAGAAGATAATCAACCACAAATGTCTGTCAACATGCCCCAAACAATATCAACATGCCCCGAACAAAAGAAATGAAAGCATGAATGTCTTGTGGGTAAGTCAAGGGTGTGAATCTCACAAATAATCAAAAGGGTTCCCACCCATAAGTTTGTCTTTCTCGTCCACTACATATGTGGATGTGGTTGCATCCTCTATCCCTCGCTTCTTGGGGTGAATCAAGGGCTCCAAGCAAGCGGAAACAAGTGCCTCGACAAAATCTAGAGATGCACATGCATGACCAAAGGCTAAACATCCTGTCAAAATGGGATCCATCCCACAACCAAACTCAAGGCAAAACCCCCTGGGACGACATAATAACCTATATAAGACATGCCATAAAAGAATGGCTCTTTTGTGCAGGCCCTCTCCATGGCAATATGGAATCCATAAGGGCTCGACCTAAATTTGGCAGGTAGTGGAGCATAGTGCTATCCATGGCACTCATCCTAGTGCATGAAACAACGGGATACTGTGGTTCTTCTCCCTTTGTGGATCTTTTGCACACTGTGTCAATCAATTCTTGATCATTCTTTGTCAAAGCACAAAGATAATCCTCATGATCAACAAAGCAAGTGTTGGCACAATTTACCAACTCATCTCCCCCGTGACAGTTTCGACAGCCAATCGACACCGACGGCCGGCAAGCCAAGGGATTTTTTTTTGCCATGGAGTACATAAATAATGCGACAAATTATTTTGTTGAATATGAAACTAACTTATGAAGATGAAATTAACATTAAAACTATGTGATTAACATGCTTTTATAGAAATATCCCCAAAGAAATCAGATTAATCTAAATGCATATGCAATAAGCACTATGAAGGGAAGGCAATGAATATTGACCGCGGTATCTCTCACACAAACAAACACATTTGACTGCATGTGCCTTTCTCTCTCTCTCTCTCTCTCTCTCTCTCAAACAATGGTATATGTTGTGGATCAAATTTGATAAGATAATGTTGTAAACACACAAGGTAGACAATCTTTCTCTAAGATTCTCCATGCACACTATTTTTACCTTGTTGAATTAATATTACCATTACGATTTACTCTTCAAACACTAGCTTCGTAGACATTTTTTATGGCTTTGACTCCCCTCCGTCTGTGGCGCAGCCATGTATGAAGGCGGCCTGGTTTGCTGTTGCAAGCGCGGACTGGTTGCAACAGCAAACCAGGCCGCCTTCATACCTGGCTGCGCCACAGACGGAGAGGATGAGTATTTCAATTCAATGTCGTATGCACCACGCGCGCGCGCGCGCACACACACACACACACACACACACACACACACACACACAACACGCAGTCCATGATGGGCTTGTCAATCTGCGCGGCTTGCTCTCGCTACCCAGCACGTGGAGCTCTGTCAAGGTTTGAGCTCCGTAATTCCTGCTTTTCCTGAAATCACAGGGATTGTGCGAGGAGAGAGAGAGAGAGAGAGAGAGAGAGCTCTCCCACTGTTCTTACATGGCTACCAAGATTGTTCCACCCAATGGTGCACGCTCAGGCCCCGAAAAGCAGTACTTCATATTGCTGTGGTGCACCATCTTTGAGGTGGACGTCGCTCCCATCCCCTAAAGCTGATCGGGAAGGGCGCATATGGCATATGCGTGGGTGCCAACTCCCTTCATACCTGGCTACGCCACAGATGGAGGGGAGGAGTATTTCAGTTTAATGTCGTACGCAGCATTTTAGTGGGCTTACCTGGTCAAAAAACAACGATGGCACCAGGCGAAGCGTTGCTTCATCTTGGGGCACAATAGGGCTCGTCAACCATCGGTCGTAAGCTCTGGCAGTAAGCTGCACACCACACACTCAGCCCAGCACCCCTACTTTGATGAACATGCATTCCACAACCCCAGCTCACCAGAACTTGACATATGTCAGATCTATCGCTCCCTCGCCTATCCCAGATCCATCGCTAGCAACGGCTTTGGCAGACGGCATGTACAAAGTTGACACTGAGCTAGCGAATTACGAGAGCAGAGAAGCTTCAGTAAGAACAATAACCGCAGCAGCATAAGGCTTTGAGTGGCAGTAACAACAACAACGTACTAGGTTAGAGCAGTGGATTCCATGAAGCAACTAACAGCAGCAGCATGGAGTATTACTTAAGGTAACCTTATCTCAAGAATAAGGTAGTGATTTCACAAGACAGCGGACAGACAAAATACAACTTGAGTGGAGTACATATTTTTGAGTATTGAAATGTGCTAAATTAGCTTCATGTGTGTCCAATATGGCGCGGGCAAGGTGGCATCGGAGACAACAACACAATCTTCAAAGACGCTCATTAAAAAGCAATAATTTTAGGGATACATGACCTCCACTGTTTCCATTGAATAGCACTTTGGAGAGTAGTGACTGACTGGGAATCAAGAGGGGCATGTCCTATACATTTACATAGCTTATGGGCTGACACTCATCTCATGTTTAAGCCTAGGGAGGTTCTCGAACAACATTGTCGGCTTGCAAGGTTTTCTTGATTTTTTTGCGAAATATGGGTGCCAATTTTTTTGTGGACATTTTTTTAGAGAAAGTATGTCACTTGGAATTGTATTATGTCTATAGCATGAAGAGATAGCCTATGTCTCAAGTATTCAATTTTTATAATTGCTCAAAAGTCTAAATTTGGTCAATGAATTTCCTTATTTATGGTAGTGAAAACAGCACGAATGGCATAATTACTATCTTTCCCCATTATTGCTCTTGTATCAAATTGCCCTTGGATTTGCTCGAAATTTGGTTTTGCTCGGTGATTAGAATTCCCCCATTGCCACCATATGTGAAACTTAGCAAACAAGATTGTCCTGTGTCTGAGGAAGAACAGGCTGAAATGGATAAGATTCCATATGCGTCTGCAGTGGGTAGTTTGATGTATGCAATGATTGCTACTCGCCCAGACATTGCATTTGCAGTAGGAGTAGTAAGTCGATACATGTCAAACCCAGGCAAGAAACATTGGGAGGCAGTGAAAGGAATATTGAGATACCTGAAAGCTACAAAGAGTATGCGTATATGCTATGGGAGTCAGGAGCTAAGTGTAAAGGGTTTTACAGACTCAGATTATGCAGGTGACTTAGACAACCGAAGGTCTACGTCAGGGTATGTCTTTACATTGGCTGGTGGAGCAGTATCATGGCGTTCTAGATTACAAGATTGTGTTACTCAGTCTACTACAGAGGCTGAATATGTTGCAGCATCAGAGGCATGCAAAGAATCAATTTGGCTTAATCGACTAGTAACAGATTTGGGAATCAAAGAAGAGATGCCTGTGTTATATTGTGATAGTCAAAGTGCTATACAATTGGCTCGCAATCCAGTTTATCACTCAAATACAAAGCATGTGGATGTGAAGTATCATTTCATTAGGGAAATGCTCGAGGATAAGCAACTTCAGCTTGTCAAAGTTCACACCACAAAAAATCCTGCTGATCTACTTACAAAAGGACTTCCCTCAGAGAGATTTGCGCATTTTCGCAAGCAGTTAGGTGTAGGGTAGTACATCACTTCTCTACATCTCTTGTATATTAGCTTGTATAGTAGCTTCTCTCACACTTAAAGTACCACATTGGACTTTAAGTGGGAGGTTGTTGGGGTATAAAGCCCCATGTGGTCGCACAGGTAAGTGGGCGGGCCGCCAGGTATGTACACATATTCTTTTGTAAAAACCTAACAAGAACTCACTATGCTCTACACATTACAGTAGAGCGAGTTCACCATATCGTCGTGCTCTTCTTCTCGCACTCTCTCTCTTCAGAATGATGGTGAAAAATCTACTTCGGCTCCATGAATTAAGCTTCATCTACAATCTTGGGTTATTCATGAAACTCCACAATTTACAAGCAAACATCAAATGATTTTCTCATTGCATTGTTTTCAAAAATCTCAATATCTCTTTGCGCAAAGATCCCCTCAAGATTTCAAATGACTGTTTTCAATGGTCAATTTTAACCCCTTTGTAACAATCTACAGTGCAACAAAAGGGAAAATTTCACTTCGAATCAATCATCTTCAACCTCATTCCCTTGTTGTTGACCAATCGACAGCATGCGAGATGTTTATTAGTTTTTTTTTCCCGGGGCAGGTGGATCCTAGTGAGGGGATGGTGTTCCTTAAGTTTCGTATTATTTTGGTATGATTCGGTGAGTTTCCTTTCGTTTGTGTGTCTGTGGGTTCGGTGGTGTAGTTGAGAGCTATGAGATTCTTGATTTTGGTTTAGTTAGCCTTCCAAAGTTTTGTATGTGTGGGATGGTCTCAGCCTCACAAGCTATAGAGATTGCCTATGTGCGCCTATCGTGTCATATGTGTCCTCGATTGACATTATGTTGATCTAGGTAGTGTTGCATGCACTTTATAGGTGGTGTGATTCGCTCCCGCAACATTGGCGCCGCTACCAGGGACACTAGGACTTAAGTAGGTAATCCTACTAGCACTCATGTGATAGTTGCATGCTTTAGTTTTGACTAAAGAGAGCATTTTTCTTAAGCGGATCCGGAAGAGGATATTTTGAGATCAAGTGGACAGCCACGAAGTGTGTGTCTTGCCGAGGGTCTACAACTAGATAGATTTAGTTAGGATTTGTAGTATTAGTTGTAGATTAAAGTAGTTGTTAGTGGTCGAGTGATTTATGAGGTGATAAAAGTGTTTGATAGCCCATGTGTGGCAGTGAAACGTTTTTCTACTCATAAATACAAAACCCCATATGACGAGTAGGAGTAGTTTTAGGTAAGTGATCTAATTTGGATCTATAGCTATTCACCATTGATTTATTTGTTGAAGTGCTTGTTTGCATCTAAAATCTCTAAAAAGTTGATTTTTTGGGTAAAAATGCAATAAACAAGTTTTAGTAGATAATTGTACATGGTTGAATGATGATGGGCATAAAAGAAAACATATGCAAGAGATCTGGATGAGAAAATTGCAATTTTGCAACTCTAGACATCATACGCGTATGAAGTCCTAAGGCCTAGCAGGAGACCAAATTTGACAAAACAGACTGCACCAGACTATTCAAAAGGGGTGTTTTACCCAGAAGACAAAAGTCAGAGTCTCGAAAATAAAAAAACAGGGAACTTGTGATGCTGAGCATATTTTTGCATGAAATTGGTAGAAGTGCTTGAAAACCAGTTCTGGAGAATTGTGGATGATTGTGAATGAATCCCGGACAAAAATTCATCAGTAGACATCATACGTGTATGATATCTGAAGGGTGAATCTGACATCGAAAATGAACCTTTGACTTTATACCCACATCCTACATGTTGTGTTGAGCACATATATCATATTTCATTGCATCTGGAGCACTTGGACATCATACGCATATGATGTCTCAAGAGGCACCTAGAAACCAAATTTGACAAATCTGACTACACCAAAGTGTTCAAAAGGGGTGTTTTACCCTAGGTACACCCTGAAACTAGAATTTTGATTTACATTTGCTGCTTAAAACAGAAAAGCCGGGAAAGATTGAAAATTGGAAAATTGCCTTGTTTGACCTTGAAAAGGTACAAAAACTCCTGAAAGGGCTTAAAATCTAGTAAGGAGACCATAAAGACCAGTTTGGGCTTGGTTGGAGCTGCAAATTCATCAAGAGACATCATATGCATATGAAGACTCCTAGGTTAATTTTTGAACAAAACCGACCATTATCACTATAGGTGTGCTTTGACACATTGTTTTGAGCATCCTCACCAACTTTGAATCATTTTGGGCATCTTTCTTGAGAGAAAAGTTTGATTGCACTTCATGGAAGGTGACAAATAAAAATTGTGTTTTGAGAGAAATTTTGAGCTTTAAACTTTACTGTGATCACATATTCTTGTTGCTTATGATAAGAGGACCTAAGGTAAAGACAGTTCCAAAATCTGAGCACATAGACATTGTAAGGTCTCTGACCCGATTACAAGAGCACCCTTGTACCACGAAATGAATACAATGGAATAAGTTACTATTTTTAGCAGTTTTCTAGATTCTGTCAGTGCCATGATGTTTAGAATGTTATAAAGCTTCAAAATGTGAATTAAAATAATTTTTGTGAAAAAATTCCAAAAATAGTAAGTTTTTGGTCACCCGACCCGTCCAGTTTTGATCGTCTCGAAAAATTGCACCCGTACCCCAAATTTGAAAAAAAATGCATTTTCGGACCCGGGGGGCTGCTGTATATGGCAGGTACTCGGGCCAGTACGCCTTAGTTAGAGCTTCGTATGGCAATTTACGGCATCAAAATCCGATTCGTATGACCCGTTTTAGCCTAGAACCAAATTTCCTAAAAATTGTCCGGGGAGGTACCGGGAGCCCGGGACTGTGTGGGAACAGGTCCCAGGCCACTCCAGATCAGCTTTAGCAGCTAGGGGGCGCCCTCTTGCTTTGTGGGAGTCTTGGGAAAGCTGCCATGCCTGCAACTCAGTCTCAGAACCAGTTAACCAAGCCAACCTGACACTTGGTGGGCAGGGAACTGGACTTGCCATGCTTAACTGGAGAAGCTCCCAGATGCATTTAGCAACCCAGATCGATTTTCAGCCTGTAGGAGCCTATTTAAAGACCTGCACACACACACACACACACTTATGATCACACACACACACAATGCATACACACACACCCACACACATTGGGAAGGTGCTGCCGGATCACACACCTATTGAAGAAGAAGCAAGGAGGGAGGTGCTGCCGAATTTTCATTTCAAGAAGCTCGATTAGATCAGAAAATTGAGAAGATTACCAACTCTTAATCACAGAACGAGCAATGTCAACGGGAAGGGGAAGGCTCCCATGGAGGAACAAATACCGGCCATCTCACGGGCCATCGATGAAGAAGTGGAAGAGGTAGATCATATTTTTATTCAAGTTGTTTAAATTAACATTGCATACGCTAGTTAGGAATGCTCATATCCCCAAACATGTTGGAGAAATCCGACGGAAACCTCGGCATTGAAAGCATTGTATATTAAGTTCTAAAGTAGGAAGGAAATGATTGATGTGAATGCTGTTTGCAATAGGAAAGAATGTCTGCTAGGGAAAATTTAGCTAGGCATGTTCATTCTATTTCCAATGTTGAATTAGTCCTGAACCCCCTCCTGATCACAGGGGGCAGAGTTCCTGGTTAAGGGCTCTTGAACCCACGACTGCTGGTTAAGCGGTGGGAACCCACGTCTGCTGGTTAAGCGGTGGGAATGTCCATGTCGTGCTTTCTATGCGGTGGACATACCTAGTTGTATGGGCAGCTAGGCGACAACGGGAGGAGTAAACTCTCGCTGGAGGGGGGATGTTGTACCTCCAGAACATTGGAATTTTAATGAATAAGTTTGAGTAGAATTTTTACTAGAATACTGTCTTGGTGTTGTTTGCAATACTGGTTGAAGGGCTGTCTTAACGAACAATGTGCTTCGGAATTAAAACAAGGAATGTCTATGTTGAACAAAATTTGTGGTAGTAATTAGGTCACACAAGGAAGTGTGAGTGTGGGGGTGGAAAGTGGGGGCTTGGCTCATGTTGCCAATGCCTACGAGATGGGTGGTCCCGATTGGTCGGGAACTCTCTGTCCCCATAGTGCTTACTCAATATTAGTATTACTCATTGCCCCTAGAGCGGTGAATCCTCGAGAGTACGTGCCTCTGAAACATGGGGAAAAAGGCACTCGGGTTTTCTCTCCTCTTGGAAGGTGGGTCTTAGGATCGCTAGATAGTTTAAGTACGCTTCCCCTGCGAGGTGGAGCTAGATCTCCTTGCTAGTAGGCTCGAACTCGACTCACTTTGTGATGAGAGATCGTCCGCTAGTCGAACCCTGAACCATTTTGTTTGCTTCCGCTATAGATCTAGTGGCCACCAGGTTTACCATCAGATTCGTTGTTTGATACGACGGGGTGGGGACCTCACAGACATCATACACATATGATGTCTCAAGTAAAGATTTGAAAGTCCAATTGCACTTTTGACCACACACGAGGTTTGGAAATGATGATTTAAGCTTGTTTGCAAAATTTCATCTCATTTGGACACAAACCTTTGAATTTATAAAGGTTCTTGCAATTCCAAGAAGGTAATAGTGAAAAATAGTGATTTTGTGTATTTTTAACATCCAAGATTTTTTGTGAGCACATATTCTTGCTATTTTCATCAAGGAATACCTTGGCTAGAATCAAAAGCTATTTTCATCAAGCGTATGATTTTTGTGTCAGAACCTTGGTCAAATCAAACATCTGAGTATACCCTAGTGTCCTAAAGCATAAAAGAAGTCCCTAGCCAAAATTTCATTGCATTTGGAGCACATTAGGGCTAAAAAGTGCCAAAGAAGGAAATTGGGCAAGGTTCATGCTTGTATTGACCATAATTTGCACAAAAAGTGTTGAAAGTGAATTCTGAAAGTTGTTGAGAGTTGCTTGAGTGATAAAGATTCGTTGGGATAAAATTCACTTCATTTTTCCACAAAAGACATCATACACGTATGATGTCTCAAGTCCCAAATTAGATTCCAAAACTTATATCTAAGCTTACAAAAGTGTTTGCCACCACAAAATGGGCCTAGAGACCAAGTTTCATTAACGTTGGATCACTTTTGGCTTAGCTAACCTCCCAGGCAACCAAACAAAAAAAACAGTAATAGACCTGACTAAATGTTTCAGAATCACAAACTGAGACTTGGGGTGGTTAGAGTACATCAAGCAGAGTCTATAATTAAAATTTGAAGCAATTTTGAGTCAGGAGACATCATACGCGTATAAAGACTCTGTTTCGAGCATAGGTTTGACTAGTCAAAGGACTTCCTTTTGACCCTAGAATCCCAAATATCATTTCAAAACAAAATTTGGACACCCATAAGTGGACCAAAGCATGTATCCAGTGTTGAACCTTTGAAATCACCAGAATTGACCTATAGGAAGATTGAATTCGATAGAAGACTCTTTTGGCCATAACTTGAGCTCTCGGTATTGGATTAAGAAACCTTTCTTATCAAAACGAAGCTCTAGAGTAGCTCTGCAATATTTAGTGCAGCTCTTGAACAACAATCAAAGACCCTTTGAGTCAGTCGTTGTTGGTCAATGTTCAAAAAAACATCGTTTAAGGCCTCAAAATGCATCTAGAAGTTAGGATTGTCTAAAAGTGACAGTTTGAGAGAATTGTGAAGAATCGGCCATGGTTTTGGACATAGTTTTGACTTTTTCCTTGTTCAGAGAGTTTGGATGACATATTATGAGAGTGAAGGATTGTACAGATACTTTGATGGCAGTGACGTCAACCTTTATAGGTGCTCAGAGCCATACCCAGAAGAGCTGACGGATTACAAGCTCTTATATGTCTATACATAAGGGGTCGACTCTCAATGGAAATCTATAGCTGTTGACAAGTATGGACAAGAATACAGAGCTATAGAAAGCGCAAATCCACATATTGCATTAGAAATAGGTGGACGTTTGGTCAATGAAGGACCACAAATACCTCCAGCAGACGACACGAGAATTCCTACGAGAATTCCAAAAAGGGAACCACTAGGATTCCCTCCTAGAGCAATAACAAGAGATGAAATTGCTAGAAAAATAGGATAAAAGCACATACGGAACAAGAGCAAAAATTCGTAGCTGAGGAGCTTACCCAAGCTAAAGAAAAGATAAGACAATATGAGGAAAGGGTTGCACCTCCTCTTACACGGATGGCTCAACCTCCAGAAGAACCATCCAGGAAAGAGAAACCAAGAAGTGCTAGTTCAGAAGGATCATTGTTGGTCGAGAAGGTTAATGAGCCATTAGATGCCCTCTTGAAAGCCTACAAAGTGTGGCTCAAAAACAACCAAACCCAAGAACAGAGGTGGATGACATATCCTAATGCGGAACTAGAAAAGCAAAGGCTTGAAATATGCCAGGAAATGATCCAAACAGCCCAAGCTTTACTAGAACCACCAGTTGAAAAAATTGAGGATGTGATCCTTGTCCCACCTACACCAATGATCCCACCAAACCAAGAATGAATAGATCCCTATCTCACTCATGATCACATACCAAAGCTCAAGGACCTAGCATTAGAACCAAGGATAGTGTTGAATACCACGTATAACTCTTCTGAGGGATTTCAACTAGTTATACCAAAGGGTTGTAGAGAAATAGATGGTCTTGACAAACTGTGGAAACAATTCTGAGAGGCCAATGAAGCTAGTGAGCTAAGCAGACAAGTAAACCACATTGATGATGGAAGAGGAGTGTTTCTTCCACCTGGATCTCAAGTGAATCTAGACCTGCAATCGTATTGGGGGGACCAAGGATCTATACAATCTATGGAGAGTCAACCCCATTCACTAAGAAAACTACCGTCCTATACGGGAGAGCATGAGGCTAAGTCAGATGTTATTGAAGTCCCATCACATATACTCTCTTCCAAGAAAGTCATTGACTGTAAAGGGCTGACAGACATTTTGTCGACACATGTGACCTGTACGATAACATTAGCCGAGTTTTTTAAAATAAGACCAAACATGTGGACTACTATGGGTAAATGTCTAGAGAAATTTGATGTGAAAGACCCAACAACTCAGATACAAGAAGGGATCAAAGAAATTGAAATGCCTCAGCTAAACACTAGGTCAATTCCATTAAACAAGGTAGGTGAGCATTGTGAAGGTGAGGATGGTACCACAACCGTCCCTGTGGAGTTCCAAAGTGTCTCCACCATGGAGGTGTTGCCATCGCAACAA
Organism: Adiantum capillus-veneris; assembly: GCF_014529385.1. Lineage (NCBI taxonomy): Eukaryota > Viridiplantae > Streptophyta > Polypodiopsida > Polypodiales > Pteridaceae > Adiantum > Adiantum capillus-veneris. The sequence continues at coordinate 15,721,887 of NC_140932.1, read as the reverse complement.
AAGAGATCTGGAAACAATGGGAAAAACCATCATTAAGGGCTACTAGGGTGAAACTGCAGCTTGCAGTCAGACAAATGGAAAAGCCCCTAGGACTGCTAGAAAAAGTAGTTGTTACTTCTTGTGGCATTGAATATGAACACACTTTTTCTATTGTTGACTTTGGCAAGAAGAACAACTATGACATAATTCTAGGAAGACCATTCATGCGACGATTGGAAATGGTCCAAGGTTGGGGTTATGACCATATCTACCTGAGACATATAGAAACCACCACAAGGATAAACTTGAAAGACCATAGCTACAGGGATGTGACGAGAACACCGGTTGAAGAGTTTGATTCGGCTATGAAAGCACGATTAGAACTTCCGGCATGGTTGGGTAAGCCTAAAGAGTTGTGAATGTGTGGAGCTTTGCAATGCGAAAGCTTGAAACGAGAGGAGTGTATTTTAGAAAGGGTGATCAAAGATAAGGATTATATATCCTAGGACCATTTCCTGAAGAAGCATTAGAGCCACTAGAATGGGAACATATGTTGGCTACTCTGGATGTATGCGCTATTCAAGATGGTCCAACAACAAAGTTTTGTGATAAAGATGGCTTTGATGTCTTTCCTTGTTTGCAGTGAGTATGATCTAGGAAAACGAAGAGAACCAGTCATCAACAAGTTCTCGAGATGAAGAGCAAACAAAGGAATGTCAAAAATCAAAAGACAAAGAAGAAGACGAGTTCTATGAATCCGTAGAACACTTGGAGCTTCAAGAAGATGTTGACAATGGAAATCTGGACAACCTAGTAGGTGACATGAATGACACTTTGTTGTGAGAGAAAATCACAACACCATAAAGTGCATGCAGCACAACCTAGATCAACATAATGTCAATCAAGGACACAGATGACATGATAGGTGCACGGAGGCAATCTCTTTAGCTTGTCAAGTTGAGACCATCCCACACATACAACACTCTGGAAAGCTAGCTAAACCACATTCATGAATCTCACTACTCTCAACTACATCACCCAGCCACATACACACAAACCGAAGGAAACTCACTAAACCATACCAAAACCACGATTTTAATGACTACTTGCACGTAGAAAACATACATTGCTTGTTATACTTACGGCCACAAATAGCTCGTAGATGTACGACCGCGTTTGCTCCATCTCGCATTGAATGATTGGCATTGATGCATAGCTCTTGCTGAGCCTAGCGCGATGGTGCAATCGGATATCCAATGTGATGAACAAGCGGGGAGTAGCCCCAAGATGAAGCTCACGCTCTCTCTCTTTCTCTCTCGCACATAGTCGATGGTAGCTTAAAACTTGATTATGACAAAAGTTCTCTTTACAAAATGATCTAGGTACCTTCTATACTAAGGCTACCATAGGTTAAACCAAATATAGAGTTCAAGGGGTAAAATGTCTTTGTATGTACAATCTAGAAGTGTCATTGCACCCCGGATTCTGCAACTAGACTAACTACTCATTACAAATAATTTTTTTAACCATAATCCATAGCATTTCATAACTCTTCAAAAATAAGGCTTTGTTGAGTTATGTCGTGTTGTTGACCCACGGAAATGGTGCAAATGTTGTGGGATTGAATCACACCACCCATAAAGTTCATGCGACACAACCTAGAGCAACATAATGTCAATCAAGGACACATATGACACGATAGGTGCACAGAGGCAATCTCTTTAGCTTGTCAAGTTGAGACCATCCCACGCATACAACACTCTAGAAGGCTAACTAAACCACAGTCACGAATCTCACTGCTCTTAACTACACCACCCAGCCACATACACACAAACAGAAGGAAACTCATTAAACCATACCAAAATCGTATGAAACTTAAGGAACACCATCCCCTCACTAGGATACACATGTCCAAAAGCGTCTACACTCAAAATCCTCACTTTGGACCCATCTGCAAAAAACGTGTATGAAGACAGAGACAAATTTCAAAAGTGCCTAAAACTGAAGTCTATGAGTACCTTGTTAAGTATGGATCCTGATTTACCCTTGTAATTTTCTGTGGTAAAAGCGCACATTTGTAAGGCCCCCATTATGAGGAGAAGCCATCGTGCGTGAAGACAAATCACTCACCGGAAACCAAAATTTTCATGGACAAGAATCAGGGGCAACTTTAAAGGCCTCGGGGGCGGAGGCCCCCGAGACTTTTTTTTTCGCCGGAATATTTGGCCGGACGGCGACCGGAAAGTGTTTGGAAAACAACCGGTCGGTTGTCCGGTGGCCGGTAGTCAATGGCCGATGGCCGGTGGTCGGAAGTCAATGGCCGGTGGCCGGTGGCCGAATTCAAAAGCGGACTTGTCTTCTCAAGGGCGGCCACACATGGGCGGATTGGAGGGTCCGATTTGGACTTATTCGCACAAGGGCGGCTACACATGGCTGTCTCTCATAAGAGAGGGCAATCCTTTTGGCCTATAAAAGGAGGCCATTTCTACACACATTTCATAGTGTGAAGTTGATGCAACAAGGTGAGTGTGAGGTGGTGAGAGTGAAGCAAGGTGGGAGCTCCATTAAGGGTATAATCCCTTTGTAAACTACTTCTTGTTTTGAAGTACTAAAGCCATTGAGTGGCTGCTTTCCCGTGGACGTAGCCCACATTGGGTGAACCACGTATATCGTGTGTACTCTCTCTCTCTCTCTCTCTCTCTCTACTCTATAATCTCGTGTATATAAATCTGTCTCTCTCCATTAAGTAATCTACTCAATTATCTTTTTAGCTACGTCTTATTTCCTAACAACTGGTATCAGAGCAAGGTTTGCTCGTAGCTAAATTATCTCAAGGAAAGGATTCCTTGAATTGAGTGGGAGTAATGGCGGAGGAAGGGAAGCTCAAGATTGAGAAGTTCAATGGCAAAAACTACCAACATTGGAAGATGCAGATTGAAAACTATCTCTACCAGAAGGACCTCTATTTTCCACTAGGCGGTCTTGCGAAGAAGCCCGCAACAATGGCAGATGAAGCATGGATTGTCCTTGATCGAAAGGCACTGGGAACAATCCGGTTAAGCTTGGCGTCAACGGTGGCCTTCAATGTTTCGGAGATGAAGACCACGGAGGACTTGATGAAGTCACTTGACGACTTCTACGAGAAACCATCGGCATCCAATAAGGTATTTCTTATGAAGCGCTTGTTCAATCTAAAGATGGCAGAGAATGGTTCAGTTGCAGAACACCTAAATGACTTTAACACAAACATAATTCAACTTCGATCAGTAAAAATCAATTTCGATGACGAAGTGCGAGCTCTCCTTATACTATCATCTCTACCGGATAGTTGGGACAGCCTTGTGATGGTTGTAAGTAATTCTATCTCTGGCACAAATACTCTTAAGTTTGATGATGTTCTGGGTGTTCTCCTAAGCGAGGAAATGCGAAGGAGAAGCACAGGAGAATCATCAAGTGCTGCACTATCAGTGGAAACAAGAGGAAGGCTTAAGGAGAGGTTCAAAAACCAAAAGGTTCGTGATCGTTCAAGGCGGAGCAAGTCATGCACAAAGTCAGTTCTTGAATGTTGGAACTGCGGCAAGAAGGGCCACGTCAAGAAGGATTGCTGGTCTAAGAAGAAGAAGAAGGAGACAGAGTCTCAAGACAACAAGCCAACATCGGAGGCCAATGTGGCAGGTAAAGTAGAGCAAGATGCTCTAATTCTCTCATTAGAAAATGTGTCTAATTCCTGGATAGTAGATTCCGGGGCTTCATTCCATGCGACACCACACAAGCAACATTTCCAAGACTACACCAAAGGTAATTTTGGGTATGTATACTTGGGAGATGATGAAGCTTGTGAGATTGTCGGCAAAGGTATAGTTTCTGTCAAAACTGCTAATGAAAATGAATGGAAGCTTAAAGATGTTAGGCATGTTCCTTCTCTTCGCAAAAATTTGATCTCTACAGGACAATTGGACGATGAAGGTCACAACATTGCATTCGGAAACAAACGGTGGAAGATCTCAAAGGGATCTTTGGTGGTTGCCAAGGGTGAAAAAGTCGGTACACTTTACTTGTGTACTGTTAGCACGCAACCTTCAGCTTGTGCAGCAACTACAGAAGTTGACAGTGCGGTGTGACACTACCGACTTGGGCATATGAGTGCCAAAGGAATGCAAATCCTTCAAACAAAGAAGCTTCTACCAGGTTTGAAAGAAGTGGACTTAGAGTTCTGTGAAGATTGTGTTTATGGTAAACAAAAGAGGGCAAAATTTCAAAAATCAGGAAATGAAAGAAAAAATAAAAAACTTGAGTTGGTTCATTCTGATGTTTGGGGTCCTGCAAGTACACCATCACTTGGTGGCTCATTGTACTATGTAACATTCATAGACGATGCGACTAGAAAAACATGGGTTTATGTCATGAAGAATAAATCCGATGTATTTTCCATATTTCAAAGGTGGAAAGCCTTTGTGGAGAATGAAACAGGTACCAAGGTTAAATGCATCAGATCCGACAATGGAGGCGAATATTGCAGCCAAGCTTTTGAAAGCTTTTGTGCTAGCAATGGCATTCGGAGGAAAAGGACAACCCCAAGGACACCTCAACAAAATGGGATTTCGGAAAGGATGAACAGGACAATCATGGAACGAGCACTAAGCATGCGGCTACATGCAGGCCTACCGCTTGAGCTTTGGGCGGAAGCTGTAAGTACGTCTGTGTACTTAATCAATCGGTCACCCTCAACGGCATTGGATGGGGGAGTTCCAGAAGAGGCATGGACAGGTAAACCGGTGAATTATGCATTTCTCAAAGTGTTTGGGTGTGAGGCTTCCATGCACATAGATAGAAGCCTAAGATCAAAGTTAGATGCAAAGTCCAAAAAGTGTTTCTTCATTGGCTATGGAGAAGGAGACTTTGGGTATCGCCTATGGAATCCTGAAGATGGTAAAATCTTAAGGAGTAGGGATGTAATTTTTAACGAACAAAATATGTACAAAGATTACTTGGAAAGAAAACAAACAAAAGAAACAAGTGATGAGTACATGGAGCTTGAGGACGGTGAAGACTCAAGGACTGCAAACGGTGACAATGTGCAACAACGTCAACCAAATGAGGAGCCTCAACCTATTCCCCAAAGATCTACAAGAGCAAGTAGACCTCCAGAAAGGTTTGTTCCTTCCTTCAACCATCTCTTGATCTCAGATTTTGGAGAGCCGGAATCATATGAAGAAGCTATGCAACATGAATCCAAAGAAGAATGGACGAAGAACATGCAAGTGGAGATGGACTCACTACATCGCAACCAAACATGGGAGTTGTTTGAGTTGCCTAAAGGTAAGCGGGCACTTCAAAACAAATGGGTGTACAAGCTAAAGGAAGAAGTAGGTGGGAAGAAAAGGTACAAGTCTAGGCTTGTGGTAAAAGGTTTTTCTCAAAAGAAAGGTATTGACTTCAATGAAATATTTTCTCCTGTTGTAAAAATGAACTCAATTAGGCTTGTCTTAAGCCTTGTGGCTGCTCATGATCTAAATCTCGAGAAAATGGATGTAAATACGGAATTCCCTCATGGTGACTTAGAGGAGGAAATCTACATGCTTCAACCAAAGGGGTATGAAGTAAAAGGTAAGGAGAAAATGGTTTGCAGATTAAAGAAGAGCTTGTATGGTTTAAAGCAAGCATCAAGACAATGGTACTTGAAGTTTGATCGATGGATGTTGGATCATGGATTCACAAGGTGCAACTCGGATCACTGCGTCTACACGGAGAATTTGGGAGATGGGAAATTCATCATCCTAATGTTGTATGTTGATGACATGTTGATTGCAAGTGCTAACATGCAGGACATCAAAGACCTAAACGAGGAGTTGTCCAAATCTTTTTCAATGAAAGATTTAGGTGCTGCAAAGAGGATACTTGGTATGAAAATATCAAGGGACAGGACGAAGAAGACAATAAAGCTATCTCAAGAAGATTACATCAAGAAGGTACTAGAAAGGTTTGCAATGCAAAATGCAAAACCAGTTTCTACACCTTTGGCTGGTCATTTTAAACTAACGAAGGATATGTGTCCAAAGACACAAGAGGAGATAGCCTATATGTCTAAAGTTCCATATGCTGCAGCGGTAGGTTCTCTAATGTATGCTATGGTCTGGACAAGGCCAGACATTGCACATGCAGTGGGAGTTGTGAGTAGGTTCATGGACAACCCAGGTAAAGAGCATTGGCAAGCTGTGAAGTGGATACTTAGGTATCTAAAAGGGACAACAACAAATGCTTTGTATTTTGGAGAAACTGATATTTTTCTAGAAGGGTATGCTGATGCAGATATGGCAGGTGACAAAGATACTCGAAGGAGCACTACTGGCTATGTGCTCACGGTTGGAGGCACAGCAGTAGCTGGGCTTCAAAGCTGCAGAAAGTGGTTTCACTTTCTACCACGAAAGCAGAGTATGTAGCAATGACGGAGGCAAGCAAAGAAATTCTGTGGCTTCACAGATTCTTAGAAGAGCTTGGATTCAAACAAGAAAATTGTGTCTTGTATAGTGATAGCCAAAGCGCTATCCATCTTGCGAAGAACTCAGCCTTTCATTCAAGGACAAAGCACATTGAGGTGAGATATCACTTCATACGCACTCTTTTGGAAGAGGGACAACTAAAGCTAGGAAAGGTGCATACAAGTGAAAATCCTGCAGACATGTTTACAAAGGTGGTCAACAAGGAGAAGTTGAGCTTTTGCTCATCTTCAATCGGCATTCAAGGATAAGAAGCCAGAATGGAAAGCAATCACAGGTTTGGTTTGGAGATCAGTCTCCAAGTGGGAGATTGTTAAGTATGGAGCCTGATTTACCCTTGTAATTTTCTATGGTAAAAGCGCACATTTGTAAGGCCCCCATTATGAGGAGAAGCCATCGTGCGTGAAGGAAAATCACTCACCGGAAACCAAAATTTTCACGGACAAGAATCAGGGGCAACTTTAAAGGCCTCGGGGGCGGAGGCCCCCAAGACTTTTTTTTCGCCGGAATATTCTTTTTCGCCGGAATATTATGGCCGGCCGGCGGCCGGAAAGTGGTCGGAAAACAACCGGTCGGTTGGCCGGTGGCCGGTAGTCAATGGCCGATGGCCGGTGGTCGGAAGTCAATGGCCAGTGGCCGGTGGTCGGAAGTCAATGGCCGGTGGCCGGTGGCCGAATTCAAAAGCGGACTTGTCTTCTCAAGGGCAGCCACACATGGGCGGATTGGAGGGTCCGATTTGGACTTATTCGCACAAGGGCGGCTACACATGGCTGTCTCTCATAAGAGAGGGCAACCCTTTTGGCCTATAAAAGGAGGCCATTTCTACACACATGTCATAGTGTGAAGTTGATGCAACAAGGTGAGTGTGAGGTGGTGAGAGTGAAGCAAGGAGGGAGCTCCATTAAGGGTATAATCCCTTTGTAAACTACTTCTTGTTTTGAAGTACTAAAGCCATTGAGTGGTTGCTTTCCCGTGGACGTAGCCCACATTGGGTGAACCACGTATATCATGTGTACTCTCTCTCTCTCTCTCTACTCTATAATCTCGGGTATATAAATCTGTCTCTCTCCATTAAGTAATCTACTCAATTATCTATTTAGCTACGTCTTATTTCCTAACATACCTATGTGTAGATTATGTCGACACGATTCTAATGACTACTTGCACATAGAAAGTAGACATTTTTTGTTATACTTACGGCCACAAATAGCTTGTAGATGTGCAAGCACATTTGCTCCATCTCACGTGGACTGCTTGGCATTGATGCATAGCTCTTGCCGAGCCTAGCGCGATGGTGCAGTCGGATCTCCAATGTGATGAACAAGCGGGCAGTAGCGCCAAGATGAAGCTCACACTCTCACTCTTTCTCTCTCTCACACACAGTCGACGACAGCTTAAAACTTGATTATGATAAAATTTCTCTTTACAAAATGACCTAGGTACTTCTATACTAAGGCTACCATAGGTTAAACCTAAAATAGAGTTCAAGGGGTAAAATGGTTTGTATGAACAATTTGGAAATTCCATTGCACCCCGGCTTCTGCAACTAGACTAACTACTCATTACAAATGATGTTTTTAACCATAATCTGTAGCATTTCATAACTCTCAAAAAATAAGGCTTTGTTCAGTTATGTCGTGTTGTTGACCCACGGGTCAACACCCCCCCCCCCCCCCTCCAAATTCATGTCTTCCCTAACATGACCTGGTTGTCAAAGTCGGTGCGGTCTTTGTTGTCGTTCTTGCTTTCTTGTGCTCCATTGCTTGTACTTTTGTCAAAGCACAACAAGAACTATGATCCATGAAAATCATAATGGATGATGAACTTTATGTCCTTCACATCCATGCCCCGAGCTGCAATATATGTTGTTGTCATTATATGGCTAGAGAAAGCTCCATCCATCACTTGCTCTAGCAAAACTATCAAGTCCGAGTATTTGTGATTCCCAGAAACAACTTCTACAATCTATAGAATTGAATGATTGGCTTTCAGATCTTGTGAACCAATGATTTCTTTAGGCCAAGCTGCACTCCAATGAAAAATCTATCTGTCAGGTCGAATCTGGGAGATAATTTTTCTAATTTGAGGTTCAAAATCCTTGTCTAGCATTCGATCGGTCTTATCGAGGACAAGATCTGTGACCCTGCAAAGGCTGGTTTGTCTACCACTTGTGTTTGCTCTTCTTTGTGGGTGACTCCTTTGTTCCTGCATCAAGGTGATCAAAGTTGCATTTGTTACTCTTAGATTTTGTGTGATGTGTAAATCATTATACTGCTTCTACTTGATACATGACTTAATTAAATCTTGACAAACCGCAGCTAATTCCCCAAGTTAGTAACTTGCATCAAAAGGGCCTTATCTGACATCATTCCCGATAGATGACCATCGATGAGCTATGTGCGCATATGTCGCACGTGTCAATGCAAGGAACTTGCCGATACATTGTGTGCAAGCCACAAATGGCTCCAAGCACACAACAAGCCTAAACTAGTAAGCTCAAAGATGGCGTTGGTGTGTCACTCACCGATCTACGCTTCCTGTCGTGGAGGATTCCTCGCTGCAAAGAAGAGGGAGACGCCTCTACGCCGCGCTCAACCGCCTCGCCGCCGTCGTGCCGCCACAATGCTCAATCGCACACTCTCTCTCTCTCTCTCACACACACACATACACAGACACACACAAGGAGATGAAGAAGAAGAAGATGGAGATGGAGCAAAAACACTCTTCAATTGCACAAATGAGAGAATGAGTGAATTTTAGGTTTAGTTGACTTTTATATGAGCTCACCCCATTCACACTTGGGCCCCCATGCTTAGCCAACTAATCCCTTGAATGTTCCAGTTAGAGTGCGCCTCTCATCGACAATCACTCTTACCCTTTTCCTATTGGACCGACAAGCCCGGTACCTGACTCTACCAAATAAATAATACAATGTCCGTCGTAGGTGATAGGAATGTGCGTGAGGGTTAACATGCCCCCCTTCCTGATGTAGATTCTGTCCTCGGAAGCTATTGAGTTGAAGCTCATTCGTCGAGGTGAAAGAGTTTTTGAGATGAATGTCCTTAGCCTCGTTCAGTCACTGCAAAATCAAACAACATTGGCACAGTAATTGCATTCTCATAAGCAATTAAAAATCATATGCAGTTGTAGGCAGGCAATTTGACTGGTAACAGAACTTTAAACCATTTGCTAGGAATAAACATTAAATTGCAATATAATCAAACGCATAAAAAGCTATAAAGGTAAAAAATTAAACGAGTCTAGGGTCGCTAATTTAATGATCGAAAGGCACTAAATATCGACTATTAATACCATGGATAAGCTTCTCAATTTTCTCTGGTCAATTAAGTTGTTTAATCGCGAGAGCCAAGTATTTCATGTTCGAGGCCTGACTAGAGGCTATACCTAGAAGACCTTGTAGTTAAGCTACGATAAAAGGAATTTCTCATGAAATCATCGCCTGACTGATTACTTTTTCTTTGACCCCCCAGTCTTTTCACAGTGATTCAATTTTGATGTGTGTGCTTATTTTGTATGCCTTGGGTTTTTTTCTTTTCAAGGAAAAGCGTCTACACTGGGAACCTCTAGGGCTCTAGTACCATAGGTGATACATGTGAGTGAAGTACCCAATCAAGCTGAGATTTCTCTTCCAGCTTAAGATTTTACATTGTGGCACTTTGATTTTTTGTTTGTTTGTGTTCAGCATTTTAATTTTGTAACTTTGGGGGGTCATATTACATTCTTACCCTCCCCAGGCTCATCACACTAGTAAACTCCCTTTATAATGCTTAAGCTAAAGGTCAATAGGGACTAAACCCACTAGAAGCCCTGGTACATTTCACACAATGCTACCTAAATCGGATTAAGAACCTAAGTAACCATTAATTATTAGGAAGGCATTCCCCATGGTATTAAGAGAAGATCTCTAACACCTAACTTGGTCAAACTAGCTTAGTCAGACTGCTTGATTTTTAAACCTAGACAAGTGATTTTGCAAAAATTACATTGAATTTAATGTTTGGTACTAAGCAAATGTGATGGATATTATGCTACCAATCACAATTAAAGCATACAAACATGGATGCAAAAAGATAAGGGGCAATGCTAATGGACATGAAACACCTGTTTGTGTCGATGATAGCACTTGATTTTAAAAGTGGATGAGAGAAAGATTCTATGAAGGTCCAAATCCTAACCACAGCAACACGTTCCTGTACACACGAGGAAACACAAAGAATACCTCTAGGAGGCATATCAGTGGGAAAAAGGAACTTTGCTAATCACTCAACTCTAAGACAGAAACACTCCTATTGTTTTAATCTTACCTACCCTCCATCACGCGAGTGATGAGGATCAAAGGTGTTTTATGACATAGGTTTTTGTTTCAATGTTCCGGATGTGAATGTGTAGGTATGGGTCAATGTTTTGACTTTTATTGTGCATACTCGTTTGCTAATTGCTCTTGCTCTTTATTTTTTTTGTTTTTTGTGAGTATAAGGCTTTATATGTACATTCCCTAAGATTGGGAGATTGAGAGGTCAGGGAGGAAGGTTGAGAGGGGAGTGAGTGAATGTTGAATGTCAGCAAACACTCCCCCCTTCCTTGGGTAGGTCATACCGTTTGAAATGTGCTTGTCACCCTTTGAAACCAATTATTCCAGTTGGTAGTAGGTGAGGATTTTTGCAAGTAGTTTTCTATTACCTTAGGTGCCTCATCAAGTTGCAAGGGTGGTAAGGTACTCTCCCATGATTGAACTTGAAGTGGTTCATCAAGTGACTCTTGAACACTGGGAGGTGTGGATTCTTTTGTAGCTTCATGGAGGTCCACTACTGTAGGTGGAGGTTGTGGAGAAGCTTTTACCTCTATGGATGCATTACATGAGGAGCTAGAAGCTTCATGGGACTCCCCCCTTCATGAGCTAGGTGGAACAAATCGTTCTTTCTTTGGTACCCTAACTAGCTCTGGAGTGGGTGTGTAGGATTCTGGGATTTTTTTCTTTCCGCGATCGTCAATTCGTTTTGGAGCCGCAGGATTGGGTGCACATGGGTCAGGTGACAGGTAAGAAGCCTTGGGCTTCTAATAGTCATTTAGGAATCCATTGCAACATTTTCTTACTTTTCTTGGAGCGAGTGGTACGTTTCTTAAAAGGTGTCTGTATTTTAGCATCAGCCATGATCGTCACCAGTCCCTATGTTGGTCTTTGAACTGGGGTCTGACTTCGCTACTTTTTGCGATCTTTTTCTTCGTGTTTTCTTATTTTTCTGAGATTGGGAAATTGATGCCGTGTCTCTTTCCTCAAGAATATAATTTTGTTTTTGGAGCATCGGTCGTGTGAGTACGTTTAGTAGTACCACAGGTGTACTTTGTGATGGCTCCTTGGTAACTTCAATCAAGTTTAATGGTGTGATCTTTGGTGCATTTGGATTATTTTGACATTGGGCAATCAAATGATCTATGCCACATCGATTACACATGAGTATCGGCATTGTAGAGGTGCTTGCTTGATTGGTTTGCATTAGTATGGCGTACTTATGTAGCCTAATGGGACACTCGGCTACACGATGTGGAAATCCACACTCATAGCATTGAAGAGGTGGTATCTTAGCAGTGTAATTGATATTTTGGCCGCTTGCCGCAAGAGCAGCTACTTGATATACATGTTTGACTTGTCCCCAATAGTCCTCCATGTAGTATTGTGGACTTTCTTCAAGCATATCCCATAGGTAATATTAGGGTCCATATCTTCCTCGCAGCCTTCCAAACAAGCAATAGATGACTCACAACCCACTTGATTCACAGAAGTGATTCTCGGATGTGGTGGTTGTGGTCCTAGCACTGGAGGTAGTAAAGGTGTTGTTTGAACAACATTTTGGGCCCTAGGGACCATGTCTTGTGTTGTTTGTTCAAGAGGTGGGGCCGGCATCAATGCAGGCACTCGAGGTGTGTCTGTCCATGCTAAGGTTGGTCTATTGGCCATCGTGCGCTTAAATATTATGCAATCCTTAGCTTGATGACCATACCTCCCACAGGTATTGCAGTTCCCATTGAATTTTACTGTAAAAGTAGGGCATTCACTGGTACTATGCGGTCCATAGCATACTGAGCACCATTATTGCTCCCTTCTTGGATACATATGATTGTTTTGCGGAGCACGATTGTCTCTAAGACTCTCTTGAATAGCCTTGGCGAGATCTGCCAAAGTCATCTCAGATATCTTTGGCTCCTTAGCAATAGGCTTTAGGGTCATTGATTGATGCCCTGAGGCTTGCGAGCTAATAGATTTAGACTCAACAGACACTCTTTCTCCTTGAATCATTAAATTATCCTCCAATTGGATCGCATTGGTGGTGATTGCTTCCCAAGTGGTGATACCTCTAATGACTTGGCCATTGTAGATATCCTCATGCTGTAACCCCCTAATGAATCTATCAAGCAATTGGTTATTGTTGAAGCGCTCATTTCGATTACAACGAGAATTCAAATGCTTCAAGCGACTTGTAAAGTCTCTCACCGACTCTCCTTCCTCTCGTTAAGCTTTCTGGAGCTGAGAGGCTACACCCCAAAGCACTCCCTCTCGTATGTATTCTTTCAAGAACAGTCTCCTAAGAGTAGGATAAATCGTTTTTTCTTCCACCCTTAGGGTTCTATACCAATCCCCTGCCTTTAGGCTTAAAGAATTACTCTTATGCAGGTCATTGTGTTCTCCTAGAGAATCGCATATTTGTTCAAACACTTCGATATGCTTTCTCACATCCCCATCTCCACAAATTTTTTGTGTGAGCTTGACTATTTGTATTGCCTTACTTCTAGGCTCTCTATGAGGCGTGTTACGCATATTCTCAGCAATAGATCAACCAATATCTCGAGCAAATGTTGACAAGTCACCTAAGTGAGTAGGCACCGTGGGTGGAGGTGCTTCAGAGACTACATGTGGAGTAGGTATTGGCATTGGGCTTGGCGCATAGGAAGCCCTTGGGTTCCACGTTGGGTACGATGTTGTGCCATGTGGTGGCCCAAAGTTCATATATGTGGCCCTAGGCATAGCAGACGTCGGATGTGACATGCTAATGCTAGCCGATATAGTCCCATGGAAATAAGAACTTGGGTGTTGTGGTTGTGGAGCATAAGTAGTTGAAACAATGGGAGGGGTAGGGACTACATGAGTGCGATGACCCATAGGTGCATACAATTGGTACACACTTGTAGGTACTGTTGCAGGCATTGAGCTACCATGTAGTGGTGCTTTACTAACAAATGAGGTCCATGGCGTGTTTCTCGGCATGCCCATCATTGGAGTAGGCATGGTAGCCATGGTGTTATCAAGGGACATATGAGATAGACTTGGAAAGGTAAAGTTATCATTTGTGGGCTCAGATTGCACCGAGACCCCTGGCGAAACAACATATGGGGGATCCATTGGACTTACCGAGGGAGTCCCTGTTTGCGATAAGGTCAGTTGTTTAGACTTTCCTGTATCTCTGTCATAGTGGGAGGCAACAACTAATCCCTTGAATGTTCCAGTTAGAGTGCACCTCTCATCGGCGATCACTCTTACCCTTTTCCTATTGCACCGAGAAGCCCGGTATCTGACTCTACCAAATATATAATACAATGTCTGTCGTAGGTGATAGGAATGTGTGTGAGGGTTAACAAGCTATCATTGTCCATTTGTCCCCAAAACTCATATACATGATTTACAGGGTATGTAGATGGCTATCATGGCTTTAGATTTGAAAAAAATGCAGCTTTGGCTAGGGGTTATACTTTTTTTTTGTAAACCCTTAGCTTGTGTTCTCTATTCATAGCCTCCTGACAAAGTTTGGCTTGATTTGGACTTGTATTTGGCACTTTTTTGGATGTCAGTCTATAGAATGATTGATGGGCGTCTCTACACATTCTGGCTACCAATTAATGTAGAACTAATGATGATGACTAAAATTTGGCTTGACCCTTGGTTGCTCTTGTAGACATCTATCGCGATAGATGACTGAACTATCATCTCTGCCCCTTTTGTTCTTGTCAATATTTCTAGTCCCTTTTGTTTGTTGGGCTTCATTAGTTACATACAAGATAGAAGATTTACAGTATAAAGATCTATTTCCTGTATACGACCTTGTAGTCGTGTGAAGTGTCTGATAGGAAACTTTACACTTGATGGGTGCTTTTCGTTAGTCACAGTCTTTGTCCTTGTATGCCATCTCAGAGTTTTATGACCATTCTCGGTCATTTTTGGCCTCATATTGTTGTTGAAGACTGATCGACATTCTTTTCTTGCCTCTGACATTACCCATTGTGCATATGCATGTCGAGGCATACCTTGTGAATTTTTGTCATATTCATGTACCTTCTTCTCTTTGTACTGCTTAGGCATCTCTTCAATCTGTTTGTCATTTGGATTATGGATTTTTCCCCTTTTTATAAAGGAAAAACTCAAAAACAACTAAATAAAACCAAAAGTCAACTCACAAAAAGCAAAATCATTCGAACATAATTCTAAATGCTATGTGCATTGTACACATGGCCCTAGGGGCTCATATATGGATTGTGTCCCCGTACTCCTCTTGTAACACCATTATGAGGGCATATACTCTAAATTTTGTCAAAAATAATGATCACAATCAAACGCAAAAACTCAATACAACTCACAAAACATTTCTCTCTAATATTCATAATATTAGGTCCGCATTTAGAATGCCTCCCCCCCCTCCTATTTGGAGTCCTCGTTGACAAGAGGGTATTGCCTAGGGTATGTGTTGTGCTTGGGCAATAAAAATTGAGTCTATGCAAGCCTGTAATGTAGCCCTATTATACATACACAGTCAATGCATGGAAAAAAATTATGTCGTACAAGATGTGGTATAAGCAATATGCTTATTGGCATTTGTTGGCAAGGCTTCCTATTCTAAGCAATGTGATGGTCTTTGAAGCTCCTGTGCCATTTGATTGATTGAATGTTGTAGATATTTTTTGAAGGCTTACTTATCTATTTGATTCTTCCTTAGGATCCATTTGAGCCTTGTTGTTGGTTGTTGTATTTGGCATTGTTCCTCAACAGTGGGTTTTGGCTTGAAGTGAGCGACTTGCTCTCTTCTAACTGTGTTGTAACCGTAGGAGGAATTGAAAGAATTCAAGCGACGATGCAATGACAGTAGTTTTATTGGTTTCCTTTGGGATCCCCTTTTTTGTGATTACTGGTTGTTTCATTGATGTTGCTCGATTGGGAACCCATACTTTTCCCTGCTTCGTTTGTGTTTGAAGAGACTTCTTTGGGATCCACCTTGTCTTTGTGCAAGCCTGCAATGGTCTTTGCTTCGTCCCTAGACTGTACAGATCCTTTATCTCCCCAATACAATTCCACTTCTAGATTCATTTGAGATCCAGCCTCAAATTCCTTTGTTGGTGGAAGAGAAATTACTCTTCCATCACCCGTTTGGTTTAATCATCTGCTTATCTCACTTGCTTCATTGGTCTCTCTGACTTGTTTCCACAATTCGTCAAGATCATCTATTTTCTTACAACTGTCAGGTATAGCTATGTGAAATCCCTCGGAAAAGTTATCCGTGGTATTCAACATTATCCTTGGTTCTAATGCTAGTTCCTTGAGCTTTGGTCTATGCTCATGACTGGAATTTGTCTCTTTTTGTTCCTGGTTGGTGGGATTACTAGTGTAGGTCTGACAAGGATCACACCCTTAGGTTTTTCCAGCTTGTGGTTCTAGTAAAGCTTGGGCTGTTTGAATCATTTTTTGGCACTTTTTAAGCCTTTGATTTTCTAGTTCCGCATATGGATATGTCATCCACCTCTGTTCTTGGGTTTGGTTGTTTTTGAGCCATGTTTCATAGGCTTTTAGGAGGACATCTAATGTCTCATAAACCTTCTCAAACAACACCGATCCTCCTGAACTAGCACTTCTCGGTTTCTCTTTTGTGTATGGTTCTTCTGGAGGTTGAGATGTTTGCATAAGAAAAGGTGCAACACTTTTCTCATGTTGTCTCATCTTCTCTTTAGCTTGGGTAAGCTCTTCAACTAGGTATTTCTACTCTCGTTCCCTATGTGCTTTCATCCTAGTCTTTCTAGCTTTCCAACTATTTTGTTTGCTCTTGGCTTTCTCACTAGGTGCATCGGTCTTTGGTTCACCTGTCTTTAGAGTCACGTCAATTTCCATTTTCTCTGTCTCTGGGTTCACAATAGCTTCCCTTTGAGCTTGCGCTATCGCAACTACATGAACTTGTACGGTGTTTTCATTTTTTGAGCTATTGGGTAGCTGAACAAGTCTTGAGACATTCATTGTGATCTTTATGACTCGAATTGGGTTTTTGGGACAATCGGTGATCAAGTGAATGATACCACATTCAAGAAAATAGGCATTTACTTGTTTGATCTCCATCTGAGGACATTATCTAACCAAGTAGTTGCCACGGCTTTTGTGAAAACCTGGTTGAGGAGCCTCTTCTTGCATTTCCTCTTGGATGTAAACAGACTCTGACCTCGCTAAGCCTCTATTCATAATGAATCGCAATTTCCTTTCAACCATCTCATACCTTCTTTCTTTAGGTCAACAGGTAGGCAGTGGAGTTTGTACCAGCCTCACCACTCCATGTGTTTCTCTCATCTTCTATTGCTTTGAAGGATAGTACCCACTTTGGTTGTCATAATACATTATAGTTGGTACTAGTGTTTGTTTATTAGATGCTTCTATGATCTGCATGTATCTCATGTCTACATGCATTCTAGCACCCGGTAGTGGAGGTTGTTGTCCTAAGACAGGCTCTGGCCTTGAAACTCCTTCTGGTCCTGGCGCATTTCCCATAATGTATCTAGGTGGAGTAGGTTTTACTATGATAGATTGTACACACCTCCCCCTAACATATTCCATGCTATAGTAATACTCTTCCCTCGTATGGTTTGTCCATTTTCTCTCAATTTTGCACCACTTAAGCTCCCTCAGATCAGTATTTTACAAGAGGAGTTAACCTCTTGACCATTTCATAGATAAACTTCTCTTGATTGATAGGTTCCGCTGGTTTCTCAATGGACTCACTCATCTGTGAATCACTGTGTTGAGAGGATGTGTCATCCTCTTGACTCTTACAATTGTTTTCTTTATATTCCTCATAGTTATCCACCAGATAAAGAGTTTCTTTGATTAATTCATTTAGCGTCAAACTCCTTATCATATGCAGATCCTTTTGAAGACCCGCATGTCTCATTCCTTGGATAAAGATCAACATTAACTGTGCTTGCGTAGGTAGTTCAACTCTCAGACATAGCTTGACGTATCTTTTGAGTCGTAATGCCACTTTGCATACTGATTCACCCTCTTTCCGTTTGAATCTGTGGATTTGCAAGACCGTATTGTGAGCTATGCCTTTCTGCAAGACGATGAATTCCTCAAACAGCTCGTCTAGAGTCTCAAAATCCTATCTTTCTATGGAGTCGAACCATGTAGCTACATCATCTTCCAGAGTTAGTCTAAATCCCACAAACTGTGTTGAAAAATCCAAAATTTCCTTTGCTCTAATTACTCTTCTACAAGCCTCTACGTAATCTCTCAGATCTTTATCTCTAGAGTATTTTTTGTTTACCCATTTCTAGATATGGGACGGTCTAACTCACCGATTGTTTACCAGTCTAACCATAGACTCTTCCTATCCCTCTCTCGCTTTAGGCCTTCTACCATGCATAGGTTCTTCCTCAAAGGGATTGGTTGTTCTCTTGGAGAGACTGGTCATTGAGAAGGCATGTATGCCATTGCTGTGATCATTTCATCTCTCGTTATCGCTCTAGAAGGTAATCCAAGTGGCTCCCTTTTTGGAATTCTAGTAGGAATCCTCATATTTATATCTATGGTCCTTCATTGACCAGATATCCACCCATTTCTAATGCAGTGTGTGGGTTTGTGCTTTTTACAACTTTGTATTCTTGTCCATACTTGTCAACACCTAGAGGGGACCTAGAGATTTCCATTGGTAGTTGACTCCGTATGTATAGACATATAAGAGCTTGCAATCTCTTAGCTCTTTTGGGTATGGCTTTGAACCCCTATAAAGGTTGACCTCATTGTCTTTAATGTGTCTATACATTCCTTCACTCTCATGAGCTTTCATCCAAAATCTCTCAAAAGAATTGGTCTTTATCAACTGCAAGTTTGGAAGATCCATTGTGGGCGAGTGCTCTTCTATTGCTGGGGTTCCAAAGCTTTTGTAAGCTGAGTTTGAATCTAAAGAAGACATGATCTATGGGCTTAATAGCTTGAGCTTGCTGTAAAAAGACGTATTCCAATGTGTTTCAGTGCTTTGGTTAGGGAAAAAGCAAATCTATGTCCAAAACCGTGATTATTTTCTCACAATTCTCTCAAATTGTCAGTTTTAGACACCCCTAACTTCCGAAAGAATTTTGAGGCCTTAAACGACGTTTTTTTGAGCGCACTGACCAACAACAATTTTAGTTCAAGTGTTGTACTAAATCTTGTAGAGCTACTTTGGAGCTTCATTAGTTCTGGCCAAAATAGTCAATCTGTGTGTGGAGACTTCATACGCGTATGATGTCTCCTGACTCAGAATTGCTCCAAACATCAACTATAGACTGTCCTTGATGTACTTTAACCACTTTCAGTCCCAGTTTGTGAATCTGACACTTTTAGTCAGGTCTATCGGTCCTTTTTCTATTTGCTTGTTTGCAAATAGAAAAAGGGAAGTTTGCAACTTCCCGGGAAGGTTTACTAAGCCAACAGTGATCCAAATTGAATGAAACTTGGTCTCTAGGCTTATTTTATGTTGGCAAACACTTTTGTGAGCTCAGATGTAAGTTAAGACCTCTAAATTGACACTTGGCACATCGTACGTGTATGCTGTCTTTTGTGGCAAAATGAAGTGACTTTTGTTCTAGTGACACTTTATCACTCAAGCAAAATTTGAACACTTTTTGTGCAAGTTATGGTCAATACAAGTATGTATCCTGTCCAAATTATGTCTTTTGGTACTTTTTACCCCAAATGTGCTCCAAATGTAGTGAAATTTTGGCTAGGGACTTCTTTTATGCTCTAGGACACTAGGGTATACTCAGATGACTGATTTGACTTAGATCTAGCCTCTAAGACATCATACATCACATAGTGGGAACGAATGCTACAAGACCTATATTGCAACTTTTAAGATACATAAGTATATTTTTTATAATGAACATATGCATATCTAAATATCATAATAAGTTTTCTATCTCATCCTATTATTTATCTCAAGGGTAACATATTCTTACTTTACCGTCAAAAAGTACTATGGGAAAAGCGTCAATAGCTCCGCCTCTTTAACTTGAGGCAAAAAGAATTGTTTCTTTCTTTCTACTAACTCATTATGATCTCACACCCTAGCTAGATCCTATATCTAGGGTAACTTCCTCTATATATATATTCTACGTATTTTTCATGTATTTCTTATATTTCTTTTTAATAGCTACTAGGAAGGAATCAAATCCTGGTGGGACACTAGCTTGCATTATTTTCAAAGATGCAAGCATTTTAATGCATTATTAAGAGGATGCTTACAAACATTTAAAAGATGCACTCATTTTAATGCATTATTAAGAGGATGCTTACAAACCTTTGTTAAGGAGCAATGTCATGCTTTCATATTGCATGAGATGTTCATTAGAATCAAGTGAAAGTCTAAGGTAAGGGGACCACAAGAAGACTTTTGCTGCCAGAAAGATACCCTATTTTGGTGATTTTTTTACACAAGGTTCCGATCCGAATTGGAAAAATTATATAGAATGGGAGTCGTAGCTCATGAGATAAAAATTTTGCCTGTTTTTTAATTTCTTTATTTGAAGCCATGGTTGATGAGATATGATCAAAATGGTGGACCCCAGTCTATCCACATCATGCAAGGACAGCTCATTTCAAACTTTGTCGGTTCCTATTCACACTTGCTCGTCTTTCTTGTGTAACCCTTGGGGGTTCCCTTCACCTATGAAAGAGAACCTCTTCTTCCTTGAAAACCAGTCAAGAGGGAGTGAGGGGATTCATCAAATTAGCCTTTAGCCCTACACTTGCCTTTGAGGAAGGCTATCTAAACTTGAAAGCATCCTTGTAAACATCAACTCCAATCAATCAAGGCCAAAGTCTTCTATATCTTGCCATCTTCATCAAATTGGCAAATACTCTCGAAGGGGTTGATAAGTAAGGTGATTTTTGCTTTGTTATTTTGTTGATTTTTGTTTTTCATCTCCAAGCCCAATCTATACCTCCATGTCTTCTACTACTTCTACCTCTACTGTTATCTCCATCTCTCTTGTGTCCTAATTGTTTAGGCATTCAAGCAACAAAGCTTTATCAAAAACCTTCTTGTGAATAAATACTAGTGCACAAGGTACATCTCTCTCCGCTACAGGTGCATATCTCGCCAAAGTATCCTTATTGCGTGCGGGCAAGAATAGAGCTTGGGAGGGAAACTTTTGTTCTCTTCACTTCTCTCATATCTACATTTTTCACATACTAGAGTTATCCTAGATGAATAATCCATATGATGTGAATTTCTATCTCTTCCACTCCATGCGATCTATTACAATTAACATATGGATTAGTCGTAAAATATATTTTCAACAATGTATAGTGTTTCTTTTTGGCCCAAAAAGGCTCAATGAAATACTTCTTCACCAGATTTCATCATACTATCCCTTATAGATGATAACTTTCTTTTGACATAAGTATAGTTATTTTTCTATGAACCAAGAGGATTTGTACACACAATTAATCCCAATCACTAGACAAAACATATATATTATGATAAGCACAAAATTACAATTCCAAAGAACAACTCGTAGCATGTTTGGTCGGCAAAGATTGAATGCCATTAACTCATCTATTAACCCTTTCATATTACCCATGATACGATACGACTATAGCTTTGATTTTTTCATCTTTGTGATGTTTCGATATGCTCTTTTCTATTCTTTCTTTTTATGTGTGAGTGCAAGAGAGAAAGAGTGGGGCTTCTTTGATTGAACTTCCTTCCAAACCCTATACTTCATGGCATCTATGGTATAAGTCCTTCATATAGTGTTTGGAGTTCTCTCACATACTCTCACAGCCAAAAGCCCAGTGCTTTCTTGGCAAGACCGCAAACTTCTCGACATATTTTTGGTGAACCTGACGTGAATCTATCAGGGTGAGAGTTTGTGAATAACCATGGGTGATCATGTGGAGCAACATGGTATGAATTTTGATCGAGCAACAATGCAAATGTTTCAAGTATTTGCAATGTTCATGCAAGAACAACATGCCACTGAAAGAAGGGAGGTTTTAGCGACCAAATCCATACAAACACTTGTCAATAGAATGGATCAGCTCAATGACAAAGATATAACCAAGTACTTGCGCGAGTATGTGAAGGAGATGCAGCTGCATTGCATGTTAGGAGGTGAGATTATTCAAAGCTTTGAGCTAGTTGTTGCTTTAGAAATTAGGGAACATGTTAGGGCAATTAAATATGGTCATGGTAGAAACTGAGAAGAGCTCAAAGTAGCTTCAAAGAAGGAATATTTCATGGAGGACTCTGAGAGAGTAACCAAAAGGACATTCTTAGAATGGGTAGTCAAGCCAAAGCAAGGACTATCAATAATAGAGCTATCAATAATAGAGCTACTTAGGGAATTTGAGTGGCACTATGGTCAACTCATCAGGACAGAAAAGGCCATACTAGATGCAGGATGATAGAATATCTTCTCTTACAAGCTGCAGGTAAAGAGTTACAAGTCCTTCCACCTCAACTTCTGACAAAATGATAAACCCTACTTTTATAACTCTTAAGTTTGATGAGTCCATCCTAGATGAGCTTGTGAAGGGAATGCGTGACTTAAAGGTGAAGCTGTAAAGCTTGAAGAAAAAGGCCAACCATCAGGGTCACTTCCTAGGCAAAGACAACAGCCCAAAGAAGGTTTTGTTAATAGTTGTATTTGGTGTGATAGTACAAACCATGTAAGAAGGGATTGTGATAGTTTTAGTGATGCTTTGATAAAAGATGTTTTCTTTTTTAAGGATAGTAAAATCCACTTAAGTGAGACAGGTCTACCCTTGAGAACTAACTTTGGGAAGGGGGAACAAACCTTAGTTGAAGAATTGGCAACTAACCATGCCATCTCTTCAGTTGAGGCTGCTACTTATGGAGCAAAGATGGAGCACTCCAAGGATTCCATAAGTACTGATGATGGTAAGTTGTGGCTCAATGTTGTGGAAATTTTTAGGAAAGGAAAGGTTACAAAGGAGATCCTACATGAGGCAGGGTATTGCATACGCCTAGAACAGGATGGAATGATCTAGTGGACTCATTGTTGTCAATGCATGCCTACATTACAAAATGTAAACAAAATGAAGAGGTGCATTTGATCTATCTCGCATGGAATGCTTGGCATTGATACATAGCTCTTGTTGAGCCTAGCACGATTGTGTATTCGGATATCCAATGTGATGAACAAGTGGGGAGTAGCTCCAAGATGGAGCTCACGCTCTCTCTCTCTTTCTCTCTCACACACAGTCAATGAAAGCTTGTCATAATAATCAATATCTAATTCTCCTAAATGATTTTCTCATGTTAAATTGATCATTTAATATGGGGAAGTGCCAGGGGGAGAAAAAGCTAGAATATTGGTTAAGCTAGCAGACCGGCCACAGTAGGGATCCAAAGGAGGGAAAATAGGGACCCAAAGGGGGGGCCATCTGCAAAAGATCCATGTGCAACAATGGGCTTAAAAGGCCCTAAGGCTCAACCCATTAAGACTTCCAAAATGCTAAGGTTCCAAAATTCAAAGTTTGTGTCCAAAGGTCAAGCATGGGGGGAATTGGATGCTTTGTGTGTGTCCCAAAAGTCTTTATCAATCCTTAGATAGGAGGGGGCGAGCCTTGGGAGTAGGGGATAAGAGAGAAACTCACACACACACACACACAAACACACACACACAAGTTTCCTTTACATAAAGGGAATGAGGGACACATGTCAGCTCCCTAGCCGAGATGCCCACAAGGTGTACCCAATCCCTATTGGATGGCCTTGGAGGTGGACCATTGAGAATTAGGCTAGAGTAAATCTAGTTTAATTAATTTAAAAAAACTTAATAAAAGAACCAATGAGAATTAATCTCTCTAGAAGAATATTGGACAGTCTCCCAAGGGAACCAATGATCATTCAGTAGCCCAATGGCTTGCCTGATTCCTATTGGCCAGGAGGCAAAGGGGTCCAATGAGAGTTTAGTTGCATTTATTAATTACATAAATCTCTCACAAAAGGGGAAAGGGGGACACATGTCAGAAAGCTATCATTTATACTGCTTAATTATCATTGGCTAGCTCTAGGAAGGTCGAATGAGACTGTAGCATGAGCAAATAGCAAGAGGGGTCGACCAAGAGAGAGAGGGGGCTGATTTTTGCAAGGCATTATCACACACACACACACAATCTCATGTGTGAAGTAAAGAAGACTCTCTCTCCGTCTCAAGCTTTAATGGAAATCTTACCACCCACTCCAAGCTTGTGAGAAGGGAGGCCTACACCAACAACTCTTGGCTTTGTGATGCAAATCCAACCAAGAGAAAAGCTTCAATGCATGCTCATCTCCTCTGCCATGCTAATTACTAAGCTAAGCTACGTTAATATGAGTGATTATGTGAGGAGATGTACATCTTTCTCGTAAGAATACTCCTTCTTCCTCTCAATCTACTCTCATACCCCGCTAGCTCTCACCATCTTCGAAGGTGTGTGAGGTCTTGGGTCTGAGACCGAAGAGAATTGATGTTGTGTTTGATAAGTGTTTTTCTTAGTGCATGAAGCTTTCATCTTCATTGCACTGGCTAGTCTTGAAGGAACACAAAGAACTGTATTGTACAATGTCTCTCTTGAAGGGAGAAACCATAATACAAAGCCTTTTGGAGGGGGGACTGGCTCCCGGTGTAAATCCGGTCCTCAACTGTTGTCAATAGATTAATTTCTCTCTCTTTTGAAAGTATTGTTCATGCTATATAACTAGGTGTTATGCTTTTTGTTGCTCTCTCCACCCAAGCACTCTTCTAATTCTCATTAGGAATCTATTCTAATGAAATGCCCACTACGTTCATGCTAATTTCCACTACACACAAGTTTTTAGGCCATGAAATGTTACATTGGTATCAGAGCACAAGGTTTCTCTTTTCTTGCTCAAGAAGGGAGGTCCTCAAGATAGCTATAAATGGTTGGTATTATTAATTTCATGTGAGTAAGTAAAATAGGGATTTTTCAGCCTTGCAGTGTGCTTGCCTTCGTGCAGCTAACGGGGCATCACCGTCGAGAGCTATGGTCTTAATAGTGGAGTCCTACGGGGCTTGCCTACGGCTTAACCACTATGGAGATATTAGAAGCTTGACAGGAGCCGGTGCCGTTTTGGTGTTGAATGACCCTCTCTTCTATTCCTTGCAATTAATGATATTCAAGCCATGGGTACAGTAGCTTGAGTGCTTTTTTTAAAGGGGTAAAGAGGAGTAGCAACTAGGGCTTGAAGTGCCAAAGTACACCTAAAAAGTTTACACCTAAAAGTTGTTAGAATGGTTGACAATAGTAAAGAGAGTGAAATTAATGTTGATAACTTTGATTTTGCTAATGAGAAAGCTACTAATGATGCCCCGATGCTTGTTAACTATCTTGTTTCCAGGCTTCAACAAGCCATGGGAATCCATCTCTCCAAACTGAAGTGCAACGGTAGCTCCTTGCTCATGGGATTCTCCAAGCTCACCATCATGACGAGAGAACACCTAGGAAGCCTCCTTGTGAGACTTCCAAAAGAGGTCTCTCTCCGATTCGGGAAGAAGAAGAGAATCCATACGAAGGGCTCAAGAATTTACTTCTTGATGATGCATCTCCTTCCCAAAGGAGAACTCAAGAGCCTCCACTGAAGGAACGAGAAATAAGTGAGTCTCTTGTCACCTTGGTGGAGATGGCTCCATGAAGACGGCGGGCTAAACGCTCTCCATCACCTCCAAAACGGAGAAGACCATCGCACCCTTCTCCACACCATAATTCAAAGAGGGATGACAAAAAGCAAGAGAAGAAAAAGGCGAGAAAGAGGACACCCACTCCTCCATCTTCTTCATCCTCTTCCTCTTATGAAAGTGATGAAGATCAAGACAAGAAAAAGGCGAGAAAGAGGTCGATCTCTTCTCCACCTTCCTCAAATTCTTCACCTTCGGGAGAAAGTGATGGTGCAACCTTTGAACCATCAAAAAGAAGAGGCCATAGGAAATACTATGCCGCATGAAAGAGGTCGTCCAAGCTGAAGAAGTTCAAAGAGGGAGGGAAGAGCATCTCTTTCCTTACCTATGATGTCACCTTTGGTGCTACTGACAAAGTCTTGGCCTTTATCCAACAATTTGATGTGGCGTTTGGAGATGAGGGCTTCACGGAGTACTCTAAGCTACGTCATGTAGCTATGCATTTTCAAAATTTCGCCAGACAATGTTGGTCTAACCTACGAGCCAACGGTGAAGCTCCGTGAACATGGAAAGCTTAAAGAGCTTCCATTATGAAGCAGTTTTTGGCCACCGATGCCAAAGACAAAGTACTCACCGAATGGCGAAGCTTAAAGCTCTCTCCCTATGAATCCATCCACAAATATGTAGACAAGTTTTGGGACCTACAACTCAAAGCCACTGTCTTCAAAAATTTGGATTTTGGAGAGAAAAAGCAACAATTTTGTGCGGGCTTAACCGAAGAAATGGCGGAGTATGTCAACTCCCAAAGGCCACGTACCATATCGGCGGGTAATACACCATACTATGGTGGCCTCTCAAATCAATTTCCAAACGGGGGCTAAAAGAAATAATAAGCCCATGGAAAACAAGGGTTCCAACGAGCCTAAGGGGAAGGACTTGTCGGAGGTTGGATATTTAGAATCTACTCTTCAAATTCTATCTATTGATATATAGCATGCATGTATCGGACATTGCCTTCATGTAGATCTAGAAAAAGGTGATTTTAGATTACCGTAACGGTAACAAAACCTGGTTGATTGAAAAAAAATGGCATAAATTTTATAGAAGTCATCCAAACTTTTCGGACCTTGGCTCTTTAGAAACCATTTTTCAAGAACTTTCCAATGATAGGTCATATCATTGGGTTCTAAGCAATATTTACAGGGGTCTTCCGGGTTGCTTTCTTTTGTACAACTTTGATGATGTGGCACTCTTAAAAGGCCCAAAAATGAGTTCAAAATTTTCCTAACGAGGAGACTCACCACACTCACCACAAAGGATCTCCTCTATGCCATGCTTGGGGAAAGGTAAGAGAACATGATGATTTTATTCTCTTTGACCCTGGTTCTACTCACAATTTTA
This sequence comes from Adiantum capillus-veneris, assembly GCF_014529385.1. Taxonomy (NCBI): domain Eukaryota; kingdom Viridiplantae; phylum Streptophyta; class Polypodiopsida; order Polypodiales; family Pteridaceae; genus Adiantum; species Adiantum capillus-veneris. The sequence continues at coordinate 15,695,062 of NC_140932.1, read as the reverse complement.
TATCTATAGAGTTGGCCACCAAGCTAGGCATACAAGCCTATGAGATGGGAGATGTTCTACCCGCAGACAGTGCTTTCAAGGGGCAAGAAGCTTCGGTCACTCCCTTCATCGGGAAATTGAGTCTCCATGTCCAAAGCAATGTGGAAAAAGAGGACTTCTTTATCTCTCCTCTCAAGCATGAGGATGTAATCCTAGGGGCACCATGGTTTGATCGCCTGGCTGCCAATGTTAAATTCCCTGAAAGGAGAATCTAAGACCATATTAGGTAAAGTGGGAAAATCCCAATTCCCAGGTTGGACAACTTTCAATATATCATGTATAAAATATAGAGATTTTGTCAAAAATTTGAGTTTTCTTAAGGTCTCATTCCACTTTATGCACATACAATACACAATGAAAACAACTAAAATATCATGGTTTCAATCAATTGGATTATTAGGAGAGGAGTATATTGCATCCATTATCGTTGTCTATGTTCTAATGTCCTACCTACAACTTATCTCAACATGGAGAGCTTGGTTTCTAGGTCCACCACTTGTCCAAGTTAATGTAAAAGTGACTCAAGGTTCACAACTTGTGAAAGCAAGGATCCATTGAGGAATACAATCCACTTGGCTATTTTTCCTTAATTTATTGCATGTGACATTTAAGCAAGGTCCACTTCTAATCTATAACTTCTTAATTTGAGGCATGGGGCATACATAAAATATGTAGCATATGCTCTATTGCCTCATAGGAAGGTTGGTTTCAAGGTGCACTTATCCATGCTAGCCTATCTTGGAGAAATGATGGAGCTTTCTTCTCTCCTTGTTTCAATGGAGACTAGCTTGGACAAGTGGTGGACCTTTGCTTCTCTCTATGTTTCAATAGAGTTAGCTTGGACAAGTGGTGATCTTGGAACAAAACCCCCATGTAAAACATATCATGGGTATTCCAAGTGATTAGAAAGATTACCATTTAAGATATAACCTTATAGGTTGGACAACTAGATCTTGGCTTGGAGAAATGGTGGACCTTTGATTCTCTCCATGTTTCAATGGAGTCTATCTTGGAGAAATGGTGGAGCTTGCTTCTGTCCATGTTTCAATGGAGCCTAGCTTGAACAGTTGGTGGACCTTTGCTTCTCTCTATGTTTCAATAGAGTTAGCTTAGACACGTGGTGGATCTTCAAAATAAACCAACTACTATCAATGTTGCCTAGCTTGGACAAGTGGTGGAGTGTTTCTCTACTCCATGTTTCAATGGATCTTAGCTTGGACAAGTGTTGGACCTTAAAACAAAAACCCCATGTACAACATAGAATGGATTTTCTAGATTTCAATGGAGTCTAGCTTTAACAAATGGTGGAGCTTGTCTTCATCCATGTTTCAATGAAACTAGCTTGGACAAGTGGTGGACCTTGTAACAAACCCTCCCATGTACAACATATCATTGGTTTTCTAAGTGATGGGAAGGAATACCATTCAAGATATAAACTTATAGCTTGGATAAGTAGTTGACTTTAAAACCAAATTCATCATAATACAATGAAATACAGGTCAACCAATTCCTAAATCTTGAGACCAAACCTCCCATGCTATTAGAGATAATATATTGGATAAGTGGTGGACCTTCTATTATTTTCCCATGCCTAGTTTAGACAACCGGTACACTTTGCAGCTATAAAGGTTGGACGAGTTGTGGAGCCTTGTTTCTATCCATGTTTTAATGGATCCTAGCTTGGACAAGTGGTGGACCTTGGAAAAAAGCTTCCATGTACAACATATATGAGGTTTTCCATGTTTTAATGGAGCCTATCTTGGACAAATGGTGAAGCTTTCTTCTCTCCATGTTGATTTTGGAACTACCTTAGACAAGTGGTGGAGCTTTTCTTTTCTACTCTTCATAATACAATGAAGTATATGTTGGTTACATGGTGAATCTTAAGGCCAAACCTCCCATTTTACTAGAGATGATAGGTTGGACAAGTGGATCAACCTTCTATCATTTCTCCATGACTATATTGGACAATTAGTAGACATAACATCTCTCTATGTTGTCTAGAGATGAGCTTGGACAAGTGATGGACCCTGCTTCTCTCTCCCCTTGGTTTACTAGTTTGAAGACTCAGTATATATACTTTCTTAGATCTAGCTTGAACAAGTGGTGGACCTTGCATCCACAATCTTAATTCAGTATAAAAAAGTATATGAAAAAATAACATAGGAATCTTGGTTTGAAGGTCAAGCAATTAGGTTCCAAATGCACATAATAATATATTTTCCACCCATATTAAAAGAAAGTTAAATATGCAAATAATAATATATTTTCCAAATGCACATAATAATATATTTTCCACCCATATTAAAAGAAAGTTAAATATGTTATTACCAAATTGACAAAGGTAACGTCCAAGAATTATATCTTTCCATCTTGTCAGATCTAAATCTTCATCAAGGCGACATGCATGTATACATCAACTTTCAAGCCATTCAAGAATACATGCACTTAGATTCCATAGTTTTGTTTTCAAAGTCTTTTAGATTCTAAAACTCTTTCACATAAAGTATGTAATGACAAAATTCTTGAAGCAAACATTTGTGCCCAAGAAAAAGATCCCTCTCACATATTTAAAGTCCATGAATTCTCTGATCCACACTTACAAGTTTTATTTTGACATCAAACATCAATTCTTTCATAGTTCCAAATAAATGCAACCTCGATATGAATTGACAAAAAATGAATTTCTTTTACTATATGACCCAACATAGGCCCCAATCAAATAAAAAATGAGTCCCCAAAAATTTGGGTGCACTCTAGCAATACATCAGAGTCCCCTTACAATAGGATGCACTCCAATAGTACATTGAAGTCCCCTTAGAGTAGGGTGCACTCCATTCAAGTGTTCATAAAATTGACACACCTTTTATAAAAAAAAAAAAGACTATATCAAATTATACAAATGTTGAAAGATACACACTAGAATAAAAAAAGCATCTTATAGCCATATTTATTCAATGCTTTCGTGTTGACAAGTACACACCAAGGACATAATTTGTCTCAGAATCACTATACTGATTTACAATTGTGTTATATGTATAGACTCTCTTATCTCTTGCATACAACCATCCTACCAACCATGGAATTATGGTTCTCTGCAAGAAGTTTTGAAGTTGCTCGGAAGTTTGCCTCCACATCTTTGGAAATATAAGATATGTCCCTGGCATGTTCCACATCACCCTATATGGAGTGTCATCAAAAATTAAGGTATTGTTTGCATCCAAATCCTCAAATATCTTCCAAATATCACTCAGATTTTTGTGATAAACCCTTGTAAATCCTAACATGATATTTGGATTTTGGCAATTTTTGTTACTCATAAACACCTTGAACTTGGTATACTGCTCAGGAAAACACTTTTGTGTGATGCGTTGCACCCTTGTTAAGTTATAGCAACTCCATATCCATAGCTCAAAGTATTCAGCACAAAAATCCAAAAAACTTTGTGCGTCTGGTCGCACCACATGATAAACTTCATCTTTGTCCTCCACAAGTCGCATGTGTTGAGCCCAAGATGGCATAGAATCTCCATGTTTCATTTCAACTGTCTTGAGAAGTAACCCCTCTAGATCCAAGATAAGTACTCTTTTGATGTCCTTGAAAGCAAGTGGTAGGTGATAAGGAGGTGATTCATTCCTTGGACAAGGTCTTGGAGGAGGTTGGATGGGTAATTCAATAGTTTTCTTCAATTTATGCCAGCATATAGCCAATCCATTTTTCTGTAATGGTTCTGAAATTAAAGAACAAGAACACTTAATGCAAACACAACAATAGACATGATTTTTACATTGTCTACCCTAAGGTTTTATTAGATACCAAAATCCATCTATGATCTACTCATTAATAGAAAGAAAGTCAAATTAAAATCCTGACTCTTTTTTATGCTACACTCTCTCTTAGTCTCAATACCATGGAGTTCAACTAGATTTAAGTCAACTAATAACTACTACTTGTTGTTAAAGGTATGCTTGAAGTGTATAAGGCTTAACCAATGCTCTAGTGTAGAATGGGTATTTAGGTCTCAAGGTCTACCACTTATCCAAGCAAAGATCCATTTAGATATGGAAACCCAATTTTTCTTAATATAATGATATAGAGTGGACAAGTGGTGAATCCTGAGACCAAGCCACTCATGCTACTAGGGATAATAGGTTGGACAAGTGGTGGACCTTGAATGTAAACCCCCCATGTACAAAGTATCAGGGGTTTTGGGTATTTCAATGGACTCTAGCATCTTGGAAACATGGTGGAGCTTACTTCTCTCCATGTTTCAATGGAGTCTATCTTGGATAAATGGTGGAGCATCATTCTCTCCATGTTTCAATGGAGCCTACCTTGGACAAGTGGTGCATGTTTGTTTCTCTCTATGTTTGAACATATCTAGCTTGGACAAGTGGTGGACCTTGGAACAAAATCCCCATGTAAAACATATCATGGACATTACAAGTGGTGAGAAAAAATACCATTCAATATATAACCTTATAGGTTGGAAAAGTGGTGGACCTTAACACCCAATTATTATTAATATAATGACATAGAGTGGACAAGTGGTGAATCTTGCGACCAAACCTACTAGGAAAAGTACGTTGGACAAGTGGTGGACCTTGAATGCAAACCCCCCATGTACAAAATATTACTCATGCTACTAGGAATAATTTGGTATTAAGGTCCATGTTTCAATGGAGCCTAGCTTGGAAAAGTGGTGGACCTTTGTTTCTCTCTATGTTTCAATAGAATTTTCTTGGACAAGTGGTGAACCTTGGAACAAAACCCCCATGTAAAGCATGTCATGGGCATTACAAGTGGTGAGAAAAAATACCTTTGAAGGTATAACCTTATAGGCTGGACAAGTGGTGGACCTTAGCACCCAATTCCTCTTATTATAATGACATATAGTGGAAAAGTGGTGAATTGTGAGACCAAACCTACTAGGGATAATAGGTTGGAGAAATGGTTGACCTTGAATGTAAATCACCCATGTACAAAATATCATGGGTTTTGCGTATTTCAATGGAGCCTAGCATCTTGGAGACATGGTGGAACTTACTTCTCTCCATGTTTTAATGGAGCCTATCTAGGAGAAATGGTGGAGGTTCCTTCTCTCCATGTTTCAATGGAGCCTAGCTTGGACAAGTCGTGGACCTTTGTTTCTCTCTATGTTTGAATATGGTTAGCTTGGACAAGTGGTGGATCTTGGAATGAAACTCCCATGTAAAACATATCATGGGCATTTCAAGTGGCGAGAAAGGATACCATTTAAGATATAACCTTATAGGTTGGACAAGTGGTGGACTTTAACACAATATAATGACATAGAGTGTACAAGTGGTGAATCTTGAAACCAAACCACTCATGCTACTAGGGATAATAGGTTAAACAAGTGGTGGGCCTTGAAATAAAACCCCCTAGAGTGTTTCAATGGATCCTAGCTTGGAAACATGGTAAAGCTTGCTTCTCTCCATGTTTCAATGCAGCCTATCTTGGATAAATGGTGCAGCATCATTCTCTCCATGTTTCAATGGAGCCTAGATTGGACAAGTGGTGGACCTTTGTTTCTCTCTATGTTTAAATAGAGTTATCTTGGAAAAGTGGTGGACCTTGGAACAAAAACCCCATGTAAAACATATCATGGGCATTACAAGTGGTGAGAAAAAATACCATTCAATATATAACCTTATAGGTTGGACAAGTGGTGGACCTTAACACCCAATTATTCTTAATATAATGACATAGAGTGGATAAGTGGTGAAATTGGGACCAAACCTACTAGGGAAATAGGTTGGACAAGTGGTGGACCTTGAATGTAAACGCCCCATGTACAAAATATCACTCATGCTACTAGAAATAATTTGGTATTAAGGTCCATGTTTCAATGCAGCTTAGCTTGGAAAAGTGGTGGACCTTTGTTTCTCTCTATGTTTCAATAGATTTATCTTGGATAAGTGGTGTACCTTGGAACAAAACCCCCATGTAAATCATGTCATGGGCATTACAAGTGGTGAGAAAAAATACCATTCAAGCTATAACATTATAGGTTAGACAAGTGGTGGACCTTAACACCTAATTCCTCTTAATATAATGACATAGAGTGGACAAGTGGTGAATCATGAGACCAAACCTACTAGGGATAATAGGTTGGACAAGTGGTGAACCTTGAATGTAAACCCCCCATGTACAAAAAATTATGGGTATTGGGTATTTCAATGGAGCCTAGCAACTTGGAGACATGGTGGAGCTTATTTCTCTCCATGTTTCAATGGAGCCTATCTAGGAGAAACAGTGGAGGTTCCTTCTCTCTATGTTTCAATGAGCCTAGCTTGGACAAGTGGTGGACCTTTCTTTCTCTATATGTTTTAATAGAGTTAGCTTGGACAAGTGGTGGACCTTGGAATGAAACCCCCATGTAAAACATATCATGGGCATTTCAAGTGGTGAGAAAGGATACTATTTAAAATATAACCTTATAGGCTGGACAAGTGGTGGACTTTAACACATATTTCTTCTTAATATAATGACATAGAGTGTACAAGTGGTGAATCTTGAGACCAAACCACTCTTGCTACTAGGGATAATAGGTTGGACAAGTGGTGGACCTTGAATGTAAACCCCTCATGTACAAAATTATGGGTTTAGGGTATTTCAATGGAGCCTAGCTTGGAGACATGGTGGAGATTGCTTCTCTCAATGTTTCAATGGAACCTATCTTGGAGAAATGGTGGATCATCCTTCTCTCCATGTTTCAATGGAGCCTATCTTGGACAAGTGGTGGATGGAGTTAGCTTGGACAAGTGGTGGGTCTTGGAACAAAACCCCTTTGTAAAACATAGCATGGACATTACAAGTGATGAGGAAAAATATCATTCAAGATATAACCTTATAGGTTGGAAAAGTGGTGATGGACCTTGATAAGTGGTGAAGGATACCATTTAAGATATACCCTTATAGGTTGGACTAGTGGTGGACCTTAACACCCAGTTATTCTTAATATAATGACATAGAGTGGATAAGTGGTGAATCTTAAGACCAAATCACTCATGCTACTAGGTATAATACGTTAGAGAAGTGGTAGACCTTGAATGCAAACACCCCATGTACAAAATATCATGGTTTTAGGGTGTTTCAATGGAGCCTAGAATCTCGGAGACATGGTAGATCTTGATTCTTTCCATGTTTGAATGGCACCTATCTTGGAAAAATGATGGAGGTTACTTCTCTCCATACTTCAACGGAGCCTAGCTTTGACAAGTGGTGAACCTTTGCTTCTCTCTATGTTTGAATAGAGTTAGCTTGGACAAGTGGTGGACCTTTGCTTCTCTCTATGTTTGAATAGAGTTAGCTTGGACAAGTGGTGGACCTTGGAATGAAACCCCCGTGTAAAACATCTCATGGGCATTTCAAGTGGTGAGAAAGGATACCATTTAAGATATAACCTTATAGGTTGGACAAGTGGTGGACCTTAATACATAGTTCTTCTTAATATAATGACATAGAGTGTACAAGTGGTGTATCTTGAGACCAAACCACTCGTGCTACTAGGGATCCTAGCTTGGACAAGTGGTGGACCTTGGAAAAAAGTCCCCCTGTACAACATAGATGAGTTTTTTCATGTTTTAATGGAAGAGAGATTCGACAAATGGTGGAGCTTGCTTATCTCCATGTGGATTTTAGAACTAGCTTGGACAAGTGGTGGAGCTTTGCTTTTTTACTCTTCATAATACAATGATGTATAGGTTGGTTACATGGTGAATCTTAAGGCCAAACCTCCCATCTTACTAGAGATGATAGGTTGGACAAGTGGTCAACCTTCTATCATTTCTCCATGCCTATAATTAGACAATTAGTAGAACTAGCATCTTTCTATGTTGTCTAGAGCTGAGCTTGGACAAGTAGTGGACCTTGCTACTCTCTTCCCTTGGATTATTAGTTTGAAGACTCATTATATATACTTGCTTAGATCTATATAATTACTCATTAGTTAGGTTACAAGTGGGTATGTAATTTGTTAGCTTCAAGGGACTTTGAATATTGAATAGTAAGACCAAGTGCTGGTTTGAAGATCTTTTGCTTATCTAAACTAGACTCTAACTCAATAATAAGTTTCATAAGTTCCACGAATTGTCCTATCTAGGCTCCAAAAGAGTCTTAATTGGTTTGTGCTAGATTATAACTTCCTTGATGGGGTAGAATCCTAGAAAAATGAGGCACTATAAGTTTTACCTTAGCTCAAATGGATTTTTCACTTAAACTCGACTGCAATTTGGCTATCTAGTCTTTGTCTCGATGGAGTTTAACACTAGATACATAGTAGTGATATTTAAGCTTCATGTCTCTTCACTTGATCGAGATATGAGACCATACTTTCAAGGTCACCACTTGTCTTACCTAAAGACCAATGTGAGACATGGGAGCAAGAAAGCCATCCGATATTGTTTTAAGGACTATTACATAGGCAATCAATAACTTAAGTAAAGAAAAAAAACTTGGATCTTTCACAATTAATAACTTAAGTAAAGCCAAAAAGACTTGGATCTTTGACAGTTTTTTTCAAACTAAAAAAGCACAATCTCATGCTAACAAAACTATAAATCACAATTGAAAGGTTTGAACAAGAAAAAGATCAACAATCTTAATAAGACGGATACTTTTCATTTCATTTGATGATTACAAACTAAAATAAAGTCTCTCAAGAAATTGATAAACAAAAAATGTAGGTGACTGCTTCATTATTTTGAGCAAAAATATCAAAATCTCTATTGATTGAGCTCCATCTAGTAGTATCCTTTGTAAGATCCTGCAAGAAGGAATAAAAAGAAAGATTTGTTAGATACCATGCACATGAGTGTTCAAGCATGTGTATCAAGAATATATGACATGTCACTAGTACCTTAGGGTTGCTTTCTATCCAGCCTTAGAAGATTGTTCTCAGCTTTCACCTTATTTATATAAGCCTTTGCTGTGGTTGCCTTCAAAACTCCTTTTGTGTTACAACCCAATTGCCTAGCTAAAGTGGTCAATTGTGACGCCTTCATGCTTTCAATGGGTGTACGCTCCTTTGCCAAGATCTCTTGTATTTGGGCTCTTCTCATTTCATTGCGGTGGCTTGTGTCACTTGCATCTTCAATGATAGTTTCATCTCTGTCACCTTTTGCAGGTGGTATTCTTCTTGTAAAGAACACCTTAGCTGACCAAACATCATTTTTCTGCTTCCAATACTCCATGATTTGTTTGTATTCACTATCATTTGTCACTATAGGTTGTCCATAACGATTAGAAGCAATTAAATCACGCACATCCCTTCTCTCATCAAGCTGAATCAAGTATGGCAGTAGCTCCTCCAAGAGCATATTGTCAACCATCTTCTCAGCATCAAATTGTGGTGGAAAAATGCAATTGTTTGCTGGTGAAATACATCCCTTGTAAGGAGAGTCATCAATAAGCACTGTTCTTTGTGGATCACATTCAAACCCCATGGCAATTTTGGCTAGAGGCTTGAACATTGCCTCAACGTTTGGATTGTCGGGTCTAAACAATTTTTGAGTTTGAGCGGTGTAGCAAACATCTTGCGACCAAATTGCAAAGAAAGGCAATGTATCCTCAGCTAAGTTGTTTAGTGCTGCAAGGATTTGATACACATTATTCCTAGTAGCTGTCGACCAAATTGCAACATTAAACCTTTGTAAAATAGTCTTCAAGAATTGGATGCAACCTGGCCTGAGTATAATATATCTTTTTGAATCCATTTGCACTGAGTTGTGGTGTGAGGATGGTTGAGGGGAACGTTTCAACAATAGACCATTTAAATCCAATATAATTGTAAGCATGGATTTCTCAACATCTACGCTACATGACGTAGTACCAATTGGCAATAGCTCGTGAGTGGACTTTTCAGTCTCTTTTGATGTATGTTGCATTTTTGAAGCATCGATTTCTTGGTTCTCATTATTGGAAGCTTGCTCAAGTTGCACAACACTAGACTCTAGTATAGAAATATCATCCATCTTGGGCACTTTAGAAACCATAGAATCTATGGATTCTATAGTTGTTGACTGAACCATAGGAGCGTTATCCATCCCAGTTTGTGAATCTAAGAAAACACACACACAAATGGTATCTCAAAACCACTAGAATTTTATTCACCATATTTATATGTAGAACTCCTAGTAAGAAATTTATTTAAGGTAAAGTCGTTGTTAGAATCCTTGCAACCATTTTCAGCATTCGTACACCAAACACCACTTGTCTAAAATACAATCTACTAACTCAACATTTTCCATCCTACACTTTATTAAAGATGAGTACTTAAAGTGAAAACTAAAAGCCACCCTTGTTGAGGAAACATGGATACAAGGTCCACCAAATGTCCAACCTAGACTACAAGAAAATAATTAGAGATTTGGCTTAGATTTGGATTCAAAGGCCACCACTTATTCAAGTAAGATAACTCCACTTGTTTAAGACAGTAATGTTTGAAGCCCCACCACTTGTCCAACCTAGACATTGATTAAATTTTGGTAAGATTTATCACAAATCTAGAGTAGAATCAAGATTCTATGGCCAAGGTAGTCAAATATGTTAGACAACACACAAAGCATAAGAGCACTCTAGATTCTCGTTGAGCATAAACTAAACAATAATCAAATGTTATATTCACTTGAGATTTCATCCATGAAAAATGAAAATGATGCATGTACTTGAGATTTCCATCCATGTACAATACTTTACAATGTCAAGTAAAGTTATAGTCAGCAAACAACTCTTCTCCTGCTTCAACTTGACAAATAGTCTCAATGCATACATGGCCATATTCTTCTGACTTGATGTGTGAAGAGGTGCATTTATGCCAAGGTGGCAAATTTGGATCAAATGTATAGCGTACGTTGGGACAGACATTTGTACTGTGAGAACTATTTATATAGCCCGACACGTTTCCTTCTTCTACACAACCAATAATGTATGATTGATCTTCCTCTTCTTCTATGTTTGGATCCTCTAGAAGAGAATATTTATAAGCTCTTGGAAATATTTTGCATATCTTTTTCCAGTCTTGAAATCTATACTTATGCCCTCCATAGTTTAGAATAGTCAAACCACTTTCCAGGGTAGTATGCACAAATAGCCCATAACCAGCTCCTTCAATACATGAAAGTCGCACTTCAAAATCCACACCGTTAATATGGAAAATTACATCTTTGGGAATAGGAAAAGTTGGTGTCCCAAAAGGATCTTCATGCCAATCATAGTGTGAAATACATCTAGATTTTATATCACTTAACTCCTTTGTGTCTGCAAAAAGAAGAAAATATTATGCATAAAATAATGACAATATCAAAGAAAGATATCATTATTTTATAGTCCAATAGGTCCATTGTATGGAAGACTTAGAGTGCCTCTTACATGGTGCCTCCAAGGTTTCCAAAAAATAAAATCATTGGAAAAAAAAGGCCACTGTGTCTCCAATCTATTGCCCATTTGAAGCATAGAGAGAACCAAGGTCCACCACTTGTCCAAGCTAGACATGGAGCATTGACACAAGATCCAGCACTTATCCAAGAACCCTATAGTATATGTGGTAACATGGGATGCATTGATGCAACAAAAGTAGTCTAGCCTCCTCATCCATCTCTTTTTTCTTGTAGCCTAGAGGGATTAGTTTCAAGGTCTATCACTAGTCAAAAACTACACATAGAACATTGATACAAGGTTCCACCACATGTGAAACCTATCATCTCTAGTAGCATGGATGGTTTGATATCAAGGTTCATCGCGTGTCCTACCTATACTCTATTGTAGCATATAGATTCTGGTTTGGTGGTACTACACTTGTCCAAACTTGGCTTGTTGTTGATATCTGGAGGTAATCAAGGGTCCTCCACTTGTCCAAGTTAGGCATATAAAACAATTGCAAGGTCCACCATGTGTACAACATATGATTGATTATAGCATGCATGGTCTTATTTCATGGGCAACCATCTTCTCTCCAACATGTGTCCAACCTCGGCTCCATTGAAGCATGGAGAGAAGCAAGGTCCACCACTTATCAAAGCTATTATTTTCTCCCAGTGCTTTCAAAACCCATAATACGTTGTACATGGGGGGGGGGATTCTTGTTTCAAGGTCCACCCCTTGGCTAAGATTGGATCCATTGAAACATAAAGAGAAGCAAGCTCTACCATTTGTCCAAGCTAGGAGCCATTGAAACATGAAAACCCCATAATATGTTGTATACGAGGGGTGTTTTTCAAGGTCTACCACTTGTCTAAGCTATGGTCCATTGGAACATGGAGAGAAGCAAAGCTCCACCACTTTTCTAAGCTAGGATCCATTGAAACATGGAGAGAAGCAAGCTCCATTGTTTGTCTAAGCTAGGCTCCATTGGAACAAGGAGAAAACAAGCTCCACCACTTGCCTATTATTGCATAGAGATTCTGGTTTGAAGGTCCACCACTTGTCCAACCTTGCCTTCATGTATGGAGATAATCAAGAGTGCAATGCTTCTCTAAGCTAGGGACATAAAAGAGTTTCAAGGTCCACTACATATACGATCTATGATGGGTTGTAGCATGGGAGGTTTCATTTTAAGGTTGACCACTTCTCCAGCTCCGCTTGTCCAACCTCAGATCCATTGAAGAATGGAGAATAAAGGTGTACCAACTCTCCAAAATAGGCAAGACAATCTCTATAAAACCCATGAATTGTTAATATATGCTATGCTGTGGAGTTTTGTTTGAAGTTCCACTCCTTATCCAAGCTACAATCCATTGAAGCATGGAACTAAGTAAGATATATCTCTAGTCCAAGATAGGATCCATTGAAACATAGAGAGAATCAAGGTCCACCACTTGTCCAAGCTATGCATGGGTAATTGATATAAGGACCACTACGTTTTCACCTATACTATGCTCTATCATGGATGGTTTCATATCCTACCAATTTTCCAACCTATTTAGTAGGTTGTATTATGGGGGTTTGGTTTCAAGGTACTTCACTTGTCTGAGGTGGGTTCCATTGAACCATGGAGAGAAACTATGTCTACCACTTGTCCGAAATATGCTCCTTTAAAACATAAAAACAAGGTCCACCACTTGTCCAAGCTAAAGTTTCTCTCCATTGAAGCATGGAGAGAAACAAGGTCTACCACCTGTCCAAAATATGCTCCATTGAAACATAAAAGCAAGGTCCACCACTTGTCCAAGCTAATATAACAAATGGGTGTTGGTTACAAGGTGTACCACACTTGTCTAAACTAGTCTTCATGCAAGGTCTACCACATGTCCAAGCTATATGAGCTTGTTTTGAAGGTCTACCACACCTCTTGAAATTAGGATCCATGTAAGGTCCACCTTTTGTCAAGCTATGCATTTAATGAGTACTAAAACTAAGTAAATTGCAGTACTTAAATACCTTTCCAAGCTCATTAAGATTTTGGTCTCTAAGGCCGGCCACCACCACATGTCTAATCTATGCTCTAATTGATTACTTATGCTATTTCTCTCAAAGTCCAAACATAAGCTCCCTTCTAGCAAGGTTAGTTTAAATTTAGGCTCCAGCACCTGTCTAAGCTAGGTTCAATTTATGAAGCATCACCATTTAACCATGCTACGATCTAATGTATCATATCAAGGGGGTATTGATAAAAGGTCCAAAACTTATTGAGTTCAAGCTCTTAAGTAATTAAGTCTTTGTGAGTATTAAATGTTTTAGTTTTAGTCTACAGATCCACCATTCAAAAACTCAAGTAATTTACTATTTACATTCAAACCTTGAATGCTTGAGATAAAAAATACAAGCTCAATCAATACTATATAAAGCAAAATCTAACATTAAGAGTATCAAATCAGTAACAAGAAACACTAACATGCACAAGAAACTCAAAACATACGTGTCTCCATTTCCAAAAAGTCCTCCATTGACAGATGATGGTGTTGTTGTTGTTCTTCTTCTCTTTGTGGAGAGCACTCCTCTGTAACAGGCACAATGTCGCCTGATTGCGAAGTGGATTGTTGAAGTCCAGCCCATTTTTCTATATCTTCATGAGACTTAACAAAGTCTAGCAGCATGGTCTCCATGCTTTTTGCCTCCTCCACACTATCAATTAAGCAGATGACTTCTTTTTTCTGTTGTATTCCTTCTTGTGCAACCAAGGAGCCATCACCAAAAACATCAACAAGCTTGCGGTCTTCAAAACAATATGTACGAATGTAGTGCTTGACCAAAGCTCTTTTTTTGGCCTCCAAATATTGCAAATCTGACATATCGTTATCTGCTACTTGAAGAAGAGAACAATCAATTGGCATGGGATGTTCCTCTGATCTTCTTCTCAGGTCTTCAAATGCATTGCCTTGTCCCAAGAAGGCAATAACTGTTAGGAATTGAATTGCTCCTTTGCAAGGAGCTGATGGAAAGTGATGCAATGCACCACAACAATGGTAGCTCAAATTATCTCCCATGGCGTGAAAGGCACATTGCAATTTTGTGAAGTTAGTGAAATCCACAAATGCAAGAAAGACAAATCCAGGATCTGTTGACCCTCCAGCAATAGCCAAGATCCCATCCAAAGCATTGTTAAATGTCTCCTCACTCCACTTCAAATTGCCTCCAACGTTTTTTGTCATATCTAAAACACATAAGCCAATAGGCACTTTATTATTGAAGTGGCGCATCAAGTAGAGATTGCCTTCCATTTGTAGGCTCACCACATAGATTGACCATGGCAAATCTCTAGGCTCAGTTTTCTCCTTTTGAAGGTGAATTGCCCATTGCATGTATTTTATTGCTCCATCTGGAAAAGCCATTTTCTTTGTTCCACGCGTCAAACTAGATCTGATCCATTCCTCGCATAGCATTAAAATTGTTTTATAAACAACATCATTGATGTTATACATTTTGACCACCTCCTCCCAGTCTTTACATGGTGAAGACTCATTCAAATTGTTGAAGCCTTCAAGAAGTGCATCTTGAATCAATTTGTCTTGCTTCAACTGCTTGATTCGATCATACATGTCAGTTGCATCACCATCCTTTGCACTCTTTGACAGTAAAATCTTCTCATCTCTAATCTCTTCTTGAATAGTCTTTACCTCTGATTCCTCAAGGCCACAAAGATATCTAAATACAGTTGTTGGGGGTTTCTTATTCTCCTCTTCTAGATTTTCAATGATTTCTATCCAGCAATCATAAACTAAATCAGAGTAGGTGACCATGTGTGCCTGTTTAGCAATCCAACTTGCTGCTGCACTCATTCTTGCCAATCGAAGAAAACCCTGAAAAGAAATAGAGAAATAATTAAACTATTGAGCAAGATTTGTTAATTAAACACTATCAAAAAGACAAAGAAAATAACTTACATCCCATCCGGCACGAGATGCATGTCCCTCTGCAATTCCACTTGCTGCCTTTGGTGGTCGTCCTGCGAAGATCCATTGACTCCGTAAATGTCTCAATATTTGGCTGTAAGGTTGCTTGACATACAATGCCTGAGCCTCCTCATTTGCAATGGCAGATATAGCAGTTGCAACAAATGGAGGAGCATTCACAACAATGCGAGCCTTTCTAAATTTATACACGCTAATCAGTCTTTCAAAGATCTCTTTGTTGTTTTGTTCATTGTGAAGCAAAACTTTTGCAGCATAGATTGAATGCTGCCCATCAAGAATCCAATAATGATAATCTTTAATTTTTTGCTCCTCTACCTCTTCTACTGCCAAAGGAGTCCCCTTCTTTGATTTTGCATTTCGAACAGGCATCAAATATGCACATGCTGCAGGCTTGGTCGTACTCCGTGAAAATCCAAATAACACACTTTCAGCGTGTTTTTTATCCATAATACGTGCATTATAGTGATCAGGAGCAAGCCAACAATTTTGAATAGGGATATCAAATTCCCTATATTGGAAAGGAAAATAATTTATGTACTTATTCATTCCACCTGTATCTTTTTCTTGTCCTTTCATGGCCTCAGCTTCTAAAACATCTGGATCCACAATTCTCATCTTTGACATTGAACCCTCTGTTGATGAGGATGCCAAAGATGCCTTGTCTACATCCAAAATGGAGCTAGTTCGCTTAGCTTCTACTTTCTGCACTTTTGCTTGCTTCTTTGTGGATGGTGGTCGTGAAGCTTTCACCTTTTTTCGTTGTAGTGTGGCAATGATGGAGCTTTGAAGTTGATCTGCTGTGATATTTGGATTTGATTCTGCAAACTTCCATCCTCGAGAAAACATTGTCTCTTCTTTGTTTCTAGACATGCGCTCCAATGCATATGCTCCTGGAGATAGTTGAAATTCTAGATTCATTGGAACTAGAATGTCAATGCATTCCACCTCTGGATGACTATCAACTACAGAGACAGATGCTTCCACAACTTGTCCAACATCTTCAAACAAGCTGTCATTCTCCTTTTTGGCAATAAATAGATGCACCTTATGAAATTGTGCACCCTCTATACCATGTATGTCCAAATACCATTTCCTAAGATCATTGCAAGTATAGTCAACTGAGACAGCAACCCTTGCAACCTGTTTTTTTGGAGCCATCTTTCCTGAAACAAAAAAAACCAAATGTTATTTTAACATATACTTTTTTGTAATGGATTAAGTTTGTGTGAATACAAGTTCCACCACTTGTTCAAGCTAGATCTAAGCAAGTATACATAGTGATCATTTAAGCTAGTAAACTAAGGGAAGGGAGAAGTAAGGTCCACCACTTGTCCAAGCTTAGCTCTAGACAACATGGAGAGATTGGAGGTCTACTAATTGTCTAATATAGGCTAACTATATTGAAACATAGAGAGAAGCAAAGGTCCACCACTTGTCCAATCTAGGGTCCATTGAAACATGGAGAGAAGGATGCTCCACCATTTGTCCAAAATAGGCTCCATTGAAACATGAAGAGAAACAAGATGCACCATGTCTTTGAGATGCTAGGCTCCATTGAAATACCTTAAACCCATGATATTTTGTATATGTGGGGTTTAAATTCAAGGTCCACCACTTGTCCAACCTATTATCCCTAGTAGCATGAGTGGTTTGGTCTCAAGATTCACCACTTTTCATTATATGTCTGGGTGTTAAGGTCCACCACTTGTCCAACCTATAAGGCTATATCTTAAATGGTATTATTTACCACCACTTGGAATGCACATGATGGGTTTTACATAGGGGTTTGGTTCCAAGGTCCACCACTTGTCCAAGCTAACTCTATTGAAACATAGAGAGAATCAAAGGTCCACCACTTGTCCAAGCTAGGCTCCATTGAAACATGGAGAGAAGGATGCTCCACCATTTGTCCAAGCCAGGTTTGATTGAAACATGAAGAGAAGCAAGCTGCACCATGTCTCCAAAATGCTAGGCTCCATTGAAATATCTTAAACCCATGATATTTCGTACATGGGGGGTTTACATTCAAGGTCCACCACTTGTCCAACCTATTATCACTAGTAGCATGAGTGGTTTGATGTCAAGATTCACCACTTTTCCACTCTATGTCATTATATTAAGAAGATCTGGGTGTTAAGGTCCACCACTTGTCCAACCTATAAGGCTATATCTTAAAGGGTATTCTTTCTCACCACTTGGAATGACCATGATAGGTTTTACATGGGGGTTTGGTTCCAAGTTCCACCACTTGTCCAAGCTAACTCTATTGAAACATAGAGAGAAGCAAAGGTCCACCACTTGTCTAAGCTAGGGTCCATTGAAACATGGAGAGAAGGATGCTCCACCATTTGTCCAAGATAGGCTCCATTGAAACATGAAGAGAAGCAAGCTGCACCATGTCTCCAAAATGCTAAGATCCATTGAAATACCTTAAACCCATGATATTTTGTACATGGGGGGTTTACATTCAAGGTCCACCACTTGTCCAACCTATTATCTCTAGTAGCATGAGTGGTTTGGTCTCAAGATTCACCACTTTTATTAAGAATATGTGGGTGTTAAGGTCCACCACTTGTCCAACCTATAAGGGTACATCTTAAAGGTTATTCTTTCTTACTACTTGGAGTGGCCATGATAGGTTTTACATGGGGGTTTGGCTCCAAGGTCCACCACTTGTCCAAGCTAACTCTATTGAAACATAGAGAGAAACAAAGGTCCACCACTTGTCCAAGCTAGGCTCCATTGAAACATGGAGAGAAGGACCTCCACCATTTGTCAAGTAACTCTATTGAAACATGGGAGACATCAAGGTCACCATGTCTCCAAGCTGCTAGGGTCCATCGAAACTTAAACCCACTATGTCATTATAGATGGGGTTTACAGGGTCCACCACTTGTCCAAGCTATTATTGCTAGTAGCTGAGTGGTTTGGTCTCAAGATCACCACTTTTCCACTCTATGTCATTAATTAAGAATTATGGGGTGTTTCAAGGTCCACCACTTGTCCAACCTAGCTAACTCTATTGAAACATAGAGAGAATCAAAGGTCCACCACTTGTCCAAGCTAGGGTCCATTGAAACATGGAGAGAAGGATGCTCCACCATTTGTCCAAGATACACTCCATTGAAACATGAAGAGAAGCAAGCTACACCATGTCTCCAAGATGCTAGGCTCCATTGAAATACCTCAAACCCATGATATTTTGTACATGGGGGGTTTACATTCAAGGTCCACCACTTGTCCAACCTATTATCTCTAGTAGCATGAGTGGTTTGGTCTCAAGATTCACCATTTTTCCACTCTATGTCATTCTATTAAGAATATATGGGTGCTAAGGTCCACCACTTGTCCAACCTATAAGGCCATATCTTAAACTTTATTCTTTCTCACCACTTGGAGTTACCAAGATAGGTTTTACATGGGAGTTTGGTTCCAAGGCCCACCACTTGTCCAAGCTAACTCTATTGAAACATAGAGAGAAGCAAAGGTCCACCACTTGTCCAAGCTAGGCTCCATTGAAACATGGAGAGAAGGATGCTCCACCATTTGTCCAAGATAGGCTCCATTGAAACATGAAGGGAAGCAATCTGCACCATGTCTCCAAGATTCTAGGATCCATTGAAATACCTTAAACCCACGATATTTTTACATGTGGGGTTTACGTTCAAGGTCAGTCACTTTTCCAAGCTATTATCCCTAGTAGCACTAGTGGTTGGTCTCAAGATTTACCACTTTTCCACTTAATATATGAAGATGTTAAGGTCGACCACTTGTCCAACCTATAAGGCTAGATCTTAAAGGGTATTATTTCTCACCACTTGGAATGACCATGATATGTTTTACATGGGGGTTTGGTTTCAAGGTCCACCACTTGTCCAAGCTAACTCTATGGAAACATAGAGAGAAGCAAAGGTCCACCACTTGTCCAAGCTAGGCTCCACTGAGACATTTAGAGAAGGATGATCCCCCATTTGTGGAAGATAGGCTTCATTGAAACATGAAAAGAAGCAAGTTGCACCATGTCTCCAAGATTCTAGCATCCATTGAAATACCTTAAACCCACGATATTGTTTACATGTGGGGTTTAACGTCAAGGTCAGTCACTTTTCCAAGCTATTATCCCTAGTAGCATGAGTGGTTTGGTCTCAAGATTCACCACTTTTCCACTCTATGTCATTATATAAAGAAGATCTAGTGTTAAGGTCGACCACTTGTCCAACCTATAAGCTATATCTTAAAGGGTATTCTTTCTCACCACTTGAAATGTCCATGATAGGTTTTACATAGGGGTTTGGTTCCAAGGTCCACCACTTATCCAAGCTAACTTTATTCATAGAGAGAAGCAAAGGTCCACCACTTGTCCAAGCTAGGCTCCATTGAAACATGGAGAGAAGGATGCTCCACCATTTGTCGAAGCTAACTCTATTGAAACATGAAGAAGCAAGCACACCATGTCTCCAAGATGCTAGTCCAACGATTAAACCCATTAGCGTAGATGAGGGTTTGGTTCAAGGTCCACCACTTGTCCAAGCTATTTTCTACTCTGAGTGTTGGTCTCAAATTACTTTATTAAGAATATGGGTATTAAGGTCCACCACTTGTCCAACCTATAAGACTATATCTTAAAGGTTATTCTTTCTGACCACTTGGAGTGACCATGATAGGTTTTACATGGGGGTTTGGTTCCAAGGTCCACCACTTGTCCAAGCTAACTCTATTGAAACATAGAGAGAAGCAAAGGTCCACCACTTGTCTAAGCTAGGGTCCATTGAAACATGGAGAGAAGGATGCTCCACCATTTGTCCAAGATAGCTCCATTGAAACATGAGAGAAAGCAAGCTGCACCATATCTCCAAGATGCTAGGCTCCATCGAAAAACATTAAACCCACGATATGTCGTAGATGAGGGGTTTACATTCAAGGTCCACCACTTGTCCAAGCTATTATTGCTAGTAGCCTGAGTGGTTTGGTCTCAAGATTCACCACTTTTCCACTCTATTCATTATATTAAGAATATGCGGGTGTTAAGGTCCACCACTTGTCCAACCTATAAGGCTACATCTTAAAGGTTATTCTTTCTTACCACTTGGAGTGACCATGATAGGTTTTACATGGGGGTTTGGTTCCAAGGTCCACCACTTGTCCAAGCTAACTCTATTGAAACATAGAGAGAAGCAAAGGTCCACCCCTTGTCCAAGCTAGGGTCCATTGAAACATGGAGAGAAGGATGCTCCACCATTTGTCCAAGGTAGGCTCCATTGAAACATGAGGAGAATCAAGGTGCACCATGTCTCCAAGATGCTAGGCTCCATCGAAAAACATTAAACCCACGATATTTCGTAGATGAGGGGTTTACATTCAAGGTCCACCACTTGTCCAAGCTATTATTGCTAGTAGCCTGAGTGGTTTGGTCTCAAGATTCACCACTTTTACTTATGAAATTAAGAATGCGGTGTTAAGGTCCACCACTTGTCCAACCTATAAGGCTACATCTTAAAGGTTATTCTTTCTTACCACTTGGAGTGACCATGATAGGTTTTACATGGGGGTTTGGTTCCAAGGTCCACCACTTGTCCAAGCTAACTCTATTGAAACATAGAGAGAAGCAAAGGTCCACCACTTGTCCAAGCTAGGGTCCATTGAAACATGGAGAGAAGGATGCTCCACCATTTGTCCAAGATAGGCTCCATTGAAACATGAGAGAAGCAAGCTGCACCATGTCTCCAAGATGCTAGGCTCCATCGAAAAACATTAAACCCACGATATTTCGTAGATGAGGGGTTTACATTCAAGGTCCACCACTTGTCCAAGCTATTATTGCTAGTAGCCTGAGTGGTTTGGTCTCAAGATTCACCACTTTTCACTTATGTCATTAAATTAAGAATATGCGTGTTAAGGTCCACCACTTGTCCAACCTATAAGGCTACATCTTAAAGGTTATTCTTTCTTACTACTTGGAGTGACCATGATAGGTTTTACATGGGGGTTTGGTTCCAAGGTCCACCACTTGTCCAAGCTAACTCTATTGAAACATAGAGAGAAGCAAAGGTCCACCCCTTGTCTAAGCTAGGGTCCATTGAAACATGGAGAGAAGGATGCTCCACCATTTGTCCAAGGTAGGCTCCATTGAAACATGAGGAGAAGCAAGGTGCACCATGTCTCCAAGATGCTAGGCTCCATCGAAAAACATTAAACCCACGATATGTCGTAGATGAGGGGTTTACATTCAAGGTCCACCACTTGTCCAAGCTATTATTGCTAGTAGCCTGAGTGGTTTGGTCTCAAGATTCACCACTTTTTTAAGAATATGTGGGTGTTAAGGTCCACCACTTGTCCAACCTATAAGGCTACATCTTAAAGGTTATTCTTTCTTACCACTTGGAGTGACCATGATAGGTTTTACATGGGGGTTTGGTTCCAAGGTCCACCACTTGTCCAAGCTAACTCTATTGAAACATAGAGAGAAGCAAAGGTCCACCCCTTGTCTAAGCTAGGGTCCATTGAAACATGGAGAGAAGGAGCTCCACCATTTGTGCAAGGTAGGCTCCATTGAAACATGAGGAGAATCAAGGTGCACCATGTCTCCAAGATGCTAGGCTCCATCGAAAAACATTAAACCCACGATATGTCGTAGATGAGGGGTTTACAGTCAAGGTCCACCACTTGTCCAAGCTATTATTGCTAGTAGCCTGAGTGGTTTGGTCTCAAGATTCACCACTTTTCCACTCTATGTCATTAAATTAAGAATATGCGCGTGTTAAGGTCCACCACTTGTCCAACCTATAAGGCTATATCTTAAAGGTTATTCTTTCTCACCACTTGGAGTGACCATGATAGGTTTTAAATGGGGGTTTGGTTCCAAGGTCCACCACTTGTCCAAGCTAACTCTATTGAAACATAGAGAGAAGTAAAGGTCCACCACTTGTCCAAGCTAGGGTCCATTGAAACATGGAGAGAAGGATGCTCCACCATTTGTCCAAGATAGGCTCCATTGAAACATGACGAGAAGCAAGCTGCACCATGTCTCCAAGATGCTAGGCTCCATCGAAATACATTAAACCCACGATATTTCGTAGATGAGGGGTTTACATTCAAGGTCCACCACTTGTCCAAGCTATTATTGCTAGTAGCCTGAGTGGTTTGGTCTCAAGATTCACCACTTTTATTAAGAATATGTGGGTGTTAAGGTCCACCACTTGTCCAACCTATAAGGCTACATCTTAAAGGTTATTCTTTCTTACTACTTGGAGTGACCATGATAGGTTTTACATGGGGGTTTGGTTCCAAGGTCCACCACTTGTCCAAGCTAACTCTATTGAAACATAGAGAGAAGCAAAGGTCCACCCCTTGTCTAAGCTAGGGTCCATTGAAACAGGGAGAGTAGGACGCTCCACCATTGTGCAAGGTATGGACTCCATTTTGAAACATGTGGAGAATCAAGGTTGCACCATGTTCAAGATGCTAGGCTCCATCGAAAAACATTAAAACCCACGATATGTAGAGATGAGGGGTTTAAGTCAGGTCACCAGTCTTTGTGCCAAGTATTAATGTATTAGCCTGAGTGGTTTGGTCTAAGAATCACCACTTTTCCACTCTATATGGGGGCCATTAAATTATGGGAAGAATATGTGGGTGTTAAGGTCCACCACTTGTCCAACCTATAAGGCTACATCTTAAAGGTTATTCTTTCTTACTACTTGGAGTGACCATGATAGGTTTTACATGGGGGTTTGGTTCCAAGGTCCACCACTTGTCCAAGCTAACTCTATTGAAACATAGAGAGAAGCAAAGGTCCACCCCTTGTCTAGCTAGGGTCCATTGAAACATGGAGAGAAGGACGCTCCACCATTTGTGCAAGGTAGGCTCCATTGAAACATGAGGAGAATCAAGGTGCACCATGTCTCCAAGATGCTAGGCTCCATCGAAAAACATTAAACCCACGATATGTCGTAGATGAGGGGTTTACAGTCAAGGTCCACCACTTGTCCAAGCTATTATTGCTAGTAGCTGAGTGGTTGGTCTCAAGATTCACCACTTTTCCACTCTATGTCATTAATTTAAGAATATGCGCGTGTTAAGGTCCACCACTTGTCCAACCTATAAGGCTATATCTTAAAGGTTATTCTTTCTCACCACTTGAGTGACCATGATATAGGTTTTAAATGGGGGTTTGGTTCCAAGGTCCACCACTTGTCCAAGCTACTCTATTGAAACATAGAGAGAAGTAAAGGTCCACCACTTGTCCAAGCTGGGTCCATTGAAACATGGAGAGAAGGATGCTCCACCATTTGTCCAAGATAGGCTCCATTGAAACATGACGAAGAGAAGCAAGCTGCACCATGTCTCCAAGATGCTAGGCTCCATGAAATACATTTAAACCCACGATATTTCGTAGATGAGGGGTTTACATTCAAGGTCCACCACTTGTCCAAGCTATTATTGCTAGTAGCATGAGTGGTTTGGTCTCAAGATTCACCACTTTTATTAAGAATATGTGGGTGTTAAGGTCCACCACTTGTCCAACCTATAAGGCTACATCTTAAAGGTTATTCTTTCTTACTACTTGGAGTGACCATGATAGGTTTTACATGGGGGTTTGGTTCCAAGGTCCACCACTTGTCCAAGCTAACTCTATTGAAACATAGAGAGAAGCAAAGGTCCACCCCTTGTCTAAGCTAGGGTCCATTGAAACATGGAGAGAAGGATGCTCCACCATTTGTGCAAGGTAGGCTCCATTGAAACATGAGGAGAAGCAAGGTGCACCATGTCTCCAAGATGCTAGGCTCCATCGAAAAACATTAAACCCACGATATGTCGTAGATGAGGGGTTTACATTCAAGGTCCACCACTTGTCCAAGCTATTATTGCTAGTAGCCTGAGTGGTTTGGTCTCAAGATTCACCACTTTTCCACTCTATGTCATTAAATTAAGAAATATGCGCGTGTTAAGGTCCACCACTTGTCCAACCTATAAGGCTATATCTTAAAGGTTATTCTTTCTCACCACTTGGAGTGACCATGATAGGTTTTACATGGGGGTTTGGTTCCAAGGTCCACCACTTGTCCAAGCTAACTCTATTGAAACATAGAGAGAAGCAAAGGTCCACCACTTGTCCAAGCTAGGGTCCATTGAAACATGGAGAGAAGGATGCTCCACCATTTGTCCAAGATAGGCTCCATTGAAACATGACGAGAAGCAAGCTGCACCATGTCTCCAAGATGCTAGGCTCCATCGAAATACATTAAACCCACGATATTTCGTAGATGAGGGGTTTACATTCAAGGTCCACCACTTGTCCCCTATTATTGCTAGTAGCCTGAGTGGTTTGGTCTCAAGATTCACCACTTATTAAGAATATGTGGGTGTTAAGGTCCACCACTTGTCCAACCTATAAGGCTATATCTTAAAGGTTATTCTTTCTCCACTTGGAGTGACCATGATAGGTTTTACATGGGGGTTTGGTTCCAAGGTCCACCACTTGTCCAAGCTAACTCTATTGAAACATAGAGAGAAGCAAAGGTCCACCCTTGTCCAAGCTAGGGTCCATTGAAACATGGAGAGAAGGATGCTCCACCATTTGTCCAAGGTAGGCTCCATTGAAACATGAGGAGAATCAAGGTGCACCATGTCTCCAAGATGCTAGGCTCCATCGAAAAACATTAAACCCACGATATGTCGTAGATGAGGGGTTTACATTCAAGGTCCACCACTTGTCCAAGCTATTATTGCTAGTAGCCTGAGTGGTTTGGTCTCAAGATTCACCACTTTTCCACTCTATGTCATTAAATTAAGAATATGCGCGTGTTAAGGTCCACCACTTGTCCAACCTATAAGGCTATATCTTAAAGGTTATTCTTTCTCACCACTTGGAGTGACCATGATAGGTTTTACATGGGGGTTTGGTTCCAAGGTCCACCACTTGTCCAAGCTAACTCTATTGAAACATAGAGAGAAGCAAAGGTCCACCACTTGTCCAAGCTAGGGTCCATTGAAACATGGAGAGAAGGATGCTCCACCATTTGTCCAAGATAGGCTCCATTGAAACATGACGAGAAGCAAGCTGCACCATGTCTCCAAGATGCTAGGCTCCATCGAAATACATTAAACCCACGATATTTCGTAGATGAGGGGTTTACATTCAAGGTCCACCACTTGTCCAAGCTATTATTGCTAGTAGCCTGAGTGGTTTGGTCTCAAGATTCACCACTTTTATTAAGAATATGTGGGTGTTAAGGTCCACCACTTGTCCAACCTATAAGGCTACATCTTAAAGGTTATTCTTTCTTACTACTTGGAGTGACCATGATAGGTTTTACATGGGGGTTTGGTTCCAAGGTCCACCACTTGTCCAAGCTAACTCTATTGAAACATAGAGAGAAGCAAAGGTCCACCCCTTGTCTAAGCTAGGGTCCATTGAAACATGGAGAGAAGGATGCTCCACCATTTGTGCAAGGTAGGCTCCATTGAAACATGAGGAGAATCAAGGTGCACCATGTCTCCAAGATGCTAGGCTCCATCGAAAAACATTAAACCCACGATATGTCGTAGATGAGGGGTTTACATTCAAGGTCCACCACTTGTCCAAGCTATTATTGCTAGTAGCCTGAGTGGTTTGGTCTCAAGATTCACCACTTTTCCACTCTATGTCATTAAATTAAGAATATGCGCGTGTTAAGGTCCACCACTTGTCCAACCTATAAGGCTATATCTTAAAGGTTATTCTTTCTCACCACTTGGAGTGACCATGATAGGTTTTAAATGGGGTTTGGTTCCAAGGTCCACCACTTGTCCAAGCTAACTCTATTGAAACATAGAGAGAAGCAAAGGTCCACCACTTGTCCAAGCTAGGGTCCATTGAAACATGGAGAGAAGGATGCTCCACCATTTGTCCAAGATAGGCTCCATTGAAACATGACGAGAAGCAAGCTGCACCATGTCTCCAAGATGCTAGGCTCCATCGAAATACATTAAACCCACGATATTTCGTAGATGAGGGGTTTACATTCAAGGTCCACCACTTGTCCAAGCTATTATTGCTAGTAGCCTGAGTGGTTTGGTCTCAAGATTCACCACTTTTATTAAGAATATGTGGGTGTTAAGGTCCACCACTTGTCCAACCTATAAGGCTACATCTTAAAGGTTATTCTTTCTTACTACTTGGAGTGACCATGATAGGTTTTACATGGGGGTTTGGTTCCAAGGTCCACCACTTGTCCAAGCTAACTCTATTGAAACATAGAGAGAAGCAAAGGTCCACCCCTTGTCTAAGCTAGGGTCCATTGAAACATGGAGAGAAGGACGCTCCACCATTTGTGCAAGGTAGGCTCCATTGAAACATGAGGAGAATCAAGGTGCACCATGTCTCCAAGATGCTAGGCTCCATCGAAAAACATTAAACCCACGATATGTCGTAGATGAGGGGTTTACAGTCAAGGTCCACCACTTGTCCAAGCTATTATTGCTAGTAGCCTGAGTGGTTTGGTCTCAAGATTCACCACTTTTCCACTCTATGTCATTAATTAAGAATATGCGCGTGTTAAGGTCCACCACTTGTCCAACCTATAAGGCTATATCTTAAAGGTTATTCTTTCTCACCACTTGGAGTGACCATGATAGGTTTTAAATGGGGGTTTGGTTCCAAGGTCCACCACTTGTCCAAGCTAACTCTATTGAAACATAGAGAGAAGCAAAGGTCCACCACTTGTCCAAGCTAGGGTCCATTGAAACATGGAGAGAAGGATGCTCCACCATTTGTCCAAGATAGGCTCCATTGAAACATGACGAGAAGCAAGCTGCACCATGTCTCCAAGATGCTAGGCTCCATCGAAATACATTAAACCCACGATATTTCGTAGATGAGGGGTTTACATTCAAGGTCCACCACTTGTCCAAGCTATTATTGCTAGTAGCCTGAGTGGTTTGGTCTCAAGATTCACCACTTTTATTAAGAATATGTGGGTGTTAAGGTCCACCACTTGTCCAACCTATAAGGCTACATCTTAAAGGTTATTCTTTCTTACTACTTGGAGTGACCATGATAGGTTTTACATGGGGGTTTGGTTCCAAGGTCCACCACTTGTCCAAGCTAACTCTATTGAAACATAGAGAGAAGCAAAGGTCCACCCTTGTCTAAGCTAGGGTCCATTGAAACATGGAGAGAAGGATGCTCCACCATTTGTCCAAGATAGGCTCCATTGAAACATGAGGAGAAGCAAGGTGCACCATGTCTCCAAGATGCTAGGCTCCATCGAAAAACATTAAACCCACGATATGTCGTAGATGAGGGGTTTACATTCAAGGTCCACCACTTGTCCAAGCTATTATTGCTAGTAGCCTGAGTGGTTTGGTCTCAAGATTCACCACTTTTCCACTCTATGTCATTAAATTAAGAATATGCGGTGTTAAGGTCCACCACTTGTCCAACCTATAAGGCTATATCTTAAAGGTTATTCTTTCTTACCACTTGGAGTGACCATGATAGGTTTTACATGGGGGTTTGGTTCCAAGGTCCACCACTTGTCCAAGCTAACTCTATTGAAACATAGAGAGAAGCAAAGGTCCACCCCTTGTCTAAGCTAGGGTCCATTGAAACATGGAGAGAAGGACGCTCCACCATTTGTGCAAGGTAGGCTCCATTGAAACATGAGGAGAATCAAGGTGCACCATGTCTCCAAGATGCTAGGCTCCATCGAAAAACATTAAACCCACGATATGTCGTAGATGAGGGGTTTACATTCAAGGTCCACCACTTGTCCAAGCTATTATTGCTAGTAGCCTGAGTGGTTTGGTCTCAAGATTCACCACTTTTCCACTCTATGTCATTAAATTAAGAATATGCGCGTGTTAAGGTCCACCACTTGTCCAACCTATAAGGCTATATCTTAAAGGTTATTCTTTCTCACCACTTGGAGTGACCATGATAGGTTTTACATGGGGGTTTGGTTCCAAGGTCCACCACTTGTCCAAGCTAACTCTATTGAAACATAGAGAGAAGCAAAGGTCCACCACTTGTCCAAGCTAGGGTCCATTGAAACATGGAGAGAAGGATGCTCCACCATTTGTCCAAGATAGGCTCCATTGAAACATGACGAGAAGCAAGCTGCACCATGTCTCCAAGATGCTAGGCTCCATCGAAATACATTAAACCCACGATATTTCGTAGATGAGGGGTTTACATTCAAGGTCCACCACTTGTCCAAGCTATTATTGCTAGTAGCCTGAGTGGTTTGGTCTCAAGATTCACCACTTTTATTAAGAATATGTGGGTGTTAAGGTCCACCACTTGTCCAACCTATAAGGCTACATCTTAAAGGTTATTCTTTCTTACTACTTGGAGTGACCATGATAGGTTTTACATGGGGGTTTGGTTCCAAGGTCCACCACTTGTCCAAGCTAACTCTATTGAAACATAGAGAGAAGCAAAGGTCCACCCCTTGTCTAAGCTAGGGTCCATTGAAACATGGAGAGAAGGATGCTCCACCATTTGTCCAAGGTAGGCTCCATTGAAACATGAGGAGAAGCAAGGTGCACCATGTCTCCAAGATGCTAGGCTCCATCGAAAAACATTAAACCCACGATATGTCGTAGATGAGGGGTTTACAGTCAAGGTCCACCACTTGTCCAAGCTATTATTGCTAGTAGCCTGAGTGGTTTGGTCTCAAGATTCACCACTTTTCCACTCTATGTCATTAATTAAGAATATGCGCGTGTTAAGGTCCACCACTTGTCCAACCTATAAGGCTATATCTTAAAGGTTATTCTTTCTCACCACTTGGAGTGACCATGATAGGTTTTAATGGGGGTTTGGTTCCAAGGTCCACCACTTGTCCAAGCTAACTCTATTGAAACATAGAGAGAAGCAAAGGTCCACCACTTGTCCAAGCTAGGGTCCATTGAAACATGGAGAGAAGGATGCTCCACCATTTGTCCAAGATAGGCTCCATTGAAACATGACGAGAAGCAAGCTGCACCATGTCTCCAAGATGCTAGGCTCCATCGAAATACATTAAACCCACGATATTTCGTAGATGAGGGGTTTACATTCAAGGTCCACCACTTGTCCAAGCTATTATTGCTAGTAGCCTGAGTGGTTTGGTCTCAAGATTCACCACTTTTATTAAGAATATGTGGGTGTTAAGGTCCACCACTTGTCCAACCTATAAGGCTACATCTTAAAGGTTATTCTTTCTTACTACTTGGAGTGACCATGATAGGTTTTACATGGGGGTTTGGTTCCAAGGTCCACCACTTGTCCAAGCTAACTCTATTGAAACATAGAGAGAAGCAAAGGTCCACCCCTTGTCTAAGCTAGGGTCCATTGAAACATGGAGAGAAGGATGCTCCACCATTTGTCCAAGGTAGGCTCCATTGAAACATGAGGAGAATCAAGGTGCACCATGTCTCCAAGATGCTAGGCTCCATCGAAAAACATTAAACCCACGATATGTCGTAGATGAGGGGTTTACATTCAAGGTCCACCACTTGTCCAAGCTATTATTGCTAGTAGCCTGAGTGGTTTGGTCTCAAGATTCACCACTTTTCCACTCTATGTCATTATATTAAGAATATGTGGGTGTTAAGGTACACCACTTGTCCAACCTATAAGGCTACATCTTAAAGGTTATTCTTTCTTACTACTTGGAGTGACCATGATAGGTTTTACATGGGGGTTTGGTTCCAAGGTCCACCACTTGTCCAAGCTAACTCTATTGAAACATAGAGAGAAGCAAAGGTCCACCCCTTGTCTAAGCTAGGGTCCATTGAAACATGGAGAGAAGGATGCTCCCCATTTGTCCAAGGTAGGCTCCATTGAAACATGAGGAGAAGCAAGGTGCACCATGTCTCCAAGATGCTAGGCTCCATCGAAAAACATTAAACCCACGATATGTCGTAGATGAGGGGTTTACATTCAAGGTCCACCACTTGTCCAAGCTATTATTGCTAGTAGCCTGAGTGGTTTGGTCTCAAGATTCACCACTTTTCCACTCTATGTCATTAAATTAAGAATATGCGCGTGTTAAGGTCCACCACTTGTCCAACCTATAAGGCTACATCTTAAAGGTTATTCTTTCTCACCACTTGGAGTGACCATGATAGGTTTTACATGGGGGTTTGGTTCCAAGGTCCACCACTTGTCCAAGCTAACTCTATTGAAACATAGAGAGAAGCAAAGGTCCACCACTTGTCCAAGCTAGGGTCCATTGAAACATGGAGAGAAGGATGCTCCACCATTTGTCCAAGATAGGCTCCATTGAAACATGACGAGAAGCAAGCTGCACCATGTCTCCAAGATGCTAGGCTCCATCGAAATACATTAAACCCACGATATTTCGTAGATGAGGGGTTTACATTCAAGGTCCACCACTTGTCCAAGCTATTATTGCTAGTAGCCTGAGTGGTTTGGTCTCAAGATTCACCACTTTTATTAAGAATATGTGGGTGTTAAGGTCCACCACTTGTCCAACCTATAAGGCTACATCTTAAAGGTTATTCTTTCTTACTACTTGGAGTGACCATGATAGGTTTTACATGGGGGTTTGGTTCCAAGGTCCACCACTTGTCCAAGCTAACTCTATTGAAACATAGAGAGAAGCAAAGGTCCACCCCTTGTCTAAGCTAGGGTCCATTGAAACATGGAGAGAAGGATGCTCCACCATTTGTCCAAGGTAGGCTCCATTGAAACATGAGGAGAATCAAGGTGCACCATGTCTCCAAGATGCTAGGCTCCATCGAAAAACATTAAACCCACGATATGTCGTAGATGAGGGGTTTACAGTCAAGGTCCACCACTTGTCCAAGCTATTATTGCTAGTAGCCTGAGTGGTTTGGTCTCAAGATTCACCACTTTTCCACTCTATGTCATTAAATTAAGAATATGCGCGTGTTAAGGTCCACCACTTGTCCAACCTATAAGGCTATATCTTAAAGGTTATTCTTTCTCACCACTTGGAGTGACCATGATAGGTTTTAAATGGGGGTTTGGTTCCAAGGTCCACCACTTGTCCAAGCTAACTCTATTGAAACATAGAGAGAAGCAAAGGTCCACCACTTGTCCAAGCTAGGGTCCATTGAAACATGGAGAGAAGGATGCTCCACCATTTGTCCAAGATAGGCTCCATTGAAACATGACGAGAAGCAAGCTGCACCATGTCTCCAAGATGCTAGGCTCCATCGAAATACATTAAACCCACGATATTTCGTAGATGAGGGGTTTACATTCAAGGTCCACCACTTGTCCAAGCTATTATTGCTAGTAGCCTGAGTGGTTTGGTCTCAAGATTCACCACTTTTATTAAGAATATGTGGGTGTTAAGGTCCACCACTTGTCCAACCTATAAGGCTACATCTTAAAGGTTATTCTTTCTTACTACTTGGAGTGACCATGATAGGTTTTACATGGGGGTTTGGTTCCAAGGTCCACCACTTGTCCAAGCTAACTCTATTGAAACATAGAGAGAAGCAAAGGTCCACCCCTTGTCTAAGCTAGGGTCCATTGAAACATGGAGAGAAGGACGCTCCACCATTTGTGCAAGGTAGGCTCCATTGAAACATGAGGAGAATCAAGTGCACCATGTCTCCAAGATGCTAGGCTCCATCGAAAAACATTAAACCCACGATATGTCGTAGATGAGGGGTTTACAGTCAAGGTCCACCACTTGTCCAAGCTATTATTGCTAGTAGCCTGAGTGGTTTTGTCTCAAGATTCACCACTTTTCCACTCTATGTCATTAAATTAAGAATATGCGCGTGTTAAGGTCCACCACTTGTCCAACCTATAAGGCTATATCTTAAAGGTTATTCTTTCTCACCACTTGGAGTGACCATGATAGGTTTTAAATGGGGGTTTGGTTCCAAGGTCCACCACTTGTCCAAGCTAACTCTATTGAATAATAGAGAGAAGTAAAGGTCCACCACTTGTCCAAGCTAGGGTCCATTGAAACATGGAGAGAAGGATGCTCCACCATTTGTCCAAGATAGGCTCCATTGAAACATGAAGAGAAGCAAGATGCACCATGTCTCCAAGATGCTAGGCTCCATCGAAATACCTTAAACCCACGATATTTCGTAGATGGGGGGTTTACTTTCAAGGTCCACCACTTGTCCAAGCTATTATCGCTAGTAGCATGGTTTGGTCTCAAGATTCACCAGTTTTCCACTCTATGTCATTATATGAAGAATATCTGGGTGTTAAGGTCCACCACTTGTCCAACCTATAAGGCTATATTCTAAATGATATTTTTTTTGACCACTTGGAATGTGCATGATATGTTTTACATGGGGTTTTATTCCAAGGTCCACCACTTGTCCAAGCTAGATCTATTACATATATATTATACATACAATATTCAACTAGATTCCCTACCTATCATGTCCAGTAGCATGGATGCTCTAGCTTGAAGGTCCACCACTTGTCCAACCTATACTCTCTTATGTAAGGGAGATCTCGCTATAAATTCAAAACCTTCCCGCCTAAATTTAAAATATCCCTCCCAAATCTTAAATATCCCGCCTAAATTTTAAACTATCCCGCCCAAATTTTAAAATTCAAACTTTTTTATAAAAATTTAAATTTTACTACTTAAATTTAAAATATTCTACGCAAAATTGATTTTAAATTCAAGTTTACCACAAAAAGATATCATTATACCACCTAAATTCAAATATGCAAACCTCAAATCATTATATTGTACATAAATTCAAACAAATTCAAATTAACAAGCCTAAACTGATATTAGTTTGCATAGATATGAATTTATCACACCTAAATTATGTCACCATGTTAGAGAGAGTGGTTAGAGAATTTGAACAAGGTCCACCACTTGTCCAACCTAGATACCAAGAAGGATTGAGTGTACAAGGTATTGTTTGGAGGTCCTTATAGTCCATTGGTCTCAAGGTCCACCACTTGTGGTAAGGGTCACCAAAAAGTGTATATATTCATCCAAAGAAATACACGTATTTTTGGTCTACATGTCCTAGTTTAAACCATTTATGTCCATTAGGTGTATCACTAAACAACACTACTATTTTGAGAAACAGAAGTTACAATCATATCTACAAATGGATTAGAGGAAAATCAGCTCAGCATACATCCAGAACTCGCTACAAGAATCGACTTTAACAGATCACGCAAGTAAGTCTTCCATTCAATTTTACTAGTATTACAATGTGTTAGTTATTTGTGATATTTATGTATGTATATATACTATGTGTGCATATCGTAATTAAGTGTAATTGTGTATCTGCATTATGTATGAGTATTACAATGAAATAACACAAATATACATACATACACATAGATAACACAGACGCACACATACATGAGCATGTATTTTCAAGAGAGAGATAGCAAATACAGAGATAGATAGATAGAGAGAGAGAGAGAGATAAATAACTGTTTTTTAGAGAGAGGAGAGAGAAAGATAACAGATTTCACTGTGTTTATGTATGTGGAAGAGAGGAAGACGATGTATGGGAATATGTGCACGTATTTTCAAGAGAGAGACAACAAGATAACAGATTTCATTGTGGTTATGTATGTGGAAGTGAGGAAGACGATGTGTGGGAATATGTGCATGTATTTTCAAGAGAGAGACAGCAAGATAACAGATTTCACTGTGGTTATGTATGTGGAAGAGAGGAAGACGATGTGTGGGAATATGTGTATGTGTGCGGGGATACGTTTAAACTATGTATCTCTGTCTTTTGACGAGAGAGTGTGTGTGCAAGAAGAGTTACAGAGAACCATCTTCTCTATATGGAGAAAGACAGAGAGTGAGAGAGAGAGAAATACCTGTTTTTTCTCTATTCGTGAGGTGTGCAATGTCTCCTGAGAAGACTGCCCGATCCTGCCCTTCTGGAAAGCGTTGTGTACGCTGCTGTTTCTTTGTCTTGTGCGCGAACTTTCAATCCTGTGCACTCCACCTGTGTGTTGTGTACGATGCCGAGCTTGCTCCTCTACGCGCGCGTATACTCCAGCTGTGTGCGATCCGTGTGCGCTTTCTGTGTTTTTGCTGCTCGCCTGCTTTCTCTGTGTGCGTTTCTCGTGCGCTCTCTGTGTGCCTAATCTTGATAGGGTTTATTAGAATGCCACGTATGCTACAAGTCCATGTTTTATCATAGGATTAAAAAAAACAAAAGCAATATAAAAAATTAACCAATTCACACGGCCAAAATTAAAGAAATCATGGTTGAAAATATGAAAAACATGCATAACTCTATACTAGGAATTCACTTAACTCTGCCCCAGGACCCCGCTCAGAACAATATCCCAAAATCAACCTCCCAAGCCCCGCCATCGAGAGCGCTATATTCCACATCCCCATCAAGAGCGCTACCCCCAAACCTCACGTGGAAGCGCTGCCTTGTCACCCCATTGTGGCATTGCCCTAAGACCCCGCATCTGGAGTGCTAAATGGGAACATTCTTCATTAGTGAAATTTTGAGCATAAATTATATTAGCATATACTTAAATATAATACAAATATTAACATATTAGCTATACTACTAATTTACTATAGCAGTTCTAGATTATGTCCCATACTATATTTAAGGTGCCAAAGGTTTGGCCTTATGGTCCTAGATTTAGCCAAGTGGTCAACACATATAGGACCAAGTGCACACTGTGCCACAAAACTTGGCCACCACTTCACTTGCCAAAGTTTAGGCCACATGGTCAATCCTAACTTTCCAATGTTCTTATTATGTCACCTTTTGCCTCGTGGAAAACCTAGGCTTGTTTTCACATACTCAGGCACTTCAAGCCACAATAAATTGTCATTACTCTTCAACAACCCTTTTGTTCAAGTCTTTGAAAAAACATTGTTTAAGGCCACCCTAAACCATTTTCATTTAGGGGTGTCTAAAACTAGCTTTTTGGCAATTCGAGAAGAAAATGGTCAAAGTTTTATACTTAGTTTTAACCACTTGACCAATTCAAATATTGGAAAGCAAGGTCTTGTAATACTTTTCTTTGGACATCACACATTAAAACTAGGTCCCTCACTTGTCCAAGCTATGCTCTAATACAATAAAGGGCTTTTGGTTTCAAGATGCACCACTTTCCCAACCTTGATTCCATTAAAGAAGCTAGCTCTACTTAGACATTTAATAGCAAGGTCTTGCAGCAGTTCAGATTGAACATTTTCCATGGCAGCTAGGTCCACCACTTATCTAAGCTATGCTCTAATAGAGTAAGGGGGTTTTGGTTTCAAGATCCACCACTTGTCCAAACTTGATTTGGGAAGCAAGGTCCTATAATAGTTTGCTTTGGACATTCACCATTACAACTAAGTCCACCACTTCTCCAAGCTATGTTCTAATACACTAAGGAGGTTTTGGTTTCAAGGAGAACCACTTGTACGACTCTGTTTTTGGAAGTAAGGTCTTTACATAGTTCACCTTGGACCTTGGACATTGGATACTACAACTAAGCCCACCACTTGTCCAAGATATCCTCTATATATAGCCAAAGGGTTTGGGTTTCAAGATTCACCACTTTTCCAACCTTTCTTCCATTAAAGAAAGGAGGGGCTTTATAACTAGGTCCACCACTTGTCCAAGCTATGCTCTGATATGGAAAGGGGATTTTGGTTTCAAGGTCCACCACGTGTTCAACCTTGCAAGACTCAAGGGATACTTGGACATTGGAAAGCATAGTCCTATAGTAGTTGATAGGTGGCAGTGGGTATTACAACTAGGTCCAACCTATGCTCTCATATCGCAAAGAGGCTTTGCTTTCAAGGTCCACCACTTGTCCAACCTTGCTTCCATTAAAGAAATGAGGGGCTACGTAAACATTGGCAAGCAAGGTAGCAAGGTTCTAAGGTGTTTCACCTTGGATATTGGGCATTATAACTAGGTCCACCACTTGTCCAAGCTATGCTCTGATAAAGAAAGGGGATTTTCGTTTAAAGGTCCACCATGTGTTCAACCTTT
The DNA here is from genome assembly GCF_014529385.1 of Adiantum capillus-veneris. Lineage (NCBI taxonomy): Eukaryota > Viridiplantae > Streptophyta > Polypodiopsida > Polypodiales > Pteridaceae > Adiantum > Adiantum capillus-veneris. The sequence goes on along the minus strand of NC_140932.1, from coordinate 15,658,712 downwards.
CTAATATAGAAAGGGGATTTTGGTTTCAAGGTCCACCACGTGTTCAACCTTGCAAGACTCAAGGGATACTTGGACATTGGAAAGCATAGTCCTATAGTAGTTGATAGGTGGCAGTGGGTATTACAACTAGGTCCAACCTATGCTCTCATATCGCAAAGAGGCTTTGCTTTCAAGGTCCACCACTTGTCCAACCTTGCTTCCATTTAAGAAATGAGGGGCTACGTAAACATTGGCAAGCAAGGTAGCAAGGTTCTAAGGTGTTTCACCTTGGATATTGGGCATTATAACTAGGTCCACCACTTGTCCAAGCTATGCTCTGATAAAGAAAGGGGATTTTCGTTTAAAGGTCCAGCATGTGTTCAACCTTTCTAATATAGAAAGGGGATTTTGGTTTCAAGGTCCACCACGTGTTCAACCTTGAAAGACTCAAGGGATACTTGGACATTGGAAAGCATAGTCTTATAGTAGTTGATAGGTGGCAGTGGGTATTAAAACTAGGTCCAACCTATGCTCTTATATAGCAAAGAGGCTTTGGTTTCAAGGTCCACCACTTGTCCAACCTTACTTCCATTAAAGAAATGAGGGGCTACGTAAACATTGGCAAGCAAGGTAGCAAAGTCCTAAGGTATTTCACCTTGGATATTGGGCATTATAACTAGGTCCACCACTTGTCCAAGCTATGCTCTGATATAGAAAGGGGATTTTTGTTTCAAGGTCCACCACGTGTTCAACCTTGAAAGACTCAAGGGATACTTGGACATTGGAAAGCATAGTCCTATAGTAGTTGATAGGTGGCAGTGGGTATTACAACTAGGTCCACCACTTGTCCAACCTATGCTCTCATATAGCAAAGAGGCTTTGGTTTCAAGGTCCACCACTTGTCCAACCTTGCTTCCATTAATATAGCAAGGAGGATTTGGTCTCAAGGTTCACCACTTGTCCAACCTATGCAAACCTTTTTCATGTTGTAGCATGATTTTTGGTTTGAAGAGTATTTTTCTATAACTATGGATTTAACAATGTAATCTTTTTACTTACAGGATGGACTTTGAATCTGGGGAGAAAGTACATATGATACTTGACAATGAAATCGTTGGTATTGGTTGTGTGTGTAGAACAGATCCAGATTCCACTTGTGGTGGTACAAAGATAGGGCTGGGAAATGTCTCCATACTAGTGGAGGAATGCTTGAAGGATGTGGTCCTACCTTTTCCTACAATGGATACTTCATCTCTCCAAGGCTCATTATGGAGTGCTGTTCGATGGTCAAAGCTTCTTTTGCAATCTTTTGTATTAAATGGGAACTTAATTGATCCACACGAAAGCTACAATGGTGATGAAGAACATGATCATTCTGATCCTCTAGTTACAGATGCAATACCTATGACAAGCCCAGAATTTGAAGCAATGATTCGAGAGTCTTGGAGAAATCAGAGGGTCCTTTTAAAAGATGACACAATGATGCAAACCATGAATGAAGGGACCATCTTATATGTATTTCCACATGATTATGTCAACTTTCAGGAACTTGGTCCTGATTGTGTGGGTGTGGGTATTGAAAGAGAAAATGCAAGCATTCATGATGTGGTTGAAGTGGGTAGCATCACTTTGCTAAAGTGGCCCATCAAGCAGACAACAATGTTGAATGGGAGCCCATTACAACGCTTTGTTCCTGTTGATGGCATGCATGCTACATATGAGGATGTATCCAACGATGGCAATGTTGGAAAAAAACTTGATGGGAGTAATGTTGTCCAGTTGTCAAGGAAGAGACGATACACTTTCATGAACAGGACTCAAAAATCAAAAGCAGCACCAGCTTCGACTTTTTACCTTTCAAACAAATCAATTCAAAGGGTATCATGCATTGATTGTTGTGCACAAAAATGCTGCCAATTTGCAGATCGTGATATGGTGACAAGGTTACGACAACAATTTTGGGGAGAGTCTCAAAAATCACGCACTAATTATGTTTATGATGTTCTTTCTATATGTTATCAGAAAGATGAGAAGTCACGATACCAATTCAGGCTAAATGGCTCTATTGTTTGTTGTAGAGCATGGTATGAGCTACATGGAATACCAAAGACATCATTTTATCGATACAAGGAGAACTTTGAAAATGGTGTGCGCCAATATGTACATGGGAACACATGTACATTGAGAAGGGGACTTCAACATACTAGTTTAGCAAGAGCACTACTAAACGAGTTTGTGGAAAATAACTCTGAGAAAATGCCACATAGAAGTAGAACACTGCTAGATGGCTCAAGAGAGACTCAATTGGTGATTCCATCAACATACAAACAAGTGGATATTTTATGTGAAATCAACACGACACTTGACCAAATGGGCTATGAGAAGAAGCTATCCCAATCTTCTTTTGGTAGAATTTGGAACAAAGAGTACCCACATGTCACTTTAACAAAGACGAGTGAGTTCTCTAAGTGCAATATTTGTAGCTCAATCAAGGCAAGGTTAGAAGCTAAACCTTCTCTTGAAGAGAGAGCTCTTCTCTTGAGGGAGAGAGAAGTTCACATGGCACAACAAAAGAGTTGCAGAAGCCTATATTATGCATGGCGCACGTATTCAGAAACTCAACCACAAAAATATGTATGCATAATCCATGATAAGATGGATCAAAAGAAGACTGCCATTCCTAGATTACGCATTGTTCCCAAGGGTGTGGATTCAGGATATAATCTGCAGGTGGCATTGATTGGCATGATCACTCATGGACATGGAGAAGGTCATTACGGACACTTTGTCTTGAATGGTTTGTGGCCAGCTGATCCAAATCTTACAATTGGCTCAATTGCTAATTGTTTACATAACCTCGAGAGGATAGATAAGCATCCTCTTGGTGATCTAGTAACAAATGGACTTCCAAGGAGCAATATTTCACTACTACATGCTTTGAACTCAAGGGATGCTTTGGACTACCATAACTTGAGTGATGGAAAAGAGCCCATTGTGCAGTCGTCAGAAATTGCAGAAGAGGAATTGGGGTCAACATTTCGCAGATTGCCAGAGAACTTGTTGCTACAATTGGATAATTGTGCAGGGGAAAACAAAAATCGATACTTATTTGCCTATTTGTCAATGCTTGTTGCAAGGGGTGTTTTCAAAACCATCCAGCTGGGATTTTTAATGGTTGGGCATACACATGAGGACATAGACGCCATGTTTAGTAGGTTTTCAGAGAAGTTGAGAGTTACACAAACCTATACTTTGCCACATTTGATGGATACATTACGAAACAGCTCATCTTCATCTCCAGCTCCATTTTTTCTCACAAAGATCCCTGATTTCAAGCAATATTGTGATGGCTATCTTTGTGATGGACAAGACATACTTGTTGGACATTCCAAACCGCTTCAGTTCAGGTTCTTTATGCAAGATGAGACACCAATGATGCAATATAAGGCACATGTAGGTGTATCAAGTTGGAGTGGAAGTATTCGCCTTTGGAAAACAGACACAGAAGGCAAGCCAATGTTACCACATGGAGATCCACCTCTAGTACAAATGGCGGAGTATGTCAAGGCCCACGAAGAAGTCATTTTGGGGCTAAAGAACTATATAAAATTTTGGAAAAATTTAGGGAATGGTTCAAGTATTCCGCGATATTATAGACCCGTGATAGATTATTGGAGTAAGGTAATTGAAGAGATTGGAAAAGCAATCATATCAGAGGGAGTCTTGTATGAAATGTTTTGGCCAAAAACTCAAGAATATTCTCATCTACAAAGCACTACAATGAATTTGCAACAAGGAGCAGAAAGATTCCTAGGCCTTGAAGAGTTGAATGATCATTTTTGTGGGCCTCAACGAGATAGGCCAAGGGAAGAGTTTGACCCTATGTCTGATGTGCACCAAGGTGACTTTCTTATGCTTGTTCCGAGTGACACAGAAATCTATCCAGTGTGGCTTGCAATGGCTTTATCTGACATTGATAATGAGCCTACATCACCAAACTACAGAAAACTCTTGATTCAATATTGGGCACCTTGCGCGAGAAAAAGTGGGATGACAGATACTCAAGCTTACAGTAATTGTTGGAAGGGTTATTGGGCTGTCAACTATAAGGACCCACAAGTGTGGGAAACTATAGATGCAATTGTTTGGTCCTGGAGACCCAACAAAGAAGGACCATTTTCTAGAATAAAGATTCCAGAAAGACATGCTCTAAAAGCCAAAGAAGGCCTCACTCGTGCACATCAGCCACACTTGGATCAAAGTTCAGATATGGTATCAAATGTGGAGTAGAATTATGTGGAGCTTCTATTGTGACTATACTAGTCAATTTGTAAACAAAATCTTTTTTGTATCTTCCTTTGTTTTATGTAATTTATAGTTATTATTCAAATCCATGTGTTGTACATCCTCTTGACTTTTGGTGTTTATCAACACCACAATCCTATGAGATTTTCACTTTATTTACTAGCCACACACCTCAATTTTTCCCACTTTAAGTGGAAAATTCCCAAATTACATGAATTCGGTCGATTTGGAGATTCCCATAATGTGAGATTTTTACCAAAATACCTAATATGGTCTTATCTCCTTTAAGTTCAGGGAAAAAGACATGTATATAGATGCTAAGGAAATGGGTAACACTATCCCCATTGTACATACACCAGCTTTCAACAAGTCAATAAAGAGCTCTATTCCCGTGTACATGATTTTTTGTTAAAGATTCTCAAAATGAACCTAATGCTGTAGCAAAAGAAAATAAAAGCAACCAAAAGGAATTAGAGTCATCCAATTTTCTCACGGGGTTTCAAGATGTTTTTATTGACGACGTCCCTTGTGAGCTACCTCCTAAACGAGGTAATGATGACCATGCAATTGAACTTTTTTCAGGAATTTCACCGCCTAACAAACCTCCTTATAGAGTTTCTCAAGCTCAACAAGAGGAGATTATGCGGCAAGTGCATGAGCTAGTTGAGAAGGGCATGGTTAGGCCTAGCTCATCTCCATTTTTCTCCCCTGTGCTATTAGTGCAAAAGAAAGATGGCACATATCGTATGTGTGTCAACTATAGAGCACTAAATAGGATCACTATAAAGAATAGGTTTCTCGTTCCATGGGTAGAAGACCTATTTGATAAGCTACAAGGATCGACCTAATTCAGTAGGATTGACCTAAAAAGTGGCTATCATCAAATAAGGATAGTTGATCAAGACATTGTAAAGACCGCATTTCGCACCACATTTGGTCTTTACAAATATATTGTCATGCCTTTTGGCTTGACCAATGCACTAGCCACATTCAACCGCTTGATGGAGAAGCTGATTAGGCCTCATCGAACCTTCACTAGAGTGTTCTTTGATGATATTATCATCTACTCTAATTCATTAGACGAACACAAGCAACACCTCCAGGTAATATTTCAAGTTTTAAGAGAGAATAAACTTTATGTTAATCGAAAGAAAAGTGAATTTTTCTTGCAAGAGATTCAGTATTTAGGATGGACTAAACCAAAGAATCTTCATGAACTAAGAAGATTTATAGGTATGTGTGCGTACTATAGACGCTTCATAAAAAAGTTCTCACAAATTGCGGGACGATTACATGACCTAACAAAGAAAAGCCTTAGGTATACATGGTCTGCTAAGGAGAACAATGCTTTTGAAAAGCTTAAAGAAAAGCTTATCTCTCAACCTGTGCTTACACTACCGGATCTCTCAAAACCATTTGAGGTCCAATGTGATGCTTGTGGTGATTGCCTTGGAGCTGTTTTGCTTCAAGAAGGGCACGCCAAAGGCTATGAAAGTCGAAGGCTCGACTCTGTTGAGCAAGCTCTAGGCATATATGAAAAGGAACTCCTTGCAGTTCTACATGCCTTAGACTCATGGAAGCACTATTTATTGGGGACTCCTTTCATTCTGCGAATGGATCACCAAAGTCTTAAGTACTTCATGACGCAGACCAATCTCCCCGACAAACAAATGAGGTGGGTAAATTTCCTTTTGCAATTTCATTTTCAAATTGCTCACATTCCTGGCAAGCATAATCAAGTAGCAGATGCACTCTCAAGACGGCCGAGAGTGAATGCGGTTTCCATAGCAACTCACAATGATCTATCTTCAATGATAGATGAGTATGCTATTGATATCGATTTTAGAGATGTGATTTCAGCCCTTGCATTAGGGAAGAAAGAAGAACCCTTTACTTTACAAGATGGTTATCTTCTCTATGGCAATAGACTATGCATTACTAACTCACCACGTGAGAAAGTAATGTATGAATCTCATGCTCCTCCTTAAGCGGGGCATAGAGGGATTCAGTCTACCCTAAAGGGAATTGAAACATATTTCTATTGGCCTACCATGAAACTGAACATACAAGCGTATGTTTTTAAATGTGTGGTATAGCAAAAGACAAAATTTGATAGAGGGAAGCAACTTGGATTGCTTCAATCCTTGCCAATCCCTAATTCACCATGGGAGAGAATATCCATGGATTTTATCTTTGGATTACCTATGTCTATCCATGGGAATACGGGAATATGGACGATAGTAGACAGGTTCACTAAACAAGCTCATTTTATACCTGTCAAAAAGACTATCAAATCCCATCAAATGGCAACCCTCTTCATTTCACAAATTTTCAAGTACCATGGCTTGCCAATGTCCATAGTGTCGGATAGAGATCCTAGAATGACCAGTAATTTCTGGAAGGGTCTCTTTGATAATTTAGGGACAAGGCTAAACTTCTCTTTGGCCTATCATCCACAAACGGATGGCCAAAGTGAAATAGCTAACCTAACAATCCTTGATCTACTAAAAGCCTATGTAACGGAAGTAGATCAAAGATCTCATTGGGAGAAGTACTTACCCTTAGTGCAGTATGCTTACAATAACACTGTACATACTTCCACAGGAAAAGCACCTTTCGAGGTAATTGAGGGAAGATCAAAAAGTCCCTTGCTACTTAAGGTACATGGGAAGATCTTCGCTGCAGATGAGTATAGCTGAGACCTACAAGAATCTTTTCAAAAGATTAAGGATGCTATCTCTATCTCTGCAAGACTCTAATATCATCTCTCTCTCTCTCTCTCTCTCTCTCTCTCTCTCTCTCTCTCTCTCTCTAAGTGTGTTTCTATCCCTCTTTTTCCATGTGTGTATGGAAATTTTGTTTCATAGTTTTGTAGCAATGCTCTCTGTTCAAGTACCAATGTTCAAGTATATATCTCTCTCTCACCCCCCCCCCCCCCCCCTTCCCCCCTTCACCGAGGCATATATGATGGTTATCATAGAACATTTAGTCTATGCAAAACTCTAATATCATTTCTCTCTCTCTCTCTCTCTCTAAGTGTGTGTTTCTATCCATCTATCTATCTATCCCTCTTTTTACATGTGTGTATGGAACTTTTGTTGTCATATTTTTGTAGCAATTCTCTCGGTTCAAGTACCAATGTTCAAGTATATATATATATATATATATATATATCCCCTCATTGAGGCATTTATGATGGGTTCGCTCGACTTTGGGTTCGCTCGAAAATATCCGCTCGGGGTATGGTGAGACTCTCTATCACCACGGTTTGCCACCTCGCTAGAAGGAAGGTCATTGTAAATACTGCAAAAATAATTTACCCTCACACCCCCGAGGGTTTTCATCATTTGTCAATCTTTCTCTCTCTCTCTCTCTCTCTCTCTCTCTCTCTCTCTCTCTCTCTCTCTCTCTGTGTGTGTGTGTGTGTGTGTGTGTGTGTGTGTGTGTGTGTGTGTGTGTGTGTAAGTTTGCGTTGTTCACATCATCGTGGTCTGCGTCCTAGCCGCTCAAAGCTATGTGGTGCCCCTGTTTGCTTTACCGTGATAGGCTCGAGGCGTACCATTTGCCCCCCGGTGTTTTAGAGGCCGTCGGGGTTCGGGGTTCGCTTTGCTCTTGTCATTTTGGTGCCCCCACTGAGGAGGGCTTCTAAGACCCTTCAATTTACAATGCTGGAAGTGACGCATGCCATCAATCATGGATGAATGGCTGAAGGAATTTTCTAACTGGAGGACGGAAGAAGAGGAGACTAAGGAGGCACTAGCCGCCTTCATTGAAGTACTACTGCCAGGCTGCAGTGTCGTCAATATTCAAGAGGTAAATTCTCCATCTCGTGTTGCTCATTCTAACCACAAATTGAGAGCATCAAGTGGGAGGTCGGTGAAGTGCCATCACTGTTGTTGTCAACGAAGACACAATGCCAATGAGTGCCAGCAACAACGAAGGCAGCGAAAGGGCTGAAATCGTCTACATCAACATTCATCACGAAGAAGTCATTCACATCAAAGAAGGAAAGAAAACGGTGAGGCCTCTTTTCCCTAAAGACACTGTAGTCAAAGTTATAACCTTTACTCCAAAGTGGCCTAAAGGGATTTCTCGAGCCAAAGGTAAGAAGAAGTTAAGCCAGTCTGAAAATACCTGACCCCGAAGGGAGAAGCATCTGGACAAGCAAGTGCCTCAAGCTCAGAAAGTTGGGTTGTACCCAGCTTGCCAAAGAGGAAGTCATCCGAAGCTCAGTGGCGAAAGGTTGCCTACTGATTTGCACGACGCATACGAGTGCTACCAATCCACTTCGACAATCCTGAAGAAGAAGTGGTAAGAAGATTCCCATGTCCTAGGGAAGAGTGGTTTGGCTACTGCTCTCACTATTTTGGAAGACGGGTAGAGGATCTTCCTCCTCTCCCTGTACAACTTATCCTGAAGACGCTCTCTACCACGGGTGAAGCCCAGTGGACCGGGGACGAGTTGCAACTGAATGGAGTAGAATTCATGCAACACACCGATTACGGAAATTACCTGCAATTGCTACTAGCCAAGAGGCTGGGAGTGGTCAGACGCGTCGCTATCACCCCGTACGTGCTGAGCGACGAAGGAAAGGTAGAGCCCATGAAAGGCGACGACCTCTTGTGGATGTGCCGACTCATTAACACTGGCACAGTAAGAGTATAAGTAAGTATTCCACCCTCTGTGCATGATGCAAAACGGGCCAACGACATTCCCATTCAGATTCCTCTGGCATATGCATGTGAATATCTATGTAGATAGGAAATTCTTCTACCAACAGAAGATCGTGTACCTATTCGGTGCGGCGGTACTAGGAGAAATCCTCAATTCCCCAAACCCTATCATTCTTCCCATATTGGATTACCATCATTCCTTTAATGTTTCTATCTTTATCCCGTTTTAACTTATCCACCCAACCCTGCAAAAAGTCGCTTATAATCTATAGAAAAAAAAAGAGGGTTTGTAATTTCCTGGGTCACTACCATGGCAAGTGTTTCTTTTCCCACGTTTAGTGGAAAGAAGGGAGAAGATCTCACCACCGACTTTTTGGATGATTTCGACATTGCTTGTGTCATTTCCAACAAAGATGACGACGCTTCACGACTTCGAATTTTTCCTCTACTGATGAAAGTAGAGGCCGAGTCCTGGTATAATGCATTGCCCCATGCTACCAAGAATGCATGGGATGTGTTAAGGGCTGCTTTTGTAAAGAGGTTTGGTGGAGGTACAACCTCGAAGAAGCTATGGCAGCTACTGACGGAATTAAAGCAGGGGGGTCTGCTAGAGTATGCCACCTACGAGTCCAAATTTGTAGACTTACGGGAGAGATCGGTTGCCTCACTGGAGGAAGGCAAAGGAGCACCTAATTTCCTAAAGAAGGACCGTTTCATTGCTGGTCTATGGTCGCCTCTTAGAGAGAAGGTGAAGGGAAGGTTTCCTGCAACATATGAGTTGGCAGTCGAAGTAGCCCGCCTTAAAGACAAGAAGCTGCGGATGCAAGCAAGAGTAAACGAGTCAGAGGAAACAAGCTCGAGCCGACCAACCCCAGTGACTGCAACAGCCAATCATAGAATCCAACCGCAAGAGGCATCAGAAGATCAACAAGACCTGCTGAGTCGCATCACCACCCAACTAGAGAGTTTATCTGTGCATCTGGTGCAGCAAGGGCATGCACCTGTCAGGAATCTAGAACAAGGAAGAGGACAATGAAGGCAGAACCAAGAGTACCACTGTTACAACTGCGGGGAAGACGGTCATGGAATGTACTACTGCCCACACCCAAGGAGGCAGGATTTCAATAGAGGGGGGTTAGATCTTTCCGCCAAGATCAAGACCACCACCACCTAGGCAACCAGGACCGATCCCACCAGTCCAAATCCTTTGACCACCTGTACGATAGCAACCACCACCCCAACCTCTCATTCCACCACTACCCCCACCACCTGTTGTGAACCAAGCGGTGAGTGTTATTAGCTTGGAGGTTAAAGGGAAGGCAAAGGTAGAAGAATCAGTTCGAGAGAAGCACAAAGGGAAAGAAAAGGTAGAAGAAGTGGATGCTATGGGAGTGAAGCGTGCCAGGCACGAGGAGGCCTCTCAAAGAGAAGAGAAGATGAAAGGGAAGGCCGAGTCTAGCAAGCAAGCAACCAAACCGCGATAGAAAATAGACATCGTGGACTTCTCACTAGGTGAGTATGCAAAACCCTATGATTTAGTTTAGGATGTGTTAATGCAGGGCCCAAAGATAACTTGGCCCCAATTACTCCACCTTGCACGAAGGATGAGGAGGGAATGGACAAAAATGGTAAGTACCAGGAAATCAAGACCCATGATAGCTGGGGCTATCTCTGGAAGGGATCTCGATGACATCCTACCGACCATGGATGCTCACATCAAGGGGCAACGAATCTCAAACGTCTACATAGATGGTGGCGCCCAAATATGCGTCATGAGTGAAAAGATGATGCACCATCTAGGTCTAGAGGTAAGTAGGCCGGCACCCTACCGAGCCAAAATGGCAAACAATGTAAGAGTAAAATACGTAGGCATTGTGAATGCGGTCAAAGTAAAAGCATTCAATACAGAAGTGGAGGTAGACATCTTTGTCATGCCACACAAAGGGGAGGGCTACCCCATCATTCTTGGGAGGCCTTGGCTTATGGCTATGGAGGCTAAACAATATTGGAGCACCGGAATGATTCAGATGAAGGACGCTAAAGGGAAGTCCATATTCTACGACATGAGGACTGGAAAGCAACGCAACATGATCTTGGAGGCTTCAGAAGATGAGTCCACCAGCGACTATTCGTCTACCTCAGGAGAAGAGACAACCACCACCGACGGAAGTGACAGTAGCATCGAAGTGATGGGGGTGATTCTTAAAGACCCAAAAAGATTGACACAATCTGAAACACCCCTTACAAACCAAGAGGCATCATCAGGTACGCAGTCCTTGGAGGATGCAGGTAAGTTACAAAAAATGCTCTCAAATGAGTTAAAAGATGAAGAAAGGAAGGAGTATGTCTCCATGATAGGTAACTTCACTACTTTGTTCATTGATGGCTATGATAAGATCACAGGAATTACAGTAGTGAAACACCACATAAAACTCAAGGAAGGCAGTAAACACGTAGTGCAAAAGCTCAGAAGATTTGGAGTAATCCAACAAGAGGCACTACTTAAGGAAGTGGGAAGTTTGCTACAAGCAGGTTTCATCTACCCAGTCGAAGACTCAGAGTGGGTCTCCCCAGTAGTAGTCACACCAAAAAAAAATGGTAAGTAGAGAGTCTGTGTGGATCATAAACCTCTCAATGCAGTCACGATCAGCTTTCTAGATACAGGAGAATGTCCGGAAGGATACACCAAAGGCCAGAAGCAGTGGCTGGTCAGGAAGGCTACTAGGTACCACCTTGTAAACGACCACTTGTATTGTAAAGGCAAGGATCAAATTCTCAGACGGGTGCCAACCTCCAATGAGATCACAGAGGTAATTTCAAGCTGCCATGATGGCGTCTGCGGCGGCCATTTTGCTCTAGATATCACCAGTAGGAAGATTCTACAAGCAGGATACTCTTGGCCTAGTTTGAACAGGGATGTACACCATTGGTGAAAAACATGCAAGGCTTGTCAATGACCAGTGATCACACATTAACCTACGAGCCACAAACTCCTAGCATCTCATGTGGACCATTTGAGAAATGGGGAATAGATGTAATTGTTCCTTTACCAAGGGCCCAATCAGGTAAATTGTACATCATAGTGGGTGTAGACTACATGACTCGATGGGCAGAAGCAACAGCCACCACCCGCATTACAGCCCAAGAGGTAGAAAAGTTCATTTTTTAGCACATCTGTTGCCGTTTTAGCACTCCTATTGAGATAATATCAGATAGAGGACCAGGATTCAGAGGTGATTTGGTGGGAGAACTGATGAAGAAGTTAGGCATCACACGCAGACATTCCACACCATACTATCCACAATGCAATGGTCTGGTAGAGAAGGTAAACGGAATGATTTGCAAAATCATCACAAAGCAGGTGAACAATCACACAGGAGACTGGGATAAACATCTCATGGCTGCTCTTTGGGCCTACCGAACGACGTTCCGAACATCACTAGGTTTCACCTCTTTCCATCTAGTTTATGGGAAGGAGGCAATTATACCCATTGAAGTACAGATAGTCAGCTTACGAGTCTTGGCTAGCCAGATACAACGTCCAATTGTAAATCTCTGAAACCACATCTTGGATCTGAAGAGGCTCCAACTAGATAGGGAGGAAGCAATCAATCACTATGCAGCACAGGCAAAACAACGCCGGCTCACTTTCAATCAAGGGATTAAAGAAAAGGGACTGGAAAAAGATATGTTAGTGCTGAGATATGACAACAGATTTGACACCAGGAAGGACAAGAAATTTAAACCCAGATTGGAGGGACCATTCATCATCAAGAAGCGCTATGACAACGGCAGCTATAAGCTGATGCAAGCAGATGGGAGAATTCACAAGACTAGGGTCAATGGATGGAGACCGAAAAGGTATTTTCTTAGGTTTGATCCAGAATTCATGCTAGACATTTCGGAAGAGGGAGAACCCTCTAACTCCACAGCTAAAGATGCAGAGGAAGGGCTAGAAGCATGAATGCCTCTAGCCATATGGGAGGGCTAATGATGGCCGACTTTCGAAACCATGCCCGTGAGAACTACACCCTAAGGAAGAAGGGGTTTGTTATCAAAAGAAAGAAAGAAAAAAAAATCCCTTTATCATTCACAATACCCCCTCAAAGGTTAATCACCGGTAGGGCGCCATGAGTTTGGCCACACCCCTCCATTATCACCTAACGACGATCCCTCTCTTAGCCCGGCCCTGCTAATATTCTCTCTCCTACTCTGTCGCTCGTTGCATCATCCGGCCCGATAGATGCCATGGGTACATCTGTCATACTCCAGCCACGACGGGCCATATACCCCCCATCTCTTGTCGCGCCCGCTGTCGCTAACCCCCCCTACTGGGCCTCACGCGTATCGATAGCCCGCCCGCGCCTTCCTGCCATCCACACCCCCCCAACCCTATCCCCTCTCCCTCCCTCACCATCTCCCCCCCCCCCCCCCCCCCACTCTCACTCTCTCTCACGCTCTGTCTCGCCCGCAGGCTACCCGGCTCCATGCTCGCCATATGCGCTCCCTGTACACAGCCCGCGTAGGCGCCGACACCACACACACACACACACACACACACACACACACACACACCAAACACACACACACACACACACACACACACACACACACACACACACACACACACACACGTTGCGCGTGCACACACACACACGCCCCATTCACCACCCTCACCCCCCCCCCCTCTTTTTTCTCTGCGTTGCCCATAGTGCTGCCGAAAACCGAATTTATATATATTTATATATATATATATACATTATATATACACACACAACTCCCGTTCCCATGCACGCTCGCACACACACATTCACCTACATATATACACACACTCATGCGTGTGCACACACCTATATTCACACATACTCACTCACATAGCCATACACGCACACGACACATGCATACGCACGCACTTAAAAAATAAAAATAAAAAACAAAGGAGGATCCTACGCCATCCACATCAACAAAAAGAAGGAGAACACCCAAAGCACGCGCCGCCAATAACAAAAAGGAGAAATGCACGGAAGGCATGCCCTGGACAACCCCGAAAAGACGTACACACTACACCGATGCACCGGCAACACACCATTCGTCGGCATCATGCAACCACGATGCCATTTTCAGTAATTTGTAGGTTATTTTGATCATTTCTTCAGTTTTCGCCCAATCCATTGTTAAAAAAATCCCAATTTGTAAATTCCCTCTCTCTAGGTGATGGTCACAAAGGCCCACCTAGAGATTCTCATTTTAATAACCTCCCAAAACAAAGCAAGGGTCAACCACACCGGGCCCACCGCTTGCTTTGTCTCCCCGATTAGCTTACCCTAATCCAATCGGGATTACCATAATCCAAGAAGCCAACACCTATAAATTGGCACTGAGAGGTCAATATCGGGGGGGGGGGGGGGCAGTTCATGAGAGGAGGGCACTTGGTAGAGTGTAGTGGGAAGAGTTGACACTATTGGCATCACGGGGAGGGGGCTTGTGTGCTGGTTTGCCTTGGGAATTGCACCATGGGAAGGGAGCCACGTCCACCTCTCGACTCCGATGGTCGATGGACACACGTATACACGCTCTTGGTAGAAAGCTTGACAATCATTCAGTCGTCTTAGAGAATGCACCAAGTAGTTTTCACCATTCATTCTCCCTACCTCTCTATCACCACGGTGTGCCGCCTCGCTGGAAGGAAGGTCATTGTAAATACTACAGAAATAGTTCACCCTCACACCCCCGAGGGTTTTCATCATTTGTCAATCTGTGTGTGTGTGTGTGTGTGTGTAAGTTTGCGTTGTTCACATCATCGTGGTCTGCATCCTAGCCACTCAAAGCTAGGTGTGCCCCTGTTCGCTTTATCGTGATAGGCTCGAGGAGTACCATTTGGCCCCCAGCGTTTTAGAGGCTGTCCGGACAAAAAACTGTCAGACATACCAAGATTTGAATACACTTAGTGACTTTAGCTTAGCAGTCTGCTGTAAGACATTGTGAGATAAAATCTGGCATAGATTGATTTTGTCTTTATCATCTAGCCTTTTTGCTAGTAGCATTGCAAACAATTTTCAAGACACATATGCCGGATTATTTTTCAGGCTGACAGTTTTTGCAACATAGCTGTATGCTGAAGGAACATCTAGTCCAGCTACTGGAACCCCTTGTCCACCAGCCTTCCTTTTGTTTCTGGCTGCTTCATCCTCCTCAAGAGCTAGACTAATCTGCTTTGCAGATGCTGTGCTGGGCTTTTTCTCGTTGAGTAGTCTGAATGCATAAGCCATACCTTTAGGTGTCATTGTTATTTTAATTCCATTAACAATGGCACTACCTTCATCAGCATTAAAAGAGTCGAGGACCTGTTAAATAACGGCTGCATCAAAATCCAACTTTGTAGCCTGTCTACCACATGCAGATCCCATAATTGCAACAACGATTCTTCCTGATCAGTAAACACATATCTTTGGATCTTGTTGTATGGAATAAGTGGTAGGGAGGACTGAATAAAAGTGATGACTGTTGCAGTCGCATCCACTATGTCCTGCATCTTCTCGGACATTTTCTTGGGACCCATACACGAAGAATCTATAGAGGAAGAAGACTTACTTGTGTCTTCTATCCCGCAGCAAGGTGTGTCAGGTAGGGTCAAATAGGGACAAGCAAAATTTGTCGATGAAGAGGTTTTAGGTTGGAGCGAAGAGCTCTAGGAGCTTGGCGATGGCGAGTGCATGACAGCAGGTAGTCGTCGTGTAGGAAACTTGTGAGGAAGAATGCCCACACGCCTCACTGTTATACGTGTACAAACCATAAAAGCTCCACTATTTACTGTTCCTAGAGTTATGTGCATCGATGGAGACATGGCACACATGCATTGGTCATGTTGCTCAATAATTGCCTTAATGATTACCAGATTTATTCGAGTTGTTCCTTTTCCCATATAAATTGGTATTGATTCTTAAGCTCCACTAACTCTGTTGCTGGCAGTGGTTTGTTATACTGAGACTTTACTGGTTCTTATACTGGATTGACATAGAAAAGATTTTGTAACATTTAATGGCCTAAAATCTTATGTGTAGCGGAATTTAGCATGAACATAGTGGGCATTTCATTAGAGTTGATTCCTAATGAGATTTACAAGAGTGCTTGGGTGGAGAGAGCAACAAAAAGCATAACACCTAGTTAGATAGCATCGACAATACTTTCAAAAGAGAGAGCAATTAAGCTATTGACAACAGTTGAGGACCGGATTTGCATGGAGCCGGTCCCCCCTCCAAAAGGCTTTGTATTATGGTTTCTCCCATCAAGAGAGACATTGTACAATACAATTCTTTGTGTTCCTTCAAGACTAGCTAGTGCAATGAAGATGGAAGCTTCATACACCAAGCAAAACACTTAATCAAACACAACTTGAATTATCCCCGTTCTCAGACCCAAGACCTCACACACCTTCGAAGATGGTGAGAGCTAGCAGGGTATGAGAGTAGATTGAGAGGAAAAAGAAGTATCTTACGAGAAAGAAGTACATCTCCTCACATAATCACTCATATTAGCATAGCTTAGCTTAGTAATTAGCTTGGTAGAGAAGATGAGCATGCATTGAAGCTTGGCTCTTGGTTGGATTTGCATCCACATGCCAAGAGAGTGTTGATGTAGGCTTCTATCTCACAAGCTTGGAGTAGGTGATGAGCTCTCCATTAAAGCTTGGGAGGAGATAGAGTATTTTCCCTTCACACATGGTCAAGTGTGAGAGTGTGTGTGTCAATGCCAAGCAAAAATCAGCCCCCCCCCTCTCTTGGGCGAGCCCTAGCTGCTAAATAAGTCTGGCTTTTGCCTCATTGGACCTCCCCAGGTCAAGCCAATAGGGATTAAGCAGCATAAGTGATAGCCTTCTGACATGTGTCCCCCTTTCCCCTTTTGTGAGAGCTTTAGGTAATTAAATAATTAAACTAAACTCTCATTGGACCCCTTTGCCTCCTGGCCAATAGGAATCAGGCAAGCCATGGGGCTCCTGAATGCTCATTGGACCCCTTGGGAGACTGCCCAATAGTCTTCTAGGACACTTAATTCTTATTGGTTTCTTTTATTAAATGTTTTTAAATTAATTAAACTAGATTTACTCTAGCTTAATTCTCATTGGTCCACTTCAAGGGTCTTCCAATAGGAATTGGGCACACCTTGTGGGCATCTGGCCTAGGGAGCTGACATGTGTCCCTCATTCCCTTTGTGTAAAGGGAGCCTGTGTGTGTGTGTGTGGCTTTCTCTCTCATCCCCTAGCTTTGGGGCTCGCCCCCTCCCATGTAGGGATGAAGAAAGACTTTTAGGGCACCACTAAGCATCCAATTTTCCCTAGGGTTGACCTTTGGACACAACCTTTGAATTTTGGAACCTTAGCATTTTGGAAGTCTTAATGGGCTGAACCTTAGGGTCTTTTTGGCCCATTGTTTCACATGGCTCTTTTGCAGATGGCCCCCCCTTTGGATCCCTATTTTCCCTCCTTTGGATCCCTACTGTGGCCGGTCTGCTAACTTAACCAATATTCTAGCTTTTTCTCCCTTGGCACTTCCCCACATTAAATGATCAGTTTAATATGAGAAAATCATTTAGGAGAATTAGATATTGATTATTATGACATTACCTCTCTCTTGAAATCATAGTCGTCCTCGACTATGGTGTAGAGAAGATAAAGCATATGCATGAGTCCTTTTCTTAGCGGGTAGAGGATCCCTATGTTACCCTACGACATCATTCCATAATGGATGACTAGTCCATTTGGCGCTTGAGAGCCTGAGGCTGCCGCAAGCATGTCTGCACATTAGTCCTATCAGTCTTCCATAGTAGAGTGACAAGCTCTACTTGGTGTTTGGGAGACGTCGTCTCCGCAAACTTGATCTAAGCATGCATACTACTTCATTTTTGTGCACAAATAAAGAAAAAGGAGTCTTATAAGACAAAAATTTTTGTTCATTTTTAACATTTTGTACATTTGCTTACTCTTGGGAAGCATTGTAAGCATTGACAAGGTTTAGGTTATCCTTTAATTGTATGCCTTGCATCCATCTAGCATCTTCAAAAGGATAATTCTTAAACTTAATAAGATATCGTCTGATAGTCTTACCGCCTCTTAATACCTTGTCTTCATGTCGGAGAATGGACTCGGGCTGCAGCACCTCCTCGTGGTCCTCGATCTCCGGTGGGTCTTCAATAGTTGGTTCTTGAGGTGGCTCTCCTTTGTAAGGCTTTAAGAGGCTCACATGAAAAGCATTGTGTATGAGCCAATGATTGGGCAACTTAAGTTGATAGGCCATCTCATTGATTGGCCTAAGAATCTGGAAGGGACCATAGTACCTTTTTGCTAGTTTAGCATAGTACTTTTGGTGGCCCGTAGGATTCTTGCCCGTAGTGTGCCTTAATCGAGCCTTGGGAAACTTTAACAAGACCCAATCGTTTTCTTTAAAGGCTTGGGCTCTTCTGTGCTTGTCAGCAGCAGCCTTTTGCCTTTGCTGTGAGATAGAGATAGCATCCTTAATCTTTTGGAAAGATTCTTGTAGGTCTCGGCTATACTCATCTGCAGCGAAGATCTTCCCATGTACCTTAAGTAGCAAGGGACTTTTTGATCTTCCCTCAATTACCTCGAAAGGTGCTTTTCCTGTAGAAGTATGTACAGTGTTATTGTAAGCATACTCTACTAAGGGTAAGTACTTCTCCCATTGGGATCTTTGATCTACTTCCGTTACATAGGCTTTTAGTAGATCGAGAATAGTTAGGTTAGCTATTTCACTTTGGCCATCAGTTTGTGGATGATAGGCCGAAGAGAAGTTTAGCCTTGTTCCAAAATTCTCAAAGAGACCCTTCCAGAAATTACTGGTCATTCTAGGATCTCTATCCGACACTATGGACATTGGCAAGCCATGGTACTTGAAAATTTGTGAAATGAAGAGGGTTGCCATTTGATGGGCTTTGATAGTCTTTTTGACAGGTATAAAATGAGCTTGTTTACTAAACCTGTCTACTATCGTCCATATTCCCGTATTCCCATGGATAGACTTAGGCAATCCAAAGATAAAATCCATGGATATGCTCTCCCACGGTGAATTAGGGATTGGCAAGGGTTGAAGCAATCCAAGTTGCTTCCCTCTATCAAATTTTGTCTTTTGCTATACCACACATTTAAAAACATACGCTTGTATGTTCAGTTTCATGGTAGGCCAATAGAAATATGTTTCAATTCCCTTTAGGGTAGACTGAATCCCTCTATGCCCCGCTTAAGGAGGAGCATGAGATTCATACATTACTTTCTCACGTGGTGAGTTAGTAATGCATAGTCTATTGCCATAGAGAAGATAACCATCTTGTAAAGTAAATGGTTCTTCTTTCTTCCCTAATGCAAGGGCTGAAATCACATCTCTAAAATCGGGATCAATAGCATACTCATCTATCATTAAAGATAGATCATTGTGAGTTGCTATGGAAACTGCATTCACTCTCGGTCGTCTTGAGAGTGCATCGGCTACTTGATTATGCTTGCCAGCAATGTGAGCAATATGAAAATGAAATTGCGAAAGGAAATTTGCCCACCTCATTTGTTTGTCGGAGAGCTTGGTCTGCGTCATGAAGTACTTAAGACTTTGGTGATCCGTTCGCAGAATGAAAGGAGTCCCCAATAAATAGTGCTTCCATGAGTCTAAGGCATGTAGAACTGCAAGGAGTTCTTTTTCGTATATGCCTAGAGCTTGCTCAACAGGGTCGAGCCTTCGACTCTCATAGCCTATGGCGTGCCCTTCTTGGAGCAAAACAGCCCCAAGGCAATCACCACAAGCATCACATTGGACCTCAAATGGTTTTGAGAGATCCGGTAGTGTAAGCACAGGTTGAGAGATAAGCTTTTCTTTAAGCTTTTCGAAAGCATTGTTCTCCTTAGCAGACCACGTATACCTAACATTTTTCTTTGTTAGGTCATGTAATGGTCCCGCAATTTGTGAGAACTTTTCTATGAAGCGTCTATAGTATGCACACATACCTATAAAGCTTCTTAGTTCATGAAGATTCCTTGGTTTAGGCCATCCTTTTATTACCTCTAACTTGGATGGATCCATTTGGATTCCATCTTGAGAGATAATGTGACCTAAATATTGAATCTCTTGCAAGAAAAATTCACTTTTCTTTCGATTAACATAAAGTTTATTCTCTCTTAAAACTTGAAATATTACCTGGAGGTGTTGCTTGTGTTCCTCTAATGAATTAGAGTAGATGATAATATCATCAAAGAACACTCCAGTGAAGGTTCGATGAGGTCTGAACAGCTTCTCCATCAAGCGGTTAAATGTGGCTGGTGCATTAGTCAAGCCAAAAGGCATGACAATGTATTCGTAAAGACCAAATGTAGTACGAAATGCGGTCTTTACAATGTCTTGATCAACTATCCTTATTTGATGATAGCCACTTTTTAGGTCAATCCTACTGAAGTAGGTCGATCCTTGTAGCTTATCAAATAGGTCTTCTACCCGTGGAACGGGAAACCTATTCTTGATAGTGATCCTATTTAGTGCTCTATAGTCGACACACATACGATATGTGCCGTCTTTCTTTTGCACTAATAGCACAGGTGAGCAAAATGGAGATGAGCTAGGCCTAACCATGCCTTCTCAATTAACTCATGCACTTGCCGCATAATCTCCTCTTGTTGAGCTTGAGAAACTCTATAAGGAGGTTTGTTAGGCGGTGAACTTCCTGGAAGAAGTTCAATTGCATGGTCGTCATTACCTCGTTTAGGAGGTAGCTCACAAGGGATGTCGTCAATAAAGACATCTTGAAACCCCTTGAGAAAATTGGATAACTCTAATTCCTTTTGGTTGCTTTTATTTTCTTTTGCTAAAGCATTAGGTTCATTTTGAGAATCTTTAACAAAAATCATGTACACGGAAATAGAGCTCTTTATTGACTTGTTGAAAGCTGGTGTATGTACAATGGGGATGGTGTTACCCATCTCCCTAGCATCTATATACATGTCCTTTTCCCTGAACTTAAAGGAGATTCTCCTTTCAGGAAATTTAACATGGGCAGCCAGACGGTCAAACCATGGTGCCCCTAGGATTACATCCTCATGCTTGAGAGGAGAGATAAAGAAGTCCTCTTTGTCCACATAGCCTTGGACATGAAGCCTCAATTTCCCGATTAAGGGAGTGACTGAAGCTTCTTGCCCCTTGAAGGCACTGTCTGCGGGTAGGATATCTCCCATCTCGTAGGATTGTATGCCTAGCTTGGTGGCTAACTCCATAGATATGAAATTGTGAGTAGAACCAGGGTCAAAGAGAATAAAAGCATCATGTTCTCTTACCTTTCCCCAAGCATGGCATAGAGGAGATCCTTTGTGGTGAGTTTGGTGAATCTCCTCCTCTTGGATTTCAACCAAAGAAGCTCTAGGAGGATCTTGGCGGTTGTTCTTTTGGGGACAAGCGCGGTACGCATGCCCTTGTTCGCCGCACTTGAAACACCGGTTATCTTTACGATAACGCTCAAGCTCTTAGGAGAGAGTTTATTCTTTCCTTTGTAAACTCCCTTCTCTTTAGCTTTGTTGGAATTGCCCTTAGGAGACTTTTGGACATTGTCCTTCCCCTTAGGCTCATTGGAACCCTTGTTTTCCGGGGGCTTATTATTTCTTTTACCCCCCGTTTGGAAATTGATTCGCGAGGCCACCATAGTATGGTGTATTACCGCCGATATGGTACGTGGCCTTTGGGAGTTGACATACTCCGCCATTTCTTCGGTTAAGCCCGCACAAAATTGTTGCTTTTGCTCTCCAAAATCCAACTTTTTGAAGACAGTGGCTTTGAGTTGTAGGTCCCAAAACTTGTCTACATATTTGTGGATGGATTCATTGGGAGAGAGCTTTAAGCTTCGCCATTCGGTGAGTACTTTGTCTTTGGCATCGGTGGCCAAAAACTGCTTCATAATGGAAGCTCTTAAAGCCTTCCATGTTCGTGGAGCTTCACCGTTGGCTCGTAGGCTAGACCACCATTGTCTGGCGGACTTTTGGAAGTGCATAGCTACATGGCGTAGCTTAGAGGACTCCGTGAAGCCCTCATCTCCAAACGCCGCATCGAATTGCTGGATAAAGGCCAAAACTTTGTCTGTAGCACCGAAGGTGCCATCATAGGTAAGGAAAGAGATGCTCTTCCCTCCCTCTTTGAATTTCTTCAGTTTGGACGACCTCTTCCATGCGGCATAGGATTTTCTATGGCCTCTTCTTTTTGATGGTTCAAAAGTTGCACCATCACTTTCTTCAGAAGATGAAGAATTTGAAGAAGGTGGAGAAGAGGGTGACCTCTTTCTCGCCTTTTTCTTGTCATGATCTTTGTCGTCTTCACCATAGCTTTCATAAGAGGAAGAGAATGAAGAAGATGGAGAAGAGGGTGTCCTCTTTCTCGCCTTTTTCTTCTCTTGCTTTTTATCATCCCTCTTTGAATTATGGCGTGGAGAAGAGTGTGATGGTCTTCTCCGCTTTGGTGGTGATGGAGAGCGTTTAGCCCGCCGTCTTCGTGGAGCCATCTCCGCCGAGGTGGCGGGAGACTCGCTTCTTTCTCGTTCCTTCGGTGGAGGCTCTTGAGTTCTCCTTTGGGAAGGAGATGCATCATCAAGAAGTAAGTTCTTGAGCCCTTCATATGGATTCTCTTCTTCTTCCCGAATCGGAGAGAGACCTCTTTTGGTAGTCTCACAAGGAGGCTTCCTAGGTGTTCTCTCGTCATGGTGATGAGCTTGGAGAATCCCGTGAGCACGGAGCTGCCGTTGCACTTCACTTTGGAGAGATGGATTGCCCATGGCTTGTTGAAGCCTAGAAACAAGATAATTAACAAGCATTGAAGCATCATTAGTAGCTTGCTCATGAGCAAAATCAAAGTTATCAACATTAATTTCACTCTCTTTAATATTGTCAGCCATTCTAACAACTTTTAGGTGTAAACTTTTTAGGTGTACTTTGGCACTTCAAGCCCTAGTTGCTACTCCTCTTTACCCCTTTAGAAAAAGCACTCAAGCTACTGTACCCGCGGCTCGAATACCATTAATTGCAAGGAATAGAAGAGAGGGTCTTTCGACACCAAAACAGCACCGGCTCCTGTCAAGCTTCTAATAGCTCAATAGTGGTTAAGCCGTAGGCAAGCCCCGTAGGACTCCACTATTAAGACCATAGCTCTCGACGGTGATGCCCCGTTAACTGCACAAAGGCAGGCGCACTGCAAGGCTGAAAAATCCCTATTCTACTTACTCACAGGCAATTAATAATACCAACCATTTGTAGCTAGCTTGAGGACCTCCCTTCTTGAGCAAGAAAAGAGAAACCTTGAGCTCTGATACCAATGTAACATTTAATGGCCTAAAATCTTATGTGTAGCGGAATTTAGCATGAACATAGTGGGCATTTCATTAGAGTTGATTCCTAATGAGATTTACAAGAGTGCTTGGGTGGAGAGAGCAACAAAAAGCATAACACCTAGTTAGATAGCATCGACAATACTTTCAAAAGAGAGAGCAATTAAGCTATTGACAACAGTTGAGGACCGGATTTGCATGGAGCCGGTCCCCCCTCCAAAAGGCTTTGTATTATGGTTTCTCCCATCAAGAGAGACATTGTACAATACAATTCTTTGTGTTCCTTCAAGACTAGCTAGTGCAATGAAGATGGAAGCTTCATACACCAAGCAAAACACTTAATCAAACACAACTTGAATTATCCCCGTTCTCAGACCCAAGACCTCACACACCTTCGAAGATGGTGAGAGCTAGCAGGGTATGAGAGTAGATTGAGAGGAAAAAGAAGTATCTTACGAGAAAGAAGTACATCTCCTCACATAATCACTCATATTAGCATAGCTTAGCTTAGTAATTAGCTTGGTAGAGAAGATGAGCATGCATTGAAGCTTGGCTCTTGGTTGGATTTGCATCCACATGCCAAGAGAGTGTTGATGTAGGCTTCTATCTCACAAGCTTGGAGTAGGTGATGAGCTCTCCATTAAAGCTTGGGAGGAGATAGAGTATTTTCCCTTCACACATGGTCAAGTGTGAGAGTGTGTGTGTCAATGCCAAGCAAAAATCAGCCCCCCCCCTCTCTTGGGCGAGCCCTAGCTGCTAAATAAGTCTGGCTTTTGCCTCATTGGACCTCCCCAGGTCAAGCCAATAGGGATTAAGCAGCATAAGTGATAGCCTTCTGACATGTGTCCCCCTTTCCCCTTTTGTGAGAGCTTTAGGTAATTAAATAATTAAACTAAACTCTCATTGGACCCCTTTGCCTCCTGGCCAATAGGAATCAGGCAAGCCATGGGGCTCCTGAATGCTCATTGGACCCCTTGGGAGACTGCCCAATAGTCTTCTAGGACACTTAATTCTTATTGGTTTCTTTTATTAAATGTTTTTAAATTAATTAAACTAGATTTACTCTAGCTTAATTCTCATTGGTCCACTTCAAGGGTCTTCCAATAGGAATTGGGCACACCTTGTGGGCATCTGGCCTAGGGAGCTGACATGTGTCCCTCATTCCCTTTGTGTAAAGGGAGCCTGTGTGTGTGTGTGTGGCTTTCTCTCTCATCCCCTAGCTTTGGGGCTCGCCCCCTCCCATGTAGGGATGAAGAAAGACTTTTAGGGCACCACTAAGCATCCAATTTTCCCTAGGGTTGACCTTTGGACACAACCTTTGAATTTTGGAACCTTAGCATTTTGGAAGTCTTAATGGGCTGAACCTTAGGGTCTTTTTGGCCCATTGTTTCACATGGCTCTTTTGCAGATGGCCCCCCCTTTGGATCCCTATTTTCCCTCCTTTGGATCCCTACTGTGGCCGGTCTGCTAACTTAACCAATATTCTAGCTTTTTCTCCCTTGGCACTTCCCCACATTAAATGATCAGTTTAATATGAGAAAATCATTTAGGAGAATTAGATATTGATTATTATGACAGATTTAAAACAGTTGAATCTGACAATCCTTGGTCACCAGTACCTGGAATACCAGTCTCATCACCTTTGGAGGTCTCCTTGTCATTAGAATAATATAGCTTGATCTTGGCCCCATTATAAACACCTGGCAGCAGTAATTCAGATAAGTCTTTCAGCCTCACTGTGCCATTTGAAAATACCTAATCAACTTCAAATGGACCAGCCCAAGCTATCTTCAAATTCGGTTTCTTAGGGCCCAGTTTGGAATAATATAGCAAAAACTAGGTCACCCTTCTGAAACTCCCTAACCTATATCCTTCTATCATGCCAGTGCTTTCTTCGTTTGCTAAACTATCTCCTATTCCAGCATGGCTCTTTGTCGTAACTCATCCAGCTGCAGTAATTCCTCCAGTCTGTGTTTGAGATTATGATTAAAATCTAATCCATATTCAATTGCCATTTTGAGACTGGGAATTACAAACTCAATAGGCACTACAACTTTAGTACCATACACCATTCTGAAATGTGTCATTCTAGTGGTGACTTTATAAGCTTTTCTGTAGGCCCATAGAGAAGTATGGAGCTTGATATCCCACTGGTGTGGATCCTTCTGAACAATCTTGGTCAAAATATTCTTGATGGTTTTATTACTATTCTCTGCTTGACCATTGCACCTGGGATAATACGGAGTCGATTTCTTGTGATTAACTGAGACCATCTCCATCATAATTTTCATTGTGTCATTAATGAAATGTGTCCCTTGATCAGACAGAATTTCAATGGGGCATCCATAACGGCAGATAATATTTTCAAACAGAAAAATAGAAGTGGACTTGGTAGTATTGTCTAGAAGAGCCTTGGCCTCTACCCATTTAGTGACATAACAGGTAGGCATCAAGATGTACCGGTTCTTCCTTGGAGTGACCTTCTTGAATGGTCCCATGAAGTCCAGACCCCATTTCATGAATACTCTCAATGGTTGTACTAGAGTGAGTGGAGTCATATCAACTGCTGTTTGTCTGCCCATTCTCTAACATATATCACAAGTTTTGCAGAAACTTTGGACATCTGCTATCAGGGTTTGCCACCATAAACCGGCTTGTAAAATCTTCTTATAAGTGATATCAGTGGAGAAGTGTCCTCCTGAATCCCCATAGTGTGCTTCGAAGATGACTTGCATCCTCCCTTCCATTGGCACACACCTTCAAAGAACACCATCTATACCCATTCTATAGAGTAGTCCTCCTATACTGGTGAACTTCAGACTCTTAATGATCAGAGCTTTCTTCTTATTTCGAGTCCAATTGTCTGGGAATCTCCTCTTGAAAGGAACTGATATACATCATACCATTTAGGGTCTGAATTTTCCTCAGTTTTCACCTGAAACATCTCTGCATCCACTGGCTCATGTCTCAAGGATATTTCAGAGTAGCCTTCCGTACTTTTGGAAAGAAAACCAGTCCCACAATGAGATTTACGAGGCTTGTGGAACATGAGAAACTCGAACTCCATCAAGAACACCATCCATCTGATTAATCTTCCTTGGATAATAACTTTGTTCATAAAAAATAGTAGTGCCTGATGATCCACATAAAAATAAAATAATTTGCCCATTAAGTAATGCCGAAACTTAGTGGCACTGAAAACCATTCCGAGAGCTTCTCTCTCCATGGTAGTATATCCCTATTCAGCTCGATTGAATCTTCTACTGGCAAAATAAACTGGATAATCCGTCCTTCCATGTGATTGATCCAGTATTGCCCCCATTTCCAGGCCCGAAGCATCGACATGCACATGGAATATAACATTCCAGCCCCGAAGTCAAAATACTGGCTTACTAATAATGGCATTTTTAAGACATTGAAAGCTTTCTTCACATTCAAAAGTCCAGATGAACATACTGGTTTCTAGGTAAGCTCATACAGACGTAATACCTTTGTAGCAAACATGTGAACAAATCTTCTGTAAAAATTTATATACCCCAAGAATGAACTCAATGCAGACGTTGTGCGGGGGTGCCTTGGCCTATTGGACACATTGGACTTTATCATTGGCCATCTCTATGCCATTTATAGACACTATATGCCCCAGTAACTGTCCCTTCCGGACCAAAAAGAAAGACTTGAATGGATTCAAGCAGATCCTCTTCTCCTGACATCGTTGGAAAACCATTCCCAAAAACAGTAGATGCTTCTCCTCAGTTGAGAATACAGTGAAGTCATCCATAAATATAGCTAAAAATTTGTGCAAGAATTCACTGAACATCTCCATCATGCAACACTCGAATGTTGTTGGAGCATTGTAGAGACCAAATGGAATGACTAAATACATGAATGCACCCCATTCAGTAATAAAAGTGGTCTTTTGCCTATCTTCAGGAGCAATCTTTAATTGGTTGTAACCACTGTAGCCATCCATAAAACTATACATATCATGGCTTGCAATCTCATCAAGAAGCATATCAGTGAAGGGTAATGGAAAAAAATCTTTGATAGTTTGAGCATTCAATTTTAGTCCACACAGACTCTGAGTTTCCCATTCTTCTTCGGTACGACCATATAGGAAATAGTCAATCACTGCTCGCAACTTTTGTGATGAATCCGGCTTTCAGAAGGTTGTTGATTTCTTCTTTGAGCTTCTTAGCATAGTTCAGATTCATTCTGTACCTCTGTAGACGTACTGGTCTGGCATTTGGCTTCAGAGGTATTCTGTGCTGGTAAACCTCTGGATCTACATCTTTCTAATCAGTATGTTCCCATGCAAATACATCTTTGTATTTATGAAACATAAGTCTGGCTTTTTCGTTCATTTTTGGGTTCAGATGCTTATTCACCTTGATTAATCGAGGACTTTCTTCATAACCCAAATTCCACTCTTCAATCTCTTGATCATCTGGGAGCAGCCAATTTGGGCCACCTCCCTTTCTTTTGGTTGACTCCTCAGCATAATCCCATGACGGATCTATTAGTTCTGGATTCTCATTCTGAATTCCAGTGACCTCTTTAGTGTGCACTGGTGTACTGGAATCTAAAAGTCCCTCTTTGGAGTCAGATGGTTCCTCTAGCCTTCTAGTCAACTACACTGGTCTCTCTCCAGGATTCAGTTCAATGAACTAAACGAAAATTGCTTTCTCTGTTTCTCAGCTTGAGCCTTGTCAAAACACTGCATTCAAGTCGATTTTAGCTAACGGAAAAATGTTCATGGTTGCAAGCATCCATTCAATCTTCTTAACCCCACATTTTTGGCAAAGTTCCTCAGGTCAAAGTGCTTTGTTCCAGCTTCTGGTATTATTTGTTCGGAGCTGGATTCTCCTATTGGTTCCCTAAATGGTTATGGTCCGATTTTCATAATCGTGAACAGCCTGTGCCATCCAAAGCCATGGTCGTCCCAATAGCATACCATATGCTCCTTGGACATCTAATACCAGAACGCTGGTTTTGATATCCCTCCTAATCTTCATATTCTCGATCATACCAATTGCCTAAACAACTCTATGATTAGCCATTCTAACTTTAAATGGTGCTGGTTTTAAATCAGTGATACATAGCCTTTGTTGAGGTTGTGTCCTCAGAATATTCACACCTGCCCCTTCATCCAGTATAACACCGGATAGCGACTCCCATTGTTTCCTGACGTTGTAATCCACCTGGATTACTGGCACCTCATCATCCCTGAGAGTCGACAACTCAACTCCTCTGGCATCAGCTTCAGCTTTTCTCCGCTATTTGATAAACTTTGCTGCTGCAAGCAAAGTCTTTTTAATATCATCTAATTTGATCGTTGATTTCTGAATTCGGTCACAAATTTTAACATGGATTTCTTCTCTCTCCTGGTCAGAATTATCATCTGAACTTAAGGATTCAGGACTATCTTCACATTGCCAATTGTTTGGCGTCTGTACTGAGCCTTGAGTGACACTGAGAAAGACATTGTGCTTTCCCCAGTTCATTGTTTTATATTGCAATCAAATCTAATTTGACCTGTCCTAGATATTCCACCAGTCCTTACACTGCAGCAAGCATGGTCTCAGAGATTGCAGATCCTGCCTGGTCTGTCTGTCTTTTCTCAGAAGACTGGGCTTGTATCTTCTAAATCACTCGAGCATCAGAACTCTTCGACTGCACTAATAGCTTCTTAGCTAGATCCTTTGTGATCTTAGCTGCCAGTTCTCGCTGCTCTTACCATTCATCGACTACCTTTTCCTTGCCCTTAGCCTTCCAAACTTCTCTCTCTTGAATCCATTTACTGGTTTCAAGAATGACTCGTTTCACAGGCTCATCTGGAATTTTTTCAATAATCACCCCTTTACTGCAAGTGACTACCTGTACTAGAATTGGTTCCGGCACTTTTGCCGCAGTAGCCTCACTATTGGGTGCCTCTGGACACTGAACTACAAAGTGCCCATATTTCCCACAATTATAGCACTTTAGACTTTGGTTCTGGAAATTACCATGACCTCGGCCTCCGGCCAGTACCCCCTTGGTATCCGTCGCGCCCAGTACCATTCCCATTGGTACCTGAATTTTCCTCTTTAGGTCCACTGGTCATCTCTACCTTAGCTGATTTGACATTTGTCAATGAGATTAGAGACAGATCCTTACCTTTTTTGAAATTATGGATTTGAATGCCACAATTATTCCATAGATGGCCATACGCTTTGCAGTACGTGCATTGTGGGCATTCGTTGGAAACATGATCTCAAGATTTGCATTTAGAACACTAGGTTTCCATATTCCTGACTGGTTGTCTGGTCTAGCTGATTTTAGCAATCTGCCTGGCCATTTCGTCGAGTTTTCGGGACCAAGATTTCGGGACCAAGACCCTTTCTTAGTCTTGTCCTTGCTCTTTTCGTATGAACTATTATCAGAACTGTTGGAAGTCTCACTAGAGTTGGAATTCTCCATAGAAGAGCTGCTACTGCTAGATCTCCGCTTCTTATGGCTTCGCTCCTTCTTGGACTGGAATTAAGTACTGGACTGAAACAGAGAACTGAACTGGAATAATGTACTGAAATGGAAGGCACAAACTAGAAGACTGGGAATGGTATTTTAGATTCAGTTCAGTAGTACAAAGTTAATCAGTACAGTGTATAATAGGCTTAAGCTTAGATAAAGTCTGAGGATTGATTACAGGAGTAAGTGATTACAGAGTTGAATGTCAAAAGCTTGTGGAGCTAGAACTCTAGAAAGAAAAACCCTTTAATAAGCCAAAAGTCTAAAACGCCCAACCAAAAGAGCCCTGGAGACATTGTAGCCGGTCCTATTTATAGGCTTACAAAGTTACTACAGTAACTGCTGAATTACTGTCGGTGTAGCGATTCCCGCTGGTCGGCCTTCTAAGGAGAAGTTCCCGCTTGCTAGGGCTGTCCGCGCCTTCTACAAGCTGTTTATGCCAATTTATAGGTTTCCCAACTGCACGGAGTGTGCCCCAAGCTACAGGTAGTGCTCCCTCTCAGCCAGGATTAGCTTCTTGCTTTTGGAAAAAGACTCCTAAAAACATGGCACAGCTTTTGGTGGTCAACTCTCCCACTTACCATTCAATTTTTCCATTAAAACTGACCAATTGAGCAGTATCTGGTCAACTAATGGAACCTTAGGTAGACTATGCTGCACCGTAGTGTCCCGACATAATTATGAATTTCCCGTACTACTCCGACGTATTTACAGTATCACTTTTTATAAAAACAATTCCTATAAAAAACCCGTTTGGTCCCGTTTTTGCTCTGGGTGATCATTTTTAAATCCAACGGAGACTAAAATTAATATTTTTATATTTAGGTCATCCTAAAAAGCACATTGCTTTTCAAAAACGTCAAAAAGCACAAAAAGCTAAAAATAGGGTAAAAAGCAAAAGAGAAAACCTAAAATTGAACCATGGTTTCCTTTGTCCACCATTGGAATAAGAAAGCGGACTCGCTTTTCACTAAAAAACACTAAAAATCATGAAAGGCTAAAAATGTTAAGTACGGAGCCTGATTTACCCTTGTAATGGTAAAAGCGCACATTTGTAAGGCCCCCATTATGAGGAGAAGCCATCGTGCGTGAAGGAAAATCACTCACCGGAAACCAAACTTTTCACGGACAAGAATCAGGGGCAATTTTAAAGGACTCGGGGGCGAAGGTCCCCGTGACTTTTTTTTCCGCCGGAATATTCTTTTTTGTCGGAATATTATGGCCGGACGGCGGCCGGCAAGTGGTCGGGAAACAACCGGTCGGTTGGCCGGTGGCCGGTAGTCAATGGCCGATGGGTGGTGGTCGGAAGTCAGTGGCCGGTGGCCGGTGGCCGAATTCAAAAGCGGACTTGTCTTCTCAAGGGCGGCCACACATGGGCAGATTGGAGGGTCCGATTTGGACTTATTCGCACAAGGGCGGCTACACATGGTTGTCTCTCATAAGAGAGGGTAGCCCTTTTGGCCTATAAAAGGAGGCCATTTCTACACACATTTCATAGTGTGAAGTTGATGCAACAAGGTGAGTGTGAGGTGGTGAGAGTGAAGCAAGGCGGGAGCTCCATTAAGGGTATAATCCCTTTGTAAACTACTTCTTGTTTTGAAGTACTAAAGCCATTGAGTGGCTGCTTTCCCATGGACGTAGCCCACATTGGGTAAACCATGTATATCGTGCTCTCTCTCTCTCTCTCTCTCTCTCTCTCTCTCTCTCTCTCTCTCTACTCTATAATCTCGTGTATGTAAATCTGTCTCTCTCCATTAAGTAATCTACTCAATTATCTATTTAGCTACGTCTTATTTCCTAACAAAAAATATTGTGAAAAGCACTCCAAAAACAGATATTTACAAAATTGAACCATAGCTTCCCCAGAACACGTAGATCAAGGATCCAACCTTGCTTTTTGCAAAAAAAAAGCACCTAAAAACATAAAAAGCATAAAAAAACTAAAAATAGTAGATTTTTTCAAAACTAAACCAAACGTCCGTCCAACCTACTCGAACGTGGAAACGGCCTTGCTTTTTACTTTAGAACCTTCGAATAATATCAATCAAGAATCTTAAATCAAAATTTGACAAAATAGATATTGAAAGGTAATTTTCTTATTTTTATAAGAGACAAAAATTCGGGATCTTACATCCTCCCACACTTGAAAAATTCGAGGTGTCCTCACCTCGACATGAAATCTAGATAATTTAGTCTCATTACATTATCACGTTCCCAAGTGTCATCTTCCTAAGGATACGTTGACCATTTAACAAGGTGTTCAATAATGGTCTGATTACATAGAGGCTTAGTTCTTCTTTGAAGTATCACTTCGGGATATACTTCAAAAGTTCCATTGGTAGATAGATAATAGAGAATCATCAAGAATGTGTTGCGGACCAGGTACAGTAAGCTAACGTGAAAAACATCATGTACCTTTATGTGTGGTGGTAGCAAAAGTCTGTAAGCTTGATCATTAATCCGCTCTGTGATGAAAAATGGTCCACAATATCTGGCACTTAGCTTCTTACACTTACCCATTGATAAAGAACTACGTTTGGGTTTTACTCTTAGAAATGGGTAAGCATAACTCTTATGTCTATCTTGAGCAGTCTTAATATCCTGTCGTATAAGATCGGTTTGTAGTTGCATTTCATCCAACATTTCTTTGGATGCTTGAACTCGTATGAGAGGGTCTGTCCATTTGAGTGGAGTAAGACACTCTTGTCCATACAATTATTGAAAAGGATACATTGCAATTGAGTGTTGGAATGAGGAATTATACACAAACTCAACCAAATAAAAATATCTAGTCCATTTACTTTGCTCATGCATACAATAAGCTCTTAACATGCCTTCAATGATTTGATTTGTTCTTTTTGTTTGCCCATCAATCTGAGGATGATAAGCAGTACTAAAGGCTAACTGGGTTCTTGTGGCTGAGAATAAGGCTTTCCAAATATTAGAGGTGAACTTCGCATCACGATAAAAAATTATATGTCGAGGTAAACCGTGATACATGAAAACACCTTTCATGAAGACTTAACTTAAGCTATATCCTTAGCCGTAAACGTTGTCTTGACTGAAAATAAATGGATCATTTTTGTAAGCATATCAACAACCACAAAATAAGAGTCATATCCCAGAGATGTAGGAAGTCATGTAATAAAATCCATGGATATGTATTCCCATTTCATTTGTGGAACATCAATAGGTTGAAGCTTACCGGGGTATCAAATTTCGTTTAGCCTTCATATGTTGACATGTTAAAAATTTTGTAACATAGTTCAACACATCACGCATTAGTCCTAGCCAAAAGAAACTCTTTCTTACGGTAGAGTAAGTTTTAATGTATCCTAGATGTCCTGCTATAGGTATATCACGAGCTTCCTGTAATATCTAAAGTTTGATTCCACCTTGATTTAGAATACAAATATGGTTACCGAGGTAAAGGTCATCATCGTCGACGTGAAAGTCTTTGATTTGCGTCTCTTGCTTCTCTTTGTGATTATTTAAGTTCATCGAGTATTGAATTTTATGTAATACGGAACCTGCATCATACCTTCTCAAATAAGGTCAATTAAAGAAGTAGTAGAGGTTGTGACAGCCGCTACAAGATTTTCCTTCCCAGGTTTATATTTAATTCCAAAATCATATTCGCATAACAACTCCATCCATCTTCGTTGCCGCATATTAAGGTCAAGTTGGGTGTAGATCCACTTCAGGCTTTTATGGTCGGTATGTAGTTCAAATCTCCTTCCAAGAAGATAATGTCGCCATACTTTAAGAGCATGCACAATGGCCAATAATTCCAAGTCATGCGTAGGATAATTTAACTTAACTATGGGTTAAGTGGGTTTGCCCATCCGGTGAACCTATATAGTGGTTCTCCAAGGAGCCTGGAGTCAAAAATTTTGATTGCCATATCTCTTAGCTCATGCATGATTTTCACATGACACCAAAGAGAGAAGATGTTCAAAATGGCGTGTTTTATCTCTGGTATAAAGGGTTCAGGATGATTCATAACGGTTTGTTAGTTATGACAAAAACAGTGTTCCTACCACCTTTATGACGTGAAACCAAAAGCATTTTTTATGCACGCACATGATCTTAAACACATCATGTGCATAAATCAGCGTGTTAAACATGATAATCATGGGACAACTTCCTACGTACTCGGTTAATTCGTACATGCACTCGTATACGAAAAAACAATCACCAAGAGGGTGACTACTCAAAAAACCGACAGAGAGAGAGAGAGAGAGAGAGAGAGAGAGAGAGAGAGAGAGAGAGAGAGAGAGAGAGAGAGAGAGAGAGAGAGAGAGAGAGAGAGAGAGATTATGATAGCTATGGATTTTAGAGATTCTTGCTATGCTTTAGAATTGATTAGGGGTTGTTGAAAGGTTTCTTACAAAACACACCTTAGAGTTGACCACCTCTCTAGATTACCAAACGGAGAAGCACCAAAAGGGGTAGACGATGACATACCTAATGCATACCTCTTCAATATTGAGATGGTTCCTAAATAGTCTCAAGAAACAGTCACACTTTTAAGCTTTAGAGGCTATTTGAGAGAGACCTTAAGCAACAAACAATTAGACAAGCTAAGGACTTTCAGCTTATAGGAGGACGCTTGTACCATTTACAGGACATGGCCTTCTATTGTTCCCAAAAGAAGACA
Source organism: Adiantum capillus-veneris (assembly GCF_014529385.1). Lineage (NCBI taxonomy): Eukaryota > Viridiplantae > Streptophyta > Polypodiopsida > Polypodiales > Pteridaceae > Adiantum > Adiantum capillus-veneris. Next base: position 15,624,239 of record NC_140932.1, on the reverse strand, counting down.
CACCAACACCTAAAGCAACTTGGAGTCTATTGGCCATATATGCATGCTGATGTACATAGATATGTCATGACTTGTGCTACATACAGGACCATTCCACCGGTGGAACATGCCACATTGTTTCAGATAAAAATGGAAACTCAATGGAGTAAGTGTATGGTTCATTACCCAACAATGATTACATTCCCTGAAAACATAACAAGGTTCAGACGACAAAGAGCCATTGAATTGGAGGCTAGACACTTCACATTAATTGAAAACCAACTTCACAAAAGAGGGAAAGATAACAAGCTCGGGATATGTGCAACAAAAAATGAATATCTACCTATTTTAGAACAGGTACATGGAGGAATTATTGGAATTCATTTCTCTAAAGATAAGACAAAAAAAAATTGTCTTAACTGCTGGAATTTGGAGGCCAACATTGCACATGGACACGGAAGAATATGCTAAACGATGTAATGATTGCTAGCAAACCAAAGTACCTATAAAAAGAAATGAGATGCCATTATGACCAATGATGGGTGCAAGGGAATTTTCTTAATGGGGATTATATTTTGTGGGACCTATCTCACCACCCACCCGCTTATAGATCCCATGCCCAATATATCATTGTTGCCACTGACTATCTCACTAAATGGGTTGAAGCAAAGGCCACACAAAAAGAAGATGCCAGACCACTGCATAATTTGTATACAAAAATGTCTTTGTAAGATATGGGTTACCCATAGAAATTGTCATTGATAAGGGCACACATTTCATAAATGAAGTTACTAAAAATCTTCTAGAGGAATTCATGATCATTCATAAGAAGTATGCTCCATATCACCCCCAAGACAATGGATAGGCCAAAGCTACTAATAAAACACTATGCACGGTATTGGCCAAAATTGTGAGAGATTCAAGAACAGATTAGGACCAAAAGTTACATTCTGCTTTATGGGCATATAGAGTGGCCTATAAGACATCCATTGGAACAACACCTTACAATATGGTCTTTGGTCTTAACACCATTTTGCCTATTGAATTCTTAATCCCAACCTTGAGAGTAGCTAAACGATTAGAGTGGACAATTCATGAATTGTCTTTGAGATTAGATGACCTGGAAAAGCTAGATGAGCTACGTCTTAAAGCAGTAGCATCTGTCTATGCTAGTAAAAGAAGGCAAAAAGAGTTCTTCCACAAGCATGTGCGATCAAAGGAATTTAAAACAGGTGACTATGTCCTGGTTTATACCCTGAAACAACATGCTAAAAACTCAAAAAGCAAGGGATGGGACCCTTTGTGATTAAAGATCTATCACCAAGCGGGGACGTCAAGATTCCAACATTAAAAGGAGAAGAAATGCCTAATTGGATGCATGCTCAATAAGTATCATATGCCATTAACCCATGATATGCTACTATACATTCATAGAGAAAGCAACAAACTAAAGTGAAGGGCTAAAGAACGAATGGCTAAACAAAAACTTCTACAAAAATGCAACAACATGGGAGACCATTATGGATCAATGTTATTTCCTTAAATGAATTTGAAAAAGATAGAGTGGACCCAATAATTAAGGTCAAAGTTGGCAACAATCAAGTGGAAGCCACAGCTCTACTCGATACATGAGCCAACGGAAATGTCATTTTCCTTGGATTATATAAGCAGCCAAGAAGAAAAGCTTCAATCGACACACCAAGAAATGAAGAGCTATACGAACCACCAGATTAAAGCACTAGGGTTGGTTACCTTATTTGTTCAAATCAATCAACATATCTACCCACACAAATTTTATCTGGTAGAAGATCACCAAAACCAACACTAATTATTGCTTGAACAACCATGGCAAAATAAGTACAATGTTCAGATAGATTGAAGTTCTGATCTGGTACGAATTCAGTATGAAATCGAGATCCAAACAATTCCATTGACTAAAATAACAAAAGCCAAACTAGGAATGGAAACGACTACTGACAAAGGAAAACAACCCTTGTATACAGGAAACATGCAATGGATCCCAAAAAGGTCGCCACAAGAAGCAACACTTCAAAAACAGGCGACATCCGCATCCCCCACATAAAGAACGACAAAAGATTAGAGGAGACAAAAGCACAACGAGAAGAAAATTTGGCTACCCAAGAGCCGGCATAGCACAAAGCTAGTGTGGGTCAGAAAAGATATGACATCTGTACAAAAAACACTACAAACCCACAAGCTAATACAGACTCAAGTGTCATATCAAACACCCATATAACCCACTCATGATTCTATCTATGGGCACCAAAGAAGTTAGCTCCAGCTCAACACAAACAAAAGTCTATTTGGATTCCCAAGCGAATGATGCAAAACTCCCTAAGGTACCAAATCAACAGAAAAAGAAACATTTAGAAACTCAACAACCATCAGAGCCAACAAAGAAAATCTTGGTATCCAAAGAGTCATATCAGGTGCAAAGAAATCAGCCTCGGATATGGGTCCCAGTGGCAAAGCCACAAAACAAACATCAATACCATAGGTCAGCCAAGGCATTGCAAATACAACAGGAATGGAAGCCAAAGTAGGATACCCACACAAAGGTCCAAGTTGAATTTTTCCAAATGCCTATGAAAGACTGTGTTGCACTACTACAACTGAAGCTATATGGACCGAGACATATTGCTCCACCCACCTTACAACTGTAATTTTCATTTTGTCCAGGAGGACTCAAACCCCGGGAAGGGGGAGGCATTCAATACAAAACTCATTGCAAATCGATTTATATATATATTTTTAGGCCTTGTTTAACAATGGATTAAACCTTGTTGCATTTTACTACAATTTTATTTCTCAACAAATGCTAAGTAATGCCTGTAAGTACTTAAAGGGGGATTAGGTCATGTCAAGACCAAAAGTAACCCCATAGTAACCCATACTCTTGTATATACTCCCCATATTTATATTTATATATTTTGGTGCTAATTATATGGACAAATATGGTCAAAATTTGAACAAAGAATACACCAATAATGGCCTAAATATTTTGTATATAGCGGGAAATTTATATTATTTGTCAAGAATAATTCACCTAAATTTTGGTAATTTACTTCATTTTGCTAAATTTTGGATTTATTGCAAAATTTTAAGTATCTTTTTGGATTTTTTTCTAAAAATTCAATAAAAAATCTAGAGAAGCAATGAAAAATCTAAAGCCAAATGACAGAACAGCATAACATGAAGAAGTCACAAAAGAAAGTTTGGAAGCAATTTGCAAATTGAAGACTCAAATTTTGACCCAAATGCGATGGCGACCCAAAAGGTGAATCTGCCATGTCTGGGGCATACGAAGTCCAAACGCGGACATTGAAGATCTGATGGAAGTATAAGGTGTACAATGAAGGTAATGAGATCAAAAGCTAGAGTTGGGGTCTGAGAGCACTAGGCACATATACTAACATAGGGGGAAACTTTAGCTCATTTTCCTACTAGAGCTGTCTGGGGGGGAGAGAGAGAGAGAGAGAGAGAGAGAGAGAGAGAGAGAGAGAGAGAGAGAGAGAGAGAGAGAGAGAGAGAGAGAGAGAGAGAGACCTACGAGAGAGAGCAAACTTTGAAGCTTCCATACGCACGACACGATGATCACCATGGCGATCAAAGTAGTGGTGAGTCTCTAACTCTATCTAGAGCATGTCTATGTATGCAAAAGACTAACACACCCACCACATGGAGAGATCAGGCATAGGGTCACTACCACCACATGGGGCAATAAAAACATGCATGCATATTATCAAAATGACAACAAGAGGTTAGGAATCCATAGATACCATCCAATCAAGCACAGCTACCAGGTGTCAACTATCGTGGTTGTTGTCACCCAGGCCCAAATAAACAACAAGTTGAACCTACAGGTGCATCTCAACAAGGGGAGTCCAAGGATGCCATCCCCATACAAAATGGACCACCAAATCCCCTCAAAACAAGTGAAAGTGCAAAACCTAACAAAAACCAAATCCATTATCAATCTGCAGGTCCAAATAGCATGTGAATGGTGCCACAATAACCACCAAACCATGTGGAAGCTACCCATGAAATTTTCATCAAAAACATGTTTAAATTTCAACAATGGGTATTGTTGCCACCCCACTCCAAACTGGCAAGAAAAGTTCCCAACAAGTTGCCCCAGCAAATACAAGTCCCCAGGTACAAACCATAGTGATTTTGACCACCAAATCCTCACACAAAGACATATTTTGTGCAGATCAGTCTGAAAAGACTAAAAAAGGCCGCAAAACTGGCAAAGGGCAGTGCAAAATCAGAAATTTGGACACCAAAAGCTCCAACACCCTTAGTGGCACCTAGTGTAACCAAAATTAGGCAAAAAGATGGCCAACATTCAAGATAGAATAAAATATGTGTTTTTTGCACGTTTTTCACCAAACAAGTCATGATCGACTAAATCTTACGCCCATGGACATGAATTTTCCCAGATAGCTTAGAAAAGACTCAAGGAATATATGGGGAGGAGTTGAAGTTGTTCAAAAAACTCAAGGATACCATAATTGGGTTGAATGCCTTTCAGAACACGAAAAAATTAGGAAAGGAGGCTAAGACTCAACTCACAAAGGTGATCCATAGCATAAAATGGATCTACACATCAAGAGGGCCAGCAGGTATCAATTTCATAAAGATTGGTCACTAGTGATAGCTATTGTGTTTGTTGCCACAAGGAGATCTCACAAGATTTGGGAGTACTAGTGTAATGGCCAGCCCCCAGGGAGTCCAAAAATTCTATGAACATAGGAAATGGACACTTCTACCGCACAAAAACAAAGTGTCAAGCACCTACGCGACAAACAATTGAATACTTAGTAGGCTACATGTTTAAATTATAAGAGCAGGGCACCAACACGTATACAAAGGCATGAGGAAATTGTCTAAGAAAATTTTGGTTCAAATTGACACATATGGCAGTGACCGCGGTTGGCATAATTAACACTAAGAGGACATTGTTCCACCAAGAAATCAAGGAAATTAGGAAAGTACTAGTCCCATAAGTTGGAAATGGTGATAACTTGGAAAAGATGAAGGGAAATTTAGGAATTTTGGTGCCTAGTGCTTACCAACTCCTATATGGAGCTACAATAGCAAGAAACAACACAAGATTGCCCAAAGAATTCAACTTTGTAAATCCCCACTATTGAGTGGCTGGAACCAAGTTAACGCAGCTCCTTCTAGTGTTAACCCAAATCCCTCGTACTTATGGAAATCCACCACTTGTTCCGCTCTTAACACTAGTTTTGTAATTGGACACTTAAGTGTCCTGTTTTTCTACCATGTTTTGGCAATTTATTTGTCAAGCTAGAAAGAAGTTTTTTACACCTTGCTTCTACCATAGACTGGTTATGAGGGGAAGAAAACACTGGATTTTTCTTCACATCAAAATACAATCTGTATGGAGAGAATTCTCGTAAGTTCTAAGACATAAATTTTTAGTAAAATTTCAAGTTGTTTTGCCAAAAACAATCATAAAATTATTATATCTTTTTGTAGAGATGGACTTTCTTATGTTTATAAAAGTCAAATGTTAGCATTTAGTGTTACAAAACAATGGAATGCACTTCAAAGATAAGTTTTCAAGTCACATGTAAGCTATAGACATAATTTCATACTTAAGCACGTGCTGAATAAGAGCATAATTTTGGTCTTCCAAAGGTCCCCTCATGAAATTGGTACTATTCTAGTCCAATTTGACAACTACAAATGACTTTATATGTTTAAACCAAGAAACTACATATTTTTTGGGCTCTTTAACTCAAGTAAATCTCGTTGCTTGAACTCTATCTTGAATTTTTTATCGTGCAGAAACTCTTAAAAATCTTGAGTTCTCCATAATAACATTAAAGCCAAGGTTTTAGGCACCCCAATTGTGTATGTACCACGTACTTTGATACATTTAGTGATCTACATGGAAAGTTTGATATTATTTGAGATTTTGAATGCTTATGTCTCAAGAATAAAAATATAATTTTTTTCTCTTATGCAGTTTTGAATATTTAAAATGATCCAATACTTGTTGCATACCAAAGCCCTTCTACTTGCCACCTCGAGTGCTCAATGGAAAGGGCAAGCAGTTTATCACTTTCTAAAACTCACAAATACATCAAAAACTTTTTTTTTTTTGTATACAACGATATGCTTGAAATGACCATATCAAACACATGGAACTTTCCATCATTTTATATACTTTAAAGGCATCTTTTTTGCAAATGAAACTTTCAATTATCTATAGCAAAACTGTGGAAGAGTCACCTAAAATTTTCTACAAGGTCGCTTCATTTTTTCTTAAGCTTATAAAGGCGATTTCTTCAAAGCCTCAATCGCAGTCTTAGGAGGGTAGTATAGTTCTTGATCATGATATATTCTAAAATGCAAGGTTATATTTTTAAAAGACCCTCTAGCTAACATATTTAAGCATATCAAGAGGGTTTTGTTAAATAAACCGTCTAATGCAAGTAGCATTTAATTTAAATTTGTTAAAAAAGGACACTTAAAGTGTCCTGTTTTGGTACCAAACTAGTGTTAAGACTTGCTTAAAGATAGAAACATGTGCGTAAGTATCTCTTGATCCACTGTACTTGGGAAAGTCGCATTTTTTTATTTTTTGCAACCATCCTCATCACTCTAGGTTCTACACCCATAGCATCTCTCATTTCATAGCCACTGACAGATGCCCTGGAAGGATTTTTTCGGTTTCCCTTCCCTCACATCCTATGTCCTGACTTTTTGCTTTAATATCTGGCATTCTTGTACTGAAGATAATGTCTGAAATGGCACTACCTCCATGTGTTGACATAAGAACCCGAGAATCCAGGGATCCCATTGGTTCAGGTGCAGATAGGGGAGGTTGGTTGAATGAGTCTTCCACATAAGACTTCAAGGGACTCACTCTTGCCGTTTCTAGTTTTGTTGATTCTAAAATAGTAGGTCTGTGCAAGCTATGGGTGAAGTAGTATTGATGGAGTGGTCCTCCAAAGTACATATAGCCCTCAATCTCGTTACAGCTCACTGACGAATACTTTTGACCATACTTGTCTAGCATAATAATTTGGGTGTCTCTCGAGTATTTGCTCTCCATTGTCATATTTGTATAAGCCCACGTGGGTGTTATCGTTATTGACACATGTAGCGACATTTACCTGCCTAAGCTTCGCACTAGGAATGTCCAATGTTGGTGGATTCTCTTCAGGCTCTGCGTCAACTTTCTCTTTGGTGCCTGCTAATACCCATTTGTCTATAATGAAAGGATTAAGCACAACATTATACACATTTCCCGCTTTGTCGAAGTATCAATCGTCACTGTAATTTACGGCACTACGAACTTAAGCTCACTTGGCCTCTCTTTACTTTTCACACAATATTGATCCATACCATTTTTCTATATCTAAGCTCCTTTTTCATTCTTGAACTGATATTGTAAGTGCAAAAGTTTTTGGGTTGGCGCCAGATTAGATAATCCCGCTCTCATTTTCATCTCTTCTTTAAAACTCACAGTTTTGGTCCCTTTAGCCATGTAGTGATTTGATCTCTTCTGAGATTGGCTCTCAAGTGGGTATGGTCCCTTGGTTGACACTACCATCAGTGGAAATATGGCTCACTTGGTCTCTATTGCTAGGACTTCTATCCTGATACAATTTGCCTGATCGCACATCCATCAAGAAAATGAAGCTTACAAAACCTTAACCTTTTACCTTTTATGGTGCATTTAGTCCTTTGGTTGAAGACAAGTCCATGCAACTCTGATCCATTGAACCTGTTCAAAATTCACTTTGTGGCTATAACCTTACAGTCGCGGGATTAGTCAAAATTTACAACAGCCCAAATTTTGTCAAACTTTTTGACACCAGTATTTTGCTTTCAATTTACACAATACAAATCCAAATTGAAATTTGAAAAGACCACTGTGTTTACCAACACTAGGACCTTCTCTGGTATCAACCTAGGAATTTTCTATGTTATGAGGTCATGGATCGCGATCCCTGTACCCTAGGATAGAATTACTTGAAATTTGATTCACAAGGTTTTCATATATCTTGGCAATTGCTAGGTGACTTTTAGATTACTAGATGATCTTTAGCTCCCCCAAAAGTCTCTTGATCAGTCTGTTTTGTGAATTTTGGTCTTGATTGTCTCTGGCTTGTTTTGAGCCTCCTTTGAGTGTTTTTTTGATATCCTTGTTTTGGGACAAAATATCTGGGTTAATCACTACTACAATTCTGTAAAGTCATAGTCCCAAAATCTATCAAGGGGTCATGGATCGCAATCCATGTTCCTCCATGTTAGAGCCCAAAACTTGGTCAAATGATTACTTGAGGCACATGGGATCCACCAATCCACTTCTTTTAGCATTTTAATCCCTTTTGCCTTGTCAAAGGTCAAGTTTTGTGTCTGCTTGCGGTTTTTGACTTACAACTTGTTTTTGGGTGTTTTGATCAACTTTTTGTGATTTTTTTCTATGAAGGGCCTCATAACACTCGTTCCAAATGGTATCAAATTCTCAATAGTCAAATCTAAATGCCAGATGTCACAGGGGTTCATGGATCGTGATCCATGTTCCACTGCATCTGGGCATGAAAGTTTATCAATTTTATATCCAGACCATGTACAAGTCAAATTTTCACTTCTTTTTTAATTTGGATACCAATTAGTCAAAAATCCCCAATTTTAGTCTATTTCAAAGTTTTGTCACTATATACATGTGGTAGTGATGTGTGTGAACACACTAGGACCGCCGGGGCAATTTTTCCCTCTTTAGGAGGTTTTTTCCCCGGACCATTGTATATACGCCCATCACTCTAGGGCTATCTATCTCTATTGTGTGCCTTGAGCTTCCTTCGTCTTCTCCAAGCTGTGTGCGTTTCTCTGCAACCCTAATTCCAACAATTGGTATTAGAGTAGGTTAGGTCCTCTCGGGTTTAGTCGCCAGCTCACTTTCTCCGATTTTAGTGAGCTTTGGCGAGTGTTCGTAGGTCGACAAATATTTCGTGCTAGGTCGTAGAGCTCAGTTTGCTCAGATTTTTGATTGGGACTTATTCCGGCCTCCGTTTCCACTACAGGCAGGTCTGCACAGGCAATTTCGTCATTTTGTGCAAAATTTTTGTCAGTGCCGTTTTCTGTATAACAGGTGTCTTATAGTCTTCTATGATTTGTGCTATATAGCACATTTTTTTCCTACTTCGTTTCTCCTATTTTCGAGTAGTTTTCACATCAGGTGCAACATTTACCATGGCTGACAACAACAACACAGATGTGTTCAAGATGTTTGCTGCTAAGGACAAGTTGGATGGGGACAATTACCCTATTTGGCCTTATATGATGCAACATGTTCTTGTGTCAAAGGGCGTCTGGAATATTGTGCAGTGCATTGATGTACGTCCTGGTTCTGAGGATGTAGGCGATGTTGAGGATGTTGCAGGTCTTTCTGCAAGGATTGCAGCTATCAGAGTTGTTTTGCCTACGGCAAAACAAACTCATTGGGATGTAAAGGATGTGCAGGCTCATGCATTGATTGCGTTGTCTGTGAAGCGCACCATTGTTCCTCACATCCTTTCAGCAAAATCTGCAAAACAGGCTTGGGATATTTTGGCTGGTCTTTATGCAAGCCGCAATGAGGCTAAAATTGCTTTGCTAAGTAAAGAGCTGGAGGCGAAGATTATACATGAGGAAGATGATATGGACACTCTCCTTGCTAGTGTCAAGGATATCAATGAGCAACTTATTTCTGCAGGTGAAGTCATTTCAGACAGTTCCCTTGTGCAGACTGTTCTTGATGCCTTACCAGATTCTTACCAGACTTTTGCTAGTACTTGGAGACTTATGACCCAAGGAAATCTTGAAGTTGTCAAGTTTGATGCATTATGCACAATGCTATTGCAAGAGTCACTTTCCATTAAAAATAGGACTAGACAGCGTGCAGTTGAACAGGCTTTTATTACTTCTCGAAGAAAGGGTGGTAACAGCAATGCAGCCACTTCTTATGGTTCTGTTGCGAGTGGCAAAACTTTTGTTCCTAATGATTCTGCTGGCAGCACTTCGTCTGGCAATTCTGGTGATAAGGGCAAAAAGAAGATGCGTTGCCATTATTGTAAAGCTAATGATCACTTGTTCAAGTCGTGTCCTAAGTTGAAGTCCAAAGAGGCTAAGAAGAAAGAGGGTGGTTCCACTACAAATGCTGGTTCCACTACAAATGCAGCCATTGTTGAGTCTTCTGTGAAAGGAGACTGTGTTGCTGATGTTGATGCAGAATGGGGTTTTAGCACAGAGTGCACTTACAATCCTGTTGTCCATGATGCATGCTTGTCAGTTGCTGCAGATTCACATGTGTCGTATTTCGACAGTGGTGCTACAAATCACATTAACTCACATCGTGAATTGTTCACCTCTCTCAAGTCTGTCCCTCATGGGAATTCAATCACTTGTGCCAACAATGCCTCTTATCCGGTTCAGGGAGTTGGAAAGATTGTGCTTGCTGGCATCTCTTTCACAGTTGTTGATGCACTTTATGTACCTGGGATCAAGAAGAATCTCTTGTCTGTATCCGCACTTGCAAGACTTGGACTTGTAGTCAATTTGTGGATGACCAAATGTACAGTTCATGATCTCAATTTTCGTGATGAAATTGTTGCATCTTGCCTTTTGTGTCGTGGGCTGTATAAGCTCACTTTGTATGACAAGTGTGGACAAAATTTTGCAAATGTTTTTGCAGATTCAAGGGCTATTTCAGATGCAAAACTTTGGCATGCACGTTTTGGTCATCTGAATTTTTCCGTTTACTATGTTTGTAGAAATCTGATATGGTTGCTTCTTTGCCGCCTCTTGAAGCACCTGTCAAAACATGTTTGTGAAGGCTGTATTTTGGGTAAGATGCAGCGTTCTAAGTTTCCAAAGGATGGTTCAGTTTGGGCCACATGCAAGTTGCAGCTTGTGCATAGTGATGTTTGTGGGCCCATGCAAACTCCGTCCTTGGGCAATTACCTTTACTTCGTGAATTTCATTGATGATTACTCCGGGAATGCATGGGTATTTCCGCTTAAAGCAAAGTCCGAAGTTTTTATGTGCTTCAAACAATTTTTGGCTATGGCTGAAAATGTCTCGAAATGTACTATGGGCACCCTCCGTTCCGATCGAGGGGGGGAGTATATGTCTCATGAATTGAATGCATTTCTGGCTAGTTGTGGGATAAAACACCAACATACAGTGCCTTATACATGTCAGCAAATGGTGTTGCTAAGAGGCAAAACACGTCACTGACGGAAATGGCACGATGTATGGGAAAAAGTCAAGCTTTCCGCATTCTTTTTGGCTTGAGGCCATCATGTGTGCCACTTATGTACTTAACAGGTGTCCTACGAAAGCTTTGCAGTCTATTACTCCATATGAAGCATGGCATGATAGAAAGCCTTCTATTGAGAACATGCATGTTTTTGGCTATTTGGCATATGCTTTGGTGCCACAAACATAGCGTAGAAAATTGGATGATAAGGCTGTCAAATGTATTTTTGTTGGTTATCGTGCTGAAAGCAAAGGTTACAGGTTATATCATACACAAACAAAGTGTATTCTAGTTTCATGGGATGTAATGTTTGTGGAAGATTCTGTTCAGCCCTTGTTGTCATGTACTAGAGACAGTAATGTAAGCTCACAGGACATTTATGACACTTTGTTGCCTCTTTTTAGTGGTGGAAATACGAATGTAATTTCCGATGAGGCAAATGTACATCCTATGGGGGTTTCTAAAAATGTTACAGATCAGCCTATTACTGATGCAGATGTACATGATGTACTTGATGAGGAAAGGGCTGAAAATGAGAAGGCTAGAGGTATGCCAAAATGGCTGGTGCACACTTTGCGTGACAGTAAATTGGATGCACCTTTGTCTAGTCATACTCATTCAGGCTCTTGCCATGCATCTTATGTATCAGATTGTTATGCTTTGGCTGTGTCTAGCTTACATGATGTTGAGGAGCCTCTGTCTTTTGATGAATCACAAAATTCAAAAAATTGGATGGCTGCCATGCAATCAGAATATGATGCACTTATAGAAAATGACACATGGACTTTATGTGATTTGACTTCTGGCAAAAAGGCCATTAGTACGAAGTGGGTTTACAAGTTGAAACGCAAGCCGGATGGTGAGATCGATCGCCATAAGGCTGGACTTGTTGCAAAGGGTTATGCACAACAAAAAGGCATAGATTATGAAGAGACTTTTGCTCCCACTTGTCGTATGACTACTATGCATTTTCTATGTGCATTGGTAGCTCATTTTGGTTGGGATGTACATCAATCAGACATTGTTACTGCTTTCTTGAATGGTGACATATTTGAGGAAGTTTATGTAACACAGCCTCGTGGTTTTGTTATAAAATGACAAGAGGGCAACGTGTACACATGTAAGAAGGCTTTGTATGGGTTGAAGCAATATCCTCGTGCTTGGTATGAGAAAGCTAACACTCATTTGGTCAAACGAGGCTTTCGTAACAGTCCAACTGAAAGCACATTGTATGTCAAGCGTGAGGGTGATGTACTTCTCATTGTGGTTCTATGTGTTGATGATTTGCTGATCACTGGACCAAATGAGAGACATATTGCTGAATTTAAGGCTGATTTGAATGCTACTTTCATGATGAAAGATTTGGGATTGTTGCATCATTACTTGGGTATACAGTTTAAGCAGTGTGATGATGGTATTGCCTTGTGTCAGAAAAGTTACATAGAGACATTGCTATGTAAGTTTGGACTTGAGGATTGCAAACATATTTCCACTCCCATGGAAACAGGTTTGAAGTTGAGTCTACATGATTCTGGAGATCCTTGTGATGTCACTCTTTACCAAACTGTTGTTGGCTGCCTCATTTATGTATGCAACACAAGGCCGGATATTCAGTTTGCAGTCTCACAGGTTAGCAGATTTATGCATAGCCCCGGGTCTAAGCATTGGCAGGCTGTCAAGAAGATTTTCTGCTACCTTAGTGGCACTTTACATCTTGTCTTGTTTTATCCCAAGGGGGGATCATTGCCGCCAAACTTACATGCTTTTTTGGACTCAGATTGGGCTGGTTGTTTTGACACGCGAGTGTCCACAAGTGGTTTTTGTTTCATGCTTGGCAGTTCATGTATATCATGGTTGAGCAAGAAGCAACCTACTATGGCCACTTCAAGTCATGAGGCTGAGTACAGAGTAGTCTTCACAGCTACGGTTGACTGTGTATGGCTCAGACGCCTTATGGCTGATTTGGGTGTTGGACAGGACACTCCCAACACTATCTACACTCACAGTCCGAGCGCATTAGCAGTTGTGAGGAACCCAATTTTTCATGCTCGCACAAAGCACATTGAGGTGCATTACCACTATGTTAGGGAGAGGCTCTGATCAGGAGAGATCAGCTTGCCTTATGTGCCAACACAGGACAACCTTGCAGATCTTTTCACAAAGGCATTGTCTCGTGAGAAGCTTGAAGCTTTCCGCAAAGCTTTGGGATTACTCCCCTTTGTGGACTGATCATGTCCTCAGGGCATGGCACTTCCCTTTACTCATGTGCCAGCTCTCGTTCACCGCATCACTCCAGGGGGGATTTGTTACCATATACATGTGGTAGTGATGTGTGTGAACACACTAGGACCGCCGGGGCATTTTTTCCCTCTTTAGGAGGTTTTTTCCCCCGAGCATTGTATATACGCCTCACTCTAGGGCTATCTATCTTTCCATTGCATACTAAGTAACACACTCTCTATTGTGTGGCTTGAGCTTCCTTCGTCTTCTCCAAGCTGTGTGTGTTTCTCTGCAACCCTAATTCCAACAAGTTTTTACCCAATTTCTTAGATGTGGTTGAGTTTTTGAGTCAATTTTTCCACCAAAAGTCTATAGCTGGAGCTTTGGAATCACTATGGACCAAGTGGTATCAGTTCCTTCCAAAAATCTTTCTGAGGGTCATGGATCACAATCTATGTTCCTTCACCAACCTGCATGGAACCTTCCAGATTCACTCTCTGTGGTTTGGTTATGCCTTTTTTGCACTTGTTTAGAGTTTTGATTAGTTTTGGAGTCCTGAACATCATATTTTAAGTATTTCAGAGTTTATGGTTGTTTCAGCCAAAATATGGTTTTTGACAGTTTTTGCCTCGATCTTTTAGCCCAAATTTAATTGATATAGTCAGCATCTAATAAAACACTCATTAACGCATTCAAATCAGCAGATTTGGCCTACTAACTCATAGTAAAAAATCATAGCAAAATCGACAATAAGCATACTTGAATGAAAGAGCATCGAACAAGGAACACGTTGTAAGTTTCAAAATTGAAATGGCATTACCAGAGCTCAAGATGTGAGGATTACAAGTTTTTTGAAAGAAGTCACTCTTAGCCATAATTTCCAAAACTTTAAAACGCGATGATGATAATAGTCTCTTTCCCACTTTACAACGTATGCTTTATACCTAGGGCTCTCTTGGCTAGTGGCCGTTGGCCAGTGGCCGACCATACAAGACTCAAATTCATCATAGACTCTATAAATCAGCTTCTCAGATTTTGTGTTCATCTTTAATCAAAGATGATCAAAATAATCACAAGGCTTTTCAAAAAAAGAGTGGGAATACATCAAAATTTTAGGCTCAAGGAAGAAGGGGTCAACTTGAAGGGTGCTCGTCTGGCTTGACTAACAGAGGTGGAAGAGTTAGCATTATTTGTTTTGGGCTTCTTACTGCGTTCTTCCTTAAGGTAACAAATATAGAAGAGATCCTCCTTTTTTGGCACTAGAGGACTTAGAGGAGGGATGTATGGTGGCACTAGACCCCCTTAGGAATCCTATGACCATGTGGATTACTATTTAGTTGAGTGCATGAAAGGGTTTTGTTGGCCTTACATACGTTGACTTTGAGAACTCTCCATTATCTAACCCTTTCAAAGATATTGATGTAGAATGCTTTGATTAGTTGCTAAATATCTTTAGTAGCATTTTTGAGTCTGCATTACAATACAAGATGGGTTTTATGTAAGAGGTAATGATTTTGTGGATCCATGCAATTGGCCTATTCCTTCCGATATGTACACATATGACCGATCTTGCATGGTAATGTGGAAGCCTAATCTGGCGCTTCTTGAAACCTCCCCTGATGGATCTTCAATTCTAGGAATAAAAAGGGTACTCATTGGTACTTCATCTTGAAATGTTTTATTGCTAAATTCTATGGTGAGGTTGGTAGCATAGATGGCATGTTTGGCAAGGAAGAATTGTGGTCACAATGCGGTTGTCAATGCGCAAGATATCAACAAAGTATAGTACTGATATAGAGAGAGAAGGAG
The DNA here is from genome assembly GCF_014529385.1 of Adiantum capillus-veneris. NCBI lineage: Eukaryota > Viridiplantae > Streptophyta > Polypodiopsida > Polypodiales > Pteridaceae > Adiantum > Adiantum capillus-veneris. Next base: position 15,608,926 of record NC_140932.1, on the reverse strand, counting down.
AGAGCTTGATCTCTTTCAAGCACACAACCAAGCAAGCACACAATGGAGACTGAGCCACAAATATGCTGCTTCTTCACTCTTCAAAATGGTGATAAGTTCTAGAAAGCATAACTGGAAAAATACAACATAAAACAAACTATTGATAGCGGTCAATGAGAGCTTGCAAGATAAGTGGCTATCACTCTTGGTAGGTAGACCATGTCAGTGAAGTCCAATGGTCATACCACTGGCCACGATCCTAGTGTCTTCTATCTCATGCAAGTGATAAATGTAGGTTAGGAGTCATCCAAGTGTGCCATATGTTAAGATTGATATCTCAACACTACCCCTCAAGCTCAACACCATATCCTGCCTCCAAGCATAGCCCAAGATCACCCAGCTTCTCTGCTCCTAGGGCCTTTTTAAATTTGTATGCAACCTACTCATCTATCCTCACATACCTAAGGTCGATCCGCGAGCCAAGACCCTGTCTCCTCTAATGAAGTGATATTGCACCTCAACGTGCTTTGTCCTTACATGGAACAATGGGTTGTGCTCCAACTATATGTTGCTAAGGTTGTGATGGTCAATGAACCTTTGAACCTATATGTCAAAGACTCAACAAAAATTTACTATGAAAGGAGAGAGCTTTCCTTTAGGAGAGAGATAGCAAGGAGAACATAGGTTGTGCCAGGATGAATTATTTACACAAATACACATCAAAACCTCTTTAATCATTCACATAATTCAAAGAGAATAACCAATTAAGATTGAAAACTCAATGAGGACCGGATTTGCTTAAAGCTGGTCCCCCCTCCAAAAGGACTTGTATTATAATCCCCTCAAAGAGATCTTTGTTACAATACATGTTTGTGATCTTGCAAAGAGTTGTTTGAATCAAGAAGATAGTGTCTTCAAGATTCCATGGTATAACCCTCCTTCCCAAACCCTAAACACCCCAACAGGGAGAAAGTAATTGCAAGAAAAGAGGAAGATGAAGGTAGAGAGAAGTATTTTTCAAGCAAGAGAATTGAGATTCCATTTACACTTTCTCATGAGCAAGATCTTAGCATAGCTTAGTAATAGTGTAATAGAGATGGAGAAGAAAAACTTTCATTGGCTTGGATTTGCATCCATAGCAAGAGCTTGATCATAGAATCTGTCTATAGAGCTCCCATGAGAGAGAGAGAGAGAGAGAGATCTTTCTTTGCCAATCGTGGGCACTTGAGAGAGTGTGTGAGAGGAGCAAGAACTTCAAAAATGCAACGATCCCTCTCTTATATAGCTATGCTAATGTGCAACTAGATTAGAATGCCTCACACTTGACCAATGAGGTGAGAACACCTCCTAATGCAACTCAAGCATGCCCAACACTTGTCCCCTCTTGACTTGCACTTGTCCCCGAACTTGTTTAGGTTCATACAAATCAAGCATGTGCTACCTTGGACATGTGGCCTAGTCAAGCTTAATAAACCAAGACTAGATTCAACTTGAAAAATAAGGAAAGGATGATCTAACCTTAGTCTTTAGCTTTTCCCTTTTATTTAATAAAAAAGATAAGCTTACCTTCTAACTAATTATCTCGGATGTAAGACCTTTGAACAAGCCTTGGAGGCTTATATTAAGCTGACCCGAGGCTACATCCCACTTGCTAATTTAGGATAATCTTTGGTAAAAATAAAACTCACCCTGTGCACGTATGTCGCACGTGTCAATGCAAAGAACATACCGATACACTGTGTGCGAGCCACAAATGGCTCCAAGCACACAACAAGCCTAAATTAGTAAGCTCAAAGATGGCGTTGGTGTGTCACTCACCCCTCTACGCTTTCTGTCGTGGAGGATTCCTCGCCGCGAAAAAGAGGGAGACGCCGCTATGCCACACTCAACCGCCTCGCCGCCCTCGTGCCGCCGCAATTCTCGATTGCACTCTCTCTCTCTCTGTCTCATGCATACACACACACACACAAGGAGATGAAGAATAAGAAGATGGATATGGAGCAAGAGCACTCTTCAATTGCACAAATGAGAGAATGAGTGAATTTTAAGTTTAGTTGACTTTTATATGAGCTTGCCCCATTCACACTTGGGCACCCATGCTTAGCCAACTAATCCATTAAATGTTCCAGTTAGAGTGCGCCTCTCATCAGCGATCACTCTTACCCTTTTCCTATTGGATGGACAAGCCTAGTACCTGACTCTACCAAGTAAATAATACAACGTCTGTCGTAGGTGATAGGGTGTCCGTGAGCCATTAGGGTTAACATGCCCCCCTTCCTGATGTAGATTCCGTCCTCGAAGCTATTCTGTTGAAGCTCATTCATTGAGGTGGAAGAGAATTTGAGATGAATGTCCTTAGCCTTCTTCAGTCACTGCAAAATCAAACAACATTGGCACAGTAATTGCAATATCATATACAATTAAAAAGAAAATGCAGTGTTAGGTAGACAAATTGATTGGTAGCATAATTCTAAACCATTTGTTAGCAATAAACATTAAATTGCAATATAATCAAACGCATAAACAGTTGGGAAGGTAAAAAACTAAACAAGTTCGGGGTTGCTAATTCAACGGTCGAAAGGCACTAAAGATCGACTATTAACACCATGGGTAAGCTTCTTAATTTTCTCTGGTCAATTAAGGTGTTTAATCACGAGAGCCAAGTATTTCATGTTCGAGGGATGACTAGAGGCTATACCTAGAAGACCTTGTAGTTAAGCTACGATAAAAGGAATTTCTCATGAAATCATCGCCTGACTAATTACCTTTTCTTTGACCCCCCAAAGTCTTTTCACAGTGATTCAATTTTGATGTGTGTGCTTATTTTGTATGCCTTGGGTTTTTTGCTTTTCAAGGAATAGCGCCCACACTAGGAACCTCTAGGGATCTAGTACCATAGGCGATACATGTGAGTGGAGTACCAAGTCAAGCTGAGATTTCTCTTCTAGCTTAAGATTTCACATTGTGGCACTTTGATTTTTTTGTTTGTTCGGTTTCAGCATTTTAATTTTGTAACTTTGGGGGGTCTATAACATTGTTACCCTCCCACACTAGTAAACTCCCTTTATAATACTTAAGCTAAAGATCAATAGGGACTAAGCCCACTAGAAAGACCTAGTACATTTCACACAATGCTGCCTAAATCGAATTAAGAACCTGAGTAAACATTAATTATTAGGAAGGCATTCTCCATGGTATTAAGAGAAAATCTCTAACGCCTAGCTTGGTCAAACTAGCTTAGTCGGACTGCTTGATTTTTAAACCTAGACAAGTGATTATGACAAAAAACTACATTGAATTTAATGTTTGATACTAAGCAAATGTGTTGAATATTATGCTATTAATCACAATTAAAGCAGACAAACATGGATGCAAAAAGATGAAGGTCCAAATTCTAACCACAGCAACACGTTCATGTACACACAAGGAAACACAAAAAATACCTCTAGGAGGCACATCAGTGGGAAGAAAGAACTTTGTTAATCACTCAACTCTAAAACAAAAACACTCATATCGTACTAATCTACCTACCCTCCATCACTCTCATGGGACTCCCCCCTTCCTGAGCTAGGTGGAACAAATTGTTCTTTCTTCGGTACCCAAACTAGCTCTGGAGCATATGTGTAGCATTCTGTGATTTTTTTCTTTCCGCGATCGTCAATTCGTTTTGGAGCTACAGGATTGGGTGCACATGGGTTAGGTGACAGGTAAGAACACAATCTACGTTTTGGCACCCAGATTTGATCATTTCCTTGATAGTAGCCTTGGGATTCCAATAGTCATTTAGGAATCCACCGCCATGTTCTCTTACATTTCTTGGAGCGAGTGGGACGTCTCTTACCAGGCTCTTGTCTTTTAGCATTGTCTATGGTCGCTAAAGAAGCTTTAGGGACCCATTTGTATGTTTTCTTCATCATATTAGGATGAGTCTTGTCAGAAGCTATATGCATTGCTTGTAGCATATTTAAGGGTACGGGCATTTCATCCCCCTCAGGTGTTACCCGGGTCGTCCCCCTAGTTCCCCAAGTGTCTATGGTTGCTGCTAGGTGGACCCAATCCACATTGTCCGACTCTGTCATCCCAGATAGTACGTACATATAAGCAGAATCTTCCCCAACATCAGTGTCCGCTTTACACATGTAACAATACTGCAATGGGGCCGAGTGAACTATGGTGTCAGATCTATGATCAATTATAAACATGTTTCCTAGGGGATGTGCTCGACCAGTCACAAGATCCACTGGAATGACAAAATCTTGGAACTGCAAGTAGACATGGTTTTTAGACCAGTCATGCACCATTTTTGCTTCCCTCATGAAGGACGTCCTAAGATCATCTCCGATGCCATAGTGTGTTTGGAGAAATCCATAACAATGAAGGTAATCCTTATTTTATGTCCAAAGACCTTAATCTTGAGATCTTCTAGCATCCCAATAGGTTTAACAATAGACCCATTGGCCATCTTCACTACTATGGTTGTGGTCGCAGGGTGAGGTCTTCCCATAGTTTCCCAGCAATTTTTAGTCACAATGCTAACCCCATCGCCACCATCAAGGATTCCCTTCACAGTTAATCCCTTGGTAGTGATTGGTATGGTCGCATTGGATTCATCACCCTCAAAGTATTGTCCCAACTTCTTAACATGTATTTCTATAACAAGGTTCTCATCTAGGTTGGGTTGTGGATCTAAGTATTCCTCCTCTATTGGCATCTCCCCAGCTCCATCCATCTGTGCAAATTGTGGTAGGCCAAACTTTAGTTCTCCATTGAGGAAGGCTCGAAGAGCTGAGACTAGCTCAGGGTCTTTATATAGTTTGGACATGATGGTGGCTCTAACTTCTGAAGACATGAAATCCATCAATTTGGCAATGTTTAATGGCAACTTTTGGCCTTGAGTCCCTTGACGTGGGGAAGATGGGATCTCCATTTCTTCGATAGGATCAAGTAGTCCCTCTGTAAACATTCTTTCCATCAAGAAGTGAGTACGCCCACTTTCCCATGACTTTAAGTCACTTTCTTCTTGGATGAAACTAGGTATTGCTAAGGGTCTATGGACTTGGTGAGGTTGTTGGTGTGTAGGGAACATAGTGTTTGTAATCTGGATCTGCCTAGGTGCTGGTTCTAGATCCCTTTCAGTATCTTCTACCAAACTCCTTAATTTCTTGAGTCGCTCAATCTCCTTTGTAGGGTTTGGATAAGTTCCTATCTTCTTCTTGGATCCTAGCCATTGTGGCTCATGAAGGTCTTCCTTGTTGGTTTCTATCTTAGTGGACGTTTTGGTCTCCATGGTTTCACCTGAATAAGAATCATCTTCAGCGTCGTTCATATATACGGGGTCCTCACCAGTCCCTGTGTTGGTCTTTGAATTGGGGTCTGACTTTTCTGCTTTTTACAATCTCTTTCTTCGTGTTTTTTTCTTTTTCTGAGATTGGGCAATTGATGCCGTGTCTCTTTCCTCGAATATAATTTTGTTTTTGGAGCATCGATCGTGTGAGTACATTTATTGGTACCACATGTGTACTTTGTGATGGCTCCTCTGTAACTTCAATCAAGTTTAATGGAGTGATCTTCGGTGCATTTGGATTATTTGGACATTGGGCAATCAAATAATCGATGCCACATCAATTACACATGAGTATCGGCATTGTAGACGTGCTCCCTTGATTGGTTTGCATTAGTATGGCATTCTTTTGTAGCCTAATAGGACACTCGGCTACACAATGTGGACCTCCACACTCATAGCATTGAAGAGGTGCTCTCTTAGCAGCGTAATTGATATTTTGGCCTCTTGCCGCAACAGCAGATACTTGATAAACAGGTTTGACTTGTCCCCAATAGTCCTCCATGTAGTATTGTGAAATTTCTTCAACCACATCTATGCCATAGGCAATATTAGGCTCTATATCTTCCTCACAGCCTTCCAAACAAGCAATAGATGACTCACAATCCACTTGATTCACAGAAGTGATTCTCGCATGTGGTGGTTGCGGTCCTAGCACTGGAGGTGGTAAGGGTGTTGTTTAAACAACATTTTGGGCCCTAGGGACCATGTGTTGTGCTGTTTGTTCAAGAGGTGGGTCCGGAATCAATGCAGGCACTCGAGGTGTGTTTGTCCATGGTAAGGTTGGTCTATTGGCCATCGCGCGTTTAAATGCAATGCAATCCTTAGAGCGAGTGGCTCTACTAAAGGTTTCCTTCAAGCGTCTAAGCACGCTCGGCCCGGACCGCGGTGTCGAGAAATTTGCGGTCTTGCCAGGAAAGCACTCGGCTTATGGCTGTGAGAGTTTGTGAAAGAAAAAAACTATATGAAGGAGTTAAACCATAGATGCCATGAAGACTAGGGTTTGGAAAGAAGTGCAATCAAAGAAGACCTACTCTTTCTCTTTTGCACTCACACACACAAAGAAAGAACACAAAAGAGAATATCAAAACAACACAAAGATGAAAACATCAAGGCTATGGTCATATCGTATTGAAAGGGTTAATAGATGAGTTAATGGCATTCAATCTTGGCTAACCAAATATATATGTTTTGTCTAGTGATGGGGATTAATTGTGTATACAAATCCTCTTGGTTCATAGCAAGATAACTACGCTTACATCAAAAGAAAAGTTATAGTCTATAAGAGGTAGTATGATGGGATCCGGTGAAAGAAGTATTTCATTGAGCCTTTCTGGGCCAAAGAGAAACACTATACGTTGTTGAAAGTGTATTTTACGGCTAATCCATACGTTAATTCTAATAGATCGTACATAGTGAAAGCGATAGAAATTATCATTATGTGGGTTATTCATCTAGGATAGTATGTGAGAAATGTAGATATGAGAGAAGTGAAGAGATGAGAAGTTTCCCTCCCAAGCCCTATTCTTGCCCGTAGGCAATAAGGATACTGCGGGGAGAGATGTACCTGTAGCAAGGAGAACCTAGAATTTGTAGAGAGGATAAATTACTAAGAATGAGAAAGATAAGTTTGGTTAAGGAGATGAGATTAGATATACATATATGTTGGATTAGAGATGAAAAAGAAAACAACAAGAAATCAAGAAAACATCAATGTAGAACACATCTTACTTGACAAACCCTTCGGCACCATTATTGATGGACAGAGAAGAAGAGTGGATAATTCCACTTTGATTGATACACCAAGTGCAAGACCTTCTTTGATTAGAGTTGATCTTCCAAGGTTAGCTTGTTGCAAGAATGGCTAGTCTTCTTCTAGGAGAAAGTGTAGGCTTAGGCTTATGTTAATGACTAAGTACAATTTGGCATTACTACTCCCTCCCTCATGAATTCCTCTCATCAATGGCTTGAATGCTTGAGTTCTTTTCAAGGAAGAAGAGGTCCCCTTTTATAGGTGAAGGGAACTCCCAAGGGTTTACACAAGAAGAGAAGAGCCAGTGTGAACAGAAACTGAAAAAGTTGGAAATGAGTTGTCCTTGCATGATGTGGGCAGACTGGGGTCCAGTATTTTGATCATATCTCCTCAACCGTGGCTCCAAATAAAAAACTAAAAATATGGGCAAAAAATTCAGCTCATTAGCTACGATTTTTATTTTAAAATTATTTTCCAATTTAGATTGGAACCTTGTGTAAAAAAATCATCAAAATAGGGTCTATTTCTGGCAGCAAAAGTCTTCCTAGGGTCCCCTTAGCTTAGACTTTCATTTGATTCCAAAGGACACCTCATGCCATATGAAAGAATGACATTGCTCCTTGACAAATCTTTGTAATCATGCTTGCAATAATGCATTAAAATAAGTGTATCTTTGAAATCATGCCACCTAGTGTTCCACTAGGATTTGATTCCCCCCTAGTAGCTATTTAAAAAGAAATATAAGAAAAATATGAAAAATACATAGAATATATATATATTGGAGTTTACCCTAGATATAGGATCTAACTGGGGTGTGAGATGATAATGAGATAGTAGAAGTAAAGAATCAATGCTTTTTGCCCCAAGTTAAAGAGGCGGAGCTATTGACGCTTTTCCCATAGTATTTTCTGATGGTAAAGTAAGAATAGGTTATCCTTGAGAAAAATAATAGGATGAGATAGAAGGCTTATTATTATACTTGAATATGCATATGTACATTATAGAAAATATAACTATGTATCTAAAAAGTTACGAGATAACTCTTGTAGCATGCGTTCCCACTATGTACGTGTCACAGCACGACATCCATCCCATGGCTTGCATGTCTTGGCTTAAGCTATCGGGATTAAGCATTGGGAAACCCTCCATGACGTCGTATTCAGAGGAAGAGTCACTAGCCGTTATGTTCGGGTCTTGGTTTGTACTACCTTGGGTCCCCGCCGAGGGCCCGGAACCTAAAGTAGGTGGATAATGAGAACTTGCGTAAGTCAAAATTCTCTCTAGTTGCTCCGTCTCTAGCACACGACCAAAGTGCAGATGCATGTGCTTTTGACACCCTACAAGCGTTGGCGAATAACCTCGAAGGTGTTGCTTAATTTTTTAGGCGTCCGTTTTCACTCTTTTTTTTTTAACGTTTTTAATGTGTTTTAATGATCGATTTTTTTTATTAAAGTGTGTGATGGCTCAAAACAAGCGTATCACTCAGAGGGTTGCGGTGTGCTTTACAGCACAACGTTCAAAAACCTGAAGCTCCATTGGTCCTCAAAAAAGCCGATTTTTAGCTACGTTTGAAGCTAAAATAATAATTTTAAAGGGCAACTGAGGCCTGAGACTGAGCGTGAGTTTGGGCTTGGGTCTAGGCTTGGGTCTGGGAGTTATTCCCAATCCCGGTCCTACCTTTAAAGTCGTCACGGCCTGTGCGGGAGCACACACACACCCTACATACCTACTTCCAACTAATACACCTACTGTTACACACTAAGACACTCTATTAGCTCTCACAGATCTACTTCCTACTTATTGTACTTTATATTACACATAACTAACAACCTTAATACTAACACCTTACACAAAGAAAAAACACAGTACCTTTGAAAACTCCATTACACCCTCCTTCCGTACCGTTCCTAGAATTGAAATTGCACCACAAAAGAAGCACAGAGTGCCATTCAAGCTTAGTGTATGGCATTCCCCGGAAACGACGCCAAAAATGTACACGTATGTCACACGTGTCAATGCAAGGAACTTGCCGATACACTGTGTGCGAGCCACAAATGGCTCCAAGCACACAACAAGCCTAAACTAGTAAGCTCAAAGATAGCATTGGTGTGTCACTCACCGGTCTACAGATTCCTCATCGCGAAGAAGAGGGAGACGCTGCTACGCTGCGCTCAACCGCCTCGCCGTCATCGTGCCGCCGCAATGCTCTCTCTCTCTCTCTCTCCCCCTCTCTCTCTCTCCCCCTCTCTCTCCCTCCCACATATACACACACACAAGGAGATGAAGAAGAAGAAGATGGAGATGGAGCAAGAGCACTCTTCAATTGCACAAATGAGAGAATGAGTGAATTTTAGGTTTAGTTGACTTTTATATGAGCTCGCCCCATTCACACTTGGGCGCCCATGCTTAGCCAACTAATCCATTGAATGTTATAGTTAGAGTACGCCTCACATCGGTGATCACTCTTACCCTTTTCCTATTGGACCGACAAGCCCGGTACCTAACTCTACCAAGTAAATAATACGTCTGTCGTAGGTGATAGGGTGTCCGTGAGCCGTGAGGGTTAACACACCCTTTGGGATTTAAAACTTTCACCTTTTGTGCAAAACCTTAGCACAATTCTTTGGAGGTGTCGCCAATATTATCCATGAACCTGCTAAATTTAGACAATTCATGGCAAGTTAAAACTTCAGCCTAAGGATTCCTAGACTTCATACTTGGAGTTTAAAGAGTTATTCTAATGACTTGAGCTTAGCACAGCCACGTTCTATTCTTAGACTCCTATAATTGCTCTCGGTCATCTCTTTCGTCTAGTACCTTTGATCAAGGCTCCCCGGAATACATTTATCCTTCCTTGACTTGTACCTATGACTGAGATTATTAATTAGCAATTACCCTTGTTCTTTTATGGACTTTCCCCTTTTGGTCCCAAGCCTTGATCGGGTTGGTCCATTAGCACCTAATCGATTTCACTTGCTCTCTTTCTATTTTCCCCGTACTTAAGTGGCCAATTTAAGTTGGAAAATACTTTTAGAACGTTAGAAATTAATATTCATGACATTACCTCTCCCTTGAATTATAGTCATCCTCAACAACGGGGTGGAGAAACAAATTTATAGGTAGTCATGTTTCTTTGGATAGAGGATCCTTTTTTATCCGTAGATATTCTTCCACAGTGGGGAGACTTATTCCACTTGGTGCTTGGAAGGCTTAACTATCGCAAGCATGTCTTTACTTAGCTCTAATCATCTTTCATAGTATATTGTCAAGGTCTACTACATGCTTGAGAGACTAAGCTGCCACAAGCTTGATTCATGGTATGCATACACTTAAAACTTATGAACCTCTAAAAGAAATCTTAGAGTCAAAACAAGAAATTTTTTTGTTTAAAATATACTTTGTCCATACGTGATTCTTACCTTTGACAGGAGTCATTGTAAGTATTTACAAGGTTTACATTATCCTTTAGTAGTTAGATGTCTTACATCCACCTTGCATCTTCAAAAGGATAATTCTTAAATTTGACAAGATACATCGGATAGTTCGGATAGTCAAGTACCACTTCTTGAAATCTTGTCTTCATGTCGTAGGAAGCTTTCTGGCTACAAAATGTCTTCTGGACCCTCAAGTTTAGGTGGTTTCTTTCACTGGTTCTTTGGTGGCTCACCCTTAAAAGGTTTCAAGAGGCTCACATGAAAGGCATTATGAATGAGCCACGTATTTGGTAACCTTAACTTGTAAGCCATTTCATTCATAGGCTTGAGAATTTGAAATGGGCCATAATATGTTTTTGCTAGTTTAGCAGAATAATTTTGGTGACCCGTTGGGCGTCCTTGTGTTCCCTTGCATGTAGTGTGACTTAGGCGTGCTTTTGGAAACTTGAGCAAAACCCAATCATTTTCTTTGAAGGTTAAGGCTCGTCTATGCTTATCAGCAAAGCCTTTTGCTTACGTGATGGATATAGCTTCTTTGATCTTTTGAAAAGATTCTTTTAAAATCTTTGCAATAATCATCATCAAAAAATATGTCTCCAAGTGTCTTGACTACGAATTCCTTCAATTACCTCGAAGGGTGCCTTTCCTGAAGAAGTATGGACAGTGTTATTGTACACATATTGTACTAAGGGTAAATACTTTTTTCCATTGATCTCTTTGATATACTTCTGTAACATAGGCTTTAAGTAGATCAATGATAGTTGAATTTGCTATGTCACTTTGGCCATTCGTTTGTGGGTGATAGGCCGAGGAGAAATTCAACTTAGTACCCAAATTGTCAAAGAGACCCTTCCAGAAATTATTGGTCATTCTTGGATCTCTATCGGATACTATAGACATTGGTAAGCCATTGTACTTAAAGACTTGTGAGATAAAGAGGGTTGACATATGGTGTGTTTTGAGAGTCTTTTTGACTGGTATAAAATACGCTTGCTCGCTAAACCGGTCTACTATTTTCCATATTCCTGTATTACCATGTATGGACTTGGATAATCCAAAAAAATCCATGGATATACTTTCCCACGGGGAATCAAGTATAGGATTTGATTGAAGCAAGCCCGGCTACTTCTCTCTATCATACTTTGACTTTTGACATACAATGCATTTGGCAACATAATCCGGTATGTCTGCCCTTATTGTTGGCCCATAAAAGTACATCTCTACTCCCTTGAGAGTAGCTTGTGAATCCATCTATGTCCCATATAAGGTGGAACATGAGATCTGTGCATAACCTTTTCACGTAGATTATGTGTAATGCATAGCCTATTGGCATAGAGAAGACAATTATCTTGCACCTTGTATAGTTCCTCTTTCTTTCCTAGTGCAATAGCTGACATTACATTTTTGAAGTCTGGATCCGTAGCGTACTCAACTATCATAGTGGATAGATAATTGTGAGTAGCTATTGAAAGTGCATCAGTCACTTGGTTGTGCTTACCAGCTATGTGAGCAATATGAAAATTAAACTGTGAGAGAATATTTTCCAACCTCATTTGCTCACTCAGTTTAGTTTGCATCAAAAACTATTTTAGACTTTGATGGTATGTCCACAAAACAAATGGAGTGCCTATGAGATAATGCTTCCAAGCATCTACGGCATGTAAGATAGCTAAAAGCTCTTTTTCATACATGCCTAGATTCTTTTCTTGGTCGTCCAATCTCCTACTTTTGTATGCTATGGCATGCCCTTCTTGAAGCAAAAGAGCGACAACCTAACCCTAAAGTTACAAGTCATTTGGATCTCAAATCCTTGAAAAAATGCCAAAAATCCCTTAAGTTTGAGAAAAAATCCAAAATTTGGCATAAAATCCCAACCAGTGATAGAAGTGAACCATAGCATCCCCAATTCATGCTCAATCAGATGGTATCACCAAATCTTCAAAATCATGGATCGCGATCCATGACCCCCTAAATCAGATTTGACATGTAGCAACTTGCCCTAATGCTTGTAGCTACCCTGAATGCACTAATAAAGTTTGGACCAAATTGGGCTTGTTTTGGTCAAGTTATACTCATTTTTCAATTTATGGTCGAAGTTTGTGTTTTTTTTACTTTCCTTGACAACTTGTTGGCCAAATTCTGGAACTAATTTCTAGAATTCTTGATCACAAAATGCATTGCAGAAGACGACCCAAGAAGCAGTGGGAAGCCCCACCCTACCAGGTCATAGAGATTGCATAGAATGAAAAGTCACATGTATCAAAAGAAGAGCTGGCACAAATCCCAACAAATATATTCATTGAAATGTTTGAAGATGCCGATGGTACTAAGGTAAAGACGAACATATTACCTAAAGAGCTATGGGATTACACAGACAACAAGAAGTGATAGAGGGATCAAGATGCCTCCAAATGGACACCTTTTTCCAACTTCAACCATGGGAACAGATTTCCAAAGGGCCCATGAGGTGATGTCCTCAATTCAGTACAATAGTGAGGCCATATTGACAGACAAGGATGCAGCTAAAGTCAAAGTCCGGATCACATCAAATATGATAAATCAGGCATTGCATCTGCCACTAGGAAACCATAACTTGTTCCAAAAGACAACAACTGCTGATAATGACAAAGCTTTAATGAAGCAGCAGGGGTACAAGTTCACTTATAAAGACCTGGTTTATTCAGAGACAAAGTTGCCATTGCGGTTAATTTCTCAAAAGCTAAAAGTACAAAAACCGCCAAGATATATAGAGCCTAGCCTGCACATTGCGATGGTAATGGCCATAGGATTATCCAAGCAAAGGACCATAAAGTGTGATCTAGGCACCTATATCTTAGAAAATCTGGTGGAAGCAAACTTTAAAAAACAGGACTACATGAATGATGGTTTAGTGTTGACAAGGATTTCATACCAAGAATTAGGCATGATCGATGAGCTACCACCTCCAAAGAAGAAAACATCCAGAAAAAGTTCAAGGAGAAATAAGTCCGACAATGAAGCAACTAAGTATGATATAAAGGTGAGCCAGGATGCACCATCAGAATACAAATCTTCAGATGACAGGGAAAACGAGGAGGGAGGAAAAGAAGATTATACAATCCGCAAGGTTTGACTAAAAAGAAGATCAAGTGAGCATAGAGATCCCATCCCGATCTCTCAAGCGTGAAGGTCCATGGAAGAAGCTCAGGAACTCAGAGTGAAGCTCTACAAAAAGAGAACGGAGGAAAAGAGGGAGCGGGGAGCTGATGTGGATGATGAAGGACAAAGTGATCAAGATAAGCCGATAGAGCAAAAAAAAGCATAAAGACTAGAGCAAATAAAGCAATATAGAAGACGAGCGGCTAAAGCAAATTTAGAAGCTGCAGGAAAAATGTGGCAAAGGATTAGAGAATAACTCAAACATAAATTCGAGCAAAGGGAACAGTAAGAGTCCAAGCGACAATGCGGCGATGATCTCAAATCATTTGACAAATCTACCAAATCAAAGAAGGCCGACATGACTCATAATGAAGAGAAAGAGACATAAGAGGAGGGTGGTGTGGATCATTTGGAAATTCACACCAAAAATATACCATCAACATCAAATCAACCAACCACCCCTCCTCCTACTCAAGAATCAACTGACCAGGAAGTTGATAAAGAGAAGGCCGAGCAGACAACAAAATTGCCAAAGCAAACAGCCAACCAAGTGCTGCCAAAAACACCTACAACTCAAAAGACGGATGAAGCTGAAGGTTAAGAGACAAGACAAACTCCACTTGCACCTCAAGGACAAAATGATAAGGGTAAAGAAACAGATGCAAAAAACACGACAGAAGCCAACACCTCCAACCAACCTTAAATGACACAACCAAAGACGAGGTTGTCGCGCTCACATATCATAATAGGTGAAGTAAGGCAGTTGATAGACTCTTTTGACATTGACGATCATCTGAAACAAATCAAGTTATAGTATCGATGTCAAAGAGCACTTCACAACCTATGAGGAATAGAGTTGGAAGATACCAAGGAAGAGGTAGCTAAAGCACTTAAAATCAATCAAGAGCTACAACAGAAGATAAAAGATTTACAGGGTAACCAGCAGGAGCTTCAAGTTGAGCTACAAAAGGAGCAGGAAAATGCTGCTCATTTCAATAGGCTCAATCCTTTAATGAGGCTAACAAAAATTTACAAGTCGAGCAAAAACACCTAAAAGAAGAGCTAGAAAAAGAGCGACAAAAGAATGCAAAACTAGGAGAATCCTTTAGGGTGATCAGCAAAACACTTACGCATCTCCTGGCAACGCAAGATTATCCAGCCCTTTCTTGGACTTCAACAATGCCATCCACATCATTACAAGAGTTAAAAGATCTCAAGGCAACCCTAGCTTAGGAGCAGTATGATAGGCAAGCCATGACAACAGGCCATAAAGCCATTCAAAAACAAAAAGATGAGGAGATAGCACTAGAAAAATCTAGAAAATAGATGTCTACCCAAAGTGCCGAACATGCTACGACTTTACCAAAGCAAGATCTCGCCACAAGTGCCATGAAAAGTTAAAACCGAGTCGACCACAATAGGAGCTCTTCAAGCAACCAGGCATGATCAAATAACCATGGATCTTCCTTCTGTAGAACTGCCTTGCACATGTACAGAAGTAGGATTCCATGAATTTGCAGATACAGATGAAAGAGAAGATCAAAAAGATGCTCGAGAGGAAATTCAATGGTGGATCTCAGAAGTGCATGGTCCGTCTCACAAAGAATATATGCAGTACGAACTCAAGGTACTAGAGTCAGCCACAGTTCTTATGATCACACATGACGAAGTAGTCAAGAACTACATGCATGATATGATTTCATTATTGTTACTGAGACAAGATTCCCTCTTATGAAAAAAGAAAATGTTGCCTAGTCTCAAGCCCAACCACCAAGGGGATTACAGGGATGTCCCTGTGACTGCAACACAGATTCAGACAATCCTCGACAACCAACCCCTATGGAGAAAGAAATGGTTTGAAAAGCACCCAACATATGAGACGTATTACAAAAACGCACCTCAACATCTAAGGATCGATCGGACTTATTGTCCAATCAATAGAAGGCAATCCTCGGATAAGTTCTACAACTGGCAAGGAAAAGGCCGCAGTACTGAACTACCTAGCTCTCACGAAGCCAGTAGGAAACTTTCGCCCAACTGAAAAGTTTATGGTCCATAATCTAACAGGCGTAATCAATCAGATGAAGGATGTTCCAGAGACTTGGCTTGCCAAATGCTAGTGAAAATTTCAAAAATGATCATCACATGTATCACAACATTTGAAGACATAGAGGCAACGAAACATCCTTGGCGAGTATTCTGGAAGGAAGTAGAGGGCTATGCTGGAATCTAGAAATGGATATTCCCAATAGGAACTTTATCATGTATTTGTACGCCCGCGCCATGTTTCTACCCTCGCACTACATGCAAACATTTGAAGAGGCGTTCATGACCGGGTTCTTTGAAGTAGATTCATCCATATTCAACCCCATGACGTAGAGTCTACCGGCTCATCATGTTGCATACCAAAGCACTTTGAGAAACAACCCATTTAGGGAGCTAGCAGAAAAAGTAGAGATCAAAGCAAGGGAGGAGAAGTTCAGGCAGCTCAGGTGGACTCTGGAAAAGCAAGAATTGGACTACTAAAGCAGATACATCCATCAATCCAGCACATGTTCAAAAGAAACAAACTAATCCAAAGCAAACCAAACCAGTTTTCATGAGGGCGTGCAAAGACTAGGAAGGGGGGAATGTTAGCAGTCAAGCTAGACGAGCACCTTTCAAGTCAATCCCTTCTTCCTTGAGCCTATAATTTTGAAGTACTCCCATTCTTTTTTCAAAAAGCCTTGTAATTATTTTGATCGTCTTTGATTAAAGATGGACAAACTCTGAGAAGCTAAATTATAGAGTTTGTGATGAATTTGAGTCATGTATGGTCAGCCACCACTGGCCAAGAGATCCCTAGGTATAAAGCATAAGTTGTAAAGTGGGAAAGGGACCATTATCATCATCACGTTTTAATGTTTTGGAGCTTACCACTAAGAGTGCCTTGTTTCCTACAACTTGTAATCCTCATATCTTGAGCTCTAGTAATGACATTTCAATTTTGAAACTTACAATGTGTTCCTTGTTTGATGCTCTTTCATTCAAGTATACTTAATGTTGATTCTGCTGTGATTTTTGACTAGGGCATACCTTGGCACAACAAGAATAACGCGACACTCCATATCCAAAATCACGCGATCACTTTGATGCAGAAGAACAAGCGCGTCGACCTCAAAGCTCTGTTGTCCAAAAAAAAACCCAAATGAATTTTCTAATTGCTTTGTATTTAGATACTTTTTGAATTTTATTTGAGAAAGTAATGTCTGAAATTTGTTTAAAATGGATTGTATATGTTTTAAACCTGTCTTGGTGCCGATTTGAGATTTGTTTGACTCTAGTTTTAATAATGGTTTCAATGATTTGTGACTTAGTCTCGGGTGGAGTGATGCTCGATAATGTTTAAACCTCGAAACAATGCAGACCAAGTGTATGGGAAGCGTATCGTTGTATGCTTGAAAACTTTGGAACAACGCAGACCAAGTGTATGGGGAGCGTTTCATTGTACGCTGGAAAACCTCTAAACGACACAGATCGGGTGTAAAGGGAGCGTTTAACTGTGTGCTTGGCACCTCTAAACGATGCACACCAAGTGTATAGAGAGCATTTCATTGTACGCTGGAAAACCTCTAAATGACCCAGACCGGGTGTCAAGGAAGCGTTTAAGTGACGCACGGTGCTGTCTGGGGAGCGTTTGGTTGTATCAGTTCTCTAAGCTCATGGCTCAAACCTTTTAGGCTATTTACGAGTGGCGTGACTAGGTAGTTGTTGACATGCTGATGTGGCACTCTACGGAATGCCGCAATTTGCGATGACAGTTTGCGAACATCACAAAATTTCAGCTTTTGCCCTAGCTTGCTTTTGGAGACCAGATGCTTTTAGGATTAGATGCTTTTGGATGTAAACTGCTTTTCATGGCCAAGGGCCTTTAGATAAGACCCATGGGCTCTCACTCTACCATTCTACCCGACGAAAGATGCAAAACAAAGCCATGGGAGTTTTACTTTGGTAAAGCAATATAAAGAAATACTGAAAGGAGCCCCAAGGTTTGAGGCCAATGCTTTCTTGGGGGTGGAACTCCGTCACTCCACGCCTCGTGTGCAGTGTGCAACATATCTCTTTCAATTTAATTTTTTTGAAGCGTTAATCAATCAGTTATTTTCCGTTGGCACGTGGTGCCCTCCCGTTACTGTCACATGACACATCCAACCCTATGTGTACGTGGACAAGCTACAGCACGACAAGGGTTTAGTCAGTCCAGTCAGTCTAAATTAGCAAGTGTCCTGGCACTTTTGTGTGTCTGTTCACAGACCGTGCATGCCCAGGCACTTAGTGTAGATGCATATCCTCCGGTTGCACACAGCATGGTCATAAGCATTCCAGTCAGAATCCATCAGAAGCCTTCAAGGGAATTTTCCAGTATATTTAGCCTATTTTTCCTATTTTTGACATTTTTCACTTATTATTTTTAAGTGACTTTTTTTGGAAAGTAGGTAGGGAAAATTGAGTAAATTTGTATATAAGAAAACCTAGACTAGCACTAATTGGCAGAAGAGGCAGCAGGAGCTCCATCGCTCAACAGGCAACTTCTCAACAAGAACCCTTGGTGGCGTTTTTCCTCCAAGCAAAGAAACCCTAGCCTAGCATTTTCATCAGCCCTTGGCGTTTTTCATCAAACATCGCCAGCAAAGACTCCATCAGCCTTGGCATTTTCCTTAGCAAGAACCATCGCCAGACCATCCCAGTCTGCTAGCGGTTTACCTCCAAGAAGGATTTGCAGCCTGGCATTTTCAGAAGCTCTAGCGTTTTCCATATTTGCAGCCTCAGCTATAGAGTTTTTCAGCATATAATCACTAGCAGGTGTTCAGTCCTTGAAGCCCTAAAGACCAACAGTTTTCAGCCAATTAAGAACCAGCCCTATCAACGCTTTTAGGAGCAGATTCTTTAGCCATTTAAGCCAGTAGAATTCAACCTATCAGTGTTTTTGGACACCAAATAGAAAGCCTCAGTTTTCAGCCCTTAGATCGGTCTTGCCATCCCCGTTGTCGTCATCGATCTAGCCTAGATTTGCATCAGTCACACGTTCAGTTGTACCAGTTTGTGCAATCCATAGTAGACCACTCTCGCCGACGAGAGTGGGGCCTTCGGAGGATGGTTTTACAACGTCTCTGGTGTCGTATTCTCTTCTCTCTCTATCTCTCAGTCTCATACACTTTCACGCATAGTGTCCATTCACTTTGTTTGTGATCATTGCGCTCTCTCATTAAGAACGGAAGGCTCTCCCTTCCATAAGAACAAAAAGGAACCTTGAGCAAAGTTCGGAGCACTCATCTTGAGCACAGTTCGAACATTCATTCCGCTGCACCTTACATTGGTATCAGAGCTTTGGCAGTGTTCTGTATCACTCAAGGAAAGAACCACAACAATCACAAGATTTTTTTTGCTTGTTGCGGTCGCACGAACCCAAGTTCGCTTGGGCGTGTTGATTCCCAATCGTACTTTTGAAGAGTGATAGGAATCCCAAGAAAGAGGGGCTTGTCCAGCCTCCCCTTGTGCCTCTTTTCACTCATTGAGAGCGGACCGTGCACTTAGCGGCCGGCCAATCGACGTGAGGTGGGAAAAAGCAACCTTGGTGTGAGCGCAAGGCCACCAAGGGGTGCGCCCGCGGAAAAGAGAAGAACTCGCATGAAAAGAAGATCCTTCTCAAACACAGATTTCAAGCAAAAGAAGACCCTCAAGAACCTCAAGAACCCAAGACCCAAAAAACCCAAGTTCCTTGAGAACTTAAGAACCAAAGATCATAGTGCATGGTCATGACCCGGAGCGGTGAGGCGGTCCGGGGCGGGCAACAAGAGAGGCGACCTCTAAACACCCCTCAAGGCTCCCGTGCTGCTCAATTGGGGCTGGGGCAACCACAAGCACAACACAACAACCAACCCACAGCCAAACCCAAACAAGATAGGGGCACCACCTAGTTAGAGAGCGAACTAGGACGCAAAAGAGGAGAATCCCTTAGCAATACAAGCAAGAAGGAAGGGTACACTATCACTAATTTCAATGCTACAAATACACACACCAAACACACACACACACACACACAGAAAGAGAGAGATCTTTGTGCAAGAATTTAGCTTCAATTTTAATGATTGACACGGGTGTATGAACAGCTTGGAGGAGAGTCAAGAGACACGATTAAGTTTGATGATGTTGCAATCTACACATTATCTTAGGGTTATGGGAGACCTCTCACCATACAACCCTCTTATAATGTTTTCCCAAGCAACAAAAACAAACACAAGAGCTCTTGAGTCACATACAAGTAGATACTACAAAAGAATCTCAAAATTAAAACGCGTCACCTTAAACCAAACGAGATGAGTTTGCCAACCGTGAATTGGACAGACTCAAGAGAGTTTTGACCCGTGATTTGCACCCAACTTATTGATTAAATTAATGTGCAAGAGTAGGTACAACTTTGATTGGAAGTTATGAATCACTCACTCCCTTGCAATGTTACAACTAGCTCAAAGAAGCTTTCCTATACACCACATGTAATGGTGCATAGAGAGCTCACTCTCACTCCCAAAAACTAAGATGGTGAATGGCACGCTCAAAGTAGTGACCAATAGTGTAGGGATGCTTGCCATTTACAAAGGGAGAAGGGCTCTATTTATAGGTGAGGAGAGCCCTAATTAGGATTATACCAAATCAACATTTTCATGGAAAATCATGTTTATGAAATTTTTTATATGTTCTTATGAGAGTGGGGATCTCTTGTCTCTTGAGTCACATGGATGTGGGCTCAAGAGAAGAGAATTATTGAGGTGAAATAGATAAGATTCTAGAGAGGTGAGTGATTTTTTGTGTGAGGTTGCCTACTCACGGTAGAGTAGAGTGGATGCAATTTACAAAAAAAGGGTTAGTAGTTAGTGTTAGTAGTTTGAAGTTAGTAGGATGGGATAAAATTACATGGCATATGCACTCAAGGTGAATTATATGATTTATACAATGATAAAAAGTAAGAGAAGAATGAGAATATACACAATTTGGTGGAAACCACAAGATGTAAATGAAATTTTCCACCTTCTCCTCCAGTGAATGAAGCGGTTGTAGAACTTTGTCAGTGCAGTTCTTGTGACCATGGGGAAGTTGAATTCTCCATGATCAAACTCCTCCTTTTGCAGGGCTTGAGATTGGTTATTTGCTGATTTTTTCTCTTTTATGAAAGGATGAAGAGGTTATGGTAATATGAATTTGATTCTAGAGAGAGAAATTGAGCTATATGTGTGTAGAGATGATAATCTTTTGAGCTATGGAGTAAGGAGAGATGGAAATGGTGAAGAAGATGAAGTAATCCATGAAAGTTGCAAGTTTGAGTGAGGGATGGAGAGGAATGAGTGTATGTGTGTGGAAGTGGGAAAGGAGGTGAGAGAAGACTATGGGTTACTTTGTGAGAAAAGTGGGCAGATTGGGGTCCACTCAAAAAATCATAGCTCACCGGTGGTTGCTCCAAAAATCACCAAAAGATTATTCAAGTGCTAAAGTGTGTGGCCAAGATTCAAATGTGGAATCTCTTTCTTCTACCTTTATCACAAGCATGCAAAAATCGACACAAGATATCTCAAATGGCATTGATGATTCAATAATGGATACATCTAACCTTTTGGAGGAGGATCAATTTCTAGTCCGAGCAGACGAAGCTTTTGTGCAACATGACTCTATGGAGAATGAAGACCTTGAAGGTAACCTTGATCTTATGGAATGTTCTGAGAGTGTATCTTGTCTAAAAGAAGAGAGTGAAGAAGAAGATGAAATCATAGGTGGGGAGATCATAGACCACATTGATCATAAAGAGATGATTGTGTACATGGAATGCCAACTCCAAAACAAAGTAGAAGAGTGCGAGTTGAATCCATGTGAGGATAATCTTCAAGAAGTTTTTGAGGATGTTGAAAATCATTGGTATGACCCATGTATGCTAATCATGGAGGAACCTATCATGCAAGAAGCCAAAGTTTTCACAAAATCAAACAGTAATCCATCAACCTTTGAGGTGGTACAATGTAAGGAGTTACAACCTTGCCAAAGGGAGGGCTTAGAAGGGGATGAAGAACATGGGAGAGTAGTAAAAAATAAAATCATAAAAGTAAACTGTCGGAAGGGTATCATTCTCTCCAATTGTGTTTTAGTGGGTGGCTCTTCATTCATGGGACAATCTCTTAGCAAGAAAATCCAAATTTTTGATGCCCCAATTATCTTCACATTGGGTTTCACCTCTTCAAAGTCAACTTCTCCTCTCTTCACATATACCTCAGTGAGAGGAGAAGGTTGCCTACTGACGGTAGAGTAGAGTGGATTCAATTTACAAAAAAAGGGTTAGTAGTTAGTGTTAGTAGTTTGAAGTTAGTAGGATGGGATAAAATTACATGGCATATGCACTCAAGGTGCATTATATGATTTTATACAATGATAAAAAGTAAGAGAAGAATGAGAATATACACAATTTGGTGGAAACCACAAGATGTAAATGAAATTTTCCACCTTCTCCTCCAGTGAATGAAGCGGTTGTAGAACTTTGTCGGTGCAGTTCTTGTGACCATGGGGAAGTTGAATTCTCCATGATCAAACTCCTCCTTTTGCAGGGCTTGAGATTGGTTATTTGCTGATTTTTTCTGTTTTATGAAAGGATGAAGAGGTTATGGTAATATGAATTTGATTCTAGAGAGAGAAATTGAGCTATATGTGTGTAGAGATGATAATCTTTTGAGCTATGGAGTAAGGAGAGATGGAAATGGTGAAGAAGATAAAGTAAGCCATGAAAGTTGCAGGTTTGAGTGAGGGATGGAGAGGAATGAGTGTATGTGTGTGGAAGTGGGAAAGGAGGTGAGAGAAGACTATGGGTTACTTTGTGAGAAAAGTGGGCAGACTGGGATCCACTCAAAAAATCATAGCTCACCGGTGGTTGCTTCAAAAATCACCACGATTTTTGAGGTGATTATTCAGTTTTTTTTTCAATTTTTCTCTTTTGACCACCGCTCCAAATTCGGAGTGGAGAGGGGTGCCAAAAATTTACCAAAAAGCCTGTTTTTTATGCCTACAAAAGTCTTTTAGTGGCCCCCTTCTTTGTTGAATTTGTACAATGCATCCAAGAGTGAGCCCCTCCTTTGTCATATCATAATACAAAGCATCCAAGTTGCCCTTTACACATGCATGGAGGAGGATTATTGGTGAATAAAGCAATATATACATGGTGGGACTAGTGTATGGACTATTCATGGATTTTAGCTCAATGAGCACATGGTGTTAGAATATTGAGTAAAAAATAAATAAATAAATATGGAGGAATTATGGATATGGAAAGATATTGGAATCATATGATATGGTCCCTCTTTGTATTATTTTGGGTGAAAGAGGAAAAGGTATGCAAGTAAATGAAAATAATATAATAAACGTGACTAAGAAAGTAGAAATCAATTTTTTTGTTTTCACAAGGGTGAGGGTGAAAATGTGGGGGTGATTTGTATAAAAGAAAAATATGAGGTTAGAGTATGTACACATTGACAAAAAATACACTTATGGTGCAAAAGGATGAAAGAAGGCATACATAAATTTAATAAAACACACACCTAAGTATAAATATTTAAATAAAATATCAAAATAATTATAAAAATCCCTATATTCAGGCCATATATATAATAAAATATTTACACGCAAAGAGGCCATAATATACCTTTTTTAATTATTTTTTATTTTTTTGGCTCAACTAGCCCAGTGATAGCTAATTGAGGGTTTTTAAGAAAATATGGAAAAAGTCCCCTAACTCACACACGCCTATGTACAGTGAAATGGTAGGGATAGCCATAGTGTTTGGGTGAATTTGGTAGGGTGAGGTAGCTTAGTATGGCAATTATGGAAAGCCAAAAAATGGCTATCGGCGGAATGGATACTTCGCATACAAGTGATGAGCATGGGAGTGGCAAAGAAGAGTTTTCCCCACCAAGAGGCTTTCCCGAATCTCCCCCTTCCCCATCTACGCCATGAGTTGTACCAAATTCTACAGAGGCGATGGTCGAGTCGATGATGGAGATGATGGCACAACAACAAGAAACGAACCGAGTTGTGATGGCACAACTAGAAAGAAAAGCAGAATGACAGGAAGCCATGGAACGTGAGCGCGAAGAAAGAAACGAAACAATTGTCATACAACAAGAAGCGACTCGCATTGCCTTGTAACGCGAGCGCGATGAACAAGAAGAAAGAAAAGCACAAAGACAGAGGAAGCTGAAGCAAGCTCGCCTTGGTGGCCGATCGAGAGGCTAAAAGAGAACTCCGCACTCAAGAATTGGTTCGACAAGTTCTTGCCTCGAAATCTGGACTAGCCAAAGATGTTGTTAGTTCCTCATTGCAGATTCGATCAATCACGATGGATCAATCTTGGCTCTCGAGCCTAGGTCCAAATCACCCCTTCAGGAAGAACCGATCTTGGCTCTCGAGCCTCCGTCCAAAGAACCCTCACAGGAAGTATTATGTGTTCGCATGTTAAGTCAGCACCCATTGTACGAGTGTTTCATTCATAACCGTTTCCTGTATTTTTGTCACCGTCTTTATGTGATCCCTTTTCCTAGGCATGACATATTGTACGTTGAGCACATTTCACTCATGAATGAGCACGAATGTATGCGGATTGTTTATGAAAAGCTGAAAAGTATTCATTCAAGGAAGTCACATTCCATGTCTCTTCCTTGGCATGAAACAGTTGTAGAAAGTGCACATGAAAGTATGAGCACCAACCATGGGCATTTCCATTGTGAATTGCCACAGTTGATGGCTTTAGATCAAAAGAGAAAGATTCGATCTCATTATTTGTGTGTGCGTGGTGAACGGTTTGGCACTCCGTCTCTTTGTTCATCTACATTGCATGCACAGTCTATTAGGACGACAAGATTTTTTCCATTCACTTTACATGAAATAGGTATGTTCATGTTTTTGTGTTAAAAGTGGTTTCAGGAATTTTCAGCCATAGAGATTCTTGAAGAAGAAAGAAGCATGACTCTAGATGAAGTTGAAGCATCGAAGGAGCCACAAAAGACTTTGTGTCGCTTTCGGCGCGGCCCAAAGAAGCAAGTGTTGCAGACCTTTATGAATTTCAAGTACCGCACGACCTACACGTCAGAGTGGGCCGACGAAGAGTCCCTTCCAGGATTCCGGATGCTATTGGCGATCTCCATCGACACCGTACAGTTCGGTACCAGTACCTCACTTTGAAAAGGAGGGGATGTCACATGACACATCCAACCCTATGTGTCCGTGGACAAGCTACATCACAAAAAGGGTTCAGTCAGTCTAGTCAGTCTAGATTAGCAAGTGTTCTGGCACTTATGTAAGTCTCGCAGACCGTGCATGCCCAGGAACTTAGTGTAGATGCATATCCTCTGGTTGCACACAGCATGATCATAAGCATTCCAATCAGAATCCATCAGAATCCTTCAAGGGAATTTTTCAGTGCATTTAGCCTATTTTCCCTATTTTTGACATTTTCCATTTATTATTTTTAAGTGACTCTTGTTGGAAAGTAGGTAGGACAAATTGAGTAAGTTTGTATATAAGCAAACCTAGACTAGCACTAATTGGTAGAAGAGGCAACAAGAGCTCCATCTCTCAACATGCAACTTCTCAGCAAGAACCCTTGGTGGCGTTTTTCCTCCAAGCAAAGAAACCCTAGCCTAGCGTTCTCATCAGCCCTTGGCGTTTTTCATCAAGCATCGCCAACAAAGACTCCCTCAGCCTTGGCGTTTTCCTTAGCAAGAACCATCGCCAGACCATCCCAGTCTGCTAGCGTTTTTCCTCCAAGAAGGCTGCAGGGCTTTGCAGCCTGGTGTTTTTCAGAAGCTCTAGCGTTTTCCAGATTTGCATCCTCAGCTATAGCGTTTTTCAACAGATAAGCACTAGCAGGTGTTCAGCCCTTGAAGCCCTAAAGACCAGCAGTTTTCAGCCATTAAGAACCAGCCCTATCAGTGTTTTTAGGAGCAGATTCTTCAAAGATTTCAGTCGGTAGAATTCAGCCTATCAGCGTTTTTGGATAGCAGATAGAAAGCCTCAATTTTCAACCCTTAGATCAGTCTCGCCATCCCCATCGTCGTCATCGATGTAGCCTAGATTTGCATTAGTCACATGCATCAGTTGTACCAGTTTGTGCAATGCATAGTAGACCACTCTCGCCGATGAGAGTGGGGCCTTCGGAGGAGGGTTTTACAACGTCTCTAGTGTCGTATTCTCTTCTCTCTCTATCTCTCAGTCTCATACACTTTCACGCACAGTGTCCATTCACTTTGTTTGTGATCATTGCACTCTCTCATTAAGAATAGAAGGCTCTCCCTTCCATAGGAACAAAAAGGAACCTTGAGCAGAGTTCGGAGAACTCATCTTGAGCAAAGTTCAAACATTCATTCCGTTGCACCTTACAGTTACGTTCATCACAGAAATCTGCACCAAAAACTCGTACTGATCACCAATCGGATTTGAGAGCACGCCATGGCTCTATTACCATGTCAAAGGTGCAACAAAAAAGGGTGAATCGGATAATGATTTCGTCTACAACCGTGAGCAAACCTCCTATAATAGACTTAGACACTCCAAGTCGAGAAAATACCACAACACCACAAATAATCACTTCAAAACAATTCACAGTTCACAATTGATTCGACACTAGCCCGGCGGAGTTCCGTGCCTAGAGATATTGGCCCCAAAGACTGGCTCCCCTTTCGGTATTTCTGTTTTTATTAATCTGTGTTCAAAGTACAAGAGTGCAGGCAGGTGCTCACTCTCAGACTCTGCGTCCAGATGCTCTGAGTTGTGAGAGGCTTGCTCACATATTTAAAGATTACAAGCGATCCTAAAAGTAGAGCCCAAAAGCTGAAAATCAAAAGCCCTGTAAAAATAAAGCAAGAGCTTTCCTTTTCTCTCTCAAGCCATACTTGGCACAATAAAAGCAAATCTTTTTAAACAAAAGCTCTCTCTCTCTAACTCTCAATTTGCATAGAATAAAGCAATGCCCAAAAGCTGCGCCAGCTTCCGCGATTTGCGGGCGTCCGTACAGCTGCCATGTGGCATCATTTCTGTGAATTACGGGCCTGTCTGTACTGCAACTACGTCAGCATTTATAGCCCACCGTTGCCAAAGAGTGTGTGTGTAATGGGAAGCCACGTCACATGTTTGTGACATACCCCCCTCTTGAAAGCATTGTAATCGCCCTCGATTACACCTGCAAAATAGACAGAGGCCATAAACTGTCTTAGCAGACACTGACTGTTAGTACCAATGCACTAGGAACACACATCTAGCACATGTACCAGTCGGGACAGTAACATCACAGGACATCACTTGATATCACAGAACATCACATGACAAATCACATTCAACACTCATTCGGATCTCAGACCATGATTTATCGGCAATGCAATTAGCAATCGCATCTAGATCCACTCAGGACCTCATAGATGCAAGTCCTCATGCCCTAACCACCCCTGACATTGCAAACGACGTTTGCCAATGATCGGTGTAATGGCAACAACCCGTCTAGGTGCCGCTAGAACTACCTCCGCCTGTGGCCTCAGCCTGTCGGGCGTAATTCCAAATCGAGCCGCCAATTCAAGAAGTTGGCCTTGGCTCCTTTAAAAGAGCTTCCTGATCTTTCCCTTTGCCCTAAAAGCGACAAGATTTGTACTTTCATTCATTTGATTTGGTTCAGGTCCCACGCAATGTGGTACCAATTCTGCCTTTTCTGCCACGTCCCTCAGCTGCTTTGAAACTTTCTGGCCTTTCTTCATCCTGTTCATTCGGTGCCTTGTTAGGGCACTTCGCGGAGATATGTCCAGTTTCCCCACATTCAAAACACTTCCCCTCTTTGATATAGTTGATCCTCTCTCGACGAGTGAGCTAGGATCGTGCATCCTTTTCTTTTGGGGTAAAAGACATATTTAGGAATTTTGGGAATTATTCAAGTCCCATTTTTAAAAATGAGACTTGAAATTGTAGTATTTTGTGTTAAGTTTGACCTCATGGTTGTTTGTGGGGACCCTTTGTGCCATATAAATTGAACTGGGGGCTCAAAATTAAGTTCAACCCTCACTTGTTGCTACTATGTGGGATATTAAGAAGAGTATTTTATTTGAGTTTGAGCATCACATGGCTTGCTTAACTAGCAGGTGGACACACTCAAACTTAGTTCAAGGCACTAGCACATGGATGTGAGACTCAAACCTAAATTGAATCCTCACTTATTGTTGCTCTATAGGATATTAAGAGGAGGTTTAAAGCTAATTAAAACATCACACGCCTCACTTAAACTAGCAAGTGGTCATGAGGTTCATACCTAGTTCAAGATAACTCTATGTGACTAGAGAATGGTTTCAAGAATTGAGCCTTAACACATAGCCATATCCTCAACACATACATATGTTGTTGTGCTTGTGTATATACAATGAAAAATTATTTGGAAGCATGAATTTAATATTGTTGATAAGGAAGAGTAAGTTTTAATGAATAACACTTTCATCCAACATTGCACTAATCACATAAATATATTGTCTGCAAATTCAAGACATTTTAAAGGAAGGCCAATGGAATCAAAAGCATCATCAAAGAGTACAATGTTAAGAAACTAGGATAACAAATGAGCAACAAAATTGGACTTGTTCACAAGCAATTTTCATGTTGAGGGGCTCTCAAATGAGTATGGTGTTTAGAAACACCAAGATAACACATGAAGAACAAAAAGATATTAACACTTGAATTCTTAGTTATGTAGGCAATTCATATTTAAAGTAAGATAGATGTGATCTTTGAAGCAATATCAAGCGGATAACGTAATACATATGTGTCTTTAAACATTGTGTTTCCGCTTGTAGATACTTTAATGTTTCTCTATTGCAAGCTAATTCATTTACTAGAGTGATACAAGTATATCCTTGCTTGTCCTTGCATATATCAATCTAGGTAGCCATGCAACTATTGTTCCCCTCAAAAAATTCAGTCTCTTCACTTGATAGGTTCCACAATTTTGTAAAAATAAAGTATATTTGTGCATGTTCCACTTACATGAGGGGGGAGGGCATCTCTTTAATCACAAAGGCAAGGACTCTCTCTCATGGACAACATGAGCATGCTTACTATCCCAGGTGAATAATATGTAGATATAGGCTACTTCCATGATATAATTTTCATGTATTTAGTACCCTTTGATTTTGTTGTATATCTTAAATATTAAAATAACAATATAAACACATCACTATCTAGCAAATCAAAGAGGATAGAGATGTAGTTCCGAGTCCAAATAAACCACTCCTCGTCACATGCCAGATTGTGGAGGGCATCTCTTTGAGAGCAAAGCAAGGAATTTTCTCTAATGAAGAGCACAAGCATGCCTGCTTTTGCAACTAGATAATACATATATGAAGGATATGTCCATGAGACAATTTCATGGGGAGGGTACCTTTTTCTTATCTTGAATAGGTTAAGATTAGCTAAACAAACAAAAAAGCATCATTATCAATTATCATCAAAGAGGAGATGAATGTGGTTCATCACTCAAATGCACAACCTTATATCACATGCTTGATTGGAGGAGGACCTCTCTTTGAGCACTGATGCTAGAAATGTCTCTTAATGATGAGCATAAACATGCTTGCTTTTGGGAGAGATTAGTATGTATTATGGAATCTAATTCCATGAGACAGTGAGATAGTTCCATGGAGCCTCGAGCGGTGCACTATGCCATACCCCCCTATATTGTGTGCATTCGTAGGGTAATTAAAAAACTCCTATTTTAACATGTTTGAGTGAACTTTAAAATTACTATGTATTTTAGGCAATTTTTTAAAAATTGAATGTAAAAACCCCTTACTTGAATGTATCTTTGTTAAATTGCTTAAAATTTTTGCATTTAAAAACCCTCCCGTTGAACTCACGAGGTACATTAACATGACTACATAGTACATCCACTGAGCATGGAGTGGCCTCTATTTGTTTGTATTGATCACTTGAATAGAACATAAGAGCATTTTTTGAGAAATTGATGAAACTCCAAATGTACTTTTTAGAAACACGATTTATAGTCAAAAACCACACAAAAAAAAGAATATATCATGATGAAAACTCTTAAAAGTATGATAAAATTTACAACAAGATAAACAAATATCATTAATACTTCTTTTATGTTTGATTCATTTTTGAGTGCTAGACATAGTTGTGCAAATTTCATTCATACTTGAGGACATTAAGATGACACAACATAGCTGTGAAAATTTCATTCGTACTTGAGGACATGAATACTTGGGAATATACCGTAGTGATCAGATGACATAGCATAGTTATGTAAATCTCATTCGTATTTGAGGACATGAATACTTGGGCATGTACCTTTAGTGATAAGATGGCATAACATGAATATGAATAGGTCCAAATCTTGAGTCAAGCTATCACAAATGTTTAGAGAATAACTAGGCCCAAGGTTGAAGTTTGAGCTCTATCGCTGATGTAGATAACTTTTAGTTGTTTTACAAGCATTTTTGAATCATGAGGATTAGACTAAACTCTGGGTCTCATGTTATAGAGACACTTGGGGATGGTTTCTGGTCAAAAAGAGTGTTTGTGGCACTCTTTGGAAGATGATTTTCAATTGGAAAGGCTTGTCCAAGAGTCTCTATCTTGTGAGACTCTCACACTTAGTGTTGTAGATAGTCTTGCAGATAGTTTCTAGATAGAAAGTGTCCTCCTAGAGTTCTCATGAGGATTAATAATTGATTCAAAAGGTCATGAGGGTCAAGAGCCTCATGCGCTAGAGATGTTTAAAGATGGCTTTCAACTTGAAAGAGTTTTAAATAAGTCTCTGGCCCATGAGACTCAAGCCTAAGTTCCAACCTCATGAGATAGGACTCTTCTAGATATAAAGTGTCCTCCTAGAGTTCTCATGAGGATTAATAATTGATTTTAAAGGTCATGGGGGTCAAGATCCTCATGCGCTAGAGACGTTTAAAGATGGCTTTCAACTTGAAAGAGTTTTAAATAAGTCTCTGGCCCATGAGACTCAAGCCTAAGTTCCAACCTCATGAGATAGGACTCTTGTAGATGGATTCTAGCTTGGAAGATCAGTCCTACTAGAATGTTCATGATTCTTATAAAATGAGTCTTTAATCATGAGACCGAAACATAAGTTTGGAACGCATGAAGACTCAATTCAAACCTTGTGAGATACAAACCCTTTAGGATAGTTTCTAGATCGAAAGTGTTCTTGAAAATTGAGTGTCCGTGTCATGAGGCTCGAACTTAAGTTCGAGCCTGATGAGTTCTACTAGAGTGTTCACGAGGCTTGAAAATTGATCGTCT
Organism: Adiantum capillus-veneris; assembly: GCF_014529385.1. Classification (NCBI taxonomy): domain Eukaryota; kingdom Viridiplantae; phylum Streptophyta; class Polypodiopsida; order Polypodiales; family Pteridaceae; genus Adiantum; species Adiantum capillus-veneris. Next base: position 15,577,917 of record NC_140932.1, on the reverse strand, counting down.
GTGTCATGAGACTCGAACTTAAGTTCGAGCCTCAAATCTTGAGATTGGATTTTAAGCTAAAACAAGTTAAATTCAAGTAATCATGAGGCTTGAAAACTTAGGATCCAGGTCATGATGCTCAAACTTAAGTTTGAGCCCTGAAACTAGAGATTAAATGCTAAACTAAAACAAGTTATATTCGAGTGCTCATGAGGCTTGAAAACTAAGCATCCATGTCATTAGGCTCAAACTTAAGTTGGAGCCTCATGATGCTTGAAAATTGAGTGTCTATGTCATGAGGCTCGAACTTAAGTTGGAGCCTTGAATCCAAAAACCGAATGCTCAACTAAAACAAGTTATATTGAGCTCATGATGCCTGTTGAAAACTATCCAGGTCAATATGAGGGTCGAACTTAAGTTCGAGCCCAAGAGAAATAGACTAAATGCTCGACTACTTAGAAAGAGCTTTGCAAGTCTTTGTTTCAAGAAGCATGAGAGAGAGAGAGAGAGAGAGAGAGAGAGAGGAGCTAGCATACCTGCCCAAAACACAAGGGAAACAAAATAGAGTGTGGAATCTTTGGCAAAGAGAGAGCGAGTGTCACTGTCTTTGTAGGATGTGGTGAGCATGGATGACAGTTGCACGCGCTCATGCATGCAGCTCTTGCTCAATATTTATCCTTGTCACTTGGTTCGTATGGAGGTCCTCTTTTCCATATGATGTGCCTACATGCAGTTGCAGACCATACAGATTCCATGGATGGAAGCTTCTTAATTGCCTCCACAACAGGTATCAGGCGAGCAAGCTCTTCCTCGCTTGTAAGCTTGGTGGAAAATGACAGTGTAGACTGCACATCCAGGTCAAATATCCGCACACCTGCATGTCACTTGAGTTTTCTTATACCGCCTCAACACACATTAAAAAAAGGTATTTACAAGCTAGTTAATCTGTAGCTTAGGACTTTACACGTTCAACGACTCAATTGCTACAGAAGAGGAATCAAGGATTGGCCATCTTCTACATCATGCTGCAGAAGTAGGCACATGCTTTCTGAGAGGCAATCGAGGCTTTTTGAGACTTGTAGAAGTTTTGAGGCGACCACCTGCAGGGGCCTTTGGGGGCCAGCTAGAGGATGAGGGAAGCAGGCATAGCGGCAATTGAAAACAGCATGGGGCTTCTCGTTTATACGCACAAGCGCGCTCTGCAGCATTTTTGGGATATAGGCGAGGATTTAGGGCTCTCAAGAGCAGACATTTCTCACTGTGCTTTTGCGCTGCAGGTTTGGCAGAAAATTAGCTCATGAAAAAGGCGGACAAATCATGGCTCCTCCAGGGCGACTGAGGCGACGTTTAGCTCATGCATAAATTCATGGTGGGATCAAGACATCACAGTTTAGGGCAGGGTGTTGTTTCGGTGCATCACGCTGAAGGGTAGCGCCGATCTTGCTTCACCTGCCATTTTCCTCTCTCTCCAATAGCTGGGCCCTGAACTGTTATGGCGGCCCTCTGCTTTTGACCTGCCACCTTATCATCGGTGCGTCATGCAGCAGTTCATGACGAGAGGCAAGGGTGACATGGATCAACAGCAAGAGGCATGGCGGCTGAGGCAATAGACATGTTGCAATGCGTGGCAGGCTCAAGCTGGCATAACAGTTCATGGTGCTTCAAGATCTTTCCTTAGCCTAGTTCATGGGGAGCTCACAATAAAGCAGCAAACGACATGGCGGGCTTAGGGGATAGCAGCAAGGCGCCCATCATCACTTCCAAATTTCAAAACTAACGTTGGGTTTCAAATTTGACGGAGAAACCTAACATAGTCGTTAACTTAGACGGACTTAGTCAATGACTATAATTTCCTCCAAAGCTTGCTCAAACTAAAGCTCGAGCCTCAACAACACTCCCCATAGATCCATCAAAGCTGATTATAGAGGGCCCTGTAGTTACGACATGATGTGTACTTACGACATGATGCACATGTAAGTTGGCTTTGCAACTCTGTGAAATAAGTTGTCTCCTTAGGCGCCCCCAAGCTAGGGGCTGGTTGAACCACCCTCCACAATAGATAATCGTCTCCAAACCTATCACAACCAGTCAAAAGGAGTCTTCAACCAACTCGAGGGTGTTTTAGTTGCCTTGTGTTGGATTGTAGCATTTAGGTCATACGCAACAATGATATTATGGGCATGCATATCTCGCCTAAGAGGCCTTTCCAAAGTTGGAAGGCCCTACACATAGTCGGCAGGCTATTGGGGGGGGGGGGGGGGGGGCGCTCTAACAATTGTAAAAGAATTATCAAATCCTAAGGTAAGGGGGCCAATATTGTAACGGCCCCCATTACGAATGTTATTGAAGGTGTATCATATTGCGCCAAATCTCCAGGCCTACGAGTAATAAACTAGTGGAGTGGTCTACGCATCGCACTTTGGTAAGGATGGGTTGGTTTTGTAAATTCCATATCTTTGGTTCTCTTGTGCAACAACATCATTTTTCTCTCAAGTTTGCTATGAGAGACTCCATTCATGACAATCATCTCAAAGGAGTATAGCGTCTCACGAAGGAGACAAACTATACGAAATAGGAATACAACTTCACTAAGTGCTTCATCTCCATTCTACTCCAATAGTATTTGCCTCGGCACCTTAATTATGTATCACAAGTGTGTTTATACAATTTCTCATCATACATTCTAAACCATGACCTAAAAAAACGCATGAGCTTTTGTGAAATGTGCACCGTATACCTAGCTAGGTGTTGTTGAGGCAAAGGATCACAATGTGATGGGGGGCACATGTGGTCCCTTTCCCTCAAATGTTGCGCAATGCCTCCCAAGTAGAAGCTCATAAATCCGAGTTTCTTACACCAAGAATGTCTAAAATCTCTCGCAAATTTCATCTTGTTTTGATTTCATTCCTCTTATAGTTTTCTATTTCGCAAATTTCATCTTGTTTTGATTTCATTCCTCTTATGGTTTTCTATTTCGAAAATTCTAGCTAAAACTCAAGTACCAAAGTGGAATCTTTGAATTGTGGGTGGCACTTGACGCCTCAATCTCTAGTTTGAGCCTTGTTGTAAGAGTGTACAAGAGTAGTGCTATAGATTTTGCGAGGGGTACTATTGGGGAAATTTACCTCAAAACTGATGGGGGTCAGTAGCCCCTTGGCATAATGGAAACTCTACCTAGGAACTTGACAACAATGGTTTACAACACCACAACCTAGCATAGTCCAACCACCACCCAAGAACTTGGTTCACAAACATTTGTCCCAAAATTACGCATTTTTCCCAAAATTCCTAAATATATGTTCTAAGTCAAATTGCCTGAATGAATGGAAAATCCCTGTTTCGCATGACTCATCAGTTCTTGAATGGAATCTAACTTCTGCTCTAAGAAGTGGTCTCGGATCTCTGTAGGAAGACCCAAGGTAAACCGCTCAATCTATTCTTTGAACAAGATCTTCTTAAATGTTTAATGAAGAGGCTGGTAGAAAAGAGCTCCAGAATCTCTCGCAATAAGCATCCAATGTATTTTTCTTGGTCATCCGAAGATGGTTCCAAGCAGTTCATATGTCACGTTCATACTCTCGAGTCAACCTAGAAGAAATAAAAATCCTTTTAAATTTCAACCATTTAACTGGCGCTGTCTTGTTCAATAGAAGTGTGGACCACTAAGTTCGAGCATTCCCCTTAAAGTAAGAGGCAGCTCTCCGAATCTTAGAGTGCTCTGAGTAACGTCCTCCAAAGAAAGCTATGTCAAACTGCTGTATAAAAGACAAAGCCTTCAAAGCATCTCTATAACCAGAAAACGTGTCAAATTTAATTTATTGTCCACCTTCCTTAAACTCTCGGACTTTCTTGCTTTTGTCTTCCAGAAAGTCATACTTGTTGGCTTTATAAAAATTCTTCTTTTTTGCATAAAATCTGTTGTCGTCAGAGTCCGAACTATCTGAAGACGAGTCCTCTATAGAACTGTCAACCACGGGGTGAGATTTAGGCTTCTTTGCCTTTTTCTTGCCCTTCCCGAAGCTTTGCCTTTTGCTTCGCTTTTTACCTTTTCTGTCTTCTTCGTTCGAGTCAGAAGAGCTAGAAGAAGAAGAAGAAGAAGAAGAAGAAATGGGTACTCCTTCAAATCGAACACGCTTCTTCTGCTTTCTTGCCGATTCAAATATCGACTAACAACCCAAATAACCCGGGAAGTCAGCACCCTTCTGCTTTTTGTTGTGCTTTTTAGCTTTGTTCTGCGCGTCAAAAAGTTGAGCAATTCGTGTATCAACTACCTCTTCTAATTCTTGCTCTCTGTACATCCTGGGAGTAGGAGGTTTCTTCAGTGCTGATTTGGGTCGTTTTGTGGTCTACCGCCATGCACCTCGTCTAAGGAGGTCTAGCTCTTAAATTTTGCAAATTGAGGGTCCTTTGTAAAATTTAGCATCATCTTTGTTGTGTCACCGATCAATCGTTGACACTTCATCTCTTCGAGCTCCACCTCAGTAGGCAGAGGCGGGCCGCTCCTCGTGTGAATCCTCATTGTGACCTCTTCCAGCATCTCCAGATGCAGAGGAAGTTGACTGATCTTTGTCTGAAGCCATAGGTGCCGCATAAAAAGGATCGGATTTCCCGTAGTAGACAAATCGGCCGCTCTCTGATACCACTATAACAGACTTGGAAACTCCAAGTCGACAATCTACTGCGACACCACAAATAATCACTTAAAAACAATTCACAGTTCACAATTGATTCGACACTAGCCCGGCGGGGTTCCATGCCTAGAGATATTGGCCCCAAAGACTGGCGCCCCTTTCGGTATATCTTTTTGTAATAATCTGTGTTCAAAGTACAAGAGTGCAGGCAGGCGCTCACTCTCAGACTCTGCGTTCAGATGCTCTGAGTTGTGAGAGGAATGCTCACATATTTAAAGATTACAAGGGATGCTAAAAGCAGAGCCCAAAAGCTGAAAATCAAAAGCCCTGTAAAAAATAAAGCAAGAGCTTTCCTTTTCTCTCTCAAGACATACTTGGCACAATAAAGGCAAAGCTTTTTAAACAAAAGCTCTCTCTCTCTAACTCTCAATTTGCATCGAATAAAGAAATGCCCAAAAGCTGCGCCTGCTTTCGCGATTTGTAGGCGTTTGTACAGCCGCGGGCGTGGCATCATTTCTGCGAATTGCAGGCCTGTCCGTACTGCAACGTCACGTCCATATTTCCAACCCAGAGAGTGTGTGTGTACTGGGCAGCCACATCACAGGTTTGTGACACCTCCTCTCGAGACCAAGCAGCCAATGGACAGATCTCCTCGTAAACGAACTCTTATCACGTATCACCCACCGAACGGGCACGGGGAGCAATCTCCAAGTGCCTGCATGCACGTAGTGGCTCAACACGGAGGGAAAGAGGAGCGCTCGAGAGACGAAAAGGTATCGTTAACAAAAACTGAGAGAGAGAGAGAGAGAGAGAGAGAGAGAGAGAGAGAGAGAGAGAGAGAGAGAGAGAGAGAGAGAGAGAGAGAGAGAGAGATGTTGATGGCTGAAAATGAGCCAATATAAAAGCTCCAGAGGGGCATTTAGGCCACTCAAGGGCATCCACATGGGCATCGCGTAAAAAAGTTGAGCAATTCGTGTATCAACCACCTCTTCTAATTCTTGCTCTCTGTACATCCTGGGAGTAGGAGGTTTGTTCAGTACCGATTTGGGTGGTTCTGTGGTCTGTCGCCACTGTGTATGCACCTTGTCGAAGGAGGTCTGGCTCATAAATTTCGCAAATTGCGGGTCCTTTGCAAAATTTAGCATCATCTTTGTTGCGTCACCGATCAATCGTTGACGCTTCATCTCTTTGCGCTCCGCCTGAGTAGGCCGAGGGGGGCCGTACTCCTCGCGTGAATCCTCATTGTGATCTCTTCCCGCATCTCCGGATGCAGAGGAAGTCGACGGATCTTTGTCTGAAGCCATAGGTGCCGCGTAAAAAGGATCGGATTTCCCGTAGAAGAGAAATCGGCCACGCTCTAATACCATTGTAACAGACTTGGACACTCCAAGTCGAGAATCTACTGCGACACCACAAATAATCACTTCAAAACAGTTCACAGTTCACAATTGATTCGACACTTGCCCGGCGGAGTTCCGTGCCTAGAGATATTGGCCCCAAAGACTAGAGCCCCTTTCGGTATTTCTTTTTGTATTATTCTGTGTTCAAAGTACGAGTGCAGGCAGGCGCTCCTCTCAGACTCTGCGTCCAGATGCTTTGAGTTGTAAGAGGCCTGTTCACATATTTAAAGATTACAAGGGATGCTAAAAGCAGAGCCCAAAAGCTGAAAATCGAAAGCCCTGTAAAAACTAAAGCAAGAGCTTTCCTTTTCTCTCTCAAGCCATACTTGGCACAATAAAAGAAAAGTTGTTTAAACAAAAGCTCTCTCTCTCTCTCTCTCTCTAACTCTCAATTTGCGTAGAATAAAGCAATGCCCAAAAGCTGCGCCAACTTCCGCGATTTGCGGACGTCCGTACAACTGCCATGTGGCATCATTTTCGTGAATTGCGGGCCTGTCCGTACTGCAACGCCAGGTCAGCATTTCCAGAGAGTGTGTGTGTGTGTACTAGGCAGCCATGTCACAGGTTTGTGACACCTCCTCTTGAGACCGAGCAGCAATGGACAGATCTCCTCGTAAATGAGCTCCTATCGCGTATCACCCACCGAACGGGCACAGGGAGTGGGAGCAATCTCCAACTGCCCGCATGCATGTAGTGGCTCAACACGGAGAGAAAGAGGAGCGCTCAAGAGACAGAAAGGTATCACTAGCAAAAACTCAGAGAGAGAGAGAGAGAGAGAGAGAGAGAGAGAGAGAGAGAGAGAGAGAGAGAGAGAGAGAGAGAGAGAGAGAGAGAGAGAGAGAGAGAGATGTTGATGGCTGAAAATGAGCCAATATAAAAGCTCCAGAGGGGAATTTAAGCCACTCAAGGGCATCTACATGGGACCCTTAGTCCACAGGGGCATGCAGAGGCTCTAAAGGAGCATTTAGGCCACTCAAAGGCACCTACATGGGGACCATGGCAGCCGTGTGACTCTGGGGCCATAGGATCTCTCATTAAAATAGAGATCAATCTAATCTAACGAGACATCCTATGCCTCCAAGTCCATATGGTGGCCTAAGTGCCCTTATAGAACCTTTATGTTGGCACCCTATGGACCTAGGGCCACAGAGTGCCAAGGGAGAGGAGAGAGATAAACGTTGGTGGGTCTACATATATAGAGAAATAGCGAAATTGCCCTACCGAGCCAGAAAACCCCACAATTCTTTAAAAATGGGCAAAATGCTAATAAAGTATTATGTGTAGACATGATAGGGTATACACAGCGGAACGCATTTCAACCATTCATGAGTCAATAAATTCACAAGTTAATTCTTGAATCAAAAAATTTCATATACTCACATCAAATTCAACTAGCACATACACAGGGTAATTCAAGCCTTAGGCTTACCTAGGCATAGCCAACTGCCAATTTAGCACTCTCTCTCTCTCTCTCTCTCTCTCTCTCTCTCTCTCTCTCTCTCTCTCTCTCTCTCTCTCTCTCTCTCTCTCTCTCTCTCTCTCTCTCTCTCTTTGAATTAACTCTCCACCCACATTCAATAGACATTAATTCAAAGAGAGAGAGAGAGAGAGAGAGAGAGTATTATGTCCCCAGCCCCTAGCAAGGGGTCACCACCCAGACATAATACTCTCTCTCTCTCTCTCTCTCTCTCTCTCTCTCTCTCTCTCTCTCTCTCTTTGAATTAACTCTCCACCCACATTCAATAGACATTAATACTCTCTCTCTCTCTCTCTCTCTCTCTCTCTCTCTCTCTCTCTCTCTCTCTCTCTCTCTCTCTCTCTCTCTCTCTCTCTCTCTCTCTCTCTTTGAATTAATGTCTATTGAATGTGGATGGAGAGTTAATTCAAAGAGAGAGAGAGAGAGAGAGTATTATGTCTGGGTGGTGACCCCTTGCTAGGGGCTGGGGACATGAGAGTCGGCACTGCTGGCAGCTAAAATTGATGCGTGAGAGAGAGAGAGAGAGAGAGAGAGAGAGAGAGAGAGATAAACGTTGGTGGGTCTACATATATAGAGAAATAGCGAAATTGCCCTACCGAGCCAAAAAACCCCACAATTCTTAAAAAATGGGCAAAATGTTAATTCAAAGAGACGAGAGAGAGAGAGAGAGAGAGAGAGAGAGAGAGAGAGAGAGAGAGAGAGAGAGAGAGTATTATGTCTTGTTGGTGACCCCTTGCTAGGGGCTAGGGACATGAGAGTCTTCTAATGCAATATGTGGATTTGTGCTTTCTATAGCTCTGTATTCTTGTCCATACTTGTCAACAGCTATAGATTTCCATTGAGAGTCGACCCCTTATGTATAGACATATAAGAGCTTGTAATATGTCAGCTCTTCTGGGTATGGCTCTGAGCACCTATAAAGGTTGACGTCACTGCCATCAAAGTATCTATACAATCCTTCACTCTCATAATCTGTCATCCAAACTCTCTGAACAAGGAAAAAGTCAAAACTATGTCCAAAACCATGGCCGATTCTTCACAATTCTCTCAAACTGTCACTTTTAGACAATCCTAACTTCTAGATGCATTTTGAGGCCTTAAACGATGTTTTTTTGAACATTGACCAACAATGATTGACTCAAAGGGTCTTTGATTGTTGTTCAAGGGCTGCACTAAATATTGTAGAGCTACTCTAGAGCTTCGTTTTGATAAAAAAAGTTTCTTAATCCAATACCGAGAGCTCAAGTTATGGCCAAAAGAGTCTTCTATCGCATTCAATCTTCCTGTAGGTCAATTCTGGTGATTTCAAAGTTTCAACACTGGATACATGCTTTGGTCCACTTATGGGTGTCCAAATTTTGTTTTGAAATGATATTTGGGATTCTAGGGTCAAAAGGAAGTCCTTTGACTAGTCAAACCTATGCTCGGAACGGAGTCTTTATACGTGTATGATGTCTCCTGACTGAAAATTGCTTCAAATTTTAATTATAGACTCTGCTTGATGTACTCTAACCACCCCAAGTCTAAGCTTGTGATTCTGAAACATTTAGTCAAGTCTATTACTCTTTTTTTTGTTTGGTTGCTTGCAACTTCCCTAGGAGGTTAGCTAAGCCAAAAGTGATCCAACGTTAATGAAACTTGGTCTATAGACCCATTTTGTGGTGGCAAACACTTTTGTAAGCTTAGATGTAAGTTTTGGACTCTAATTTGGGACTTGAGACATCATACGTGTATGATGTCTTTTGTGGAAAAATGAAGTGAATTTTATCCCAACGACTCTTTATCACTCAAGCAACTCTCAACAACTTTCAAAGTTCACTTTCAACACTTTTTGTGCAAATTATGGTCAATACAAGCATGAACCTTGCCCAATTTCCTTCTTTTGGCACTTTTTAGCCCTAATGTGCTCCAAATGCAATGAAATTTTGGCTAGGGACTTCTTTTATGCTTTAGGACACTAGGGTATACTCAAATGTTTGATTTGACCAAGGTTCTAACACAAAAATCATACGTATATGATTTCTTTTGGCTCATATTTCACTTTTGATTCTAGCCAAGCTATTCCTTGATGAAAATAGCAAGAATATGTGCTCACAAAAAATCTTGGATGTTAAAAATACACAAAATCACTATTTTTCAATATTACCTTCTTGGAATTGCAAGAACCTTTATAAATTCAAAGGTATGTGTCCAAATGAGATGAAATTTTGCAAACAAGCTTAAATCATCATTTCCAAACCTCGTGTGTGGTCAAAAGTGCAATTGGACTTTCAGATCTTTACTTGAGACATCATACGCGTATGATGTCTATGTGCTCAGATTTTGGAACTTTCTTTACCTTAGGTCCTCTTATCATAGACAACAAGAATATGTCATCACATCAAAGGTTAAAGCTCAAAATTTCTCTCAAAACACAATTTTTATTTGTCACCTTCCATGAAGTTCAAAATCAAACTTTTCTCTCAAGAAAGATGCCCAAAATGATTCAAAGTTGGTGAGGATGCCTCTTGAGACATCATACGCGTATGATGTCCAAGTGCTCCAAATGCAATGAAATATGATATATGTGCTCAACACAACATGTAGGATGTGGGTATAAAGTCGAAGGTTCATTTTGGATGTCAGATTCATCCTTTAGATATCATACATGTATGATGTCTACTGATGAATTTTTGTCCGGGATTCATTCACAATCATCCACAATTCTCCAGAACTGGTTTTCAAGCACTTCTACCAATTTCATGCAAAAATATGCTCAGCATCACAAGTTCCCTGTTTTTTCATTTTCGAGACTCTGACTTTTGTCTTTTGGGTAAAACACCCCTTTTGAATAGTCTGGTGCAGTCTGTTTTGTCAAATTTGGTCTCCTGCTAGGCCTTAGGACTTCATACGCGTATGATGTCTAGAGTTGCAAAATTGAAATTTTTTCATCGAGATCTCTTGCATATGTTTTCTTTTATGCCCATCATCATTCAACCATGTACAATTATCTACTAAAACTTGTTTATTGCATTTTTACCCAAAAAATCAACTTTTTAGAGATTTTAGATGCAAACAAGCACTTCAACAAATAAATCAATGGTGAATAGCTATAGATCCAAATCAAATCACTTACCTAAAACTACTCCTACTCGTCATATGGGGTTTTGCATTTATGAGTAGAAAAACGTTTCACTGCCACACATGGGCTATCAAACACTTTTATCACCTCATAAATCACTCGACCACTAACAACTACTTTAATCTACAACTAATACTACAAATCCTAACTAAATCTATCTAGTCGTAGACCCTCGGCAAGACACACACTTCGTGGCTATCCACTTGATCTCAAAATATCCTCTTCCGGATCCGCTTAAGAAAAATTCTCTCTTTAGTCAAAACTAAAGCATGCAACTATCACATGAGTGCTAGTAGGATTACCTACTTAAGTCCTAGTGTCCCTGGCAGCGGCGCCAATGTTGCGGGAGCGAATCACACCACCTATAAAGTGCATGCAACACTACCTAGATCAACATAATGTCAATCGAGGACACATATGACACGATAGGCGCACATAGGCAATCTCTATAGCTTGTGAGGCTGAGACCATCCCACACATACAAAACTTTGGAAGGCCAACTAAACCAAAATCAAGAATCTCATAGCTCTCAACTACACCACCGAACCCACAGACACACAAACGAAAGGAAACTCACCGAATCATACCAAAATAATACGAAACTTAAGGAACATCATCCCCTCACTAGGATCCACCTGCCTCGGGAAAAAAAAACTAATAAACATCTCGCATGCTGTCGATTGGTCAACAACAAGGGAATGAGGTTGAAGATGATTGATTCGAAGTGAAAATTTTCCCTTTTGTTGCACTGTAGATTGTTACAAAGGGGTTAAAATTGACCATTGAAAACAGTCATTTGAAATCTTGAGGGCATCTTTGTCCAAAGAGATATTGAGATTTATGAAAACAATGCAATGAGAAAATCATTTGATGTTTGCTTGTAAATTGTGGAGTTTCATGAATAACCCAAGATTGTAGACGAAGCTTAATTCATGGAGCCGAAGTAGATTTTTCACCATCGTTCCCTAGGTAGTTTCTAGCATGTGAAGCACCTCTTGTTAATAATATCAATATTAATAGTAGGTGACCATTTTGTTATAAGTCAGGGGGGCTCCTATCAAGCTACTGCTCGATCTCATTTGAAAAGGCTATATAGTTCACCACATATCCATCAAATCATCAATAGCCAACATGGGCAATCAAGAGCCCATAGTACTCAGCATCTATAGCATTTTCCAGCATCTACTCTCTGGAGTTTCCTCCCATCAACGTTTCTCCATCGGCATGGTGCCCTGAGTGTAGCAAATACTCATGCATTTCAGCCGGCAGATCAACCTCACCATTGCCAGAACCTCCAGCACCCTAGCGTTAGCAAACTTTAACCAGTTGCCTCATGTCAACTAGCATCCCTTGCGTTTTTGCATCAACAGATCAGCCTCTCAGTTTTCAACCCACAGTCTCATCAGAGTTTGCAGATCCAAGCCAGTCTTCCTAGCGTTTTCAGATTTCAGCCCTTAGCCTCTCCATACCGTGAGTCCAAGCATCCATTGCAAGATCCATTGTATCAACATTTGTGCAATGTAAAGCAAATACCACTCTACAACTCTAGCAATAGAGTGGGGGGCCCTTGGAGGGAGTTTTGGGACCCCATATCGTGTTAGTCTTCTTTGTCTCTTCTCTCTCTTTCACATCTCTCTCACGGAAGTAAAAGGAACCTTGTATACGTAGTAAGCATTAATCCTAAGCTATCACCATCAACACTTCCTCTGCACTTTAGAGGGTATGTGAAAACCTGCTTACTTGTCTCCATATGATGAAGCTGCAAAGGGAACACGAGGTGCAATAGCCGATAGAGCTGCAGAGGCAGCCACAAAATTGAAGACCAAAAGTAGAGCTTGAGTGCCTGCAAAACGTGGCACAAGCCGAAGAAATTACTGACGGGTAATTACAATGCTAGGAAGCTTTTAGACACCAGTTAATTGAAGCAAGTTACTTTTTGTGCTTTAGCACACCATGTAAAAATAACTTGTGTTTTTGGGTTATGAAGTAGAAGGCATGAACTCAATTGTAAGAAAAATTGTACGAATGGCCTCACAGAGAACATTTATAACTTGACCGTTCATAAATTAATAAGATATACCACCAAGGACGCTCGACTTGAGGGCCAATACTCTCTGAAGAGGAATTCTCTACCTTGTGGTTTACGAGTGCAATGTGTGATCTCTCTCTATTTTTTTGCATATTTCGAGTGAGTCATCCGACCAGGGGGTGGTTACAACAGTCTAAGGCACAACCGAATCCAATCGACAAGACAAGTTGAGAGATGTCAAAGTTGGCATCCTCATGGAACACTTTCTTGCTTATGGCCCCAGACCGCTTGTTTTGGAGCTTCTTGGAACACATTGTGCTCTCTTCCATCCCCCTAAGGTGTTCCCTTTGAGACTACAGCTACCACGGTTCTTTATCAGCTATGTATTTTGGTGTCATGGATGCTATATCGATGTCCCCCCCCCCCCCCCCCTCGTCACCATCTCACACAAGGTCAACCAAGGGGGATCTAAGGCCCAATTTTGGGGATGCAGAGCGGATTTGATTTGAGCCGTTCAATCGCCTGGTTAGCTAGGGGTGAACTAAGGATGAATTTGTTAAGTATGGAGCCTGATTTACCCTTGTAATTTTCTGTGGTAAAAGCGCACATTTGTAAGGGCCCCATTATGAGGAGAAGCCATCGTGCGTGAAGGAAAATCACTCGCTGGAAACCAAAACTTTTACAGCCAAAAATCAGGGGAAACTTTAGGGGCCTCGGGGGCGGAAGCCCCCGAGACTTTTTTTTCCCCCTCGTCGGAATATTATGGCCGGACGGCGGCCGGAAAGTGGTCGGAAGACAACCGTTGGTTGGCCGGTGGCCGGTGGTCGGAAATCAATGGCCGGTGGCCGAATTCAAAAGCGGACTTGTCTTCTCAAGGGTGGCCACACATGGGCGGTTTGGAGGGTCCGATTTGGACTTATCTACACAAGGACGGCTACACATGGCTGCCTCTCATGAGAGAGGGCAGCCCTTTTGGCCTATAAAAGGAGGCCATTTCTACACACATTTCATAGTGTGAAGTTGATGCAACAAGGTGAGTGTGAGGTGGTGAGAGTGAAGCAAGGCGGGAGCTCCATTAAGGGTATAATCCCTTTGTAAACTACTTCTTGTTTTGAAGTGCTAAAGCCATTGAGTGGCTGCTTTCCCGTGGATGTAGCCCACATTGGGTGAACCACGTATATCGTGTGTACTCTCTCTCTCTCTCTCTCTCTCTCTCTCTCTCTCTCTCTCTCTCTCTCTCTCTCTCTCTCTCTCTCTACTCTACTCTATAATCTTGTGTATCTAAATCTTTCTTTCTCCATTAAGTAATCTACTGAATTATCTATTTAGCTACGTCTTATTTCCTAACAATTGGTATCAGAGCAAGGTTGCTCGTAGCTAAATTATCTCAAGGAAAGGATTCCTTGAATTGAGTGGGAGTTATGGCGGAGGAAGGGAAGCTCAAGATTGAGAAGTTCAACGGCAAAAACTACCAACATTGGAAGATGTAGATTGAAGACTATCTCTACCAGAAGGACCTCTATTTGCCACTAGGCAGTCTTGGGAAGAAGCCCGTAACAATGGCAGATGAAGCATGGATTGTCCTTGATCGAAAGGCACTGGGAACAATCAGGTTAATCTTGGCGTCAACAGTGGCCTTCAATGTTTCGGAGATGAAGACCACGGAGGACTTGATGAAGTCACTTGACGACTTCTACGAGAAACCATCGGCATCCAATAAGGTATTTTTTATGAAGCGCTAGTTCAATCTAAAGATGGCAGAGAATGGTTTAGTTGCAGAACACCTAAATGACTTTAACACAAACATAAGTCAACTTCGATCGGTGAAAATCAATTTCGATGACGAAGTGCGAGCTCTCCTTATACTATCATCTCTACCGGATAGTTAGGACAGCCTTGTGATGGCTGTAAGTAATTCTATCTCTGGTACAAATACTCTTAAGTTTGATGATGTTATGGGTGTTCTCCTAAGAGAGGAAATACGAAGGAGAAGCAGAGGAGAATCATCAAGTGCTGCATTGTCAATGGAAACAAGAGGAAGGCCCAAGGAGAGGTTCAAAAGACAAAAGGGTCGTGATCGCTCAAGACGGAGAAAGTCACGCACAAAGTGGGTTCTTGAATGTTGGAACTACGGCAAGAAGAGCCACGTCAAGAAGGATTGCTGGTCCAAGAAGAAGAAGGAGACTGAGTCTCAAGACAACAAGCCAACATCGGAGGCCAATGTGGCAGGTAAAGTAGAGCAAGATGCTCTAATTCTCTCATTAGACAATGTGTCTAATTCCTGGAAAGTAGATTCCGGGGCTTCATTCCATGCAACACCACACAAGCAACATTTCCAAGACTACACCAAAGGTAATTTTGGGTATGTATACTTGGGAGATGATGAAGCTTGTGAGATTGTCGGCAAAGGTACAGTTTCTGTCAAAACTGCTAACGGAAATGAATGGAAGCTTAAAGATGAAGGTCACAACATTGCATTCAGAAACAAACGGTGGAAGATCTCAAAGGGATCTTTGGTGGTTGCGAAGGGAGAAAAAGTCAGTACACTTTACTTGTGTACTGTTAGCACACAACCTTCATCTTGTGCAGCAACTACAAAAGTTGACAGTGCGGTGTGGCACTACCGACTTGGGTATATGAGTGCCAAAGGAATGCAAATCCTTCAAACAAAGAAGCTTCTACCAGGTTTGAAAGAAGTGGACTTAGAGTTCTGTGAAGATTGTGTTTATGGTAAACAAAAGAGGGTGAAATTTCAAAAATCAAGAAATGAAAGAAAAAATAAAAAACTTGAGTTGGTTCATTCTGATGTTTGGGGTCCTGCAAGTACACCATCACTTGGTGGCTCATTGTACTATGTAACATTCATAGACGATGCGACTAGAAAAACATGGGTTTATGTCATGAAGAATTCCATATTTCAAAGGTGGAAAGCCTTTGTGGAGAATGAAACAGGTACCAAGGTTAAATGCCTCAGATCCAACAATGGAGGCGAATATTGCAGCCAAGCTTTTGAAAGCTTTTGTGCTAGCAATGGTATTCGGAGGCAAAGAACAACCCCAAGGCCACCTCAACAAAATGGGATTTCGGAAAGGATGAACAGGACAATCATGGAGCGAGCACGAAGCATGCGGCTACATGCAAGCCTACCGCTTGAGCTTTGGGCGGAAGCTCTAAGTACGTCTGTGTACTTAATCAATCGGTCACCCTCAACGACATTGGATGGGGGAGTTCCAGAAGAGGCATGGACAGGTAAACCAGTGAATTATGCATTTCTCAAAGTGTTTGGGTGTGAGGCTTTCATGCACATAGATAGAATCCTAAGATCAAAGCTAGATGCAAAGTCCAAAAAGTGTTTCTTCATTGGCTATGGAGAAGGTGACTTTGGGTATCGCCTATGGAATCCTGAAGATGGTAAAATCTTAAGGAGTAGGGATGTAATTTTTAACGAACAAAATATGTACAAAGATTACTTGGAAAGAAATCAAACAAAAGAAACAGGTGATGAGTACATCAAGCTTGAGGACGGTGAAGACTCAAGGACTGCAAACGGTGACAATGTGCAACAACGTCAACCAAATGAGGAGCCTCAACCTATTCACCGAAGATCTACAAGAGCAAGTAGACCTCCATAAAGGTTTTTTCCTTCCTTCAACCATCTCTTGATCTCAAATTCTGGAGATCCAGAATCATACGAAGAAGCTATGCAACATGAATCCAAAGAAGAATGGACGAAGAGCATGCAAGTGGAGATGGACTCACTACATCGCAACCAAACATGGGAGTTGGTTGAGTTGCCTAAATGTAAGCGGGCACTTCAAAACAAATGGGTGTACAAGGTGAAGGAAGAAGAAGGTGGGAAGAAAAGGTACAAGTCTAATCTTGTGGTAAAAGGGTTTTCTCAAAAGAAAGGTATTGACTTCAATGAAATATTTTCTCCTGTTGTAAAAATGAACTCAATTACGCTTGTCTTAAGCCTTGTGGCTGCTCATGATCTAAATCTCGAGCAAATGGATGTAAATACGGCATTCCCTCAAGGTGACTTAGAGGAGGAAATCTACATGCTTTAACCAAAGGGGTATGAAGTAAAAGGTAAGGAGAAAATGGTTTGCAGATTAAAGAAGAGCTTGTATGGTTTCAAGCAAGCATCAAAACAATGGTACTTGAAGTTTGATCGATGGATGTTAGATCATGGATTCACAAGATGCAACTCGGATCACTGCGTTTACACGAAGAATTTGGAAGATGGAAAATTCATCATCCTAATGTTGTATGTTGATGACATGTTGATTGCAAGTGCTAACATGCAAGATATCAAAGACCTAAAAGAGGAGCTGTCTAAATCTTTTTCAATGAAAGATGTAGGTGCTGCAAAGAGGATACTTGGTATGAAAATATCAAGGGACAGGACAAAGAAGACAATAAAGCTATCTCAAGAAGATTACATCAAGAAGGTACTAGAAAGGTTTGCAATCCAAAATGCAAAACCAGTTTCTACACCTTTGGCTGGTCATTTTAAACTAACGAAGGATATGTGTCCAATATGCTGCAGTGGTAGGTTCTCTAATGTATGCTATGGTCTAGACAAGGCCAGACATTGCACATGTAGTGGGAGTTGTGAGTAGGTTCATGGACAACCCAGGTAAAGAGCATTGGCAAGTTGTGAAGTGGATACTTAGGTATCTAAAAGGGACAACAACAAATGCTTTGTATTTTGGAGGAACTGATATTTTTCTAGAAGGGTATGCTGATGCAGATATGACAGGTGACAAAGATACTCGAAGGAGCACTACTGGCTATGTGTTCACGGTTGGAGGCACAGCAGTAAGCTGGGCTTCAAAGCTGCAGAAAGTGGTTTCACTTTCTAGCCCACAGAAGCAGAGTATGTAGCAATGACGGACACTATGGGAGAATGGTGCTATTACCGCACAACATTACCGCATAAGAGGAGAGAGAGAGCTGCAAGAAAGAGAGAGATTGTATGGTGCAGACCTGCTGGCGCGTTTCCCAGTTTTACTGCGAGTATTACCGCATTTATTACCGCCGAAATTACCGCACCCGGAAAAGAATCCAAGTGGCCCATTCCTCTCCCACTTTTCCCTTTCTATAAATCCTATTCTATTTTGTTACTTTTCAGAAATTGGTACCCCCTTTTTGCATGGAGTGTAAGAAATCCCATTTTCATTGGGATTTTTAGTACCTCTCTTCTCTTTGCTTGCCTCATCTATTGGTATGATTCTCCTACTCTACTCATTTGTACTCCATGAGATTCTATATAAAAAATATTTTGTTTCCACTTCAAAATCTTATGTCAACTATGCATTCATATGGAAATGACAAGCGAACGATGATCAAAATTGTATTGTCACCCCCTTTTTGCACGGAGTGTAAGAAATCCCATTCTCATTGGGATTTTTAGTACCTCTCTTATCTTTGCTTGCCTCATCTATTGGTATGATTCTCCTACTCTGCTCATTTGTACTCCATGAGATTCTATAAACAAAAATATTTTGTTTCCACCTCAAAATCTTATGTCAACTATGCATTCATATGGAAATGGCAAGCGAACGATGATCAAAATTTTATTGTCTTGCGTTCATAAACAAATAGCCCTTTTGTACAGCATAAGTAGAGAAAGATGTCAAAATCCAAAAGATATTTATTAATTTTCATCCTCCAAGATATCTCTACAAGTGCTTACATCCATGTCCAACCCCATGGTAGCTAAATCAACAAATAAATCTATTGATTCATCCTCTATAGCCTCTCCTATTGAATCATCATCATCCTCTCCATCCTTGTCCTCCTCCTCACTATGGTTGGTTATTGGGAATGGTTGGTTCTCCTCGACCTCAACTGCATCATCGTCATTGGCGTCTTCTTGAGATGGTATGGTGGGATCTGCCAAAGGCTCTATGTTCGTATCTGCAAAGATAGATCTGCTCCGTGGTGTGACTGGAATAACATACCATAGTCGTCTTCGATACATACAAGACACATAAAACACCTGTAGGTCATAGAGCAAACAACAACATGAATGTAGTTTTGTATGTATCATATAATGTTTTAGTGAGTTGCACATGGACTTTACCTGCTCACAACACTTAGGTTGCACCAAGTTGTCGGTCTTCTCACGATGAAATTGCCCGGAGTCTACCAAATAGAGTCCATTCTCATGTCTCTTAACCTCACCCGCAAACCATCGGCAGTCAAAGAGATATTTGTGAAATGTTCTGAAATCCACTTTGATTATCCTTTCTATTGTTCCACATTCCCTCACCTCTTGTGTTGTCGTGTCAAAGTTGCCCATAACTCCACTATCGTGAGTGGTTCGACGCTCATCTATCTTGTGGGTTCGAACATGACGTCCTTCGGACCACATAGAGTTGAATGTGAAGGCCTGCAAAAACCAATCAAGATAGATGAGAGAGAGAGAGAGAGAGAGAGAGAGGTGACACACATACACACACACACACTAAACACATTGAGTATATTACCCTTGGTAGACATCCTCGCGCGTACTCCCATTCTTTAGGGCTTATTTGTTCTCCTTGTGCCTTGGCCTTGGTCATGGCATTGTGTATCCACCCAACTGGAATTAGATCAGGGTATTTGGCAAGATCTTTAGGAAAGGGATGTGCTCTCCTACCGCCATGCGAACTCTTCCATGCTTCCCTCTCCCTTTCTCTCATTGTACGCACCTCCGCATACATATCCACCCATTTGCCCATGATGGGAGCATTGAGTAGACAATGGTTGTTGACTATGGCTTGAAATTCCCTATCCAAAATCAAGAGAGAACCTTTCCCACTTGGAATTTTTGCGTGTTTTTTTGGATCCTCTTCCTCCGTCTTTAAACGAGGCAATGATGGGTCTATTGTGAAAAGATATTGAGAGACATACACAAAAGCCTCTTGTACAATCCAACCCTCTGCCATGCTTGCCTGAACACATGTACATGAAACCATTAGTGATTAAAGTAATTAATAAAAAGCGTTGTGAATACAATCCAATCCTAATAAGATTTAACGCTTAAGATCGATGAATACCTCTGGTTGTGATCGTAGCCTTACAAAGTCTTTCAAGGTCTTTAGGAACTTCTCAAGAAAGAACATCCACCTGGAGTGAACCACACCACAAATGGCTATCTCCTCAACAAGATGGAGCAATAGGTGAACTTGGCTAACAAGGATAGAAGGTGGGAATGCATCCTCAATAGCACAAGTTGCTTCAATCGCTAGAAGTCGAGCTGTTGGAATGGCTGAAACTTCGATTTCTTTGGAACTCACAAACCTGTAACCAAAAAACCCTTCATAATCTTCATAGTAAAGTTAGTCTTCAAAGTAAATTTGGTTGACTCCCATGGTGGAATGTTGTAGTTCACAACAACCACTGGCCAAGTACTCCATGACGTAGACCGATGCCCAAATGGGTTTACCCCATCACTAGCCAGACCAAGCCTCAAGTGACGAGGCTCTTCTCTAAACTCCGGCCATGTCTGCTCAATGTGTTGCCATGCCGGCGAGTCAGCCGGCACTCTCATAACCCCATCGGTGGAGAGATTTATCATATGCCATGTAAGAAGCTCGCTTGTTCCTTTGGTGCTGAACATGTGCTTGATGCGGGGAATGAGGGGGAAATGACGAAAACCCTGGGGGGTATTGTGGTTCCTTGCATTCCCTCCTTGTACCTTGATTCTCCACACTCGGGGCAAGCATCAAGCCCTGCATGTTCATTGCGGAATAGCACGCAATCATTGACACATGCATGTATGCGATCATAGTCCATCCCAAGCCTTGTCACCACCTGTCGTGCCTTTCTTTGATTTTCTGGAAGATGATTGCCTTTAGGCATCATCTTGCCTAATAGCCTATGACATAATTAAATAACACTCGTTATTGCATATAACCACGAAAAAAACTCACAACTAACACTTATTACACTTAAACGTACCTCAATAGTGCACCGACCCCTGCATTGCTCCATCCAAACATTCCTTGAATATTCAAGATATCAAGAGACGCTCATAATATGGAGTAGGAGCATCCCTCGTAAAGAGCGGTGCGTGCTGCCTCTAGCAATGAATCTTTGGTTTTTTGGGCGGCTTCTTCACATGCACACTCAGGCTCACACTCATTCGCCGCCTCACGTGCAAGAAGATCCTCAACCATATTGTGCAAATGATCTTCCTCCACCTCCATGTGGGGCGGGGTGGTGGGGAGATCCCCATATGTGGTGGATGTAGGATGCGCATGCGCTGATCGTGTGGACCCACCCACATCGGACAGCAGGTGTGACCCCCCTCCCATGACTGCTTCCTGGCGCAATCGCTCTTTTGTCCTCCTTCCGCCTCCGCCCCCGATCACATTCCAATGGGGAGCGACATCAATGGATGCCAAAACCCTCGGATCGCTAGTTTCCGTTCGAGCGCGTTTTCTCGGATCGTCCCATAGCCCATAATCATCCACGTGAGCCAAGCATATACGTCAAAGCCGTGCAATTGCACGCTTACATCGCGTACATGAACATGGTAATCGCTCGCTCAACCATCGAGTTCGTTCCGCGCCAACCGGCGGACCCACGTCATCCCAATCGTCCTGCACACACGACCACACACTAAATAAGAAAAAGAAAAATCAAGAATGTTGGTACTGACATGACTGACACTCATTAAAGATAGAGGGGAGTGGGTACAAGAGGTCATGCAGTCGACGTAACCTCAATGTCTCATCAGAGAGATTTTCGCGGTAATAATGGCGGTAATACCGGCAGTAACTGGCGCGGTAATATACGCGGTAATATTTCAAGCAAATTTTTTTATATAAAGGGGGCATCTGCGTGCCCCCGCAAAATTGAATGCCAAAAATTCAAAATCGACCTCCTCTTCTACGCGGGCCTGTTTCCCTCTCCATCTCCAAGCTCTCTCTCCTTCTCCCTCTCCATCTCCAACCTCTATTACTCTCTTCATCTCCATCCCTACCATATCCAAGCGACCGAGGTCACGAATGTAAGTGCTAAACTCTCTCTCTTTATTCTCGTTCTTCTACACACACACACAAACACATACACACACACACATGCACACACACACAATGCATACACATTGCACACACACACACACAATGCATATACACACATTCACTAATATGCACACACATGCACACACACATTGTACACACACGCACACACACACACACACACAATTTTGTGCAACACACTAATGTTTGCATTAGTGTGTGCATGCGTTACAAGCACACACTAATGCTTGCATTAGGGTGTGCTTGTGCATGAATTAGTGTGTAAACACACTAATGCATGCACAAGCACACACTAATGCAAGCATTAGTGTGTGCATGCATTAGTTAGTTTTTACACACTATTTTGTGCACAAATTACACACTAATGCTGCACTAGTTAGTTTTTACACATTTTTTTGCGCACAAATTACACACTAATGCCGCACTAGTTAGTTTTTACACACTAATGCCCGTATTAGTGTGTGCATGCATTATACACACACTCATTAGTTAGTTTCTACACACTAATTTGTGTCCAAGCACACTCTAATGCAAGCATTAGTGTGTGCATGCATTATACACACACTAATGCTTGCATTAGTGTGTGATTGTGCACAAATTAGTGTGTTTTCACACACTATTTTGTCATGCATTAGTGTGTTTCCACACACTAATTTGTGCCCAAGCACACACTAATGCAAGCGTTAGTGTGTGCTTGTGCACTAATTAGTGTGTTTTCACACACTATTTTAGGCACAAGGCATGCATTATACACACACACACACGTACTAATGCAAACATTAGTGTACATGCATTAGTGTGTTTCCACACACTAATTTGTGCTCAAGCACACACTAATGCAAGCGTTAGTGTGTGCATACCTCTCTAGCACACACTAATGCAAGCGTTAGTGTGTGCATACCTCTCTAGCACACACTAATGCAAGCATTAGTGTGTGTGCTTGTGCACTAATTAGTGTGTTTTCACACACTATTTTAGGCACAATGCATGCATTATACACACACACACACACACTAATGCTTGCATTAGTGTGTGCATACCTCTCTAGCACACACCAATGCTCACAATAGTGTGTGCTTGTGCACAAATTAGTGTGTCTACACACTAATGCATGCACAAGCACACACTATTGTGAGCATTGGTGTGTGAAAAAATTGGACACACTAATGCTTGCATTAGTGTGTGCTTGTGCACTAATTAGTGTGTGCTTGTGCACTAATTAGTGTGTGAAAACACGCCAATGCATGCATTAGTGTGTGAAAACACACCAATGCATGCATGCATTGGTGTATTTTCACACACTAATTAGTGCATAAGCACACACTAATGCAAGCATTAGTGTGTGCATGCGTTACAAGCACACACTAACGCTTGCATTAGTGTGTGCTTGGGCATGCATTAGTATACCAAAACATACCTCCATTAACATTAACATACCAAAACATACCTCCATGTGGGTGTGCGATGAAGTTGATTGAGACCCCAATGGTCATCGAGAAGCCCAACGATAGATTAAGGTCAACACACACACTAAATTAATTTCTTTGCCACACACTAACGCACACACACAATAGATTAATTAGAAGCACACACACACACACACTCTAAATGGATGAAAAAAAAATAAGCACATAAACCATTTCTTAAATAGGAGATAAAAGGAATCTTATGCAGGGAGATATCCTATGCAAGGAGGAATCCTATGCAAGGAAGAATCTCACTTTGACTAGAATCCAATGTTAATTAGGGTCTCTTTTTTGTGTGAAATTGTAGGATATGGCATCCTCTTCCACGCCCGGCTATCGATCCATAGAGGACTTTCTCGCCGAGGGCCTCTCTTACGAGGACGCTTGTGATGCTTACTACTCGCAGTTTTCCTCCCACCAATCACAATCCACCTTCGGCTTTCGATGGTTCCGAGATGCAGTACACGACCCAGACCTCGAGAGGGCATATAGCGCCCAGGCAGAGTGGCTATCCTCGCAGCAGAGTCTTCGAGGGCGGTACACACCAGCACAGTTGGCTGCCTATGGGCTCTCACCGCTTGCGACACCGGGCGCCGGCACGCCGATCGTGCAGAGTGTGCCTCCCAGTGGGCCTCCCTCCACCTTACCCTCGACTTTCCCGTCACCCGTAGCTCCCTCCACCTTGCATTTGCAGCGATCCATGCCTGCACTGTCGAGTTATCCGTCGCCTACCACCCAGCGGTTCGGGCTCGGGCCAGCGCTCTTCGGGTGGCCAGCGCTCTTCCCGTAGTGGTGGCTCACGCTCTCGTCGAGGTAGTGGCTTGTGCTGCTTTGGTGGTGGAGGGGGCAGTGCTACAGATTCACCTCCTCTTACACCCCGACCTCCTCGCTCACCCCTTGGAGCTCCACATGAGGATGAAGACCGCGATGCGCCCGTCCCGGACGCTCGTGGCTACTACTATTATATACATCGTGGGGGGGAGGTGGATCTAGGTTCCTCTTTGGGGAGGACATTTCGAGGGCACCTTAACCAGCTGATCCACTCGACATACCAAGATTGCTTTAAATCTTTCAAAGATCAGGACCCAGCCGACGTGACGTACATTCACACGACATTGCTCATGCGGTTCCCTAATCCGCAAGTGGAAGAGTTCTCCAGGCAGTGGCTCGAGGAATACATCAAGAATTTCTTGAAAAATAAGAAGTCCAGTGTGCGAAGGGCGGCAAAGCGAATATTTGAATCTGAGGGTCACAACTATCGCCCTAGAAATGTTCACGACGAGGAGTGGGAGAAAGCCCAGGGCGAGCTGGAGGACGAGAGAGCGACAGGTGCTAGGACGCACACTCGGCAGGTGGAGGCGAGGACGCAGCAAACGCCCACGCATTACGGCTCGGGCAGAAAAGCAGCATGGAAAGATAAATTTGTGAGTGTGCGTATTTTCATTTGATTTGATTTAATTTGTGGTAATAAGGTTAGGTTTGTGATATTTTTTAATTGATATACAGCAAAATATTACTATGACCCGTCCAAGCCGAGAGATCCAAAGATACAGAGAGAGCCACTCAGAATATCAGACATGGTGCTGGCTGTATGAAAACAACAAAATCAATCGCGAAGAATTTGAAAATGCATGTCGTACACTACAGCCTGTAAGTGTGAACTTTTTTTTTTAAATCATTGCATGCAGTTTTATGTATCCATTTGTATTAATTAAAGGTTTTGTTGTTTTTTTCTTTTCCAGAGTCAAGGAGTCCCTCGAGAGGTCCCAGGATCCGAGTAGCTCAATCCTCCAAGTGTTTTTGGGCCCGCGCGCGCGTTTTTTTTTTGCCACAGTTGTATAACCTCCATGTATCGCTTATTTGGGCAATTTTGTAATATCCAATATAATTAAACACTTGATTTTGGCCCAAAGTCTTCTTTTGGCCACAGTTGTATAGCCGCCATGCATCGCCTATTTGGGCAATTTTGTAATGAACAGTTTCTCCAATATAATTAAACATGCGTTTTGGTCCAAAGTTTTGGTGCAATGAAATTGTTGTTTTTTAACAGTTTCTCCAATATAATTAAACATTTGATTTTGGTCCAAAGTTTTGGTGCAATGAAATTGTTGTTTTTTTATTTATTAAATGTATAAGAAAAAAAAGGCAAATGACCATTTGGATGGGTCCTACCAACCAAGGACCATCCAAATGGTCATTTGCTTTTTTTTTTAAATACTCCCGGTTGCGGTAATCGTCACGGTAAAAAGTGCGGAAATACACGCGGAAATGTAGCTGGTCCAATTACCGTGATATTTGTTGAAGGACCATTACCGCGAGTATTGACTCCAGTATTACCGCTCCCGAGAAGCAAAGAAATTATGTGGCTTCACAGATTCTTAGAAGAGCTTGGATTCAAACAAGACAATTGTGTCTTGTACAGTGATAGCCAAAGCGCTATCCATCTTGCGAAGAACTCGGCTTTTCATTCAAGCACAAAGCACATTGAGGTGAGATATCACTTCATACGCACTCTTTTGGAAGAGGGACAACTAAAGCTAGGAAAGGTGCATACAAGTGAAAATCCTGCAGACATGTTTACAAAGATGGTCAACAAGGAGAAGTTGAGCTTTTGTTCATCCTCAATCGGCATTCAAGGATAAGAAGCCAGGATGGAAAGCAGTCACAGGTTTGGTTTGGAGATCAGTCTCCAAGTGGGAGATTGTTAAGTATGGAGCTTGATTTACCCTTGTAATTTTCTGTGGTAAAAGCGCACATTTGTAAGCCCCCCATTATGAGGAGAAGCCATCGTGCGTGAAGGAAAATCACTCGCCGGAAACCAAAATTTTCACGGTCAAAAATCACGGGCAACTTTACGGGCTTCGGAGGCGGAAGCTCTCGAGACTTTTTTTTCCCCTCGTCGGAATATTCCTTTTCGTCGGAATATTATGGCCGGACGGCGGTCGAAAAACATCCGTCGGGTTGGCCGGTGGTCGGAAGTCAATGGCCGGTGGCCGAATTCAAAAGCGAACTTGTCTTCTCAAGGGCGGCCACACATGGGCGGATTAGAGGGGCCGATTTGAACTTATCTACACAAGGGCGGCTACACATGGCTGCCTCTCATGAGAGAGGGCAGCCCTTTTGGCCTATAAAGGGAAGCCATTTCTACACACATTTCATAGTGTGAAGTTGATGCAACAAGGTGAGTGTGAGGTGGTGAGAGTGAAGCAAGGCGGGAGCTCCATTAAGGGTATAATCCCTTTGTAAACTACTTTTTGTTTTGAAGTACTAACGCCATTGAGTGGCTGCTTTCCCGTGGACGTAGCCCACATTGGGTGAACCACGTATATCGTGTCTCTCTCTCTCTCTCTCTCTCTCTCTCTCTCTCTCTCTCTCTCTCTCTCTAATCTCGTGTATGTAAATCTGTCTCTGTCCATTAAGTAATCTATTCAATTATCTATTTAGCTACGTCTTATTTCCTAACAGAATTCGGGGCGAAAATCGCGCTCCGAGTTCACGCTAGCGCATGTCGCTGCCCATGTTGGCATGGCGCGCGATCACACCCAAGTTCACTAAATGATCCGATGGCTAAGGTTAAAGTCCTCCCCCTTCCCCCCCCACCCCCCAAACCCCCAAAATTTGGGCCCTAGATCCCCTCTAGACCATATGTCCGTGCCATATAATGGCGAGGGATACCCCCCTCCCAAACCAACAAACTAGCATTTTGTGTGCACACTTGAGCAATCGGCCAAGGTGGGCGCACTTTTACTGGCAACATGATTGGAGAATCCCCCTCGAGATTTTCTTTAGTCCTCCTTGTCCGTTGTATGGTCCAGGATTCTGAGGTTTTCTTTTCTTGGGCGAGGCCTTTTCACGGTTCAAATGATAAGTCTCTTTTGGAGCATTAAAACTACACTTTCGGGCTCTCGCCTAGAGGTTCTCATTCCTTGGGCTTCTAGGTGCCTATTCCTTGCTTTTTCTTCCTTACCTACCATACCTTTCGAGCCTAGAGGATTTTGCACATGGATGGGGTAGGCTGTTGTCATCCCACTAGCGTGAAGGGGCCAATAACGAACCGGGGTCCAAAACAAGGCCACCTTCAAAGTAAATGGAAAATACCACCAAAAAATACGAGAATTATGATTGGGAATGGCAAGAGCTTAATATGAGCTATCTTTTTGTATCAACTTCATTGAAAACTGTCATTCCTATTAAGTAATTCATATCGTTCAAGATTGAATGTCCCTCTATTGGCCCCCATGTTTTAAGTGGCCTTATATTACCACAGCAGTATTAATCAATAAGATGTATCAGCAGAATGTAATGAATTGAAGGTATGGACACTATCTGGCACTGCCTTGTGGGTGCTTGCAGAAAATGCTTCATGGATGTCTAGATTCCATGCAATGTCCTCTGCTGGAATGCCCTGATTGCAAGGTCATCAACAGATGCAGACAGCAGGATGGTAATCTTTCACATACCATGCAGTTTGTTTGCTGTTGGTCATCTGGGTCTGGTTAAGAGGGCCAAGAACCGATTGATAGCATGTGCCCCATCCAGCGGGTGCTTGGAAGAGATGCTTTGTATGCGATGTGTGGCAGGCTGCAGAAAAGCTTAAGAATCATTTGACTGCTTTAGAGCAGCAATATGATCCTCTCATGTGTGCTTGCAAACAAAAGTAAAGGTTTCTTCCACCACATTGGAAACAAGTTTTGAACTGAACTTCCCTTTTTCAGTTGGAGCCGACATCAAAATTGTCTTCATGCAATTCTCTCGGAAAATTAATCATTTGTGCTGTGTACAATGTTTGCACATCATCATCATCATCACAGAGTGATTTGGAACATCAGAAAGCTGTAGCCCTAGTCTTTTAAATATGTTGAGGAGGGAAGGTTCAGTCTGCATCCAAAACAACAGAACTTGTAGTCGACAACATTGCGTCGATAGTGATGAGTGATAAGTGAAAGCTGGAATAGGACAGTAAGTTAAAAATCTTCACTTGGCATTCTTTGCTGAGGTCTACTACCTGGTCTGTGTCTTCTATAAGGAGGAAACCTTTGCGAAGGGAAGGTGCACGATTAAGAGACGCCAAACAAAACAGATTTAATACTACCACAAGACAGCTACTCTATAATTGCAAAGCATTGACGGCTAAAGAGGCAGTAATTGAACATGGAGATGACCGATCTCTCACCTAGATAGATAATAACTTGGGCTAGAATTTGGTAAAGAATAAATGCTTAATGTGTTTGTATGTGGGCAACGACGTCAAGAGTTCAAGTTCCAGGTCATGACATACTTCTCATAATATTGAAAGATGTATTGCTACCTGATTGACTCTTACAACAAGAACCTTCCACTGTGTTGCTATCTTCACCGACATCACAGCAAGACGGCTTCAATACCTGAGGAGCTTCGATAATCCATCAGCCTCAAATCCGTAGCCTATCCAGACATGACTCGAAAACTAGCTATGCTTAAATGCCCCTATACGATGCTGTCATGTGTCAATCAATCGAACATAGTCCGCTTCATTGGCACCAATCAACAAGCCCAATCTCCTTCGCAAGACAAAGAAACAATTAGACACATGCCGAATTTGCATGTGTCACTTTGCAGGCAGTTGTTCTTGCGTCTACATTGACAAATCTGTAGTGATGTGAGAGGAAAAGGGAGTAATGCAAAAGCCTGTCAGTACCAGTACCCTGGAGTGAGGCATTTCTACAGATGCACTTACAGCATGAGACACTGGCCAACAGCACCTCTCCCTCAATCAACATGCCAATCTACAAACCAATCCTAAATGTTGGCAATCTTGTAAACTGCAAGTGTATCAAGCAGTTGCTCCAGTAGAATCTAGCGATAGATGACAGGCAGGTTGGCAATCCTGTGCTCACAATTGCAATAAAAAACACTTGAGTAAACCCAATATGCAGATGAGTCCAATGAATGAAACAAAACCAGTAAAAGTGTCTCGGCTTTCGAGACCAGTGCTAGCTCCTGCTACTGACTTCATCTTTTACGGTTGCCCAGGATTGCAAACCGTGTTGTTTCTTGACCTCTAAGTTGCTCGTGATCACACATCTATGTGATTGACCCATGTGTGAGCAAATGTATGCACATGTCAAACTGCATAGGTGCATCAATGTGTGTCTATGGGTACTTGTCTCTGTGTGTGTGTGTGTGTGTGTGTGTGTGTGTGTGTGTGTCTGTCTATGGGTACTTGTCTGTGTGTGTATGTAGGCGTACAAGTGTGCAAATTCACACACACACACACACACAGAGAGAGAGAGAGAGAGAGAGAGAGAGAGAGAGAGAGGAATTTTGCTTCCGGCAGCAGCATGTGAGGCAACGGGCTACACGAAGGCCAGACAGGTAGGTAGGGTATTGTTGACTCCCATAGCTCTACTATTTATTCACTCCAGCAGGCAAGCAAAAGAGCAAACCTCCTTTGATCATCATGAGGGTTGCCCCGGCGCTGATCCTCCTCCTCATCTTCTTTTGTTGTGCAAGACTTCGCAATCAACGCATCGCTCTACTGCTTCCGACGTTCTGCAAGCTCGCTCTCTCTCTCTCTCTCTCTCTCTCTCTCTCTCTCGTGTCTTCCCTCCCGAAACAACTTCTGTTCAAGACTCGGATAGCTCTTTGAGAAGTAGAGGTCTCCTGGGAAGGCGTTTAAACTTTAAAACACTCTCTCTCTTTCCCTCTCTCACATCTCTGGTCCCTAAGGGTACTATATACCTTCACAACCTTCACAACATCTCTATACATATACACACACAAAAGAACTCACTCACTAGGCCTTTTAAATAGAAACAATGAGGTTTGTCTTGTTGCTTTTATAATCCCTTCTTTAAATGGTAAGGGAAAACACAAGAAAAGAAGCTCCTCTTTAGAGAGGATTTGGTGACCTCAAAGCACATGAACAGTCGAAGATTGTTGCAATCCCCACAAGCAGGTCCATGGGATTGGAAGGATGCCATGATAGAGGCTCTAAAGGAAAAAAAAAATCTAGGCAACATTATGATCAATCGAGTTGGTCATGTGTGGTGTCATCAAGGAATACGACATTCACATTGATGGTGTTGCCTTTCATGTTTGCACATTCAAGGGACCTGCATTCTTTCAAACAATGGGATGGTATGGCTGGGAGAATTGGGCTTTCCAAGGACAATACAAACGACTGGACACATTCAGAGTCACTTTTCATTGATACTTTGTACAACCTTGAAGATAATGAATGTGCTTTCTCTTATTTCATGCATCTCTTCACTTTTCTTTTCCATTGAATAAAGCTCTAAATAAGGTTTGCTAAACACTATAAAAGCAAAGCAAATCGAAAAGTGAAGAATCTCTTTTAAATCAATCGAGATTTCGTGCTTGGATTATTGAACGGTTGTTAGAGGTAGCAAAACATATATTATCGAATGATATAGAAGAAAACTAAAATTATGGCCTATACCATTATTTATAATCATATGGCCAAATGTCCTCTGCAACATTTGCAATAGTAGACCTTTGTCCAAGGAAAATACATTTATGCACAGGTAGAGTTCTTTCATCTCTGAATTAGTCTAGATTAGCATGCTCTCAAAAGTTTTCTTTTCTTTATGCCGACAATTAGAGTCTATTAATAACAACCTGAAGGTGTGTTTTAGTACCTTTGGAATGCTCGCATTTTGACTCAAGATGTAGGAAACCAGTAGGATAATCAAAATTGATAGCTACTCAAAGTGGAAGCAGCCGAACAAAAATTTCAACGGTTGTATCCGAGGGACGAGTTTGAAGAATTTTATGATTCCAAATGATCGAACATGATGGCAAATGATGGTCTTGTCGATGCAAGATACTCTTGGTGGAGCAACTATTCTTGTTGTACATGAGGCTAGAGATGACAAGGAAGAGGAGCTTGGTTCGTGCTAATTATGGGGGAGTGTAGTTGAGATGTACTCTACAGTAGCACATCTTTGTCTAAGAAGATGCCATTTATGCATATGTGGAGTTCTTACATCCTTGAATTACCCTATGTTAGCATGCCAATGAGCAACATGTCATTAACACAAAGCACAATGATCAGAAAAACATCAACCACAGGCTTGGCATGCAAAGTGCTCTCATGGATCATGCTTCAAACCATACAAAGCCTAATTAAGCGTCCACACTTTGTTTTTCTACCTTTTTGAAAAAAACAATGAGGCTGCATTACATACACTTCCTCATGCATATCCTCATTCAAATCATTTATGTTTGATTCATGTACATTTGGATTATGAGTTGCCAATGCAAAAATGCTACAAATTGTAGTCATACAACAAGTGAAAGCTAGAGTCCCATCAAAATCAATGCTCTTCTCTTAAGAATACTCTTTTACCACAAGTCTACCGTTATAGACATCAACACTACCCATCAATTTTATGTTTTAAATCGAAAAAACACTAAGTATCAATGACCGATTTGTAAGGAGGCCTCATGCATTGATTGCATTATATGTGAAGCGCACTATTACTCATCACATTCGCTAAGCAAAACAAGATTGGAATACTCTAGATGGTCGTTACGCAAGTCGCAATGAGGCTAAAATTGCAATGCTGGGGTGAAGAGCTGAAGTCAAAGACTATACAAGAGGAAGATGGCATGGAAACTTTTCTTACTGGTATTAAGTATATCAATGATTGACTCATTTCTAGGGGTGAAGTTATTTCTGGCAATTCACTTGTGCAGACTATTCTCGATGTGTTGTTAGACTCTTACCAGACTTTTACTAGTACTTGAAGACTTATGACCCAAGGAAACCCTCAAGCTATCAAGTTTGATGCATTATGTACATTGCTATTACAGGAGTCACTTTCAACAAAGAACATGGCTAAACAATGTGTAGTTGAATATGCTTTTGTTGTTGCTCAAAGAGGAGGTGGTAATAGCAATTTACCCACTTCTCGTGGTTCTTCTATGACCTGTGTCTAGTGCTTCTACCGGTAGCGACTCCTCTAGGAATTCTGGTGAAAAAGGCAAGAAGAAGATGCATTGCCCTTATTGCAAGGCTAATGAGCAGTTGATAAAGCAATGTCCTAAGTTGAAGGAAAAAGAAGCCAAGAAAAAAGATGCTAGATCTACTACCAATATAGCTATTGTAGAATCTTTTATAAATGGAGATTATGATGTTGATGTAGATGCATTTAGTGCAAAGAACCTTCTGTCCATGATGCATGTATGTCAGTTGTTGTAGAGTTACATGTTTGGTACTTTGATAGTGGTGCTACAAAGCACATTACTTTGTAGCGTGATTTCTTTGCCTCTCTCCAGGTTGTCCCTCATGGGAATATGATCACTTGTGCCAACAATGCCTCTTATGTCGTCAAGGGAGTTGGGTAAGATTGTCCTTATTGCTGTGAATAGCAGTTCTTTTACACTTCTTGATGCAATTTATATACAGAGATAAAAAAGAACATTTTGTCTATATTTGCACTTGCAAGACTTGGTCTTGTTGTCAAATTTGTGGATGACAGATATACACTTCATGAGCTCAATTTTTGCATATGGTATTTTGTGTTGTGGGTTGTATAAGATCACTTTGTATGCCAAGTGTGGGTAGATGTTTGCAAATGCATTTGTGGATTCAAAGTGTTTCAAATGCGGCCAAACTTTGGCATGCATATTTTGGGCGTTTGAATTTTTCCGGTTTCACTACAAGAGGTTGTGTGCTCTTGTGACGTTGTTAGCGACGGAAATACACTGGGTTTTTATAACCCCCGGCGTCGCTAAAACCGTCGCTACGAGAGCGTCGCTATGAGCGTCGCTATATAGCGACGCTCATAGCGACGCATATAGCGACGCCTATAGCGACGTTTACACAGAAGACTATAGCGACGCTCATAGCGACGCTACAGAGCCATAAATAGCGACGCTTATAGCGACGCCCGAGAGAAATTTTTTTTGGTGGCAGGGCATTCACCCATCAACCATATTGTACTTGATTCACTTTTTAAAAAAAGTGCAAGGGTAAATAATAGACCCAAAATAGCCACCCACAAGACACATTGTTTGCAAAATTGACAATTGTACACATCATAGGCAAAATGAATTGATTGGCAAATGTAATAATGACAATTGTACAACATCATAGGCATAAAGAATTGATTGGCAAAATGAACTGCGGTGACAAATGTAATAATATACATGGTTCAAAAAGACATATAAAATCCGTCTCATGATACATAAGCTATGAGAAACCCTAAACTAATGCTATCTAGCTACGGCTAAACTGACGTCGTCTAGTCAAACGTCTCATCGCGTCCAAGCGGCGTATCTGTCGGATTCTGCAAAAAAAGACAATAAGACAGCTTTCAGTAAGTATAAACATATAACGACATTTATAAAACAATACAAAAAATAAAAAAGAGTAAACCCTAATACTAACCATGCCGCCGCGAGAACTGAGAATGTCCATCAGGGCGTTTAAGCCCTTCCTGCCTGCGTACTCGCGCTCGTACGGTGTGGGATCACGTCCTGTCATCGACCACTGTCAAAACATACAAAGATTTCATTATGTTAGAACTAAAAAACTCATAAACCCTAAACTATCGAACATAAAGAGCAATGTGAAAACACTTACAAAATCGGCCTCAAATGATGCCCATCCACCGCTCCCCAAGTGGTGCGAGCTCCCTGCCTCTACTCGCGCTCTGGCTGCATCCTTTTGTTGCTTCCACTTGTCGGGATTCTCGCGCGCTACTTTCTTCGCATTCTTCCAATCTTCTTTGGCCAGCCAATCTGGCCTGTTCCACCCATTCTTGATTGCTTTTTGCACTTCGGAACGCTTGTGTTTGCAGTATTCGCGCATTCGAATCTTCGTCAGGTCTTCATTGAAGCGCTGATCCCGTGTTCGAACGGGAAACTCATCATGAAGTATGCTGATGACTCTGTTTTTTAAATCACTTGGTACTTCACTCCATTTGTTTAGTATGTAGTGTCTAAACAGCTGAGAGCAAAGACCACGCATGCGCGAGATCACCTTCTTGCCGTCATCATCCATGATGATGCCGCCGCTGATGTCGACGGAGTAAGGCAAGCCCTCTGGCCGGTGACGCGTGAACCTGGGTGTCCCGGCAGGGGTCTCTAGCGGCGTGTCGATGGGGGTACAAACGTCAGGTGTCTCCACCGGCGTCTGGGCCCCGAAGCGAGGAGTGTCGAGTGGGGTGGCTCCTGGCGGAGTAGGTAGAGGTGTGTAGCTTCTAGGAACAGTCAGCCGTGCAAAACCTGGCGTAGATGGCGATGCTGTGGCTGGTGTAGGGGCGGGCAAAGAAGGGGAGGGTAAAGAGCCTCGTTAACTATTTACATACTTACTTGTTCACAATGCTCGGGTAGTACGAAAGTGTCTCTTAGGTCAGTCCATTTCTTAGTAGAATCCACCTCAAGAAAACCAGACTCTCCTCTACGCACAGTAGCGTTGCGACCCTCCATGGTTATCTTGAACCATTGCACGTCGAACAAGTCGACAAAAAATCCTCTGTAATCGATCCTCAAAATCTCTTGCAGCGTGCCGAAGTAAGTGAGTTCCGCCACCACAGGATCTGCATCAGAGGAACGTCGTCGACTAGACTGTTCAAATTTTGCCATGATTCCACAATCTTGAGTAAAACGCTTTTTGTCAATTCGTTCCACCCTAAAATGTCGACCTTTACACCATGCTGCTGTGTATGACTTATACTACAACGAACAAAGATTATGAGTGGCCGTTCAAACGTTTATAAATAAAGTCACTTGCTAGTCGTACATTGCAAACTTACCTTGGTCGCGCAACCCCGAGAGTACTCCCACTCTTCTTCAGTCACTTCGTCACCGCATTGTTGTGCGCTTTTCAATTGGTTGTGCAACCATCTTAAGCTCATGAAGGTTGGTAGGCTCTCCAGAACCGCTGGATAGTGCATCGGTGGTCGTCTTCCCCGTCTCCACTCGATTCGTGCCCTTTGTCGCTCTTGCTTTGCATCCTCATATTGTGAAATCCACTTTTGCATCACTGGATTGTGAAGCATGCAAAATCGGTTGATTTTAGCCTCTAGATCTTCCGTCATCTTCTTCTCAACACCGAGATTGCACATGACAATCCCCGATATGCGCTCATCATCTATGGTTCGCCATAGCGTGTCTCGGGATTTATCAAATCCGTCTAGCCACTCTCCAATGTACACTAGGGACTCTGATACCAACCAACCTTCTGCCATGCTACCCTCCGGACGTGCCTTTTGACGCACATATCCCTTAAGCGTTTTCATGAAACGCTCTAAGAAGAACATCCATCTGGAATGAACTGTGCCAGCTATTTCCACCTCATCAACTATGTGAACAAGAAGATGCACCTGAATGGTTAGCATTGTAGTAGGAAAATGTTTCTCAAACATGCACACAAGCTCCGCAACATTTAGTTTGGCGAATGGTATGGAGTCTACGTTGATCTCCTTTTGTGAGATCCATTGCACCAGCTTTGCAAGCTTTGCCAATCGTGTGACTTCAAACCGGTAAGCTTTCCTTCTTTAGTAAAACACGTTCGGAGCGAGTGCATTACGCCAGTGGGGGTCCGCAAAGATCGAATGGTCTCTTTTACTTTGCGTTCTTGGGCTCCTGTGAAAATCCATGGTGCTTTAGAGAGTTTTATCGATCCATCAGACGCTGTTTGCGGCCAATATTGCTCCATACGATCCACATTTCTAAGGTCAACTCTGGCTCCCAAAGTATCTTTCTTGCCGGTCAAATGGTCCCATAGTAGATTACCCACATTCTTGAATATGTGCATTGGATCGAGCAAGTGATTGATCATGAGTCGGGGCCAGTATGGTAACTCATACCATAGAGATAGTCTCTTCATCCCTGGAGGCAATCCGTCATCGCACATCTCCTTCTGCTCTAACCATGCTTGTGCAGACATCCTTGGTGGCTCTCTTCCCAAAAAGCCATCGCGTAACACATGATTCTCTGGAAGATACGCTTGATGACCTTCGTAGATTTTCTTCTTCAGTGAGGGTGCCCTACGTGCATTCAGTCTAGGTCCACATGTGACACATGCTCTGTATCCGCTTGTTTGAAGCCCTGCATGTATACACATGATAATAGATCAACTATGGGAAAAAACAAGATTTACAGTGTCTGAGTGAGGAGTGTCAATAGATCACCTGAGCATTCTGTTAGCCCGGGATAGTCATGCATGGTCCACATTAGAATGCCTCTGATCAAAGCAATCCGTCGTCCTGTGTGTCGGCTCATATCCACCACCTCTATGCCAATCCACAATTGTTGTAGCTCTTCCAATAGTGAACGAAGATACACATCCATATTCCCCACTTTATATCGCCTTGGCACAATCAAGCTTAGCCATAGGTGCCCCTTCTTCGTAGTCAACCACGGGGGAATGTTGTAGTTGACGATGACAACGGGCCATACACTGTAAGATGTTGATCTTTGACCAAATGGATTTACGCCATCCATAGCCAGGCCTAAGCGCAAATTTCGAGCTTCCCTGGCAAAATCCGACCATGTTCCATCTATATGTTTCCACGCTACGCAATCTGCAGGAATTCGTAGCACACCATCCGAAGATTTTTTCTCCTCATGCCATGATGCTAGGGTGGCCATGGACTTACATTCGAAGAAATGCTTGATGCGAGGAAGCAAAGGGAAATGTCGCAAAACCTTTTGTGGAATTTTTGTCCCGTGGAGATCTACTCGATATCTTTCGGAATCACATTTCGGACACTTCTCCATGTCTATGTATTCCCCTCTGAAAAGAATGCAGTCATTAGGACAAGCGTGGATAGAATTGTAATCCATCCCCAAGTTTCGCAAAATCTTTCTTGCTTCATCTCGGGAATCTGGCATCACATTGTCAGCTGGTAGTATGTGCTCTTTCAGCAATCTACACAACATAAAAATATGATACAGTCGTGTAAAAATCTATCAGATCATTATACATTTAGAGTTCTATTAAAGTAAACTAATTGTAATAGATCACCTGAAAAGCGCTGTGACGCTAGTGTCACTCCATCCAAACTTTGCCTGCATGTTGAGAAGAACCAGGAGTGCTTTCAATCTAGACATACATGCTCCATCATACAATGGCGTATCGGCTTCACTTTTCATATCATCATGATAAGCCTTTCTGAATCCATGATCGTCTCGATCATTTCATCAATCTCGGGCTCAAACATTGCCTCGTTGGGAATGTGCCCTACATGATCATCCCCCGAGCTGTCAGAGGCTACATCTTGTGGCCTCACATATGCTGCTTGACCAAAGCGCCTGCGAACACGTCTATTGGGTTGCAAGATTGCTGCTTGTTGGCCAGCGTCAGAGTCCGACGAGTTATAATTGGCAACAACTCGATCTATAATAGATGGATCAAACTCGCCAAATTCGCGAACGTGCTGCAAAGAAACACGTCTTGTCCGTCGCACAGCATGCTTGCATTGATTACAAGGACATAAGACCCTCGTTGAGAGGTAGGTGTTTCGGTTGGACGGTCCCACATCCTCGTCGCTACTCATAATGAGGATAAAAAACTTATAACCTAGACAACAAATTTAATATTCTATTGGCATTCTTCGTCTTATCTCTCTCTCTCTCTCTCTCTCTCTCTCTCTCTCTCTCTCTCTCTCTCTCTCTCTCTCTCTCTCTCTCTCTCTTTACCTCACATTCTCTAGTCATGTCCAATCCCCGCACACCTCGGTCTAGAGGTGCACGGAGATCAGAACCACCGGGTTATAATCTCGTCTTTATTGGTCAATACCTATATTTGTGGGTACAAGAAATCTACACACCCACGTCTACATGATACTGCATGTAGTGGACAAAACCCCTTTGCCTCTTCTCTAGCTGTAGCACTTCACTTCATCTTAACATCTTTTCACAGTAGATCTTTTCACTGTTCGTCTAACTCTAAACCCTAAACCGTAAGTAATTCTTGCGTGGACTCGATCTAACGTAAATAAGCGTAAATCTAAATAAACGTAAATCTAACTAAAAATAAAGCTAAATTTAATTTAACGTAAGTCTAATGACTAGAGGTTGTCTAGATGGTCATTGTGTCGGGGATGTAGTGACTCTTGCCGCCCTGAAGATCCACCTTCTTCCCTATCTTCTGAAGACATTTCACCAGTACTTTTGGATCGACGGAGCCCACCATGAGTGAAGGCAGCAATACCCTATATTCCATTGAGGGCTTTCTTCACCCGCTTCATGCAGGCATCGCAGTCTATGGAGACCTAAATCTAATCTAATATAACGTAAATCTAAATCTAGCTTAAATAAACGTAAATCTAGTTAAAAATAAACCTAAAT
This sequence comes from Adiantum capillus-veneris, assembly GCF_014529385.1. NCBI lineage: Eukaryota > Viridiplantae > Streptophyta > Polypodiopsida > Polypodiales > Pteridaceae > Adiantum > Adiantum capillus-veneris. The sequence continues at coordinate 15,539,473 of NC_140932.1, read as the reverse complement.
CTAATTTAATGTAAGTCTACATATAACCTAATCTTTAACGTCTTTTAAGATAGTTTCCTACGACGTTATAACTCTCTTCTTCTTGTGTGTGTGCGCGTGTGTGGATGTGTGTGCCAATAAAAAGAGATAAATGGTATAACCTTTCTATCACCCATGCCAAGTATGATAGATTGATTATGCCATTTCCCTCTTGAATAATAGGTCTTGAGTTCAACTCCTCGTCGGCTAGATCTTTAGGTCTTTTAATTTTAATTAGTTTCCTACGACGTTAAATTAGTTTCTCTCTCTTTCTCTCTCAATGTGTGTGCGTTTTTTTGGATCGTATGCATGTTTTCTCTCTCTTTTCCTCTCTCAATGTGTGCGTTTTTTGTTTATGCATGTTCTCTCTCTCTTTTCCTCTCTCAATGCGTGCGTTTTTTGTTTATGCATGCTCTCTCTCTCTTTTTCTCTCTCAATGTGTGTTTGCATTCTTTGTTTATGTATGTGTGTGTGCGTTTTTGTTTTTGTTTGTACTCTCTCTCTCTCTCTCTCTCTCTCTCTCTCTCTCTCTCTCTCTCTCAAAAACACTATGTGTGTGTGTGTATGTGTGTGTGTGAGAGAGAGAGAGAGGGAGAGAGAAAGAGGGGAAGGGAACATGAGAATGAGGAGAGGGAAGGAGCATACCTGGCTCTCCTTCCTCTCCTCGTGTGTGTGTGTATGTGTGTGTGTGGAGAAGAAAAAGAGAGAGAGAGAGAGAGAGAGAGAGAGTGAGGGAGAGCGTTACCTGCTCCTTGCTTGAGGGCGCCGAAAAACTCAGATCTGAGATCTGAGTTTTTGGGCGCGCTCGGTTATTTTTTTACCCCAGCCGGCGTCGTTATGAGCGTCGTAAATTTACAAAGAAATTTGGGACGCTCATAGCGACGCCGGGAATTTTTTTTTTGAGCGTCGCTAATATGAATAGCCTCTTGTAGTGTTTGCTCACTTCTTTGCTACCTCTTGAAGCACCTTCTAAGAATGTTTGTGAAGAACGTATTTTGGGTAATATGTAGTGTTCAAAGTTTCCAAAGGATGGTTTAGTCAGGGTTACTTGTAGTTTTCAAGTTATGTATAGTGATGTTTGTGGACCTATGCAAATTCCATCCTTGGGTAATCACTTGCACTTTGTGACTTTCATTGATGATTACTCCAAGCATACATGGGTGTATCTTCTTAAACCTATCAAATGCATTTTTGTTGCTTACAATTCTGACAGCAAAGGTTATAGGTTACTCCATCCGCAAAAAAAAATGTATCTTGGTTTCATGAGATGATCTATTTGTGGGCAACTGCAAGAAACCCAATTTTTCATGCTCACACAAAGAACATTGAGGCACATTATCACTATGTCAGGCACAGGCTCTTAGCAGGAGAGATCACCTTGACTTATGTGCCGACTTAGGATAACCTTACAGATTTGTTCACAAAAGCATTGCCTTGTGATAAGTTTAAAGCTTTCCACAAAGCTTTGGGCTTGCTTCCTTTTGTGGATTGATCATGTTCTTAGGGCATGGAAGTTCCTTATACACTATGTGTAAGCTCTCGTAAATTGCATCCTTCCCAGGGGGGATTTGTTACCATATATGTGGTAGCTCTCGTAAATTGCATCCTTCCCAGAGGGGATTTGTTACCATATATGTGGTAGTAATGTGTGTATCAACCACTTTGCTGACTAGAAGAGTTTAATTTCAGCTGAGGTTGTAAAACGAGTAGTTGGTTGGTCAACTTCTTTCCAACTCAAATTGTTTTTGACCCAGAATTGTGATAGATGTGTTAACCCTTTGTTGTTAATTTTCCTAGCTATTTTTATCCAAAAGAAACTTATTGTAACACCTATGATCTCAGAGAGACAAGGGGACCAGTAGGTGATGGAGCTCTTGAGATATTTGGTTGCCTCTCCCCATTTGAGTTCTTATGCTACTTTGGCACATTTACGCAAGCAACTCACATGTGTTGCTGCCTATCTTTACGTGAGCCTAGGGTGGTGCCAATACATTTTTCATGAGCCCCTATCTCTTTCCATGGGCCACCTTGGGAGAGGAGTTTTACCTTGTCTAACTTATATGTTGGGGTTCTTCAACACACACAGAACTTAGGTGTTGACAACATGTCACACACACTAAAGATAGAGTTAAACAAAGGCAAACACATTCAACTCATCACAATTTCAACATTCACCAAATTCCGACATAGCAGACTGAAGAACAAGCATGAATCATAGAGCAAGAGACTACACAGTTGATTCATCTTGGTCCAAAGATAACTTCCATTTCAGCCAAAATTACATACTCGCGTGAACCAGCATGACCTTTAAATAGGAACTTCTGACAGTTATAACTGTTACATCCGATTGACCAAAATCCGACTTATCAAAATTGCGACTCACTAAGATCTGACTGACTAAGAGTTGATTGATTAAACATAAGTACAAGTACTGATCTGGTGCAGGTTCAACACCTTGCACAGTCCGGTGGTGGATTTCCTTGAAATCTGACTTGGATCCACAATCCCTTGATCTGCATATTCTGCACCATCAACATTACTCTCTACACTGGTTCAGCTTCATTCTGAGCCTCCACATCTGGCTCAGCCATACTCTGCTCTTCAACTACTGACTCAGGTGCCACTATCCCAACAGGTACAGTTTCCACTGCTTCAAGCACTTCAACCTGCTGATCAACTTGTTGTTTCATCTCTGCATCATCCTTCAAATCTTGACCTTCCTCAATTTGTTCCTCCAACTGAACATCAGCCATATCCCCTTGCAATTCTTTCATCTTTAAATCCTGAGCTAATTTGAACCACATGTCTCTGTCCTTTTTTACATCCTCTAACTCCTGCAGTAATTCACCCTCATGCTCACTTACAAATCCCTGCTTCGTCTCATATGGATGCTTTATTGCTACAGCAAGTCTGTTCATCATAGACTTCCAAACTTCCTGAACTGCTTGCAACAGGTGATCTTTCAAGACAGAAATTTCTCCCTCTGACATAAGCACTACATTGACATCCACATCCTCACGTTTTACTTGCTTCTCCAATTCTTGCAAAGGAATCAACCTCTGATGTAGCATTTGAACCTGAACCTGCAAATCAGCATTAGTCTTTGACAAATTCTCCATTTCCTCATTCAATCTGGCATCTAACTTCATTGTCCAATCTCTGAACAGTCCCAAAGACATTTTTATTCTTGAAACTTTTGCATGTAGCTTTTTCACCATATCCTCTAACTCTTTTTGATGTACTTCCTGAATCTGACGCAACTGCAAAGTCATAGCTTCCAACTCCATGTCCTTCTGCTTTACTTGCACTTTACCTACTGCTGAATCTGCAACCTGTTTAAGTTGCTCCTTCATTTGTACCTGCTGACTCATCACAAATTCTTGCATCAACTTAAGCATCCTTATAGCACTGTCATCATCTTCACATCTGCCTTCAGTTTTAAAAGATGTACTTGGAGTAGCAAATGCAAAATCTAAAGCTTTAGCAACACCCTGCTCACCAGCACTTACCTTTCTCTTCTTGGACAAAGTAAATATTTTGCCCAACCTTACTGATGTTTCAACATCTGCAGGAACTTTTTGTGAGAAGACAGATAACTCACCAAAGTCTTGGAAGAAATCTGGGCTAGCCACAACTTCTTTAGCCTCCTCCTCTGTGTAACCAGCCTCCATCAAATCTTGAAACTGCTTTCTCTTTTCTGGTTCTCCATCAAAAAGCTTGTCTAGTTCATCAACCTGCTCTTTACTTTTGTTCTTATGAAGTTCCAACTCAGCAGCAGTAACAGAGATATTTGGCACCACTGTTTCTCCTGCTTTCACCATCCCAGCATACTTGAATAATGCAGCTAGGAATGGAGCCAATCTACTGCTGCACTGACGCTTCCTCTTATTTGGAGTAAACACCTCTGTATGAATTTTGTCATGGACCCAATGGGCCCAACTGAAACAACCTCCCTGCTCTGCAAATGCCAATGGAGCATAATTTTCTTTTGACATATAGTCAAATTTAGCCCGAAAACAAACCCTCTCAAGATACCACTTTAATTGTTCCCTACGGCCATACTCCACATTTTTAAGCATGTAATACAACCTTGTCCCTTCTCTAGACCCAAACTCCTTCTTTAAACAATCATCTGAACACTTTGGTGGAGCAATTACTGTTGTGAATGGTAATTTGAAAACTGCAACAATCACCTGTGGGCACAACATCACCTTGTCAGATATTGCTCCTCTGGTCTTCCTCAGCAACTCTGCTTGTGACTTTGCATAAAAAATTCCTTTCCATTCTTTCCATGGCAACATTGCATACTCATAAATCCCCAACTGTCTGAGCCACTTCTCATTCTTCTCTGTATCAGCTTCCATCTCAATCTTGAGATCTGTGTACGGGTCCATCAAACTCTGTAGCATTTTGTTTGCCGACAAAGGTGGCGGTTCTTCCTCTAAGAACTCTTCTTCTTCCTCATCACTTACATCCACCCTCAGGTTAAGTCCCTTTCTCCTCAGCCTTGTTGCGTGGCAGGCTCTGCAGACTCAATTTCAGCCTCGGGTCTCATGGCAATGCTTTAGGGGCCACAGTGCTTGATGAAGGAGGGGATGAAGAAGGCGACTGCAAGAAGTAATCAGCACATAAGTACTTGCACGGCGAAGAGACGAACATTTCATAAGAATTGCGTTGCATGCATCCGCTGAGTGACCTCCTTGACAGCTCCCGCGCCCCAATAATTACAGCTAGTGGCGAATAATCTTCCCACAAACCCAAATATTTTTGAACGTTAAACCTTTTACTTCTAGGTTTAAAAATTCCGATCCAGTAAATTCCAATCAACCAATATCCAATGCACCACACTAGATGACTGCATACCGGATCATGTTTATCTGAAGTGAACTTCCACCCATCAGAACCTTGCCAAGCACTCCTCCTGCCTTCCTTCATCACCTGTTCTCTGTTGAAACCCTTATCAACATTGCTTCTAATACCATGCTCACTTGATAGCAATGCTTGTTGACTCTGAAAAACTGGTAATTCAACTGCCTCACACAAAGCAGCACCTACCACTTTTGGTGTCAACCAGTCAAGGTAAGGTGGTTTACCTTGAAATTTCTTTAACCTGAATCCATAACTGGTTTGTCCACTCTGGTTCCAAACACATCAGCAACTATGAATGTGCCTTGACCTAAATCTTCAACAATCTGATAAGGACCCTTATACCTCAAAGTCAATTTCCCTGGGAATGGACCAAGCCTAGAATTATACAGCATCACCCAATCTCCGACTTTGAACAGTTTGAACTTGACATTCATAGCTACCCAGGCTTGTCTTCTCCTCTAAATGATCTCAGTGATGTAAGAACTCACCAGCCTGTCCTCTTCTAGTTGCATCAAATACTTACATATGTGCTTTACTGACAATGCAGGAGACATTTTCTCAGCAGATACTCTCAAGCTAGGTACCACAAATTCCATAGGTACTACAGCCTCCAACCCATAGACCAACCTGAAAGGTGTCATCCATGTGGTGACTTTGAAAGCAGTTCTAAATGACCACAGAGCTGAATCCAACTTCAGGTCCCAATCCTTATGATCATCCTACACAATCTTTTTCAGAATTTTAACCAGAATTTTGTTGCTACTCTCTGCCTGTCCATTGGCTTGGGGATGATAAGGGGTAGACTTCTTGTGTAATATCATATGAGTTTTAGTCAGCTCCTGTATGACTTCATTCAAAAAATGTGTCCCCCTATCACTCACCAACTCAACTGGACACCCAAATCTTGTGATAATGTTATGATACAAAAACTTTGCAACACTGGCTGCTTTGTTATCCTTCAGTGCCACAGCTTCCACCCACTTAGTACAATAATCTGTAGCAACCAAAATGTACATGTTCCCCTAGAGCTAGTGGGCTTCACTGGTCCTACAAAGTCCATACCCCATTTTTAAAAAGGTTCCAGGGGTAGAATAGGATGATCTGACATCCTGTCCCTATTGTCTGGCTGACCAAGCTTCTGACACACCACACATCTTTTGGCATACTCATGTGCATCTTTTAACAAAGTAGGCCACCACAAACCTGCCTGCAAAATTTTCTTTCCAGTAATGTCTCCTGAAAAATGTCCACCAGCTTGTCCATAATGAGCTTCCTGTAGAACTGCTGACTGTTCAAATTCTGGAACACACCTTCTTATCACTTGATCAATACCCTTCTTGTATAATGCTCCTGCAATCACCAGAAATGGTCTGCTTTTCAATGCAAATTTCTTCCTTTGATCAGGTGAAAACCTTCCTGGCATAACCCCATCAGTTAGGTACACCAACATCTGATCATCCCAAGAATTTGGAACTTCCTGCTGAACTGAAAATAAACCTGCATCAGGTAACTGATCATCCACACCTGTTGGAGATTCCCCTGTTTCTAGTCTGCTCAAATAATCTGCCAGAGCATGCTCTTTCCCAGGAGTATGAATAATCACAAACTCAAATTCATGCAAAAGCAACATCTTTCTTTGTAAGATGAGTCAAAGGTGCACATATATTAGCCAAATATCTAATATACCTTGAGTGCCACTTCACCGGGCCCACAAATCTGCTAAGCTCCTTCACATTCTGAGGTGATTTGGCTTCCTGAATTGCTTCAATCTTTTTGGCATCAATGGCCATCCGATCAGCAGATACTACATGTCCCAATAAAATACCACTCCTGACTGCAAGTACACTTTTATATGGATTCAAGGCCATGTGAAACAGTCTGCATCTTTCCAAACATAACTTCAAGTGAACCAAATGCTGATCCTTCTTTCCAAATACTGAAAAGTCATCTACAAAAACCCTCATAAAATCCTGAAGATAAGGTTCAAATGTATTATGAGCCACAAAGTTGAAGGAAGGTGGACCATTCTTCAAACCAAAACTCATCACTGTATATGCAAATGCTCCCCACTCATTGATGAGGGTTGTCTTGTGTTGGTCTTCTAGAGCTACCTTGATCTGATTGTAAACCTGAAAAACCATCAAGAAAGCTATACATCTCATGTCTAGCTACTGCATCCAACACAGCATCACAAAATGGCATAGGGAATGGATTAGTAATAGTTGCAACATTTAACTTCCTATAATCCACACACACCCTCAACTTCCCATTCTTCTTTGGCACAACAATAATTGGTGACAACCATGACACTTCATTAACTGGCTTGATGAATCCAACTGATAATAACTTATCTATTTCCTGCTTTACTTGCTTTGCAAAATTGGGGTTCATTCTGGATCTCTGTTGTATGATTGGTTTAGCATCCTCTCTGAGATTAATGTGATGTTGATGTAGTTCAGGATCAATGCCCTTTACCTGTGAATAATCCCAAGAAAATACATCTTTATACTCCTGCAACAGCTGAATCAAACCTTTCAAAAATTCCCCTTCAGCATGGATGTTGATTCTGACCATCCTGGGATCTTCTTCAGTTCCCAAATTAAACTCTTTGACTTCATCCTCTTTTACCCTGGTGGAGGTACCAAACCTTTTATCATATATTTTTTCTGCCATTATTCTTGCTTCCTTCTCCTCTTGATCAATCTGCTCTTTCTGAGGCACCTTTGAATTCCGATCCATCATCTGCAACACTTCTGATCCAGCAATCTCCTGGCCTGGAACTATTTCTACTTCATCCTCACCCTGATCTTCATCCTTCTGTATTATCCCTTCTACAACAACCTCAAAGAGAGGCACAATAGTGGGATTAGCTCTCAAAAATTCCTCTTCTTCATCATCTTCCACTGCATCTGCCAAGTTTATGGTCTGAGCACATAATGGTTTAGTCTTTGGAGGGATTTTTTTTCTTCCCTGCATTGATATGGTTACTGGCTGCTTCCCCTTTTTCATCATGACAACATTTTCTCCCCAATCCTGCTTAACTCTAGCTTGTCTAAACCAGGGTCTTCCCAACAGCATCTTGTAGGAAGAATCTGAATCCTTCATTCTAAGTACCACAAAGTTCACAAAGAAAACCATACCTGCAATTTCAATTGCTTGCTGCTTGAGAATGCCTAAAGGATGTACTCTCCTATGGTCTGCCATCTTCACTTGAAATGGTGTTGGAGCTAATGTTCCTCCTAACTTCAATCTTCTATAAACCTCCTCAGGAAGTATATTCACCCCTGATCCTCCATCCAAAAGCACCTCTTTGAATAGCATGCCTTGAAACATTACTACCACAACAGGTACTATAAAATCCATATTTGCTGGATCAATTTGTTTTCAGGATTACTTTAGGATATTGGTTTGCTAGCACTTGGTCTTTCTGGCCCTGAAGCTTCTTCAACAATTTCTCTTTAAAGGCTGGAACTATACATAATAATTGATCCAATGACAATTGCAAGGGAGAGTTCACAAGCACCTCAAACCAATCTTTGTCTTCTTTTGTTGGCATCAAACTTGGTTTCTCAATCTTATGTTGCTTCTTGGATACCTCCAACTCTTCATTCTTCTCTTCTGCATACTGAACCTGCTCCTTCTGCACTTTTTCATGAATCTTATCCCTCACATCTTTCTGCTCTCTCCAATTAATTGGTCCCTTAGCTTTTTCTCTTGTGACTGTCAATGCTTCAGCTTCTTCCACTTGACCACATTGGTAACAATCACAATACCATCCTTCTTCATGTTCCTTATGCTCAGCATGATGTACTATGACTGGCTCTGGTTCCTGCTGCTCCTGAATGTCCACCAAAATAACATTGGCCTGAGCTGGTTGATTATGTTGTGGTTGTTGCTGCACTCCCTGTTGGTCTGCCTGACCAGGCCTCACAATGGACATCCCTCTTTCTCCCCTGTGTCTAACCGATAATTCACAATTAATACCAACCCAATGGTCTGGTGATCCACAATAGACACAAGGAATCACTCTTTCTCCTCTTCTCTGATTATTGTTTTGCTCTCTCCAAGGAGGTCTTGGAGGTCTATTAAATGGTTTTCTTTCTCTAAATGGAGCTACCTGATTTGCTGCAACTTCACCTCTACCTCTTCCTGTATTTGGCTGCTCCCTATTCCTGGGGTTAAACCAACACCTAGAGGTGGCATGTCCTTCTTTGTCACATATTTCACAATACAACTTAGCTTTAGGTGCCAACATTGAATAACCAATGCTCTTTAATTTACTCACCAATTCCCCTTCCTGAGTTGCTTTATCCTTTTTGGACTTCTTCTTTGTGCTTTTATTCTTCTTCTTTGACTTTTCTTCAACATCACTTGACTCAGTGTGATCATCTGAATCAGTGTCTTCATCAGTTTCATGGGCATCATTGGAGTCTAACTGATCATCAGAATCCTCATCCTCTTTGGACCTGCTCTTCATTTTGGGTCTGCCAAGTCTTTCTCGACTCTGACTACTACATCAACTAGTGCAGCAAAACCTGGACCTATATCCACACTTGCCACAAAATTCTTTAAATCTTTCCTCAAACCTGTCAAAAAATATATTGCCAACATCTCATCAGTGGGCCTCTCATTTCCTTGAAGTCTCTCAACCAAAACTCTGAACTTTTAAGCAAAATCTTCAACCACCATATCCCTTTGTCTGATCACCCTGAGTTTCTTCAAAATGTCTGTAGAAGTCTTCTCCTTTCTGAATCTCTGTAAAAAGGTTGCTTTCAAAGCATTATAGGTAGCAAAATGGGCTATACCATATTGGCTAAACCAACTCATGGATTTGCCTTCTAATGTAGCTGCAAATTGCTCCATCTTTGTTTGGTCATTATGCAAGGCCTGATAACCACTAGCCTGCCACTTTGTTTCAAACTGGGCAGCATGAAAGTCTGCATCTTCTTTCAACTTTCCTCTAAATTTTGTTGCCTTCACTGTAGGGTTTGGATGGGCCATGGGAGGATTTCTGGGTGGTCTCCTAGGTCTTTGCCTGGTAGCCCCCTGTAGTGGGTCAAACTGAAGCCTTCTTCTTGTCCCTGCGGGTCTTTCTGTCAAGGAAAGTGCTCCAACAAATTGCCTCACGTGCCTCCCATATGCTCTCACAGAACCCTCAGCCCCTTGGTTCAATAACTCCTGTTCACTGTCGCCAAACTCCTCCTCTCCATAAGAGGAATCATCATAATGAAAAGGATCAATATCAAGGTTTCCTGCTCGCGCCCATGCCCTCGTATAATAAACTCTGCCTACTCTCCTCTCTTGTTGTGACATACATGATTCTCCACAGATTCACAACAGCAGGATTGCCAAAGTGTTGGGGTTCTTCAACACACACAGAACTTAGGTGTTGACAACATGTCACACACACTAAAGACAGAGTTAAACAAAGGCAAACACATTCAACTCATCAGCATTTCAACATTCACCAAATTCCGACACAGCAGACTGAAGAACAAGCATGAATCATAGAGCAAGAGACTACACAGTTGATTCATCTTGGTCCAAAGATAAATTCCATTTCAGCCAAAATTACATACTCGTGTGAACCAGCATGACCTTTAAATAGGAACTTTTGACAGTTATAACTGTTACATCCGACTTATCAAAATTCCGACTCACTAAGATTCGACTGACTAAGAGTTGATTGATTAAACATAAGTACAAGTACTGATCTGGTGCAGGTTCAACAGTATCATATGTCATAAATGGCTCATGCTTGGTCCTAATTTGCAATTAACACTACAAACTTGGCACATAGGGCCTCCGCATGGATCGCCCAATCAAGGATGCCAAATTTTCTATTCTAAGCAAAACTACCTTTTCATTTTAAGGCCCATTTCATGGACTTATATAACTTGACCTAATTTTCATTTTATCATTTTTAATTCATTATTGGTTTTTTTTTAAAAGACTTAGTAAAGATTTTCTTCAATATTTTAGTTTGTTAAAAGTACCTTCATTTAAGTGTCTCATATGGGGTTCATCTCACTAAATTGTTTGAGAATGCCAACGTGACCTTCCACCTTGTTTTAGAATGCTAGCATGTGTAGTGTTAAGGAGGGTAGATTAGTGTGCCATTCATGGCAATGCCATGCTTGAGTAGGATAGTGTAGAGCTTGAGAGTCACAATACAGTACATGAAAAATAGGTTGATTACTGCACACAAAAGAGAGTACCAAAAGTTGCTTATATGCCAGCTTGTCACATGCACCTTGCCTATTGCACATGCTTCTCACACACACAAGTTACTTGCTTACACATACCTCTTGCCTTTATAAAGGCACAAACATGCTCCACATGACTTCTAGACTAGGAGTTTTTCTTATGGGTGTGAGGTGCAACAAAATCCACAACCCAGAAATCTTCCCCTTTAGTGTAGCACTCACACAAAACATCCTCCCCTCAAAACACACTAGGGGGTAGGTACACAAATTTTCCTCCCCTTGACACAGAGGGTGTAAGCATACAAACCTCCCCTTGAACAAAGTAGGGTATAAACAAAAAATCCCTCAAACACAATGTGGGATCACACAAAATCCTCCCCTACAACACAAATGAGGGTATGCAGAATTACAAATTGAGTGCTTTCATAATATGTCCTTCATGAAGACAACCCCAAGGTGACTTTTGTTCTTTATGTTGTCATTGTCATCATCAGTATTGTCACAAGAAGCCATGTTGATTTTTCCTTTTTCCTTGTCTTTGTAGTGATTTTTGTTGCTTGAAGTTCTTGGTGGTTTGGTTGAATATCTGCAATGTTTTTAAGAGTGATTGGTTTGTCCACAATTTTCACAAAAGTTGACCAAAAAGAAATATTTGGAGAGGTGGTTGTCCCTTCCATAGTGTGTACACTTGAGGTTCTTTTTGAATGTACCTTTATTTGAAGAACCGACAACGTAAGCTCCTCCATTGTGCTGTTATTGGTGCCTTTTATCTTCTTTCTTGTAAAGAGTTTATAACATCCTCAAGAGATGGTATGTGATCCTTCTCCTTAAGTACAACTACAACTTGTCCATACACTTCATCTAGGAGTGCTTTTGTTGGAATTAGGGTTGCAGAGAAACACACACAACTTGGAGAAGACGAAGGAAGCTCAAGGCACATGTATATGGTAACAAATCCCCCCTGGAGTGATGCGGTGAACGAGAGCTGGCACATGAGTAAAGGGAAGTGCCATGCCCTGAGGACATGATCTGTCCACAAAGGGGAGTAAGCCCAAAGCTTTGTGGAAAGCTTCAAGCTTCTCACAAGACAATGCCTTTGTGAAAAGATCTACAAGGTTGTCCTGTGTTGGCACATAAGCCAAGCTGATCTCTCCTGCTGAGAGCCTCTCCCTGACATAGTGGTAATGCACCTCAATGTGCCAATGCGCTCTGACTGTCAGTGTAGATAGTGTTGGCAGTGTCCTGTCCAACACCCAAATCATCCATAAGGCGTCTGAGCCATACACACTCAATCGTAGCTGTGAAGACTGCCCTGTACTCAACCTCGCAACTCCAAGTGGCCACAATAGGTTGCTTCTTGCTCAACCATGATATACATGAACTGCCAAGCATGAAACAAAAACCACTTGTGGACACTCTCGTGTCAAAACAACCAGCCCAATCTAAGCCCGAAAAGGCATGTAAGTCTGGCGGCAATGATCCCCCCTTGGGATAAACAAGCCAAGATGTAAAGTGCCACTAAGGTAGCGGAAAATACTCTTGACAGCCTGCCAATGCTTAGACCCTAGGCTATGCATAAATCTGTTGACATGTGAGACTGTAAACTGAATATCCGGCCTCGTGTTGCATACATAAATGAGGCAACCAACAGCAGTTTGGTAAAGAGTGACATCAACAGGATCGCCAACATCATGTAGACTCAACTTCAAACCTGTTTCCATGCGAGTGGCAATATGTTTGCAATCCTCAAGTCCAAACTTACATAGCATGGCAACCATCCAATTTTCTGAATTTGTGCTTCATCAAAAGACAGAGGCTCCGCAACATCATGTAAGCTAGACACAGCTAAAGCATAACAATCTGATGCATAAGATGCATGGTGAGAGCCTGAACGAGTACGAATAGACAAAGGTGCATCCAATTTACTATCACGCAAAGTGTGCACCAACCATTTTGGCATACCTCTAGCCTGCTCATTTTTAGCCCTTTCCTCATCAAGTACATCATGTATATCTGTATCAGTAATAGGCTGATCTGTAACATTTTTGGAAACCCCCATAGGCTGTACATTTGCCTCATTGGAACTTACATTCGTGTTTCCACCACTGAAAAGAGGCAACAAAGTGTCATAAATGTCCTGTGAGCTTACATTACTGTCTCTAGTAGATGACCGCAAGGGCTGAACAGAATCTTCCACAAACACTACATCCCATGAAACCAGAATACATTTTGTTTGCGGATGATACAACCTGTAACCTTTGCTTTCAGCACTATAACCAACAAAAATACATTTGACAGTCTTATCATCCAATTTTCTGCGTTGTGTTTGTGGCACCAAAGCATATGCCAAATAGCCAAAAACACGCATGTGCTCAATAGAAGGCTTTCTATCATGCCATGCTTCACATGGAGTAATAGACTGCAAATCTTTCGTAGGACACCTGTTTAGTACATAAGTGGCACACATGATGGCCTCAAGCCAAAAAGAATGCGGCAAAGCTTGACTTTTGACCATACGTCATGCCATTTCCGTAAGTGACCTGTTTTCCCTCTTAGCAACACCATTTTGCTGAGGTGTATAAGGCACTGTACATTGGTGTTTTATCCCACGACTAGCCAAAAATGCACTGAATTCATGAGACATATACTCCCCCCCTCGATCAGAACGGAGGGCGCCCATAGTACATTTCGAGACATTTTCTGCCATAGCTAGAAATTGTTTGAAGCACATAAATACTTCAGACTTCGCTTTAAGCGGAAATACCCATGCATGTCTGGAGTAATCATCAATGAAAGTCACGAAGTACAGGTAATTGCCCAAGGACGAAGTTTGCATGGGCCCACAAACATCACTATGCACAAGCTGCAACCTGCATGTGGCCCTAGCCGAACCATCCTTTGGAAAGTTAGAACGCTACATCTTACCCAAAATACAGCCTTCACAAACATGTTTGATAGGTGCTTCAAGAGGCAGCAAAGAAGCAACCATATCAGATTTCTGCAAACGCAGCAATCTGGCCCTTGAATTTGCAACAGCATTTGCAAAGTTTTGCATCTGAAATAGCCCTTGAATTTGCAACAGCATTTGCAAAATTTTGTCCACACTTGTCATACAAAGTGAGCTTATACAGCCCACGGCACAAAAGGCCAGATGCAACAATTTCATCACCAAAACTGAGATCATGAACTGTACATCTGTCATCCACAAATTTGACTACAAGTCCAAGTCTAGCAAGTGCGGATACAGACAAGAGATTCTTCTTGATCCCAGTACATAAAGTGCATCAACAAGTGTGAAGGAACTGCCATTTACAACAGTAAGCACAATCTTTCCAACTCCCTGAATTGGATAAGAGGCATTATTGGCACAAGTGACTAAATTCCCATGAGGGACAGACTCGAGAGAGGTGAACAATTCACGATGTGAGGTAATGTGCTTTGTAGCACCACTGTCGAAATACCACACATGTGAATCTGCAGCAGCAACTGACAAGCATGCATCATGGACAGCAGGATTGTAAGTGCACTCTACGCTAAAAGCCCATTCTGCATCAACATCAGCAACACTATCTCCTTTCACAGAAGATTCAACAATGGCTGCATTTGTAGTAGAACCAGCATTTGCAGTGGAACCACCCTCTTCTTCTTAGCAAAAATATTGGCTGAATCCTCTTTAGTTTAATCTTTGGCATCATTTGTGCATTTCTCTGCAACCCTAATTCCAACAATTGGTATCAGAGCACGTTGCGTCCTCCCGGGCTTAGTCGCCAGCAGCTCTAGCACGCGCCTGCTCACTTTCTCCGATTTCAGTGAGCTTTGGCGAGCGTTCTTAGATTTTTGATTCGGGCTGAATCCTCTTTAGTTTAAGCTTTGGCATCATTTGTGGAAATCTATGTCCGAATTGTTGTGTTGTGGTCTCAAGGATGATTGGTGCACTCACACTTGGCTAAAATGACATAGAGATTGGAGTAACCTTATATGTATATCTTTCTAGGTTAATTGGATCAAAAAGTTTTTACTCTCATCCATATTTATCTACCATCAAAACTTGCACTCCTTAGGCATCTGTATATGTGAATGCATAGAGGTTCTTATGGTTTGTCAACTCTCCAACATTGGGTTCTACACACTTGTAGAAGGTATGTTGATCCCCATTTGTGAACCTATACAAGCCCTCATGAGTGTAATCCATTAGAAGTCTCATGAATTTGCTGGTTTTGATGAATCTCATGTTGGGTTGTTGATCAACGGATGATTCTCCTCTAGGTCTTCTCCCATTCCCATTGTTGATGGCATTGCAATATCGATTGTGATCTACATATCTCTGATTTGAGTAGAAAACCCTATTGGGGGATGATGTGTCATGGTTAAATCTCACTCAATACTCTCAAGATATTCTTTGACAAGCCCACCTTGGCTTAGTGTAACTTATCCCTTGTTGTCCCTGGTTAAGTTTCTCAATGACATGCCTTTGTGACCCTTTGGTTTATGGAAACTAGTTTTGGGTGCCCTAAAAGTTTGGAATTAGGAAACTTGAAAAAATTTGTCTTTTCTTCAGGCTTTACCTAACTCAATTTGGAGTTCTGTATCAAAAGTTAGAGAATTTTTGGTGAGCTGCACTTAAAGCAGTACTCAAATCAGTCTCAGGATCAGGACACGAGAACGTTTGCTTGTATCTTGGTCTCCAGAAGGTATTTTTGGCTCAAACTGCCGCTTGAGTGTACATACACAAAGTTCTTCCTTCTCCAAAAGATAAGCTTCCCTTTCACACTAAAGTTATTTTCTTTGATACCTAGGGCTTTCTAAATGGTTAGTGGCTCTCTCACATGGGCCTTTTACACATATCATGATATAATTACAACTCAAGAAATCGACTTTGAAATTAGATTACACCTAGTGTAGCTATACTAGCTCACAAAAATAACAAAGTACAAATACGTTAAAAATATGGTGTCTAGCTAGGTGGGCCCTCGTATGCTGAAATGGCCAAATAGTGTGCACCATCTTTTGGGCCATTCATTCTTGATGCAATTAGGATTGCAGGGATGCGCACACAACTTGGAGAAGATAAAAAGCTGAGGGAACATAACAAAGAGTGTATTGTTCAGTGTGCAAATAGAAAGATAAGTTAGTCCTAGAGTGATGGAATATATACAATGCACGAGGGGGAAATTGTCAAAATTGATGATGTGGAAGCATGGAACCAAGGAGAGACGCTATGTGTGTGTGTGTGTGTGTGTGTGTGTGTGTGTGTGTGTGTGTGTGTGTGTGTGTGTGTGTGTGTGTGTGTGTGTGTGTGTGTGTGTGTGTGTGTGTGTGTGTGTGGGTGGGGGGTGTGTGTGTGTGTGTGTGTGTGTGTGTGTGTGTGTGTGTGTGTGAGAGAGAGAGAGAGAGAGAGAGTTCTAAACTAAACAACCTTGGCAATGAAATTAGTATCCTTTACAATGGGGGCTAGGTGTGTTTATATGCTCACCTTAGCAAATTGACCTACCCAAGGTTTGACAAATAAGTAAATTATATACCTAAAGCCAAAATAAATATTGCAATCACATTGGGCTATTCACTTGAGATGCTACAAACCTTAACACGCTCTCTGAAGGTCATAGTGGATATAAATGGTGAGACCAAGTCGATGAAGAAGTGATCATGGACAGTCCAAACAATAGATGAAGAAGCGACCATGGACACTCCAAACAATAGATGTCATGCTAGTGGATACACCTCAAATTTTCTATTATCAATGTGTCACGTAAGAAGAATGCCATCTTGAGTACGATTTGCCTCATAAAAAGTTGAATTGTAGACCACACTATGTCCAAGAATCTCCATTCGTGAATTGTGAAAACATCACATCCAAACTTTCCTAGATAATGAACTTTGAACACGTCGTGTTTATAATCCAGCCACCAACAATAATGAATTGGCATGCACATATATAGTGTTTTAGATACAGTGCATTTGTTCCTTGCCAAATGCATGTGCTTGAACTTCGAGCCACGAGTTCAAACAATGATAACTTGACCTCCAACACATGGGTCCAAATCATTTATAGGGAGCACTATTTTTCCCTCTCTGCTACTCACAAGCCTCTCCCTTGCTACAGCTAGTGGTGGCAACACCACCCACTTGACTAGCAGGCTAGAGCCCTTACCACTATAGTCACACCAACATACTCCTTATTATCCTTCCCTAAGTCACTATCACTACTTTCCACATCATGATTGCCTTTGCCTTTGTCCTTTGTAGAGCTTTTGACTTTGCCTTTGGATCTGCAATCTTTAGACAAATGACCACGCTTCCCATAATTGTAACAGCGGCTATTGGACGTCTTTCTAGAATCGGAAGCAGTAAGTGCTTCACCACCTTTGTCAAAACTCAAATTTTAAATTGAGTCATTAACATGCTATCTCTTCAATGAGAAAAAAGTTGAGACCATCAAATTCTAGCTTTTCCTTTGTCATTTGTAGTCGTACTGTCTTAGACAACGTTTCCTACTCCTCATGCAATTGCATGAGTACCAAAGCAACCAATTCATTACTCATCAATGCACTTTTCATAGATGAGAGTTGATCATGAATAACCTTAGCCTTCATAAGAAAAGACTACATGGAACTTCCGATTGGAGGAAACTTGACGTCTAATAATTGTCCAAGAAGGGTGACCACTCGCATCATAGAATCTTGATCAAACACTTTGACAAGCCATAACCACATATCGTTGGTAGTCTTCAAAGTCTGTATGGCTAGATAAATTTTTTTTATAAGAGATTCTACAATGGGCGACATTGCCTTTGCATTGCTTGCATCCCAATCAACACATGATTCTTGATGCTCTCATCTGAAGGTGTGTGTACGTGTTTTTTTTGGGTCCCGTAAGCCTTTTCACGTGAACCAGAGTTGCATGATCAAATTCCAATCGGCGTAATTATCACCGTGCAGTTTGTCATTGGCACTCAAGCAAGGGGGGGCATGTTGCAAGTACAAGATCTGGAGAAAACTCGTCTACCTTCTTGCACTTCAAAAGGGATACATAATTCCCAAGCCACTGCACATCACTTTTACAACTCCTTTCCCACTTTTGGGTTTCACAACTCATCCTCAAGTCGCTAAAGAAAAACTTCCTTGATGCCTCTTTACTATTCTCCAAAGTCCCAACGCAAGCCCAGCGAGGTTTTGTAGTTTTTGGCTACAAGCAAGTGGAGAAGGAAAGTCACAATGGGGGGCAGGGGGTAGGGGTTGTTAGAAACACTGTTGGCAAGGGAAGCAAGGAAAGTGGAGCATTTTAAAATGATACCCACATGGAAGAAAAAATGCGGTCTCTACAATTTTGTGGAACAACCCCTACCATTTTAAAATGCTACCCACAAGGAAGACAAAAGGTGGTCTCTACCTTTTTGTGGAACAAGCCCTTGCATTTTAAAATGCAATCCTGGCGGGAATAGAATTCACTGCCAGTGAAGCGAAAAGGTGTTGCTTGCATTTCAAAATGTTGTGCTACTTCCTCCTTCAATGGAGCCCGTCTAAGAACACCACAAGATCATACCACACAAGGTATGCCTACATTTCAAAATGCTACAAGACATCAAGTAAGAAAACACTACGTGCAAACTGAAGCACCTCCTCTTCAAAATTTATCGTTGCTTGACATTCTCCTCCACCTCCAAAGCTTTGATACCGCATCAAAGTTGATGATATGGAAGTGTTGAACCAAGGAGAGAAGCATGAAGCATGAAGCATGAGAGAGAGAGAGAGAGAGAGAGAGAGAGAGAGAGAGAGAGAGAGAGAGAGAGAGAGAGAGAGAGAGACACTTTTGAACCAACCAATCTTAGCAATGAAAGTAGTATCCTTTACAATGGGGCCTAGGTGTTTTTATGTACCGACCTTAGATAATTGCCCTACCAAATAAGCAAAATAAATACCCAAATCAAAATAAATATTGGGATCACTTTGGGCTATTCACTTGAGATGCTACAAACTTTAACAAAAAGCTCTAGTGAGGGGAAATAGTGCCTTGATGGTCCTAAGTGTGTTCACATGCATCAATAACATATTTATGGTTACAAGTCCCTCTGGGAGTGATGTAGTGAACGAGAGCTAGCATATAGTGTATTAGAAAGTAACAAGCCCTAAGGACATATCAATCCACAAAGGGAAGCAACCCCAAAGTTTTTTGGAAAGCTTTGAAATTATTACAAGGCAATACATTCGTGAACAAATCTGCACGGTTGTCCTACATTGTCACATAAGTTAAGCTGATCTCTCCTGTTGAGAGTCTCTCCCTCATAGTGATAATGAGGTGATAATGTGCCTCAATGTTCTTTATGCGAGCATGCAAAATTGAGTTCCTTGTAGCTGCCAATGTGCTTTAATTGTAAGTGTAAATGATATTGATGGTGTCATGTCCAACACCCAAATCGGCCATAAGGCGTATGATCCATACACACTCAACCGTAGCTGTGAACATTGCCATGTACTCATATTTACGATTGGAAGTGTCCACGATAAGTAAGTTTCTTCTTCCTCAACCATGATATGCATGGATTTCCAAGCATGAAACAAAAACCACTTGTGGACATTCATGTGACATAACAACCAGCCCAATTTGAGTCCAAAAAAGCATGAAAATCTGGCAATTATGATCCCCTCTTGGGATAAAACAACCCAAGATGTAGAGTGCCACTCAACTAGCAAAGGATCATTCAGGCCAAAATGATCCTAAATCAAACTTCTGAGCACACACCGAGCTTGACAAGCTTTCCGTAGTAGTACTTGACTTTTTGAGGATACACCTTCTCTAATACCAAATGTTCGAATTAGGGTTGCATGGATGCACACAAAAGCTGGAGAATATGAAGAAGATCAAGGCACACAATAGAGAGTGTATTGCTTAGTGCGCAAATAGAAAGATAAGCTAGCCCTAGAGTGATAGTGCATATACAATGCACGAAGGGAAAGATCTCCTAGTGAGGGAAAAAGTGCCCAAATTGTGTTAAGTGTTTTCACACACATCACTACCACAATAAATGGTAACACTTTTTGCAATTCTCACTAATGTTGCAGAGGGGAGGAAACCCCCTCTTTTGGGCCTTTCTTAGGTGTTTTCCTCCACTCCGTGTGTTCAAAATAGGCAAGGTGGAGTCATTTCTTAGGTTTTATGGTGTTTTGGATGCAATGATGGTCTCAAAATCAGCCTTTTATTAACAAAAAAAACA
Source organism: Adiantum capillus-veneris (assembly GCF_014529385.1). NCBI lineage: Eukaryota > Viridiplantae > Streptophyta > Polypodiopsida > Polypodiales > Pteridaceae > Adiantum > Adiantum capillus-veneris. The sequence continues at coordinate 15,519,169 of NC_140932.1, read as the reverse complement.
CCTTTGTCAAATTTATTCTAGTCATTCATACTATCTTGCATTAAGAATCTTAAATAAAGCACATCAATTAAAAAAATGATGGCTATGAGGATTGTATGCAAGCCATTCAAGCCACTATGGTGATTATAATGTAGAGAAAAAAAGGCAAACATAAGTCTATACCTAGATTGCATAAGGGTGTATAACCCAAGGGTGGTGTGGGTCTTTGAGTGAGCTTGATTTCCTCGTATGAACAATACAACAAGTAGTTTAAGAGAGGAGAGATATTTGACATGCAATATAGGAACCAATTGAACTTAAGAGAAAAATCTTTACAAAGAGTCATTGGAGAAACCCATTAGACATAGGGAACCAATTGAGCAAGGCCCTTTTCAAATTACTACAAGCTTCATAATATCTTAATTACTCAACTAAGCATGTTTTGTTTAAGTGGATAATTACTCCTTTGTTATCTTGCAAGCTGGGGTGATCAAAAGGATTCATTTGCACCCCTAATACACAAGAAAAAAACTTCATTGAGATAACAATCATGGGATAACACATCAAAAATGATGTTTTTGATAATGGAAAAACTATGACAATAAACTATAAAATTTTATTGGTGGTCTAATTCAAAAAACCGACATTCAAACACAATATTTTTAGAGATCACAATCAATGCAAGACTCTACTTGACTTGAATGGATCAAAAGGCCCATAGCTTCCTTGAACATCCCTTTCTAGGTGTATCCTCCTATAAGGACATTCCAAAATCCCATTGGGACAATCCTTATAGAATGATTTCCTACTTAGCAATTCAAAAAAGTTTTCCCTCTTAGCTCTGTCAAAATCCTCCTTGGAGAGAGGTCCTTGAGGCCCCCTAGTTCTCTTAGATTGCTTCCTATCTACAAGGATATATTTTAGCTCTCTCAAAATCGTCATTGGAGAGAGGTACTTACAGCCTTCTGGTTCTCTTAGATTGCCCACTATCTACAGGGAGGTATTTTCTCTTATGAATCCTATGATATGCTACACGAGAATATCACTTACTTCTTGAGCTCACAATCTAGACCTCTAGAAAAGACATGCATTTCTTATAATCCTCTAATCCATCAAGTTTGTCAATGACATCTTAATAATGAGAGTTATATTGGGTCATTGATAATGAGAGGTCCTCAAGGCCCCTTGGTTCTCTTAGATTTATTGCTAGCTACAGGAGGATATTTTCTCTCATGGCTAGTATAATATGATGCATGTGAGATATCACTTGCTTCTTGAGCTCAGGATCTAGACCTCTGCAAAAACCACAGACTCACTCAGAATCCTCTAATCCATCATATTTTAGAATGACATCTTGATAATGAGACTTATATTGGGTGAATGATGGATGATGTATCATTGAACATGTATCCCAATATGACCAATTTCTATCCTTCTCATTAGCATGGAGGAACTTCTTGCAATATGCACTCTCAAATGCAGCCCGCATCTTGGGATGAGTGTATGGTTTATATGTCATCCACCACTTGTAGGCCTTGCCTTCAAGTGAGAGACTCATTTGCAATCACATGATGGCATTTAGAGTATGAAATATGGATATATCTCCACTTGCTGGGAAATGTATTCATTGTGTCTTTGTTATTGTCTCTCTCCTCACCACAAAAATGAGGAGGCTCCATACTTGTGAGTAATTTAGCCACCTCTTTTGAGATTGCAATAAATCAATCTCATGGGACGAACCTACCCCTTGGGTGTATTATTTTGAGGAAGATTCTCCTTGCGCATTTACTCCTTGGCTACCCTATTTGCAGCTTCTTGATGCATAAAATTGTCTATCAAATCCATGAGATGAGTCATGTTATCGTTAAGTGTAGCTAGTTAAGCCTTTAAAGCATTTATATCCATGTCTTGCACATTAAAATCCTTGATTTTAATCAAATCAAATCATTGTCATATGTAGCATCCTTATTTTTTCTAGCTATGCAGGTATCAAATGGAGGATCAAACCACTCAAGAAGTGGTGAGCCTTGCTTAAGTTAAAATGGGGAGTTGAGACATGTGAAGCCATGGTGCATAGTGTACCGATAAATAGTAGAAAAATCTTGAAAAAACTGCTCCTTGAGAGATCTCAATCAACATGGAGTGATTGGCAGAGGTATCATCAAAGAAAGGTCCTCGTGCTCTTCTCTCTCTCTCTCTCTCTCTCTCTCTCTCTCTCTCTCTCTCTCTCTCCATGACTAAGTATATTGCTGATGCTAATTAACAACAAAACATGCTATTACTTTTATTAATTCTTATACATTTCTCTTTTCCAACCTGATTTATTAATCTTTGTAGATCTTATCACCCGCGAGGTGTTTAAGGCCTTGAGATTGAGTCATATGAGTTCATTGTTGATAAAGTATATTCACAACATGATGTCAAATTCTAGAGTCTCCATCTTGCTAATTTGATTAGCAAGAAGTGTGATTAGCATTGTAAGTAATCACATGCTCTTTGGTTAAAGTGAGTAGTTAATACAAAGTCCTTTCAAAGAGGGGGTTAGCTCGAAAAATTTCAACCTTGAACTAGTGTTGAATTTTGTGTGTGTGTGTGTGTGTGTGTGTGTGTGTGTGTGTGTGTGTGTGTGTGTGTGTGTGTGCGCGCGTGCGCGCGCGTGCGTGCGTGCGTGATTGAATATTGATGAAATTGTGCATGTCTTTGCAAAATGTTATGTTACAGCATGTTTAGTTATAAACAAAGTAACTAATCTACAAATTAATATATATTTTTCCATTTCTATATCATCAATACTCTAACATTGGTAACGCGCGCGCACGCGTGTGTGTGTGTGTGTGTGTGTGTGTGTTAAAGTATGTTTAGTTATAAACAAAGTAATTAATCTACAAATTAATATATATTTTTCCATTTCTATATTGTCAATACTCTGACATTGGTAATAACATATCTTTTCAAGGTTATTCTTTCTTTTTAAAGAAAGGAAGGTTCTTGCATTGAGCATGAGAGGTTGAGCCTATGAATAGACAGGATAAGGGAGACAAGGATCAATTAACTCGTACATAATAGATGCTTAAAAACCTCGGATTCTGTAGTCTTAATAGTGGACTTTACGGGGTACCTAAGGTTCTACCTCTATCGAGTTATCAGGAAGCTCAAAAGGATCTTGCTCACTAAAAATGGGAAATGTCATGACCCTCCTTCTCTAATCTGATTAATTAATTGAGTTTAAACCAAGAGTGTGTGAAATCCATATGTCATAAAATCTAATATCTAACCCACCAAATAATTTTCTCATATTAAACTGGGAGAGCTTACGGGTCTATCTCAACACGGGGCCAAAGGTAAAGGGGTCCAAATGACAGATGATTTGTCAAATAGAAAGGCTAGCCAATGGAGCTTAAATACCTTAGGTTAGCTTCATTAAAGACCTCCAATGGATTGTGTTAAAAGTCCTTTGACGTTAGGTAAGCTAGGGTTGAGCTTGAGGTGGGAACCGTGTCGAAGCTTGAGGTGCTTGTCATACTTGCTGACTAAGATGCTTGAGGTACTTGTCGTGCTTGATGACTAAGATGCTTGAGGTGCTTTTCGTGCTTGCCGACTAGGGATCTTGTGGGAATACTACCCAAGCTTGAGGTGCTTTGTCGTGCTTGCTGACTAAGGTGCTTGTGTTCCAAAAGACAACAAAATCCCTACAAAGGACAGGGCGAGCCCTAAAGCTAGGGGGATGAGAGAGAACACATACACACACAAACACAGAAGGTAAGACCAAGCCTCAAGAGGCAACAAGGACACAAGTAAATCCCCTACCCATGTTTCCCTCAAGGTGTGCCTGAATCCTATTGGATAGGCTTAAAAGGGGTCCAATGAGAATTTAGATTAATTAAATAATTATCTAAGCAATTATCAAGCCTCTCTCCCTCAAAGGGGAAAGAAGGACACTTGACCAAAACCTACCCTTGTTGTTTGATATGCCTCTTTCATGTGATTGGCTAGGCCTGGAGGGGTCCAATGAGCTTCAAGCATGAGCTACAAGGGGGGGGTCGACCAAAGAGAAGCAAGGGGTGTGCTTGGGGGGTATACTCCCTCATACTCTCTCTCATTTTCTCTCATACTTCACTTGGTTAAGGGCAAGAACTCCATCTCTATCTCCTCTCTCTCTCTCTCTCTCTCTCTCTCTCTCTCTCTCTCTCTCTCCCCTTCTTTCTTAGTGTGCATGTTGACTTCGGATCCCTCCTCCTTTTGCATCTATCAATGATAAGCAACCCGCCCACCTCCCTTCTCTCTGTTTGTTGTGCAGTCCCTACCTTTGTCCATGCATGCTTGACATCCTGCCACCTCTATTTTTTTGTGTTTCCTTTTTTATAAAGTTTATTCTTATTTAATTTTATTTCATTAATTTTTTAATATTTCTTGTTCCTTCTCTTGCTTCCCACATGTATCAGACACCCCGTACACGCACCATTCACGAGCATTTACGCTTGATTATGCACATTTATAATAGACATGTCCGAAGAGTTTGAATTTGCCATATTAGGTCCGATTTGATTAGATTTGATGAGACAAATTGCACGCACAGATCCTATTATTACACTGATTTTGATTTTTACCTACATTTTGCATGTTGATGAGCTTTAGAGCCCATTCACGTGCAAGATTTTGACTTGGTTTGATTCTAAGTGTTGATCACATACTTGTGTATAGTCAGAGCTTGATTTGGTACATTAATTGATTTCTTACCATGACTTGGGCCTAGATATGATTTTTAGAGCCAGTTCACATGTAGTAACTCCACGTTAGCCCTTGGCTAGCCTTTGATTGCTAGATTATGCACGCTAGCTAGTGCATTTGCTTATAGACTTCCTTGACGCTAGATTTGACCTAGATTGACAGAGTTTGGAGATCAAGATCTTGAGGCCCTATTTGACACGCTATTGTGGGTTCATGGTGAGCTAGATGGATTGCATATCTTCACAAAAGTAGACATCCAACATGGATATATCCAACTTTAGGCCACAAATAGTCAAACACCTAGGTTCCAGATACTTAGGGCCTGAGCACATCTGACATTACTAGAGCACCTTTTGATGGTTTTACTACATCATATAGACACATGACGGGGGATAGTCCAGAGCATATTACGTTAGCTCTTCATGAGGATCTCCTAGACACCCTTGATCTTCTACATACTAGATCTTTGCACTTGTTTGACATTGGACCCTTGTACTCTAATGAGTATTAGAGGATGTACATGAGAGAGACAGCCAAACCTGGAGAGTATCCTCCCTACGGCACAGTTAGCGCTATCCCACTAGGTTCCTTACGAGATTCCTATAGGAGCATTTATGATAAGGCTACCTATATGTTGTTGTTTGGACTACACTATTTTTCTTCTGGATTAGTATTGTTGAGCCTATGGTAGACCGATGAAAGGACCGCCAATAGAGCCGGCATGACTTAGATCACCTCCAGGATTCACATCATCCATGCCACCACCTAGGAGACAAACCTTTGTTGAGATCATGGTAGAGGCAACGATTGATATGGAGCACATGAGCCAAAGCCTTACCACTAAACCGCCAAAGTTACCATGCCTAGAGAGGCTATAGAGATCACACCACACACTATGAACACACTAGACACGGAGCTTTCTAGATCACATGCATCAAATATGTTGATGAGTCATAAATCACCACCTAGAGACACAATGCAGGTACCGCTTGAGGATAGAGTTTCCATGATGAGTAGAGAGCACCATACAGAGATTATGTTATTTTTCTTAGGCTATAGAGTAGTCATACCTTGGTTTGTTGACCTTGATGGACATAGGCACCTTCTCAGATAACATTGACCCTTCAATATAGTAAGGAGTCAAAGTTCATAGACGTCACATTTGCTCAACCAAGTTCTTTACTGATGAGCTCAAGGGCACATATATTTCACAGTCGATTAATCCCATATGATGTTGTAGATAGTGCAATCCAAATGATTGTTTGGACACCCAAGGATAGTGCAACTATGTAGATTGGAGCACACATTGACTTATGTTGATGATGTGGATGTAGATATCAACAACAACATACCACAAGAAATTTTGAGCCAATGATGAACCTTATGGTATATCTTGTTGGAGATCCTCGTGATAGGAGTTATAATAACATAGATGGTACTATTTATTCCATGATGATTAGATTTCCCTATTCTCTAGGGCATGGCCAAGATACCATAGTTAACGACCACACAGAGTCCATAGACACCTTCTAGACAGACTTCCCCTACTAAGTCAGCTCACAAAACTTTATCACATGGATAGATCTTGCCTCAGAGCACACTTGATCAGTTGAGATCTAGAGTGATTGAGATGAAGGAGACAAATGCCCAAATTGACAATAGGATGAGTACACCAGAGAGCACTAGGGTGAATATTCTAGAGGTTGTTACTTGTTCTCTAGAGGACACACATCCTAGTGAGATTACTCCTATGCTAAAGATGAGTATTGAGCCATTAGAGAAAGATAGAGTGTTGGATTCTACACTAATTAATGATTCTAGTGCACCTATCATAGAGGTAGATATCCCACTAGAGCCTATACTTGAGTAGATTGCATATGCATATTACCACAAGAGTGATGACCTTATAAGTGAGTCATCAAAGACTAAGATACCTATAGATATGATACAAATAGAAGCTTCCATTGAGACACATGCTCATGGGTATCAATGACTAGATAGATCTAGGCAAGAGTAAACCATTAAGGGATCCCGAGACACTTAGTTCATTGACCACACAATCACAGGATGATGTCATCCCTAGGCCCATTAGTTATGCTATAAATTTTACCATCCATATGGAGCCAGGTGCTAGTCAGTCAATGACTATTAGATAGGGAGCTAGGAGATTGCAAATTATTTTTTTTGGAGAGAGTTCTCTTATCCCTCCTAGTTGCACTAGACCCTTAACTTGTACATATTGACTATGGTGCACTAGAACTATGCCCATATACTAGAGGCACTTTTTTCCCTTTGGGTTTTTCCCTCTAAACATCCAGGTTTGAGACCTTAGTATAGCATTTATTTTTATTTTTATTTAGGTAATAAAACCTTCAATTCTATGTTGGCACATCTTTCTAGGTGGTAGTGTTTGGTCTTATGATTTTGTAGCATAGATGGACTTCAATTTTCATCGTGCAACATGGATATATTAAGCTTCAATAGAGCAGGTTTATTTCCACATCTATTGAGGAGATACATCATGTACCTCCAAGTGTACTACTTTATATGCTTCATGTTTGTGGACATTTATATTTTTTGATTGTGGTTTTTTATCGTTTGATTGATTTAACTTAACTATGTTTTGTTAATGTATAAATTGTCTTTGCTTTAGTTAATCGACCTAGAGTTTAGTCTTATCATTGAGCCTTGAAGTTAGTAGCCCGTGATTTTAGGTTAACACATTCACTTGACTTCTAATCATAGTTGGTAAAATTATTTGAATGTTTGAGACCTTAGGAGTGTTTTAAGCATAGAAAATCTTGCTCATTCAGACAACAAAGAAAATGATAAGCACACATTAATTACATTGGTGTTGGCCTCTCCAATCACAACATGCCAATCAAGGCACTTCATCAAAAGCTACACACACAAGGTGAATGGTGCTAGAGTTTCATAAAACCCATCCACACACAAGGTGAATCGTGCTAGATGTTAATATTGCAAATCGAATGCTCGTAGAAGTATAGGAGTGGTTAATAAGTAAGAGTCATCACACATACTCAAATCTAGAATAATGAGAAAGGTGAAACTACTTCATGACATAATGGAATAAAGAAGAAGTAGATTAATGAAAAAAGTAGAGACTAGATTAATAATGCTTCTCTAATTACAATGGATTAGCACTAGCTTCTTAAGCATGGGTATTAAGCTCAAAGCTAAGCTATCCATAGAGTGAACACTCAAGAGAGAGAGAGCTCTCAAAAGTGGATCCTCAAGAGTGGACATTCAAGAATGAAGCGTCCTTGCTTAAAGGCTTCCTTATAAAGGCTTTCACCACAATCCCTTCTACTATGGGTTTAAGTTTGAGCCCTCTAGCTAGCATATACAACTTTGGAACTCCCAATGAGCCCAAGACCTTATACAAATGTGGATAGGAATTGCTATGCACATCCATAGCATATCTCCCGCTTGATGTATCATTCGGTGTAGCCTGTGTTAGCGGCTACTAACATTCTCCCCTTCCTAATTTGGCACACGTCCTCGTGTGTCGGTGAAGCAAAACACGGTGACATGGTAGAAAGCAAGTCCGTCGAAGAATGTTGAGCTGCATATCATAAGAACAAGAAATGATCATCAAAGGCCAACAAGGATAAAAACATGAAGTACAATGAACAATCATGCAAGTGATTTTTTTCTTCTAAAAGATGGGTGAATCATAGTAAAAAACTAAACAACACAAAGAAAAAAAACACTACACTATTGTGAAGATTAAACCACTTGAAATTTGAGTTTTATGCATGAAACACAAGCAATCAATTATGACGCTAGGCTAATGCAAGTTCATAAACCTACTAGCCTAAAAACTATGTGACCAATATTAATAAATCATTTAAGTCTATCATGTCTACGGGCTATAAAAAAAGCTCATAATCTATTAGTTCATTGTCATAGATTTTTGAAGCTCATGGAAGTTTTTTTTTTTTCATCCATTGAAAAAAGTAAAACACGTCACAATGCTACCACCCAAGGCAAGTCTAGGCGCAACTCTCGGCTCCTTGAACCCTCAAAAAGGTGTTTCAAAAGCCTACTAGCCTACCAAGGCGACGGCTAACCCCTATCAGACTAGGGCATCGGTTTAGGGCCTTGACCAAGCCAGCCAAGGTGATTCCCCTCGCCTGCCAAGTGCCAATAATGTGCTAGGCCTTACAAGACACAACATAAGATAGAAATTTTCTTTTCATGTGTCTAGTAGCATTTTTGCTACTTTTTCTTGACACTTTTTTGCTTCATTGTTTCAGTTTTTAGCACTTTTTTATTGCTTCCAACATGAGAGTTTTTATGGCAGATGGACTAAAGGACTAAAGCCTAATCATAGCCCTAGGTCATGTTAAAAATGAATAAAGTATTAAGACTATCACTACGAGTATAGGACTAGCAAGAAATGAATCTACATTAACCTAAGGTCAAAGCCAATTATCTATGATTAGCACACATAAAACCTAATTTTTTGATGAGTTAATATTCACAAAGCAAAGTGTTGAAACTTTAGTATGCCTAGCTTTTGAACATGAAAGAACCATAGCTTAAAAGAAAAAATTACTTAAGCCAAGCATAGAGTATGGAGAGATGAACAAAAGAGAAAAATCATGGAAGGATTTCACCTATTCATGCTCTTTTGAGCATCCTTGAGCAATCATCCACTTTGTGTAGAGAAGTCTCTTGATCTATTCATTACAATCCAAGCATTTTGAAGCTAAGTGTAAACACAAGCTACAAAAGCCATTTATTGAAAGCAAAAAGCACACAAAAACAACTAATGAAAACCTAAAGCTATGGTCTTACATACTTGAATTTGCCAAAGGAAAAAAATCCAACGGAAAAAAATGCCTTTGGTTATGCACATGATGCTCTTTAGTAGCAAGTCTATGCATACATGTCAAAAATGAGAGAAAAAATTGCTTGTAAATAATCACATATTGCAATGTTAAAACCTCTCATGCGTAATTCAAAAGTTGATTAGATACTAGCTCAATTGAAATATGGAATTTAAAACAAGCAAAGAGCTAGAAACAATACAAATTGATGAAATAAAGTGACTCTTGAAAGTCAAATTTTACATTTTTAAAGCCTGCCAAAAGGGTTGGCTAACAACTAGCTCACATGAAATTTTACAATTTAAGAGCAAGCTATGAGCTAGAGATGACTTCAACTTTTAATGGAATGAAAGTACATGGCTCTTAATAGCCAAAATTTGTACTTGAAAGCTCTCAAAAAATTTGAGTAAATACTAGCTCCAAATGAAAACAATTAACTTTTGACCAAGCTATGAGCTAGCATGTATACAACTTTTAATCCAAAGAATTGGAATGGCTCTAGATAGCCAAGTTTTTACAATATATTGCACTGATGACCCCTTCTTGGATCAATGAATGTTTTTGTTGTCCACAACCCTTCAAAACAATTCAAATCATTAGTGCTCTTAAGCATTTGAACATCCAATACAAGCACTAAAAGCATGCTCAATCACAAGCCTGAAATTTTATTGCCCTCTCATGGTCATTCAAAGAATCTCAATTTTAGTGCTATGTAGGGGTACCGTTTTTCATTTAAACCAAGCACTAAAAATGTACACTCAATGCCAAGTCCAAATTTTAATGCACATTCTCGAACAAGCATCAATTTAGTGTCAATGTAGCTTAGGATGAATCCCACATGCATGCCAAAAAAGAATTTTTCTTTTTAGTACAAAAAATTCAATCAACATAAGCACTAAAAGTTCATTCTCAATCACAATCTCAACATTTTCAATGCCTTCCATGCACAAAATATCCATGAATCATCATAATGAATGGCATACAATTGATGGTTATATGCTTTTTCGTACATATCACATATGGCATACATAGGAAAGAGAGACAAAAAGCATATGATGACATAAATTTTATCTCTACAAAGGCAATCCGCCCAAATTTTGTATCATCGAGTAAATTGTTGCCCAAGAGCTCGATAATTAGTACATAAAAGCATATGATATGTACTAAAAAAAAGTCATGATTAATCACAAGCATCGCAAGTCTGATGTAATCCGTGCTAGAGTCATCACAACGGATATGCATAAAATTGATTCTTCGGGCTAGTCTCATGTAGGAACATACAAGTTAAGAGAAAGTGTCGTCGATCAAATCACGCATAATACAAATCAATTTTTTCTGGCACTAAAAGGGAATCGTGTAAGCAATTGTCCCTCGACCCCTATCTTTTTGCAAAACTCGTTTTGACATTGCCTTATACCTTTGATTTCTTCTTTCTCACTGAATTCAAACTGTCTCAAGTAGAATCTCATTGAGCTTGAAGGTAAGGAGGGTGTAAATATCCTTTAGTTTAAATTTTTCTTTTTCTTTTAAAAAAGATAAAATTCATTTTTTTTATTTTTAGACGGCGACGCGCTGCAGCCTGCGGGGATACGGGAGAGAGAGGAGGAGGGATAGCATGGGTGGGGGCACTGAGCAAGTGTGTGTGGGGGTGTGTATGAAGGTGTGGGCTCAATAAGGCAACAAGACAAGCAAGGGTGTGTGTGTGGGTGTGTATGAAGGTGTCGGCTCAATAAGTCAACAAGACAAGCAAGGGTGTGGGGTAACTGGGCCATGGCAACTCGGGTGTGTGCGTCAAATCAGGTAAGCGCAAAATCCATATGATGCCGCCATTGGCGCGTTTATGGACTACACGGGGTGGCCAGGCTGCACTGAAATGAGGGGTTTGGAGGCATCATGTGATGTGCAACTATGGTGGGTCAACAGGAGACCAAAACGGCGGTTCTTTATTGGTCAGTCGCCTGAGAGAGTGGGTGTCTGTGAGCTACTCGCTGGAGCAATTGACGATGTGGCCTCTTCACAAGCCTCCAAGGCAAGCACATGAGGGTTGGGTACTGAGCACGGATAATATTTGTGAGTGTTTCCATTGCTTGGATTGAGTGTAGGAACTGTGGTGCAGGTCGGGTGATTATGGGCACAAGGAAGTCGAGCAAAGCAGCTAGGGAGTGGTGGCACGGATTGTGCAAAGAATGGCTCATGAGCACCATACGGCACTGAATCAAGTAGTTGTTGTGGAATGCTTGGAGCCGGCTCATGACTTGTGTGTGAGCATTCAACTGAGAACGCGGGCAGGGACTGCACGTCTATGATTGCATTAAATTAATGCAACTAGAATCTCACAAAAAGTCACCAAAGCCTACAGTGTTAAGGTGGGCATGAGTTCTAATAATAGATATGCATCCCATGCTTGCCAACCAGCGCATCAGAGTTTGTGGGTGTGTGGTTGAAGTTGCGAGCCAGGTCGGCAGTCAAATACGAAAAAATGATGAGGTCAACAAGGCACGGTATCAATAAGGCGCAAGTGGCTACGAATAGCAAGGATGTGTACTATGTAGGACAGTAGGAGTGTGTGTGGATAAGCTTTTCATGGCAGAGGAAATGTTGGCCGCTTTTGATAAGTAGGCTGGACCGAATTAGTCGATATTGGGTGAGTGGGTCAGTGGACAAAAATAAATGGCATACACCAAGCTAGGTAGACAAAATGGCCAAGTCCAGTGAGTTGGTGATTTTGTTGTTTTTCTTAAATTGGGGGTGTGTGTTGAGGACCAGTGCCATAATCGTCAACTAGTGTACATGTGTGTATGGGTGTGACTCCCTCTTTTTTTTTTTGAAAAATATACCTCAAGAGGAGGTTCTCACATGGATAGTGACCAAAAGCAAGGAGGGTTTATATGCTTTGAAATTCATCAAAGTTTACTAGCGAGGTTAGCGGCTCAACCATGGCATGACACAAGAGTGTTTTGGAGCTCGTAAATTTTTCTTCTAGAGTTGAAAGTTGACAAACCAAACTCTTTAATTGGCCTTTCAAAACAAACAATCAAGCTATACACAAGATCAACTCAAATGTTTTGGCACAAGATATTTTAACAAGCAAGAACCCTGAGTGCACACCAGATCTCGACACCAAACCTTTGTAGCCCTCTCTTTTTTCTCCATCTCTAGATACGCATAAATTGAATGCACACACACATGTAATGCACAATCCAATTTCCAATTACACTCAATTGATCGTTGCCTCATGCACTCACTTGCAAGATCAAACCATATCATCAATCATTGCAATCTTGAGTCGCTCATTACCAAAATTTTCTATCATCCAAACCCAATTGGCTTGTCATTTTGGTCTGTGAGGCTACACACAATTGATTATGGCATTTTTCATGCACAAATTATGAAAATTTTACCATTTTCAATCAAATTGGCATACAACTCAATGGCAATACATAAAATCATTCTCAATTATGTGAAATTGAGTCATTCCTCTCAATTGATTTGATGACACACACAAAAATGTTTAGGTCTATTCAATCATTATGATTAGGGCTCAACACCAATCATTCATTTCAATTTGGATAGATTATGCCATTCCATAGGCACATACATTAGTGCATTTTTTCCATGTTCATCAAATTGATTCATCATTAGCATGGCAATACACTAAAAATGTACACAATTCAGTACCAATTGAGTGATCTATCTCAATCTTTAAGCCAATTTATGATCAAGTATTTGGCCAAATTTATCATCATAATTGGTAAAAATTACCAATTATTCATTCACACATTGGATTGCACATGCCATTGATTGGCACACGCACCCAAATTTAGGGCAAAATTTTATGAAAATAATCCATCAATTTATCAGTGCAATGCTAAAATTGCAAACTCGATCAAGCATAAATGAATGCATACATGCTCAATTTCTTAAAATTAGCACTATTTTGACCCAATCAAGCAATGAACACACACTCAAAAATTAAGCACAAAAGTTCAAATCTGGCTCAATTGGCAATGCATTTAGGCTTATACCTAATGATTGCACACACATTTTAAGAATATTCCATAATCAAATACCATTTGGATGCCCCAATTGACCATCAATCATTGAAAATCACGTGGTCTTGGATGGGTGCACACACTCAAATTTTGCCCTTTTTTTTGGCAATTATGCTTATTCAATGATTGAATTAGCCTAGCATACACATCAATTACATGATTACATACTCACATATCATCAATTCCATCAATTTCTATGCATGCACACACTCAAGATTAGGTGCACACACACTTGAATTTTTTGACAGTTTTTTTTCCCTCTTTGGTGCATTACACACACAATGATTTTCATGCACACACATGAATTCTTGATGAGAATTAAGCATTATCTTGACACACACAAAGTTCATTAGTCAAAATCTGACCATCAATTTCATTCCAAGTGAATCAAATTAGGTGCAAAGTGTAGGTCAATTGAGTTACACACCTAATTTTAGCAAATAATTAGCACACATTTAACCACATTAATCAATCAAGAACTGACATGAGCAAGTGAGTGCACTTACATCATAATCACACTCCAAGCTATTTCTTTGCTCCACATGAAGACACATCATTGCATACACAAGTGTGTGCACCATCAAATCGGCTTCAAAATTGACCATTGTAGGCCAAATATCAAACATTTAAAAATCATCAAATTAGGCATGGATTAGCACAATTGACTTGATAAAAGTGTTGATTCCATCTCTTGTAAGGGGATTAAACATATATTACACTTCAAATGTTACGGTTAGGTTAGCAAAGTTAGTCAAAGATTAGTAAAAATTAGCATGGAATTAGTACAATTAGCAATGAATGAAGCGAAATTAGTAAGGGTTAACATGAAATTAGTGAATTGGGGGTAGAATTGGGGGTTTGGGATATTCATAACTCAACAATTAGCTTCAATTTCTTGCACAATCATCATCAAATCAAACCAAAATTGAGTTACACACACTCAAAAACCGATGAAATTAGTAATGAAATTACTCTATGCTAAACATCCTATACTCATTAGCTTAGGTTATCGATCCCCGACAGCACCGCCAAATATCTGGGACAATCTTAGCATAGCCTTATCAATCCAAGACCAACAAAAGTATCAATTCTAAGATCGGAAACCCGGCTAGGGCATGGAACCATGAGCATCGGATGCATCGAATGAGAGGATTCAAAAGTATGCTCATCCAATACACACATTAAGTCCGACTTACCACATAGACTAGAATCCTAAAGCACACTAATGATAAGCACACACTAATTGCATTGGTATTGGCCTCTCCAATCACCACATGCGAATCAAGGCACTTCATCAAAAGCTACACACACAAGGTGAATGGTGTTAGAGTTTCATAAAACCCATCCACAAACAAGCAAACAATAGGGCGCATACACTAATTACAAGATTAAGAACCATCTTAATAAACCTAATTAGAGATGTTAAATATTACAAATCGAATGCTTGTAGAAGGATAGGAGTGGTAATAAGTAAGAAGTCATCACACATACTCAAATCTAGAATAATGAGAAAGGTGAAACTACTTCATTAAATAATGGAATAGAGAAGACGTAGACTAATGAAGAAAGTAGAGATTATATCATAATAACTAATATCTAATTCTCCTAAATGATTTTCTCATATTAAATTGATCATTTAATATGGGGAAGTGCCAAGGGAGAAAAAGCTAGAATATTTATTAAGCTGGCAGACCGGTCACAATAGGGATCCTAAGGATGGAAAATAGGGATCACACATACTCAAATCTAGAATAATAAGAAAGGTGAAACTACTTCATTAAATAATGGAATAGAGAAGAAGTAGACTAATGAAGAAAGTAGAGATTATATCATAATAACTAATATCTAATTCTCCTAAATGATTTTCTCATATTAAATTGATCATTTAATATGGGGAAGTGCCAAGGGAGAAAAAGCTAGAATATTTATTAAGCTGGCAGACCGGTCACAATAGGGATCCTAAGGATGGAAAATAGGGATCCAAAGGGGGGGGGCATCTGCAAAAGAGCAATGTGCATCAATGGGCTTAAAAGACCCTAAGGTTCAATCCATTAAGACTTCCAAAATGCTAAGGTTCCAAAATTCAAAGGTTGTGTCCAAAGGTCAATCACTAGGAAAATTGGATGCTTAGTGTGTGTACCAAAAATCTTCAAAGAGTCCTACTTAGGAGGGGGCGAGTCCTAGAAGTCAGGGATGAGGGAGAAACACACACACACACACTCACAAGCTTCCTTTACACAAGGGAAAAGAGAAACACATGCCAATTCCCTAGCCCAGATGTCAATTCCCTAGCCCATACCAATGAGAATTAGGCTAGAGTAAATCTAGATTAATTAATAAAAAAACACTTAATAAAAGAAACAATAGGACTTAAGCTCTCTAGAAGACTATTGGACAGTCGCCCAAGGGGTCCAATGAGCATTCAACAGCCCAATGGCTTGCCTGATTCCTATTGGCCAGGAGACAAAGGGGTCCAATGAGAGTTTAGTTGCATCAATTAATTACTTAAAGCTCTCACAAAAGGGTAAAGGGGGACACATGTGAGAAGGCTATCACTTATGCTCTTGAAATTCCATTGGCTAAGCCTGGAGAGGTCCAATAGGGTGTGAGCATGAGCAAATAGCAAGAGGGATCGACCAAGAGAGAGAGAGGGGACTGATTTTCTCAAGGCATTATTGCATACACACTCACACTAGTCCATGTGTGGAGTAAGAAGACTCTCTCTCTCCTTCTCAAGCTTTAATAGAAAGCTTATCACCTACTCCAAGCTTGTGAGAAGGGAGGCCTACACCAACAACTCTTGGCTTTGTGATGCAAATCCAACCAAGAGCCAAGCTCAGTGCATGCTCATTTCCTCTACCATGCTACTTACTAAGTTAAGCTATGCTAATATGAGTGATTATGTGAGGATATGTACATCTTTCTCGTAAGACTACTCCTTCTTCCTCTCAATCTACTCTCATACCCCGCTAGCTCTCACCATCTTCGAAGATGTGTGAGGTCTTGTGTCTGAGACCGTGAGGGAATTGATGTTGTTTTTAATAAGTGTTTTGCTTAGTGCTTGAAGTTTCCATCTTCATTGCACTAGCTAGTATTGAAGGAACACGAAGAATTGTATTGTAAAATGTCTCTCTTGATGGGAGAAACCATAATACAAAACCTTTTGGAGGGGGAACCGGCTCCATGTAAATCGGGTCCTCAACTGTTGTCAATAGCTTAATTTCTCTCTTTTTTGAAGTATTCTTCATGCTATCTAACTAGGTGTTATGCTTTTTGTTGCTCTCTCCATCCAAGAACTCTTGTTATTCTCGTTAGGAATCTATTCTAATGAAATGCTCAGTATGTTCTTGTTATTTTCCGCTACACACAAGTTACTAGGCCATTAAATGTTACAGAGTAGATTAAGAATGCTTCTCTAATGACAATGGATTAGCACTAGCCTTTTAAGCATGGGCATTAAGCTCAAGGCTAGGCCATCCATAGAGTGAACACTCAAGAGAGAGAGAGAGCTCTCAAAAGTGGATCCTCAAGAGTGGATACTCAAGAATGAAGCCTCCTTGCATAAAGGCTTCTTTATAAAGGCTTGCACCACAATCCCTTCTACTATGGGTTTAAGTTTGAGCCCTCTAGCTAGCATATACAACTTTGGAACTCCCAATCAGCCCAAGACCTTATACAAATGTGGATAGGAATTATTATGCACATCCATAGCATATCTCTCGCTTGATGCATAATCGGTGTAGCCTGTGTTAGCCGTTGCTAACACGGCATTCTTCAAAGTGAGGAAATGTTGTTCTCCTCCTCCCAAATTTGGTTCCAGGTTCCACGGATATTTTTCTTTTGGATTCACCTACATCAAGTGATCCACTTACACAAGTAGAGATTTTTAGAGAGTTATGATAGTTATCCATGGTTCATATGTTCTCCCTTCAAAGGAAGATGTGGATCCATCTTGGGAGTCTGGTTTCAAGACTAATTCCTTACAGTTGTAGTGATTCCATGTGCATCAACCAAGATTGGCAGTCTATTTGGTGGTTTCCTATAGCACCTTGTTCCTCTCTTACAAAGATTGGGTGCAAGGTCTATTGATCTTGCCGTATTAGCTATAGTCTCAGTATTGATGTGTGTTCCTTTTTTGTTGAATATATGTTCCCAATTCCCTCTAAGAGTGGGGTGATACTCTCTCAAGTTGCAATGCAGACAAATGAATATCAATTTTAGTTTCACTCTCAGTTCCTTCAAATACAGTTAATAGTTTGCAATTTCACTCTAGAGATGTGTTTGGATAAAGTTCCTTCATATACAGTTTGCAGTTCATCATTGTATATGGTGGTTGGTGTAGGTTCTTTAGTTCTTCATCATCGAACATTGATTTCTTAGTAGCCTCAGTTTTCACATTCATTGGACTTCCTGTAGAAGCTTGGAGATTCTAGCATGTGGTATATGACCAGAGGTGTAGGTTTTCGATTGTTTCCTCAAGGAGCACTTTAGAGTTGGAAAATGATCTACATACTAATAGTCTATGCCTTTACCCTTAGCTTTAATGCATTCTCTTGGAGAGACCAAGCATTAGGAGAAATATGAACCTTGCATGGGCCTTGTAAGGAATCCTAATTTTTAGGGATTAAGGCTAATGTTGTGTGGGGTTTAGGGGGCAAGGGCATTGAAAAAGGTAGTTTTGAGTAGGCTTTTCTAGCCTTTTTTTTAGACAAATGTAGGATGTGGACCTAAAGGGTTACTTTCTCTCTCTAGCTTTTTTTAAAGTGAAGGAAGCATAGGGGTGTGTCCACATCAGCAAAAACGTGGGTCACAAAGATACAAAATTTGACTTTTTTTTTAAAAAATCATTTTTATTTGTTTCTAACTTAAAACTCCCTCCCAACATATATACATATCCAAAAATCATTTTTTGACCCATTTTTTAACCCACAAGCTTAGAAAGTCCATTTTTTCAAAACTCTTTTCCCCCAAAAAGTAATAAACATTTTGTTCTCTCCTCCTCCTCCCTCCTCCCTCCTCTCTCTCTCTCTCCCTCCCTGCCCCTACCTTCCTCCTCCTCCCCAGTCTCTCCCTCCCCCCCTCCCTCCTTCTCTCCTCCCATCTTCCTCAACCTCTCTACCCTTCCCCCTCTATCTTTTCATCATTTGCTTCCTCACGCAACAGCTTCCATGGTGCTCACGGACATCACAAATGGTTTGCTTCCACCACCACGTACTCCGCACACCAAAAGCATACATATTCGCTTACCCACAGCATTTGCACCGAAGACCACTAGTGAAGGTGATCAAAGGTCATCACAGGAACGTCGCACCGCTTGTGAGACCAGTGTTGACATTTGGGTGGATGGCCATTTCTACCCTTACGATCCTATAAGCCGCTTCCATCCACCGTTTAATAGCCTTTCCACATTTCTTCAATTTCTTGGGAGGGGAGAAGCAGGTTTGTTAGGCTATTGCAAGCGGTTGTGTATGGGTGCAGGTGCTTCTTTGCATATGTGGATGCACGAATGTCAAGCTCTTCACCTCAAGACGACGGCATTACAAGAGAGTGTTGCCTCTTTGGAGAGGGTAGTTAAAACTCTTGAACAACAAATGCAAGAAAAGGAGTCCCACATCCAGAAGCTTACCAACACCATCACATACTTGAAAGAAACACCCCTTGGTGCAAGGGAACGCAAACGCACGTATTCATCTATTGAAACTCTTGCACATTCGGGAGGAGCACGCAAACGACAAGTTACAGCCACAAGGTGATTTGGTCTTTACTTGCATGATGCATTCTTACTTTACACTATTTTCTAACATTTATGTTTATTTGTTGCTAGAAACTTCATCCAGGAGGCATGCGGTGGAACAAGCCAAGATGATCGAGTCAACCTTCTCACTAGTTGTCTCAATACCCAGGACGTGATTTCTATCTTACAATCACCTGGTGGTAAGCACATTAAGGATGCAGTCACCAAGGACCTTATGCGTAAATTAAGAAATGTGGTTAGTGATGATGACGTTCAACAAGCTTGTGATGAGGCTGGAATCAGCACCAAAGCCTATCAGGCTATTTTCCAACTCCAAAAGGATGCCCTCAAAGAACATGGCATTGTGGAAAACCTATTTCCCGTTCCTCACAAGGTCAAGCTCGCAAAGAAGGCCACAAACGAAGATGTGTTCTCCCGCATTGAGACATACCTACACATTGAGGACACAATGCCAACTTCCCTTTATGCTTCGTGCGCAACAAAGACAAGGGGAAAGGTAAGAAACAATCCATAAGACCTTCGGAGAAGGGCTTTCCTTACACAATGTGGAACAATATTTTCGTGGATCTTAGAAGGCTTCAAGAAGCCATGCTTAGATTTTACGAGTTACCTGAAGAAGGTGACAAACTTTACTTTTTTCTTTGGTATTATTCTTATCATAGACTCTGAAGTTTAAGGTCTTAGCACTATTTATTTTGTAGTGCTTGGCACAAAAGTCGCTTTTGTGCTGAAACTTGATGAGTATCAAATAGTGAAAGGCCGAAGGTTAGAGAGGCTAAGTGTCACTCTAATGAACGAGGCCCTTCTGCAAACCAAGCGAAGGGATTCAGTCGAGCCATCTCCCCACCCTATCTTTTAGCGTGCAATCAGAGAAAGACATTTGGTGGTTGGGTGCTATTGAGGTGCCCAAAGAGACCAATGGAGTACTTTCATGGATTTCTGAGAGAACTCCATGGATCACAGAAGTAATACACTCCCAAATTGCAGGTCAGAAGTTGGAGATTGAGGGTTTTGGTAGTTATGATGTGGAGTGGCACTTAGGTGGGGATTTGAAGACCATGAAGTGTTTGCTTGGCTGCAAACAAGGGGCTTCTTCTCTCATGCCTTGTCCATTTTGCACTCGAGGGTACAAACCTAATGGAAAAAAATCACATATCGAAGCACTGCAAAGGCCGGATCCATGCTTCCATGGCAAGGGCATAGAGAACAAGGGTTAGATTGTCGTGATGTCGGAGATGAAGGTAGAGAATGGGAAGCATCTATTCTGAGATGTCCCATGCTCAATGCCCCAGACCGTGATCAAAAGGACCACGCTTGGAATCCAATCTTTCGATTTCCTCTATCGAATGTACATTTTTGTACATTACACGCATTCATGCGCATTCTTGATAGGCTATTGAAGCTCCACATTGACTATGCTTTCACGATGAAACCGTTGGAAAACTCCCAGGAAGAGATCAAAAGAGTGGAGGTACTTTTGAATTCCATTGGCTGTCACGGTGGAAATGTGTCTATCGTTGCTGCAAAGAACACAAGGGAGGCCCATGAAATTGCTCAACAAGTGTCAATGAGTGGACAAAAAGCTAGACACTTTTTGAAGAAATTTTCCCAAGGAAAGCCAAGTTGATATGATGCTCAAAAAAGCTCCAACCAGCAGGCAGGTAACCTTTGGGAGCTTTGGAAGGAGTTATGCAAAGCTACTATCGACAATGATTCAAATGGCGAGCTTGTAAACAAGCGCAAGCAAGTTTCGGCACATTTTGATAAAATGGTCAAGCTTATGGGCCTTAACAGCACAACAGAAGAACAACGCCAATCATTTCAAGAAGCCTTGGCGGATTTTACCAAGGTCTTCACCCTTTCTTGGGGTGAAAATAACATCACACATTACATGGTAAGTCATTTTACATGGTGTATTCATTACAAGGGATTGTTTTTATTTAATAATGTGGATAGTTTACTCATGTAAACAGCATATCTTGTTTGCGCATGGTGCATTTTTTATGCACAAGTATGGATCGCTTGAAATTTTTAGCACTCAAGGCATGGAGAAGTCCCATTATCGAGCAAGGGGGGTGTACTTCAAAAGTACTCGACATGGTGGTGGAATGGTGCAATCCAATTATTTGGAGGAGACGTTCAATTGGTTTTTTCGCACAACATTTGCTCGTAAGCTCACAATGGAGCGTGCGCGACAATCCAAGATTGCTATTGAAGTGCGGAAATGGAGTCGTCAAGAGCATAGCAACAAGTGGCAAATGTCGCAAGGTCCCACCAAGCATGCTGCATGGCGGCGATGCAGAGTGCGACAAGGATCAAAGTGGATATTGCGCGAGTCACTAAACGTGAACGTAGGGTCCAACTCTTAGCGACATTTTATTTTAAAAATAATACTTTTTAAAAAAAAATTAGTGTGAACAGGGCCCTTTTTAAATGGGCCCTTATAAATATTGCATGCTCTCATAAACCACTCATTTCTTAAGAATAGGTGAGCTCTTACCAACGAAATGGCGCGCACCAAACAAACCGCGAAAGACCATCCACCTGCCAACAAAAACACCCTCCAAGGATGTGAGAAGCCGTCATGGCTTAAAGGCACAAGAAAACGGCCACGAACTCCTGGCCGTTCCAAGAACTCATCTGGTAGTGGGCATGGTGGTAGGGCACGAGAGTCATCGAGGACTGTTGAATCTACCTCCTCAAGATATAACACCTAGAAGGAGAATGAACCACGTGCCCAGCGCTGGAGAGAGGAAGAGGGCCAGCAAACAACAAAGTCCGATAGGGAGCAGACGTCGCGCCACCAATCACAAGCAGGACCATCCAGGACTCAGGTGGTCCATACAGACACTGAATCAGAGAGTGAGCCATCATGGCTGCGAGAAAAAATACCGCGCACACACCGGGTGGCCGTTGGGGGGAAGACATTGCCTGGAGGCCAGGGAGCTCTACCCACACAACAAGATCGGCAGCCAAGGGAAGAGGAAGAATCAGAAGAGGCTGCTGAACCAACCCCTAAGCATGTAAACAGGCGCAAGTCTAAGTTTTTCAAGAAGCCTAAACTCCGCCCGCCAGGAAATGTGCAAGTGCCCCCAAGAAAACCGCAGCGGCGCCGAAAAATAGCAAGGGCATTTGCAGAAATCCGCCACTACCAGAAGACGACGGAGCTTTTGATTCGACGCGCCCCCTTTGCTCGCACTGTGAAGGAGGTGCTTCAAAGCTATGGAAATCAGTATAGAATGCAAGCAATAGCACTAGAGGCTATTCAAGAAGCTGCAATGGCCCACATCATTTCGGTGTTGGAAGATACCAACCTATGCGCCATACATGCAAAGCGAGTGACAATACAGCCAAAAGATATGCAGCTTGCACATCGACTGCGACGAGACTTCGAGCATTAGCCGAAGTTACCCCTCTTTTTGTATTGCACACCCTTATCTTTGTAATGATTTGACTTTCCAATGACAATATGATCAACAGTTGTGTCTATTGTGTCTACTATCTTTGTAATGAAATGACTTTGTAATTTCAAGTTCTGTATGTAATTTCAGTCAATTTCAGTAAATTTGTGCTTTTTAAGTACCCTTGGGGGTAGATAAGCCTATAAGGGGCAATAAAAAGCCTGGCCACAAGGGCGCGCAAATGGCCCATCCATCAGTTTTGGATGGGCCATTTGCGTGCCCTTGTGGCCAGGCTTTTTTTTGCCCCTTGTAAGCTTATCTACCCCCAAGGGTACTTAAAAAGCACAACTTTACTAAAACCTATTGGTTTTGCAACATTTTTTACATGGATCCTTGTGGACACCCTTTTTTGGCCATTTCAAGCTTTGAATTCCCTATAGGATATCAAAAAAAATAACATATTGTGAAACCAAGTGTCTATGCAACATTAATTTGGATTTTTCAAATGTCCAATGTAATTGGACTTTTTGGTGCAGGGGTGTACTAGGTAGAGCTAAAGCACGTGATAGTGTGCTGGAAACTTCATTTCATAATTGATTTCACCTTTTCTAGTGTCCTTGAGTGTGAACATATGCTGGAATTGCCATAGAAAGGGTGCATCTAAATTAATGATGCAAAACCAATTCATTTCAATAAATTTGTGCTTTGTAAGTATCCTAGGGGGTAGATAAGCCTAAAAGGGGCAAAATAAAGCCTGGCCACAAGGGCGCGCAAATGGCCCATCCAAAACTGATGGATGGGCCATTTGCGCGCCCTTGTGGCCAGGCTTTTTTTGGCCCTTGGTAGGCTTATCTACCCCCTAGGGAACATAAAATACCTAAATTTACTGAAATTGACCGAAACTACATACAGAACTTGAAATTACAAAGTCACTTATCAAAACAATTTTCATATCACCAATTGAAACAATTTTCAAGATTGACAAATCACATTCAAAAGAATTTGCAAGATAGAGAGACAATTTCAAATATTTTTTATTACTTCCAAAACAGTGATTTTACATCATGTATCTGAGGAGTTCATAATTTTTTTGACCATTTCCTGGCGCCTATTTTGCGCGTAAGGCAACTCCCCAGTCAAGAGGGAGTGCGCTATGGCCTTTGGGTCAGTTGAGCCAATGGAAGCATGTATCCCTATCTGGGCAAGCACTTTACCACGAAAGCCAGTGCCAAACGTTGTGCATACAAGGGATCTACGCACTAGGAACACTTGATGCGCAGTTTGAGCAATGGTGCTCAAACACAAAAACTTGCTCAAATCTTTTAACGACCAAGTCATAAAATGGGCTTGGGGAGTAAATTCATTATGGATAATGGCCACATCGCCAGGGGGGAGTTGTCCTAGGTAATGCGCAAGGGAAGCTTGAGGTCCAAAGCCCGTCCGCTTGCCACCCGTCTTTGCAGCAAAATCATCAACCTCCATGACATCCTGTCATAAACCGATGAAGGTTGAGAAAAAAGACAATGAAGGATAAAATAGTAACATGAAATTTAGGATACAGTTTACCTCCTGCTCCTTGTCGTCCTCCTCCCTGTTGCCCTTTGCATCCAAGTCAATGCTCTCATGCACCACAGATACGACCTTTGGATCATCAGATGGGAGGTTGCATAATGGCATAGGCATCCTAGCAGCCTCAACCTTGGCTTGCGTGGCTTGGAATTCTTCATCAACCACGTGCAACTGCTCTGCTGCGAGGACCTCCGCACATACAACTGCAATAGTGTCAGCAACAGAGTCCCCATCTGGCAAGAGCTTGCTTTCTAGGGCATCTGGCGTATTGTCTAAGGGACATTTGGTGTTGTTGCATAGCACGCTCAAGCATTCATCCATGCGCAGGCCAAATGCTTTCTCCAAATCATGCAGGAACACATACTCCTCCCCATCCACTAACACTGAGAAGAAGCGGCTGATTTCTACCTCTGGAATAGCCACATCCGTCAGTGGTAGTGGCACTGGAGTGTCACTAGGGCCAGCCGCAACTATGGATTTCTCAACCAGTTCCTCAGGACCCCTAGGGTACTCGAGCCAGTGTGCCTTTCCTTCCGCTGCAGGGTTCATGGGGATAATCTGCTGCTCCTTGGTGTCCTTGATAAAGGACCCAACGTGAAGGTGTGGTAAGCGAAGCTCCTCCAAATCAGGTTCCTCGCTCACCAAGAAGATAAATGTTGCGAGCCGAGAAAGGTGCTCCACCCCCAACTTGCGCTTCTTGAGCACTGACACCCCTGGGGCTTACTCGTCCAAGTAATGGCCTGCATCGGTTGCAATTTCTTGGCATCGTTGCAACCGCTTGGAGAATGGGCGATCACCTTTGTGTATATAGCGTAAAAGATCGCAAGGCACCCAGATCCCTACATGTGGGGGGATAGATACAAAATATTTTATGATGTGCTCCTCCATGAACGCAAAAATCTCAACAAATGCATCCATGTGAAGGGCAACTGTGGCATCAAGGTCAGGGAGACGAGTAAAAAATGTGTGGAGATCCAACTTCCCTTTGTATTTGGTGTCCTCGAGGAAGAGGATGAAGCGTGACAAAGGGGTGGATGTGGCTGCAGATGCAGAGGCTATGGAAGCATCCATGTCTAGCCTGGGGTGTAGACAGAGAGTGGAGGAGCTCAAGAGTTTCAAAAGTGAAAATAGTGAATGAGTTAGGTGGCCCCCCTTTTATAATGGACCCTTTTTTTAAGACATTAAAAAAAGGCACTTTCACCAAAAAATGATTTCTCATCCCAATGCAAAAAATTATATTCAAAGGCATGATTTGCCGAAGCAAATCATGTTGATTACAGCGGGGATCAGTTTGAAAATTGCAAGAGTCACAAAGTTATAAGATCGATAGCATAGTTCCATCCATCCCCCAGTCCTCCTCGACCTTCAGTTTGTCTTCCATTCTCTTCCCAATCTGTGGACATTCATTACAATAAGCATCCAATGATCGACAAACCATGATGTATTGAAAATGTGGTGGAAGGATTCTCACCTTGTGACCTTGTAAACGAAATTGTGCTTGTTGAAGGGCCTCAAAACCCATAATAACCAAATGTTCTCGAACATTACTGAGAGTCCAATGCTTGTTCACTTGGACTGCCTCCAAAGCATCGTTGGGCATCTTCACTGCAATGTCAAAGCTTGCAATAGCGCCGTCTACACTTTGTAAGGGAGTCCACACTCCAAGCTTGCACATCCAATAATCATAGTGAAATCGTATGTACAAGGAGGTGCGGGATTTCAAATAGCGCATTCCAATACCTGAAGCTCCAACCTTACAACGGTGGAGGGGTTGGAAAAAGGGGGTTCTAGAGAGAGAAAATCACTTTTTGCCTAAGAACTACTTTTGGGGGAGCTCTGGATAGCAAAAAAAATATTTTTCAAAAGTTTTTTAAAAATTTTGAATTTTAGGGTTTTTGGGTGCACGTTTTGACTTTTTGAGGTCAAAAAATGCTTTTTTGACCATAAAATAGTTTTAGGGGGGTTTTAAGAAGATGAAATTTGCGTTTTGAAAATTTTGAAAATTTTCAAATTTTTGGGATTTTTTCAAAACCGGATAAAAAAGGAGAGAAGTTGGAGGTTCCATATGGCCCACCCCCCCCCCCTCCCCGCCCCACCCCACCCCACCTTCTCACTAGGTAAAAGCCCATTTAAGAAGTGTAAGACTACTTTGTCCCCCTACATTTTTGAGGGCATAGAGTGTGTCCACCATCCTCTTCTCATTGGCTGGCCTCTAATTAACCTTAATCCCAAAGGGCCCCTAGAGGGTTCATATTTTTCCTAATGGAGCATTCTCTTTTTCAGATGTTGGTAGTGGGACTTGTGAGTCGGTTGAGTTGAGGGTATTCTTGACAAAGTTGGTTAGTAGACAGCATTGTTACTTCTCTAACGTCTTTCGGGGGTAGCGGTTGGATGGTATACTGGCCAAGTTGACCTCGAAGTTCTATAGCAAATATCCTTGTTCACAAAACCCTCTCCTTTAAAGTTGCATATTTCTCATTCTAGCTTTCTTATCTGTGTTCCTTTCAAGGAGCTGAGAGGGGGTGTTAGAGTTCAGGTACCTCTCTGGACTCGTTAGGTCGGTCCCAATTTCTCCCAAGGACAGGTGTTACAGATAGAGGGTTGTAATGTGGTTGTGCTTAGCCACTATGAGGTCTCATATCATGTTGTGTTTAGCCTTGGGTTTTTGCTTGGTTCTATGGCCACATTGGCTTTTGTAGTCTCTCCTATTTTTTCCCATGAGCCCTATGGTCATAATGTGCCCTCTCATGAGTTCCTCATGTTTCTTCCCCGTTGTTTCAAGGTCGTGGAGGTCTAGGATTGGGCAAATTGAGATTACGCCTACATATCTCGAGGGGTTCAATATGTGTAAAACTACCATATCACGTGCGTTCAAAACATGTTTGTAAAACCCCTTATCTGTAAATTTTGTTAGGAATATAATGTACCCTTTTTTAAAAAATCTCTAAGTTTTTTCAAATTTGAAAAAAAAATGTCCTTTTGTATATATATTTCTATACGTTTCAAGAACTTCAAATACCCTTCTGTTGACACTCACGTGATACATTACATTTTTCTTAGGTGACCTCCGCGGGCTACATATGCATGGGTTTTGGAAGGGAAGAAAGGGGGTGCGAGGGTTGAGAGTTTTGGATTCTCAAGTGAACTGCCCAATGTGATCCCACTATTTATTTTGGCTTTTAGGTATTTATTTTACTTATTTGTCAAAGTCTAGGTAGGGCAATTTACTGAGGTTGGTATATATGCAACCCCTTGCCTCCATTGTATTATACATTCAGTTATTCATTGCCAAGGTTGATTGGTTCAGGAGACTCTCTCTCTCTCTCTCTCTCTCTCTCTCTCTCTCTCTCTCTCTCTCTCTCTCTCTCTCTCTCCCCCCCCCCCCTTCTCCTTGTTCTCTACACTTTCGCATCGTCCACTTTGACATGGTATCAGAGTCGTGTTCTTGAAGAGATTTGGAGGTAGAACTGCACATAGAAGAGATTTTGAAGATCACCTTGTTGCCGGCAACCTGCTCTCTCAGTGTTTCAAAATGTTGCTGCTCAGTGGCACCGATGATCCCTATCGTCTGCGTTCTAAAGCGCTGCCTTGCTCCCTCATTGCCAACAACCCTCCCTCTCTCTCCACTCTTCATCCGACCCATTAAGGCTCCTTGTTGCTAGCACTTTCAACTGCTACAAGTGGACTTTCTTTTGGAGTTGAAGTTGCAAGAGGGGAACTGAACTGCCTACTTGTTCGATATTGGAAGGAACACAAACGGCTTGCAAGGGGTAGTACAAGAGTAAAATTTGCGGGAGCATAGTTTTTTTGAACCACTTGGAGATTTTGCGGCTTGGTTAGTGCGGCCACCCTTGGAGTGCAAGAAGGATCACCAAATTTCTAGATCTTGCAAATTCAACATGGTCCCCCCTTGCTCGAGCTCCAGCGACAATCAAAACGGCAATAACTACGCTCATTGGAATTTGATCATGCGACTCTGGTTCTCACATAACAGCTTATGGGATATTGTCGACAGCTCGAAGCCCCGTCCCACGAGGGATCCCAACAACAGGTACACCCGCCTTCAAAATGATGAATATCTCAAATCGTGTGTCGATTGGGATGCAGCTAATACGAAGGCAATGTCGGCCATTGCAGAATCTCTTACAAAGGACATTTCTCCAGCCATTCAAAGTTTAAAGACTACCAACAATTTGTGGTTCAATCTCGTCGGAATGTTTGATCGGGATTTAATGATGCAAGCACTCACCCTTCTTGGATGCAATCCAATTTCCACGAGGGGGTTCCATGCAATCATTTCTAATGAAGGCTAAATTTATTCATGATCAACTATCGGCTATGAAAAGTGCATTAACAAGTACTTAGTTAGCTGCTTTGGTTCTCACGGAGTTGCCTGAGGTGTATGAAACCGTATTGATAACTCAAGGCAAAATTCAGATTTTTTAGATAGGTGGGGAAGCACTTGCTGCTTCGGATTCCAGAAAGAAGATCAAGAATCATTGTTACAATTGTGGAAAGCGTGGTCATTTGGACGAGGATTGCAGATCCAAAGGCAAAGACAGAGATTTTACAAAGGACAAAGGTAAAAGCAAGCATCAGGAGGAAAGCAGTGATAGTGACTTAGGGAAGGACAGCAAAGCGGCTGCTCGTGTAGTGGAGTCTACACTAGCAAGGACTCATGCCCTCTAGTCACATGAAGACCAGTGCCACCACCAGCTTCAGCCAGAGAGAGGCTTGTGAGTGGCAAAGAGGGGCAAACAGTGCTCTGTATAGTTAATTTGGACCCTTATGTTGGAGTTCAAGTTATCAGTATTTGAACCCATGGGTTGGAGTTCAAGGCACATGCATCTGGCAGGGAACCAATCATACGTATCTAAAACACTACGAATTAGTGCACCAATCCATTGTTGTTTGTCGGATCATGGATAGGATGTGTTCCACAGTTCATTATCTTGGAGGAATATTTTTAAATGTAATGTGTTCATAGTTCATGAATGGGGATTCTTCGACGTGGTGTGGTCTACAGTTACATTTTCTAAAAAGGCAATTGATGCTCAAGATGGAATTCTTCCAAGGTACAAAGTTGAGGGTAGCAAATCCGAGGTGTATCCAGCTAGAAGTTGTTGCTAGGGTGTCCATGGTAGCTTCTTCATCGACTTGGTCTCACAATTTATATCCACTATGAGTTGCAGAGACGGTGTTAAGTTTTGGCATCTCAAGTGAACTACCCAATGTGATCCCACTTTTTATTTTGGCTTTTAGGTATTTATTTTACTTATTTGTCAAAGTCTAGGTAAGGCAATTTACCGAGGTTGGTATATATGCAACCCCAACATGCAATAGAGCCCAGAGGGGAGCGTCCTCCCTTGGGTGCCCCAAGGGGGCTTATGGCTTCAGGTTAGCCAACGTTTTGTTGTAGATCATCCTTTTTTTTCTTAACACAACAATCCAGCGTTTTTTCATGGGCAACAGATGTAGTGATTGGAGCCCTGCCTAATGTCTCCTATAATGAAGAGATTGTTTTGGTGTGGACCAAACAAATGGGATAGTTGTGACCGAGGGCCCTTATGAAACAGGAACTTCTTGAACCATTATCGTGCAAAACTGTCAGTTGTCGATGAGGGGTAATGATGATATCATTCACTAGATGTCATCCTCATGCTCCCCTGCGATAGGATTTCATGCCCATTATCCTTAAAATTTGCCCTTCTCTGACGAAGGGGAATAAAATAGGGTACTTGCCAATGGAATGGGAGCACATTAAGATTCCCATCTAATTTAGAAAACACGGGCATGCTATAGTATTGAAAAAAAAGGAGAGTTTGTGTAACATAGGAGTCTCTTTAAGTCCATGTATTTCCAAAACTCTAGTGGAGAATGTTTTGACTCTACTAACATAGCTCATATTCTTCACCAAATGTGTAGCCAAGATAAAACTTGACTTGTAATTTCTTTGATATTTTGTCATTAGTAGGGCAAAATGAAAATATGCCCTTCCATAGAGAAGGGTCCTACTTCCAAGTGCATGTCTTCTGAAAGAATAGGGAGCCCTTCAAATCCTAACACTATAGCTAGCTATTTTCATGAGTCTTCCTTTAAAAGGGCTTGTATAGAAATGCCCTTCTCTAAGAAGGGGAATAAAATAGGGTACCTGCCAATGAACTGGGAACACGTTCAGATTCCCATCTACTTTAGAAAACACGGGCATGCTATAGTATTGAAGAGCAAGAGAGTTTATGTAAAATAGGAGTCTCTTTTAGTCTCCATGTGTTTCCAAAACTCTAGTGGAGAATGTTTTGCCCTACGCAGAGGCTTCTAAACTAGAAACTCTACTAACATAGCTCACTATCTTTTTATATTATTCACCAAACGTGCAACCAAGATAAAAATTGATTTGTAATTTCTTTGATATTTCGTCATTAGTACGGAAACATGAAAATGCATTCTTCCATACAGAAGGGTACTACTTCCCAATGCCCGTCTTTTGAAAGAATAGGGAGCCCTTCAAATCCTAACACCGAACTATAGTTAGCTATTTGAAGAGGTGACATTTTGCTTCGACTTTACAATGATGTGACTTTTCAATCTCTCACGAGTTTTGATACTCAAGGGACTTTGCACCTCCCGAGTACGAACTTCCACAACAAATTATCTACCACCTTTGTCCCGCTTACATTCTATGGTTCAAGGGTATTGTTTCTCAATAGACATCTCCACATTGTGACAAAAAACATGAGAACAAGTGGTAAAGTCAAGTGCAGTACTACATAGCTCTCCAAGGAGTGATATTGGGTAAAATGTAATGGTTTTACCACACAATTAGATCTTACAATGCATCAAAAGTATGATACATGCTTGTTTGACCATCACAAATTCCTCAATCATGCTATTGTTTTCAATGCATCACAAATTCCTCAATCATGCTGCCATTTTCAATTGTAAGAAGAAGACAGCAGAAGATTGCATATATAAACAAAAGAATTTCATAGAGCAACCTTTTCTTCATGTACATATATGAAAAGGAAACTGACTTGTGCAAGTCGCCTAAAAATTAGGAGGACAAGACTATGACATGCCAACAAAAGTGTAAGAATGACTCCATAAAGCACAACTGCAATCAAAAGTATTATACAAGCTTGTTTGACCATCTACAATGCATCAAAAGTATTATACAAGCTTGTTTGACCATCACAAATTGCTCAATCATGCTACTATTTTCAGCTTTAAGAAGAAGACACAGGAAGATTGCACATATAGACAAAAGAATTTCATAAAACAACCTTTTTCTTCACTTACATGTATCAGAAGGAAGCTACATAGAATATGCAAAAAAGGTAAAAGACCATCATAAATTCCTCATCATGCTGCTATTTTCAGTTGTAAGAAGACAAATAGATTGCAGATATCAAGAAATGAATTTTATAGGAAAACCTTTTCTTCATTCATATATATCAAAGGGAAGCTGCCTCATCGCAGTTGGTGGTAGACAAACAAAAAGAGTATGACCCCACATAAAGGGTCGTGTCAGATGTATATGGTATAACCTCTTTCATTGAGGTCTCTTTACAAGGCACAACCTGTCTAACATAAAAAAATATGTATGACCCCGCAGGAATGAAAAACTCAAAAGGGCCATGTCACATAACCTCTTTCATTGTTATCCCTTTAAAGGGAAGAACATGTCTAGCATACAAAAAGTGGTATGACCCCACATGAATAAAAACTCAAAAGTTGAGGTTTATCTATACAGACACTTCCGCTTCGGGCGCTAGAGGAGCCAAAACCTGACAGCTTCTTTCTTTGGATCGCCTCTGAACTCTGCAAACAAAGTAAACATGATTAGTTACGACCACACAAATTTTAAAACAGTAGAGCTGAGCTGCACAATTTTAAAGTAAAGTAAAGACAATGATGCCAAAGTTAAGGTAAATGCTTAGCCAAACTCGAGGATCTAAAAGCCCCCCCGATCCAAAGTTCCAAAGAGGTACAACAGGCTAAAGGAAGTCATGTCCATGAAACTAGGAACAACAAAAACACGAAGGATAGTACACAATACCACCTCCCACAGTGACTCCACAATCAGCAGAAAAGATATCATAGGTATATCCTCCATATAGATGTCAATGCCACACACCAACATAGAATCAAATAATAAGGCGAAAGGAGCACTAAAACCATGGGTCTCAAACCTGATTATACAGTGAGTGTAAACACACCCTCCTCCTGGAAAGCTGTATCACACACACGTACTATCACAAACTGCTGACATGTCAAGCCACTGAAGTGTCAATGGTGTAGCGGAAGATGCACTGAAGACAAGAACTCGCTCGTGATCCGATGGACACCTCGACTCCGATCTAGAACACCTACAATGCCACACACATGAACAAGGCACCTGTGGAGAAGAGGACATGAGAGAGAGAGAGAGAGAGAGAGAGAGAGAGAGAGAGACCTGGGAAAGGCTCTCCATGCTAATAGCAAGCTACTCATACAAGTGACCAAGGGTGGTCCGCGGCAGGCATCCGACATGCCTTGAGGTTCCTTTTAGTTCTTATGGAAGGGAGAACCTTCCGTTCTTAATGGAGAGTGCTATGATCACGAACAAAGTGAGTGGACACTGTGCGTGCAAGTGTATGAGACTGAGAGATAGAGAGAGAAGAGAGATACGACATTAGAGACGTTGTAAAACCCTCCTCCGAAGGCCACACTCTCGTTGGCGAGAGTGGTCTACGATTGTTGCACAAACTGGTACAATGATGATGCATGAAACTGATGCAGGTCTGGGCTATGTCGACGATCACGACAGGGATGGCGAGGCCGACTATAGCGCTAAAAACTGAATGGTTTTACCTGCTGTCCAAAAACGCTCAATGCTGAAATCTGCTGCGAATGGAATGCTGAATTTCGGGGCTGTTTTTATGCTGCTGAAAAACGCAGGTTTGGCTGCTAAAGACGCTGATGTCACTGCTGCGTTTTGGGCTGAAAACGCTGCTTTATCTGCTGCGGTCAATGCTGAAAAACGCTGAGAGGACAGCCCTGCTGGCGATGGTGAAAAACGCTAGATGCAAAGGGGGGATGCTGTCCGGTATCTGCTGAAAAACGCCAAGGCAAAGGGGGGCTGGCGATGATGCAAAATGCTAGGGCAAAGGTGGGTTGGCCATGATGCAAAACGCTAGGCATCTATGAGGGAAATCGCCAAGGGTTTCTTGGAGAGTCTTGCTGAGAGAGGGGGGAACCTGTGCCAATGGCCTGCTGTTCTCCTTGCTCATCTGCTGTTTAGTGCAAACCTTGGTTTGCTTATATATTTTCTTACCAATTTTGCCCTACCTACTTTCCAACAAAAGTCACTTAAATTGATAAGTGAAAAAATGTCAAAAATAGGTAAAATAGGCTAAATGCAGTGGAAAATTCTCCTAACTGATTCTAATGGATTTAGATGTGTCACGTGACACGTCCCAACCCTATGTGTCCGTGGACAAGCTACACCACAGCAGGGTTCAGTCAATCCAGTCAGTCTAGATTAGCAGTGATCTAGCACTTTTGTGAGTCTATTCGTAGACCGTGCATGCCCAGTCACTTAGCATAGATGCATATCCTCTGGTTGCACACAGCATGATCATCGGAATTCCCATCAGAATCCATTAGCATCAATTAGGGGAATTTTCCAGTGCTTTTAGCCTATTTTCCTATTTATTGGTATTTTCACTTATTATTTTTAAGTGACTTTCCAACAAAAAGTTAATATATAAGCAAACCCAAGTTAGCACTTTCTGGCAGAAGAGGCAGCAAGAGCTTCCCGCTCAACAGGCAACTTCTCAGCAGTACCCCCCAGCACCCCCAGCGTGTTTGGACTCCATCCTCGCCGGGCAATCCCCATCCTCAACATCAGCCATCGCCATAGAAGCTTCCCTTTCTTGGCAGTTTTCCCCCAACATGTAGCATCGTCAGAAGGCATCAAGCATAGCGTTTTCCTCCTGACCACCTCAACGTTTTTCAGCTTTTACTAACGCTAGCATCCACAGCGTACCCTCAGCATTTTCAGCCAAAAACGCCAGCCCACTCCAGCAGATCATCAACGTTTCCATCCTCAGCAGACCCCTACTGACATCAGTCAAAAACGCCAGCATATCTCAGCTTTTGGTAGCGTTTTTGCAGCAGGATTTCAGCCTTTAAAAGACGCAGTTTTTCAGCAGATCAACAGTAACAAATTCCCCCCAGATTGGTTGCAAAAGTTCCCTCAAATTTAGCCCAAGAAAACGCAGCCAAAACAGTCATTTTCAGCCACCGAAACAGTCCCCCAGAATTTAGCGATTAGAAGATCTCAGATTTCAGACATCAAGTCGTCGTCATAATCTCCGTCGTCGTCATCGGCATAGTCCCATTGCATCAGTCCATTGCATATGCATCGTACACCTTTGTGCAATCAAAGTAGACCACTCTCGCCAACGAGAGTGGGGCCTTCGGAGGAGGGTTTTACAACCTCTCGGGTGTCGTATCTCTTCTCTCTCCTCCTCTCAATCTCATTCACTTGCACGCACAATATCCACTCACTTTGTTCGTGATCATAGCACTCTCCATAAGACGGAAGCTCTCTCTTTCCCTAAGAACTAAAAGGAACCTTGAGCAAATAAAGATCACTAATCTTGAGAAAATACAACATTCATTCCGCTGCACCTTACATTGGTATCAGAGCTTTGGAAGTGTTCTGCATTACTCAAGGAAAGAACCACAAGAATTTTTTTGCTTGTTGCAATCGCACGAACCCAAGTTTACTTGGGCGTGGCGATTCCTAATCGTGTTTTGTTGAAGAGTGACAGGAATCCCAAGAAAGAAGGACTTGTCCAGCCTCCCCTTGTGTCTCTTTTCACTCATTGAGAGCGGACCGTGCACTTAGCGGCCGGCCAATTGACGTGAGGTGGGAAAAAGCAACCTTGGTGTGAGTGCAAAGCCGCCAAGGGGTGCGCCCGCAGAAAGGAGTAGAACTCGGGTGAAGAGAAGATCCTTCTCCAACGCGATTTGCAACCCTCAAAAACCTCAAGAACCCAAGATTCTCACGAATCAAGGACCTCAAGAACCTCAAGACCCTCAAGAACCCAAGTTCCTCGCGAGCTTAAGACCCCAAGATCATAGTGCATGGTCGTCACCCGAAGCGGAATGGATACTTCGCATACAGGTGATGA
This sequence comes from Adiantum capillus-veneris, assembly GCF_014529385.1. Taxonomy (NCBI): domain Eukaryota; kingdom Viridiplantae; phylum Streptophyta; class Polypodiopsida; order Polypodiales; family Pteridaceae; genus Adiantum; species Adiantum capillus-veneris. The sequence goes on along the minus strand of NC_140932.1, from coordinate 15,483,649 downwards.
GCATGAGAGAGGCGACGGAGACTCATCCCCACCCGGAGATGATTTCTTCAACTCTCCCCCTTCGCCATCTACACCAGACCCTATAAAGGCAATGATGACGTAGATGATGGCCATGATGGATAGACAGGAAGACAAGCGCCTTGCTTTAGAAGGCGAGCGCGGCGCAAGAAAAGAAAGAAAAGAACTAAGGAAGGAAGAAGCGGCAGCACGAAACGCAACATTGGAGGCCGATTGTGCCGCTCATAGATTGGCCTTGGAGGCCGAGCGTGAAGCTCGACGAGAGCTACGCACTCAAGAATTGATTGCCCAAGTCCTAGCCTCAAAGACCGAACCACCCAAAGATCGTGGGAGTTCGTCAAGTAGCCCAAGCCACGACGCGGATTCCAACCATCCAGTCACAAAAAAGTTGACTTTCAGTAAGTATGACGGTAAGATGGATGCTACTGTTATTCATTCTTGGTTGCATCAATTTAATGCTTATTTTGCGACAACTAAGAAAACAGGCAATAGCAAAGTTTTGACGACAGCTATGTACCTTGCCGGTGATACCATTAATTGATACCAGGCATGGCAAGAGGCACAGCTAGCCGCGCACCTAGAGGCAGCCGACGATTTCACACCCCTCTCTTTTAGTTGGGCTGATTTCCAAGACAAGCTCAAGGCGCGGTTTATGCCACCTTAGTACCTTGCACGATTGAAGGACGATTGGCGAGCTCTCAAGCAAAACGGTATACCGGTTATGTCTTTCTCTAATCGTGTTTTGCAGCTCGGCACTCAATTACGCAAATCGGATGCGAAGCGCAAGGAGGCATTTCTTTACGGATTGGACGAGTATATCAAGTATGATGTCGAGGTACTCGATCCAATCGATCTCAACAAAGCGGTAGTAATTGCTCTCGCCCACAAGATGAAGCACAACAAGGAAAGCCCAAGGAGAACAAGACTTCCACAAGTACCTCGCAGACTTCTCAGAACCCTCAAAACGGTAAGAATGGTAAGAATGGTAAGAATGATAACTCTTCTAACCAATCTTCCAACAGTCTCTCATCAAAGAATTCTTCCAATGAATCTAAGGGTAAGGCTAACACAATTGCTAAACCTAAGCTTACTCCAGATGAAAAGGTAGCACAAGAAATTGTAGGAGGATACATCACTTCGGAAGAACAAAGCACGTATTCTAAGGAAGGTCGTTGTTTTCATTGTCACATTAAGGGTCACATAAAACGAACATGTCCTAAGCTTGAATCGAATGAATCTAAAGAACCCACAGCACCCCACTACATCTGTCAATGCAATGAATGATAACACGGATGTGCCCAAAGTTTCTCAGGACCCTCCCATTGATGATTCTCTCATTAAATGTTATGGTCGTACGTCGGGGCACCGTTTTGTCATATTGTTTGACCCAGGTAGTATACATGATGTGATCAGCCCCTCTCTTGTTGAGAGAGCCCGCCTCGAAGTTAGTCCGAGATCTCCTATCGAGGTCTCCGGCTTTCGTCCTGGTATGGAGGCTCTCATCACGAAGGAGTGCCTTGATGTGTTGTTTGCAATTCAACAGACTGCCTTCACTAGAAGATTTGTTGTTTCTCCTCTCTCAAGATGTGATATGATTTTAGGCATGAAATGGTTTCGGGAAATAAACCCTCTCATTGATTGGGAGGCTAATACTTTAACTCTCAATGCCAAAAGTGATTCTCCTACTGTCTTTCATGGAGTGGACATTGCTCCTTCTCCATCTCTCATTGCTAATATGCAGGACAAGGTTGAAAGGATTCGGGATAAGGAGATTCTCTCAATCTCTTTTTCTCCACACCATGACACATAGAACTTGCATGATTATGAGAAGCATGATGATTTGAATGATAATGATTTGCATGATGATATGATGAAATGCATGAAGATGATGTGATTGTTCACGAGGATGATGTGTTAGTGGATGCTTTTCCTAGCGAAGCTAACCTCGTTGTAGATTCGATCAATCACGAAGATCCGATCTTGGCTTCCGAGTCGAGGTCCAAAGAACCCCCACAAGACGATTCGATCATTCAGGACAAACCGATCTTGGCTCTTGAGCCTTGGTCCAAAGAACCATCACAGGAAGTATTATGTGTTCGCATGATTGATACACACGCATTGTTCGAGTGTTTCATTCGTGAAAGTTTCCTGTATTTTAGTCAGCATCGTTATGTGATCCCTTTTTCTAGGCATGACATATTGTATGTTGAGCACGTTTCTCTCATGGATGAGCACGAATGTATGCAGATTGTTCATGAAAAGCTAAAAGGTTTGTATGTAAGGAAGTCACATTCTATGTTTCTTCCTTGGCATGACACAGTTTCCGAAAGAGCACATGATAGTATGAGCACCAAGCATGGGCATTTCGATTGGGATTTGCCACAGTTGATTGATTTTGATCAAACAGAAAAGATTCGATCTCATTGTTTGCATGTGTTTGACGAACGGGTTGTCACTCCGTCTCTATGTTCATCTACATTGCATACACGGTCTTTAGCGAAGACAAGATTGTTTTCCTTCACTTTACATGGAATGGGTATGTTCATGGTTTTGTGTTGGAGATGGTTTCAGGAATTTTCAGCCATGGAGATTCTTGAAGACGAAAGAAGCAGGACTCTAGACGAAGTTGAAGCAAGAAAAGAGATTCTGAAGACTTTGAGTCGCTTTCAGCGCGGCCCAGAGAAGCAAGCGTTGCAGACCTTTATGAAGTTCAAGTACCGCGCGATCCACACATCAGAGTGGGCCGGCGAAGAGTCTTTTCCAAGATTCCGGATGCTGTTGGCGATCTCCCTCGACGCCATACAGTTCGGTACCAGTACCTCACTTTGAAAAGGAGGGGATGTCACATGACACATCCCAACCCTATGTGTCCGTGGACAAGCTACACCACAGCAAGGTTCAATCAGTCCAGTCAGTCTAGATTAGCAGTGATCTGACACTTTTGTGAGTCTATTCGTAGACCGTGCATGCCCAATCACTTAGCATAGATGCATATCCTCTGGTTGCACACAGCATGATCATCGAAATTCCCATCAGAATCCATTAGCATCAGTAAGGGGAATTTTCCAGTGCTTTTAGCCTATTTTCCTATTTATTGGTATTTTCACTTATTATTTTTAAGTGACTTTCCAACAAAAGTAGGTAGGGCAATTTTGCTAAGTTAATATATAAGCAAACCCAAGTTAGTACTTTCTGGCAGAAGAGGCAGTAGGAGTTTCCCGCTCAGCAGGCAACTTCTCAGCAGTACCCCCCAGCACCCCCAGCGTGTTTGGACTCCATCCTCGCCGGACAGTCCCCATCCTCAGCATCAGCCATCGCCATAGAAGCTTCCCTTTCTTGGCGGTTTTCCCCCAGCATGTAGCATCGTCAGAAGGCATCAAGCATAGCATTTTCCTCCGGACCACCTCAGCGTTTTTCAGCTTTTACTAACGCTAGCATCCACAGCATACCCTCAGCGTTTTCAGCCAAAAACGCCAGCCCACTCCAGCAGATCATGAGCATTTCCATCCTCAGCAGACCCCTAATGACATCAGTCAAAAACGCCAGCATATCTCAGCTTTTGGTAGCGTTTTTGCAGCAGGATTTCAGCCTTTGAAAGACGCAGTTTTTCAGCAGATCAACAGTAGCAGATTCCCACCAAATTGGTTGCAGAAGTTCCCTCAAGTTTAGCCCAAGAAAACGCAGCCAAAACAGTCATTTTCAGCCACCGAAACAGTCCCAGAATTCAGCGATTAGAAGATCTCAGATTTCAGCCATCAAGTCGTCGTTGTAATCTCCGTCGTCATCATCGGCATAGTCCCATTGCATCAGTCCATTGCATACGCATTGTACACCTTTGTGCAATCAAAGTAGACCACTCTCGCCGACGAGAGTGGGGCCTTCGGAGGGAGGGTTTTACAACCTCTCGGGTGCCGTATCTCTTCTCTCCCCTTCTCTCAGTCTCATTCACTTGCACGCACAATATCCACTCACTTTGTTCGTGATCATAGCACTCTCCATAAGACGGAAAGCTCTCTCTTTCCCTAAGAACTAAAAGGAACCTTGAGCAAATAAAGATCACTAATCTTGAGAAAATACAACATTCATTCCGCTGCAACTTACAAGATGGGAATGCTTATGATCATGCTGTGTGCAACCAGAGGATATGCATCTATACTAAGTGACTGGGCATGCACGATTTACGAATAGACTCACAAAAGTGCCAAATCACTTCTAATCTAGACTAATTGGACTGACGGAACCCTGTTATGCTGTAGCTTGTCCACGGACACGTAGGGTTGGATGTGTCACATGACATCTACCTTTCGGTGTCTTCCTTCAAGTTGATTCCCTTAAGGACCAGCGTGAGCAATATATGTACCATTTGATTGCTATCATCATTACAGGAGTATTGTCTGTCCAAGCAAGTATCAATTATGCAAGAGCTTATGGACCGCACAACGGTCGGCTACAAACTTATGAAAGGGAAGCTAGAGTTTACTACCGAAACAACTCCGGCAAACAATCAGATTTCCTAGCAACAACGACCAAACCCACGGGACTCTAGTGACATTCAACCACAAAGGCCTCGTTTGACACAACATCAACGAGAAACCCTGTTACAAGAAGGCCGATGCTTTGAATGTTTTTCAAATAGGGCATACTTTCAATACATGTCCTCATAGAGCCTCCACGTCTTCAGAGCAACCTTCCGCTCTGACAGCAGAAAGATCCCGAAGGCCACCTTCGACTAAGAGAGCTAGACCTGTCATTGGACTTGTACTTGATCTTTATGGCATAAACCTCGAAAGTTCAAATGAATTGTGCAGAGCATACGGCAAAGTCAACCGCTTGAAAGCCGTGATTTTCCTTGACCCATGCACTTCCCCAATTCTTCATGCAGATGGATTTTGACTATGATGTACAGGGTGGAGAACTTGAGGCCGAGCTAGCCACAGGCCAAACTCAAAAGATGGTTCCCCTTATTGTGCTCTTCCAGTGATCATTCAAGGATCCCATGGAAAAGCCGATTTCCACATTATGAAGTTGGGCAATCGTGACGTTCTCTTGGGCATACCTTGGCACAACAAGAATAACGCGACACTCCATATCCAAAATCACGCCATCACTTTGATGCAGAAGAGCAAGCCCGTCGACCTCAAAGCTCTGTTGTCCGAACAAAAACCCAAATGAATTTTCTAATTGCTTTGTATTTAGCTACTTTTTGAATTATATTTGAGAAAGTAATGTCAGAAATTTGTTTGAAATGGATTGTATATGTTTTAAACCTGTCTTGGTGCCGATTTGAGATTTGTTTGACTCTAGTTTTAATAATGGTTTCAATGATTTGTGACTTAGTCTCGGGTGGAGTGATGCTCGATAATGTTTGAACCTCGGAACAACGCAGGCCAGGTGTATGGGAAGCGTATCGTTGTATGCTTGAAAACTTCGGAACAACGCAGACCAAATGTATGGGGAGCGTTTCATTGTACGTTGGAAAACCTCTAAACGACACAGATCAGGTGTAAAGGGAGCGTTTAATTGTGTGCTTGGCACCTCTAAACGACGCACACCAAGTGTATAGAGAGCATTTCATTGTACGTTGGAAAACCTCTAAATGACCCACACCAGGTGTCAAGGAAGCGTTTAAGTGACGTACGGTGCTGTCTGGGGAGCGTTTGGTTGTATCAGTCCTCTAAGCCTCATGGCTCAAACCTTTTAGGCTATTTACGAGTGGCATGACTAGGTAGTTGTTGACATGCACTCTACGGACTGGCACAATTTGCGCTGACAGTTTGCGAACATCACAGAAATTCAGCTTTTGCCCTAGCTTGCTTTTGGAGACCAGATGCTTTTAGGATCAGATGCTTTTGGATGTAAACTGCTTTTCATGGCCAAGGGCCTTTAGATAAGACCCATGGGCTCTCACTCTAGCATTCTACCTAACGAAAGATGCAAAACAAAGCCATGGCGTTTTTCATCAAGCATCGCCATCAAAGACTCCCTCAACCTTGGCGTTTTCCTTAGCAAGAACCATCGCCAGACCATCCCAGTCTGCTAGCGTTTTTCCTCCAAGAAGGCTACAAGGCTTTGCAGCCTGGCGTTTTTCAGAAGCTCTAGCGTTTTCCAGATTTGCAGCCTCAACTAAAGCGTTTTTCAGCAGATAAGCACTAGCAGGTGTTCAGCCCTTGAAGCCCTAAAGACCAGCAGTTTTCAGCCATTAAGAACCAGCCCTATCAATGTTTTTAGGAGCAGATTCTTCAGCGATTTCAGCCAGTAGAATTCAGCCTATCAGTGTTTTTGGACAGTAGATAGAAAGCCTCAGTTTTCAGCCCTTAGATCGGTCTCGCCATCCCCGTCGTCGTCATCGATCTAGCCTAGATTTGCATCAGTCACATGCATCAATTGTACCAGTTTGTGCAATGCATAGTAGACCACACTCGCCGACGAGTGGGGCCTTTGAAGGAGGGTTTTACAACGTCTCTGGTGCCGTATTCTCTTCTCTCTCTAACTCTCAGTCTCATACACTTTCACGCACAATGTCCATTCACTTAGTTTGTGATCATTGCACTCTCTCATTAAGAACAGAAGGCTCTCCCTTCCATAGGAACAAAAAGGAACCTTGAGCACAGTTCGAAGCACTCATCTTGAGCAAAGTTCAAACATTCATTCCGCTGCACCTTACAGTTACGTTCGTCACAGAAATCTGCACCAAAAACTCGCACTGATCACCAATCGGATTTGAGAGCACGCCATGGCTCTATTACCATGTCAAAGGTGCAACAAAAAAGGGTGAATCGGATAATGATTTCGTCTACAACCGTGAGCAAACCTCCTGTAATAGACTTAGACACTCCAAGTCGAGAATCTACCGCAACACCACAAATAATCACTTCAAAACAATTCACAGTTCACAATTGATTCGACACTGGCCCGACGGAGTTCCGTGCCTAGAGATATTGGCCCCAAAGACTGGCGCCCCTTTCGGTATTTCTTTTTTTAATAATCTGTGTTCAAAGTACAAGAGTGCAGGCAGGCACTCACTCTCAAACTCTGCGTCCAGATGCTCTGAGTTGTGAGAGGCCTGCTCACATATTTAAAGATTACAAGCAATCCTAAAAGTAGAGCCCAAAAGCTGAAAATCAAAAGCCCTGTAAAAATAAAGCAAGAGCTTTCCTTTTCTCTCTCAAGCCATACTTGGCACAATAAAAGCAAAGCTTTTTAAACAAAAGCTCTCTCTCTCTCTAACTCTCAATTTGCGTAGAATAAAGCAATGCCCAAAAGCTGTGCCAGCTTCCGCGATTTGCGAGCGTCCGTACAGCTGCCACGTGGCATCATTTCCGCGAATTGCAGGCCTGTCCGTACTGTTGCCAAAGAGAGTGTGTGTGTGTGTAATGGGCAGCCACGTCACAGGTTTGTGACATACCCCCCTCTTGAAAGCATTGTAATCGCCCTCGATTACACCTGCAAAACAAACAAAGGCCATAAACTATCTTAGCAGGCACTAACTGTTAGTACCAACGCACTAGGAACACACATCTAGCACATGTACCAGTCAGGACAGTCACATCACACGACATCACAGGACATCACTTGACATAACAGAACATCACATGACAAACCACATTCAACATTCATTCGGATCTCAGACCATGATTTATCGGCAATGCAATTAGCAATCGCATCTAGATCCACTCGGGACCTCATAGATGCAAGTCCTCATGCCCTAAACACCCCTGACATTGCAAACGACATTTGCCAATGATCGGTGTAATGGCAACAACCCGTCTAGGTGCCGCTAGAACTACCTCCGCCTGTGGCCTCAGCTTGTCGGGCGTAATTCCAAATCGAGCCGCCAATTCAAGAAGTTGGCCTTGGCTCCTTCAAAAGAGCTTCCTAATCTTTCCCTTTGCCCTAAAAGCGACAAGATTTGTACTTTCATTCATTTGATTTGGTTGGGGTCCCATGCAATGTGGTACCAATTCTGCCTTTTCTGCCACGTCCCTCAGCTGCTTTGAAACTTTCTGGCCTTTCTTCATCCTGTTCATTCGGTGCCTTGTTAGGGCACTTCGCGGAGATATGTCCAGTTTCCCCGCATTCAAAACACTTCCCCTCTTTGATACAGTTGATCCTCTCTCGACGAGTGAGCTGGGATCGTGCATCCTTTTCTTTTGGGGCAAGTCAAATTGCCTAAATAAATTGCAAATCCCCATTTCGCATGACTCATCAATTCCTAAATGGAATCTAACTTCTGCTCTAAGCAATGGTCTCGGGTCTCTGTAGGAAGACCCAAGGTAAACAGCTCAATCTGTTCTTTGAACAAGATCTTCTTAACTGTTTAATGAAGAGGCTGGTAGAAAAGAGCTCCAGAATCTCTCGCAATAAGCATCCAATGTATCTTTCTTGGTCATCCGAAGATGGTTCCAAGCAGTTCATATGTCACGTTCATACTCTCGAGTCAACCTAGAAGAAATAAAAAGCCTTTTAAATTTCAGCCATTTAACTGGCGTTGTCTTGTTCAATAGAAGCGTGGACCACTAAGTTCGAGCATTCCCCTTAAAGTAAGAGGCAGCTCTCCGAATCTTAGAGTGCTCTGAGTAACGTCCTCCAAAGAAAGCTATGTCAAACTGCTGTATAAAAGACAAAGCCTTCGAAGCATCTCTATAACCAGAAAACGTGTCAAATTTAATTGATTGTCCACCTTCCTTAAACTCTCGAACTTTCTTGCTTTTGTCTTCCAGAAAGTCATACTGGTTGGCTTTATAAAAATTCTTCTTTTTTGCATAAAAGCTGCTGTCGTCAGAGTCCGAACTATCTGAAGACGAGTCCTCTGTAGAACTGTCAACCACGAGGTGAGATTTAGGCTTCTTTGCCTTTTTCTTGCCCTTCCCGAAGCTTTGCTTTTTGCTTCGCTTTTTACCTTTTCTGTCTTCTTCGCTCAAGTTAGAAGAGCTAGAAGAACTTGAAGAAGAAGAAGAAGAAGAAGAAGAAGAAGAACTGGGTACTCCTTCAAATCGAACACGCTTCTTTTGCTTTCTTGCCGATTCAAATATCGACTAACGACCCAAATAACCCGGGAAGTCAGCACCCTTCTGCTTTTTGTCGTGCTTCTTAGCTTTGTTCTGCGCGTTAAAAAGCTGAGCAATTCGTGTATTAACTACCTCTTCTAATTCTTGCTCTCTGTACATCCTAGGAGTAGGAGGTTTCTTCAGTGTCGATTTGGGTCGTTCTGTGGTCTACCGCCATGCACCTCGTCGAAGGAGGTCTAGCTCTTAAATTTCGCAAATTGTCGGTCCTTTGCAAAATTTAGCATCATCTTTGTTGGGTCGCCGATCGATCGTTCTCTTCGAGCTCCACCTCAGTAGGCGGGGGCGGGCCGTACTCCTCGTGTGAATCCTCGTTGTGATCTCTTCCAGCATCTCCGGATGCAGAGGAAGTCGACTGATCTTTGTCTGAAGCCATAGGTGCCGCGTAAAAAGGATCGGATTTCCCGTAGCAGAGAAATCGGCCGCGCTCTGATACCACTGTAACAGACTTGGACACTCCAAGTCGAGAATCTACCGCAACACCACAAATAATCACTTCAAAACAATTCACAGCTCACAATTGATTCGACACTGGCCCGACGGGGTTCCGTGCCTAGAGATATTGGCCCCAGAGACTAGCGCCCCTTTCGGTATATCTTTTTGTATTAATCTATGTTCAAAGTACAAGAGTGCAGGCAAGCGCTCACTCTCAGACTCTGCGTCCAGATGCTCTGAGTTGTGAGAGGCATGCTCACATATTTAAAGATTACAAGGGATGCTAAAAGCAGAGCCCAAAAGCTGAAAATCAAAAGCCCTGTAAAAAATAAAGCAAGAGCTTTCCTTTTCTCTCTCAAGCCATACTTGGCACAATAAACACAGCTTTTTAAACAAAAGCACTCTCTCTAACTCTCAATTTGCGTAGAATAAAGCAATGCCCAAAAGCTGCGCCAGCTTCCGCGATTTGCAGGCGTTTGTACAGCTGCTGCGTGGCATCATTTCTGCGAATTGCGGGCATGTCCGTACTGTAACGTCACGTCAGTATTTCCAGCCCGCCATTGCCAGAGAGTGTGTGTATTGGGCAGCCACGTCACAGGTTTGTGACACCTCCTCTTGAGACCAAGCAGCCAATGGACAGACCTCTTCGTAAACGAACTCTTATCACGTATCACCCACCGAACGAGCACGGGGAGCAATCTCCAAGTGCCCGCATGCACGTAGTGACTCTGACACTGAGGGAAAGAGGAGCGCTCGAGAGACGAAAAGGTATCGTTAGCAAAAATTGAGAGAGAGAGAGAGAGAGAGAGAGAGAGAGAGAGAGAGAGAGAGAGAGAGAGAGAGAGAGAGAGAGAGAGATGTTGATGGCTGAAAATGAGCCAATATAAAAGCTCCAGAGGGGCATTTAGGCCACTCAAGGGCATCCACATGGGCATCGCGTCAAAAAGCTGAGCAATTCGTGTATCAACCACCTCTTCTAATTCTTGCTCTCTGTACATCCTGGGAGTAGGAGGTTTCTTCAGTGCCGATTTGGGTGGTTCTGTGGTCTGCCGCCACTGTGTATGCACCTCGTCGAAGGAGGTCTAGCTCATAAATTTCGCAAATTGTGGGTCCTTTGCAAAATTTAGCATCATCTTTGTTGCGTCACGGATCAATCGTTGACGCTTCATCTCTTCGGACTCCGCCTGAGTAGGCCGAGGGGGGCCGTACTCCTCGCGTGAATCCTCGTTGTTATCTCTTCCCGCATCTCCGGATGCAGACGAAGTCGACTGATCTTTGTCTGAAGCCATAGGTGCCGCGTAAAAAGGATCGGATTTCCCGTAGAAGAGAAATCGGCCGCGCTCTGATACCACTGTAACAGACTTGGACACTCCAAGTCGAGAATCTACTGCGACACCACAAATAATCACTTCAAAACAGTTCACAGTTCACAATTGATTCGACACTGGCCCAGCGGAGTTCTGTGCCTAGAGATATTGGCCCCAAAGACTGGCGCCCCTTTCGGTATTTCTTTTTGTATTTATCTGTGTTCAAAGTACGAGTGCAGGAAGGCGCTCACTCTCAGACTCTACGTCCAGATGCTCTAAGTTATGAGAGGCCTGCTCACATATTTAAAGATTACAAGGGATGCTAAAAGCAGAGCCCAAAAGCTGAAAATCGAAAGCCCTGTAAAAACTAAAGTAAGAGCTTTCCTTTTCTCTCTCAAGCCGTACTTGGCACAATAAAAGCAAAGCTGTTTAAACAAAATCTCTCTCTCTCAACTCTCAATTTGCGTAGAATAAAGCAATGCCCAAAAGCTGCGCCAACTTCCGCGATTTGCGGGCGTCCGAACAACTGCCACGTGGCATCATTTTCGCGAATTGCAGGCCTATCTGTACTGCAACGCCACGTCAACATTTCCAGCCCGCCATTGCCAGAGAGTGTGTGTGTGTACTCGGCAGCCACATCACAGGTTTGTGACACCTCCTCTCGAGACCAAGCAGCCAATGGACAGATCTCCTCGTAAACGAGCTCCTATCGCGTATCACCCACCAAACGGGCACGGGGAGTGGGAGCAATCTCCAATTGCCCGCATGCACGTAGTGGCTCAACACGGAGAGAAAGAGGAGCGCTCGAGAGAGAGAGAGAAAGGTATCGCTAGCAAAAACTGAGAGAGAGAGAGAGAGAGAGAGAGAGAGAGAGAGAGATGTTGATGGCTGAAAATGAGCCGATATAAAAGCTCCAAAGGGGCATTTAGGCCACTCAAGGGCATCTACATGGGCACCAGGTTTCTTTAAAGTTTATAGCCATAAATCCATAGGAACTCTCATTAGATTAGAGGATACCCTATGGACCCTTAGTCCACAGGGGCATGTAGAGGCTCTAAAGGAGCATTTAGGCCACTCAAAGGCACCTTCATGGACACCATGGCAGCCGTGTGACTCTAGGGCCATAGGATCTCTCATTAAAATAGAGATCAATCTAATCTAACGAGACATCCTATGCCTCCAAGTCCATATGGTGGCCTAAGTGCCCTTATAGAACCTTTATGTTGGCACCCTATGGACCTAGGGCCACAGAGTGCCAAGGGAGAGGAGAGAGAAAAACGTTGGTGGCTCTACATATATAGAGAAATAGCGAAATTGCCCTACCGAGCCAGAAAACCCCACAATTCTTTAAAAATGGGCAAAATGCTAATAAAGTATTATGTGTACACATGATAGGGTATACACAGCGGAACACATTTCAACCATTCATGAGTCAATAAATTCACAAGTTAATTCTTGAATCAAAAAATTTCATATACTCGCATCAAATTCAACTAACACATACACAAGGTAATTCAGGCCTTAGGCTTACCTAGGCATAGCCAACTGCCAATTTAGCACTCTCTCTCTCTCTCTCTCTCTCTCTCTCTCTCTCTCTCTCAATACAAACGAGAGAGAGAGAGAGAGAGAGAGAGAGAGAGAGGAAGAGAGAGAAAGAGAGAGATGTTGATGGCTGAAAATGAGCCAATATAAAAGCTCCAGAGGGGCATTTAGGCCACTCAAGGGCATCTACATGGGCACCATGGTTGCTTTAAAGTTTATAGCCATAAATCCATAGGAACTCTCATTAGATTAGAGGATACCCTATGGACCCTTAGTTTTTTCCTTTGATTGTCTAGTTTTGCTGTTCATTGTTACGGAACAGAGGCAACGACACAGTTACATTCTTACCAAGGTAAGATCGGCGGGAAGAGTGCTCAGGTAACGGCCTCCACAGGGGCATGTAGAGGCTCTAAAGGAGCATTTAGGCCACTCAAAGGCACCTACATGGACACCATGGCAGCCCTATGACTCTAGGGCCATAGGATCTCTCATTAAAATAGAGATCAATCTAATCTAATGAGACATCCTATGCCTCCAAGTCCATATGGTGGCCTAAGTGCCCTTATAGAACATTTATGTTGGCACCCTATGGACCTAGGGCCACAGAGTGCCAAGGGAGAGGAGAGAGAAAAACGCTGGTGGGTCTACATATATAGAGAAATAGCGAAATTGCCCTACCGAGCCAAAAAACCCCACAATTCTTAAAAAATGGGCAAAATGCTAATAAAGTATTATGTGTACACATGATAGGGTATACACAGCGGAACACATTTCAACCATTCATGAATCAATAAATTCACAAGTTAATTCTTGAATCAAAATATTTCATATACTCACATCAAATTCAACTAACACATACACAGGGTAATTCAGGCCTTAGGCTTACCTAGGCATAGCCAACTGCCAATTTAGCACTCTCTCTCTCTCTCTCTCTCTCTCTCTCTCTCTCTCTCTCTCTCTCTCTCTCTCTCTCTCTCTCTCTCTCTCTCCACCCACATTCAATACAGACATTAATTCAAAGAGACGAGAGAGAGAGAGAGAGAGAGAGAGAGAGAGAGTATTATGTCTGGGTGGTGACCCCTTGCCAGGGGCTGGGGACATGAAAGTCGGCACTGCTGGCAGCTAAAATTGATGCGTGCGAAGCCTCCTGGTCGCAGGGGCAGTGTAAATTACCCAAACAACCTTAGGACTAAGTTTTTTTTTTAAAACCCAATTTTTTGCCCATTTCGCCTACGGGAATTTCACCTAGTGACTGAAACGTTTCAACCGTTTTGGCCATTTCACGTTTCAACATGGTGTTTTACAATTACTGTGGTTCTCTGAGGTACACACCCACCTTTTGCAAATATACCTCTTAAGCTCTCCTTTTACAGTAGTATTTCTACTTAGTTTCTTCTTTCTATTCCGACCATGTATCTGATGTGACTCTTTTATGGCCTTTAAAGGACGTTAATATACATTTCAATTCGTTTTCATCTCTCTCTCTCTCTCTCTCTCTCTCTCTCTCTCTCTCTCTCTCTCTCTCTCTCTCTCTCTCTCTCTCTCTCTCTCTCTCAAACTGTTGTTGTTGAAATAACTTCGTGAAGATAAAATAGCACGTTGTTTTGCTTACCAGAAATGGTAAATCTTCTTGTAGCCACCTCTAATTTCAGCGCTCCCCTTACCAGTGACCCAGTTGTAGTGGAGCTTGAGCCCTTTTGTACCAGCCTGCTCAGCAAGATTTACACCACACTTGCTAATCTGCACACCTTCTTCCATGGAAATAAATGCTCTTTCGGCAAGGCTCAAACCAGCTTTGCTCTCCTCCACTGCTTCCTTAATTGAGCCGCTCAGTGAACGGAGATCGCGTTGCGCACGTGACAGTACAAGCAACAGGATGCCTCCGCCGAGGGCTAGCAGAGTTTTCCCTACACCAAAGCCACGCTGTGGTGGTAATGGAGGAGGAGGAGGAGGAGGAGGAGGGGCGAAAACGATGGTGCGAGCTCTCGGTTCTTCCTCCATTACCTTGTGTGTGACGAAATCTGGAATGAAGAATTAAAAATCATAAGAGAGCAAATATTAATTGACAAAAATTTATAAGGTCTTCCTAATGGCTTCAAAAAAATTAAATCAATAAAAAACTCAAAGATTCATAATAAGCAAATTTTTGAGTTGGTCAAAGAAATTGCAACATCCTAACATGCCGCTTACACGCGTGTTGCTTTGAAATTCAAGAATGTTAGTTAAGAGCAGGAGGAAACGGAAAATTCCCACTTAGATATTGAGGAAAATAGTGTAAAAACCTAAAAGAAGACCAAACATTTCAATTTTCCACTTGGAAAACTAATGAAAAAGGTTCTTAAAATGTTTTTTCTTGAAGAGTACTCTTTCGACGCTAAGGTCAACCGCTCAAAAAAATCTAGGTTTAGTGTAATCCCACCCACAAATATTAGCTTTTACCTCTAAATTCCTTGAATATGAACGTGGAGAAAATCAACAAAATTTATAGAAATTTAATCTAGAAACTTTAAAAATCATAACAATAAAAAAACTTTCAGAATTTACACAAATTTAATGGAGATGCTTGTCTTCAAATAGAAAAGCGCAAATTTGTTTGCATGGCTAGACTATAATGCAGATACAAATGATATGAGGACAAATTCATGTGAAAAATGGCTTGTAGATTTGATAACAATGTCTATAAAGATACACATAATCATACGATTCATGAGATGGAAACCATCGTCATGTGTATGGTGTGCATCCACACCATCCAACGCATGCTCTGTCAGCATGACTCTCCTACGGTGATGTCATCAGCCTCTGCAATAGCATTCACATGACGATGAGGATGTGATGCATTGGTGTAGCTAGAAACATTGACAATAGCAGGCAGATTTGATGTTGATGAAAATAGAATAGCGCAAATTTGTTTGCATGGCTAGACTATAGTGCAGATACAGATGATATGAGTGAGATTAGCACAAATTCATGTGAAAAATGGCTTGTAGATTTGATAACGATGTCTACAAAGATACACATAAGCATGCGATTCATGAGATGGAAACCATCGTCATGTGTATGGTGTGCATCCACACCATCGTCAGCACATGCTATGTCAGCATGACTCTCCTACGGTGATGTCATCAACCTCTGCAATAGCATTCACGATGATGATGAGGATGTGATGCATTGGTGTGCTAGAAACATTGACAACAACAGGCAAATTTGATGTTGACGAAAGAGACAGATTTGCCATCGTTGCCTGGCACGTCCTTGGGGCTAGTCTTTTGGGTTGAATGCAGCACATCTTGAGCAACAACTTCTAGAGCTCCCGACTCTACTACACTTGCCGATGCAAGCAACTTTAGAGTTGCAATGGCTACAACCGGATGCAAGAGAGAAGGACAAGAAGCGAGAGCATTAAAGGATTGAGAACAAGAAGGTATACACACCAAAAGCACATCATTGTGAGAGTGTGCAAGTAGAGAGAGAGAGAGAGAGAGAGAGAGAAGAAGAAGAGAGTTTTAATGTCGTAGTAAACTATCCCGAGAGAGAGAGAGAGAGAGAGAGAGAGAGAGAGAGAGAGAGAGAGAGAGTTAGTTAGTTCTCTACATTGCAAGCTCCCACAACCATTTACTTAGCTTCACCACAACCATTTACTTGTACACTTTCAAAACCCAAGTTTGACCTTCCAAGTTCTTCACCGTAGACCCTCCAAATTCTTGACTTTCCACCTACCAATCTTAAACTCACCCTTAACTTATGTATATGACATGTTCCCTTAACTTATGTATATGACATGTTTTAAAGGAATTTTTCTTTTTTTGAGATTGGGGGGACCTACTTGACAAGAAATAACATAAATTGAGAATTTAAGGTCACTATTACCCTAGCAGTATGTGAAGTTTTGAAAAGACGCTCAAAAGGTCTCCAAATTGGTGCTCATGGAAGAAATCCACAGAGGAATGCATAGTACAAGCAGTTCAAAGGCTCTAAACTTGAACTTGCAGAAATGGTTACAAGAGTAGAGTTTTTGTGTTGAAACTCCTAACATATACATGAAACATGTTCATTAATTGGAAAGATATAGAATAAAAGCAAGCAACTACAATGAGATAAGAAAGGTTGATAGAGTTTAATTTTTCTCCACTCTCGTAGCAAGAAATAGTAGTTTCTTTATCTACTCTTGTTACCTTTTATGAAATCCATTGATATCCATCTTTCCTAGGCTTGCAATTTACCATGGTCAATTGGCATCTAGTTTGTAAATTTATCGAAGTTCCATGAATTCACTAAAAAACAAAAATACCAATCTTACCCAAGAATGTTATTTGATGAGCTCTCTGTCACTAAATGCCTCGTATTTACCTCATATCGACTCATATCCCCCTCATGCCTCTCAATTACTCTCTATTAGAAAATGCCTCGTATCCCCCTCATAACGCACAAATATCCTCTTCTCATGTGTGCACGTGAAATAAACAAAGGATCACAAGACCTATTACTCTACATGTAATATGATACAAACAAAAGTTCAAACTTTAGAGCTGAAGGAATCTTACATCAGCCAAATTTTATCGAGGCTCATATGTCGTTCAAAAGAGGGTCTTAGGTCACATTCAACCATCTCAAAAATAGGTAACATAAATGCAAAATATAATTCGTTAAGATTCGTAAGGAAGAGTCTACTTGATGCCTTCCTCCTCCATCTTTGAGGCCAAATACTTCTCAACCTCTATATCGCTGCTACTAGCCTAATTCTTGCAATCATCCGTGTCACCCTCTCCCACAGTTGTTATACCTTAAACAAGGGCATGAAAAGTCTAGCATAAGTTCACTTATGAAATCTCTAGCATCCATTTAGCATAAGTATTCCTCTACCTAGCTACAGATATATGAATTTTGATGCAACATAATTTGATTTAGAGGGAGAGAATATAGTAGCACAATTTGTAACATAGATGCCAAGTGTGTGTATGTGTAATAGAAGCAGACTACAAGATGACAGGTAGTTCAGAGTATGGCAGCCGACTTATATATGTAAACCTTATAGGCCACTAAATGGGTTGAGCCATGTATAGTAAGAGTCGATGAGCTATTAGATAAGGTATCCACATTCACAGCTTTGCGCAAGACCTTAATATAGAACTCATTAAGCTCGTTCATTTAAATGGCCATAGACTTGTAATTGCTTGGCCAACCCTCCACTTTCTAGATATAACCTTCAAGCATACCCTCTACTCATGTTAAGTCAAGGTATAGCAGCTTGGGGAAGCATGTGAAGCACTTACCCCTCATATCGACTCCCCCCATGCCTCTCTATTACTCTCTATTACTAAATGCCTCGTATCCCCTTCATATCAAATGTGATTTAACTATCCTCTTGCCATGTGTGCACATGAAATGAACGATCATGAGACCTATTATTGTACATGTAATATGATACAAACCAAAGGTCAAACTTTAGATCTTAGGGAATCTTACATTATCAAAATTTCACCAAGGCTAATCAGTCGTTCAAAAGAGGGTCTTAGGTTACATTCAACCATCTCAAAAATAGGTAACATAAATGAAAGATATAATTCATTGAGATTTGTGAGGAAGACTCTACTTGATGCCTTCCTCTTCCACCTTTGAGGCCAAATACCTCCTCAACCTCTATCTAGCTGCTACTAGCCTAATTCTTGCAATCATCCATGTCACCCTCTTCCATAGTTGTTATTCCTTTAAGCAAGGGCATGACAAGTTTAGCATAAGTCTACTTATGCAATCTCTAGCATTCGTTTAACATAAGTATTCATGTGCCTAGCTATAGATATTGAACAAAGGAGAGAATGTAGCGGCACAATTTGTAACATAGAGGGACCTTACATGCCACCAAATGGGATGAACCATGTATAGTACGGGTCGATGAGCTACTTAGATAAAGTATCCACATTCACAGCTCTACACACGACCTTATATATAGAACTCTTTAAGCTTGTTCATCTAAATGGCCGTAGCCTTGTAATTGCTTGGACGACCCTCTACTTTCTAGATATAACCTTCAAGCATACCCTCTACTCATGTTAATTTAGGGTGTAGCAGAGTACTTTGAGAGAGGTTGTTAGTTGGTCACCGCCGACGGACGGCTATAGCATAGCTTTCTGGCACTAACATAATGTCAATACTTGGGGAAGCGACTAGGATGGGGCACGGAGACTCTTTGAGGTTGTCAATCTCAAGAAGTGAACTGACAAAATAACTCTATCACTATCACATGCAAATTTCTCGCTCTTAGTCCTGGCAATGTGCATATGTCCTACATCACCGCACTCAGCCACCAGCCTGTTGCGGCACTCGAACGGATTCCAAATTCTACAAAAATTTAGGAGGAGTTCAAGGATACTTAGGGGTATAAACCTATCAAGTTCGGTCGTATTTTGACGAGGTACCAAAATCATGATCCATCATAATTTAGGTCTCAAAAACTGCAACAAAACACATCATAATGGTCGCCCTAGGGTCTAGGATCACTCTCTTATAGTCGGAATCTAATAAAACACTCATTAACGCATTCAAATCAACAGATTTGATCTACTAACTCGTAGTCAAAAATCACAGCAGAATCAACATTAAGCATACTTGAATGCAAGAGCATCAAACAAGGAACACATTGTAAGTTTCAAAATTGAAATGTCATTACCAGAGCTCAAGATATGCGGATTACAAGTTGTAGGAAACAAGTCACTCTTAGTCGTAAGCTCCAAAACTTTAAAACGTGATGATGATAATGGTCCCTTTCCCACTTTACAACTTATGCTTTATACGTAGGGCTCTCTTGGCCAGTGGCTGACCATACATGACTCAAATTCATCACAAACTCTATAATTTAGCTTCTCAGAGTTTGTCCATCTTTAATCAGAGACGATCAAAATAATTACAAGGCTTTTTGAAAAAAGAATGGGAGTACATCAAAATTTTAGGCTCAAGGAAGAAGGGATCGACTTGAAGGGTGTTCGTCTAGCTTGACTGCTAACATTCCCCCCTTCTAGTCTTTTCACGCCCTCGTGAAAACTGGTTTGGTTTTCTTTGGATTACTTTGTTTCTTTTGGACATCTACTGGATTGATGGATGTATTTGCTTTAGTAGTCCAATTCTTGCTTTTCTAGAGTCCACGTGAGCTGCCTGAACTTCTCTGCCCTTGCTTTGATCTCTACTTTTTCTGCTAGCTCCCTAAATGGGTTGTTTCTCAAAGTTCTTTGGTATGCAACATGACGAGCCGGTAGACTCTACGTCATGGGGTTGAATATGGATGAATCTACTTCAAAGACCCCAGTCATGAACTCCTCTTCAAATGTTTGCATGTAGTGCGAGGGCAGAAACATGACGCGGGCGTACAAACACATGATAAAGTTCCTATCGGGAATCTCCATTTCTAGATTCCAGCATAGCCCTCTGCTTCCTTCCGCAATACTCGCCAAGGATGTTCCATTGCCTCTATGTCTTCAAATGTTGTGATACATGTGATGATCATTTTTGAAATTTTCACTAGCATTTGGCAAGCCAAGTCTCCGGAACATCCTTCATCTGATTGATTATGTCTCTTAGATTATGGATCATAAACTTTTCAGTTGGGTGAAAGTTTCCTACCGGCTTCGTGAGAACTGGGCAGTTCAGTACTGCATGTCCTTTTCCTTGCCAGTTGTAGAAGCTATCCCAGGATTGCCTTCTATTGATTAGACATAAGTCGGATCGATCCTTAGATGTTGAGGTGCGTTTTTGTAATATGTCTCATATATTGGGTGCTTTTCAAACCATTTCTTTCTCGACAGGGGTTGGTTGTCGAGGATTGTCTAAATCTGTGTTGCAGTCAAAGGGACATCCCTGTAATCCCCTTTGTGGTTGGGCTTGAGACTAGGCAACATTTTCTTTTTTCATAAGAGGGCATCTTGTCTCAGTAACAATAATGAAATCATATCATGCATGTAGCTCTTGACTACTTCGTCATGTGTGATCATAATAAGTGTGGCTGAATCTACCTTGAGTTCGTACTGCATATATTCTTTGTGAGATGGACCATGCACTTTTGAGATCCACCATTGAATTTCCTCTCGAGCATCTGTTTGATCTTCTCTTTCATCTGTATCTGCAAATTCATGGAATCCTACTTCTGTACATGTGCAAGGTAGTTCTACAGAAGGAAGATCCATGGTTCTTTGATCCTGCTCGGTTGCTTGAAGAGCTCCTATTGTGGTCGACTGGGTTTTAACTTTTCATGGCACTTGTGGCGAGATCTTGCTTTTGTAAAGTCGTAGCATGTTCGGCACTTTGGGTAACCATCTATTTTCTAGATTTTTCTAGTGCTATCTCCTCATCTTTTTGTTTTTGAATGGCTTTATGGCCTGCTGTCATGGCTTGCCTGTCATACTACTCCTGAGCTAGGGTTGCCTTGAGATCTTTTAACTCTTATAATGATGTGGATGGCGTTGTTGAAGTCAAAGCAAGGGCTGGATAATCTTGCGTTGCCAGGAGCTGTGTAAGTGTTTTGCTGATCACCCCAAAGGATTCTCCTAGTTTTGCATTCTTTTGTCGCTCTTTTTCTAGCTCTTCTTTTAGGCGTTGTTTCTCGACTTGTAAATTTTTGTTAGCCTCATTAAAGGATTGAGCCTGTTGTTGGTAGAAATGAGTAGCATTTTCCTGCTCCTTTTGTAGCTCAACTTGAAGCTCCTGCTGGTTACCCTATAACTCTTTTATCTTCTGTTGTAGCTCTTGATTGACTTTGAGTGCTTTAGCTACCTCTTCCTTGGTATCTTCCAACTCTATTCCTCATAGGTTGTGAAGTGCTCTTTGACATTGATACCATAACTTGATTTGTTTCAGATGATCGTCAATGTCAAAAGAGTCTATCAACTGCCTTCCTTCACCTATTATGATATGTGAGCGCGACAACCTCGGCTTTGGTTGTGTCATTTAAGGTTGGTTGGAGGTGTTGGCTTCTATCGTGTTTTTTGCATCTGCTTCTTTACCCTTATCATCTTGTCCTTGAGGTGTAGGTGGAGTTTGTCTTGTCTCTTAACCTTCAGCTTCATCCGTCTTTTGAGTTGTAGGTGTTGTTGGAAACACTTGGTTGTTTGCTTTGGCAATTTTGTTGTCTACTCGACCTTCTCTTTATCAACTTCATGGTCAGCTGATTCTTGAGTCGGAAGAGGGGTGGTTGGTTGATTTGATGTTTATGGTATATTTTTGGTGTGAATTTCCAAATGATCCACACCACCCTCCTCTTATGTCTCTTTCTCTTCATTATGAGTCATGTCGGCCTTCTTTGATTTGGTAGATTTGTCAAATGATTTGAGATCATGGCCGTGTTGTCGCTTGGACTCTTGCTGTTCCCTTTGCTTGGATTTACGTTTGAGTTATTCTCTAATCCTTTGCTGCATTTTTCCTGCAGCTTCTAAATTTGCTTTAGCCGCCCATCTTCTGTATTGCTTTATTTGCTCTAGTCTTTATGCTTTTTTTTGCTCTATCGACTTATCTTGATCACTTTCTCCTCATCATCCACATCAGCTCCCTGCTCCCTCTTTTCCTCCGTTCTCTTTTTGTAGAGCTTCGCTCTGAGTTCTTGAGCTTCTTCCATGGACCTTCACACTTGAGAGATCGGGATGGGATTTCTATGCTCACTTGATCTTATTTTTAGTCAAACCTTGTGGATTGTATAATCTTCTTTTTCTCCCTCCTCCTTTTCCTTGTTATCTGAAGATTTGTATTCTGATGGTGCATCCTGGCTCACCTTTATATCATACTTAGTTGCTTCATTGTCGGACTTATTTCTCCTTGAACTTTGTCCGGATGTTTTCTTCTTTGGAGGTGGTACTGCAAAGGGACATGCCACAGGTTTAACCACCCTTTTGGATTTGTGTATCAATTCCATTTGCGTCTTTGCAGAAGGTGGTAGCTCATCGATCATGCCTAATGCTTGGTATGCAATCCTTGTCAACACTAAACCACCATTCATGTAGTCCTGTTTTTTAAAGTTTGCTTCCACCAGATTTTCTAAGATATAGGTGCCTAGATCACACTTTATGGTCCTTTGCTTGGATAATCCTATGGCCATTACCATCGCAATGTGCAGGTTAGGCTCTATGTATCTTGGTGGTTTTTGTACTTTCAGATTTTGAGAAATTAACCGCAATGGGAACTTTGTCTCTGAATAAACCAGGTCTTTATAAGTGAACTTGTGCCTCTGTTGTTTCATAAAACCTTTGTCATTATCAGTAGCCTTTGTCTTTTGGAACACGTTATGGTTTCCTAGTGGCAGATGCAATGCCTGATTTATCATATTTGATGTGATCTGGACTTTGACTTTAGCTGCATCCTTGTCTGTCAATATGGCCTCACTGTTGTACTGAATTGAGGACATCAGCTCATGGGCCCTTTGGAAATCTGTTCCCATGGTTGAAGTTGGAAAAAGGTGTCCATTTGGAGGCATCTTGATCTTCTATCACTTCTTAATGTCTGTGTAATCCCATAGCTCTTTAGGTAATATGGTCGTCTTTACCTTAGTACCATCGGCATCTTCAAACATTTCAATGAATATATTTGTTGGGATTTGTGCCAGCTCTTCTTTTGATACATGTGACTTTTCATTCTATGCAATCTCTATGACCTGGTAGGGTGGGGCTTCCCACTGCTTCTTGGGTCGTGTTCTGCAATGCATTTTGTGATCAAGAATTCCAAAAACTAGTTCCAGAATTTGGCCAACAAGTTAAGGAAAGTCAAAAAAACGCAACTTTGACCATAAATTGAAAAATGAGTATAACTTGCCCAAAACAAGCCCAATTTGGTCCAAACTTTATTAGTGCATTCAGGGTAGCTACAAGCATTAGGGCAAGCTGCTACATGTCAAATCTGATTTAGGGGGTCATGGATCGCGATCCATGATGATTTGGTGATACCATCTGATTGAGCATGAATTGGGGATGCTATGGTTCACTTCTATCACTGGTTGGGATTTTATGCCAAAATTTGGAATTTTTCTCAAACTTAAGGGATTTTTGGCATTTTTTCAAGGATTTGAGATCCAAATGACTTGTAACTTTAGGGTTAGGTTGTCGCTCTTTTTCTTCAAGAAGGGCATGCCATAGCATACAAAAGTAGGAGATTGGATGACCAAGAAAAGAATCTAGGCATATATGAAAAAGAGCTTTTAGCTATCTTACATGCCTTAGATGTCTCATAGGCACTCCATTTGTTTTGTGGACATACCATCACAGTCTTAAAATACTTTTTGATGCAAACTACACTGAGTGAGAAAATGAGGTGGGAAAATATTCTCTCACAGTTTAATTTTCATATTGCTCACATAGCTGGTAAGCACAACCAAGTGACTGATGCACTTTCACGAAGGCCAAGTAATGTCAGCTATTCCACTAGGAAAGAAAAAGGAACTATACAAGGTGCAAGATAATTGTCTTCTCTATGCCAATAGGCTATGCATTACACATAATCTACGTGAAAAGGTTATGCGCAGATCTCATGTTCCACCTTATATGGGACATAGATGGATTCACAAGCTACTCTCAAGGGAGTAGAGATGTACTTTTATTGGCCAACAATAAGGGCAGACATACCGGATTATGTTGCCAAATGCATTGTATGTCAAAAGTCAAAGTATGATAGAGAGAAGTAGCGTGGCTTGCTTCAATCAATTCCTATACTTGATTCCCCGTGGGAAAGTATATCCATGGATTTTTTCGGATTATCCAAGTCCATACATGGGAATACGGGAATATGGACAATAGTAGACCGGTTTAGCAAGCAAGCGTATTTTATACCAGTCAAAAAGACTCTCAAAACACACCATATGTCAACCCTCTTTATCTCACAAGTCTTTAAGTACAATGGCTTACCAATGTCTATAGTATCTGATAGAGATCCAAGAATGACTGATAATTTTTGGAAGGGTCTCTTTGAGAATTTGGGTACTAAGTTGAATTTCTCCTCGTCCTATCACCAGCAAACGAATGGCCAAAGTGACATAGCAAATTCAACTATCATTGATCTACTTAAAGCCTATGTTACAGAAGTATATCAAGAGATCAATGGAAAAAAGTATTTACCCTTAGTACAATATGTGTACAATAACATTGTCCATACTTCTTCAGGAAAGGCACCCTTCGAGTTTATTGAAGGAATTCGTAGTCAAGACACTTGGAGACATATTTTTTGATGATGATTATTGCAAAGATCTTAAAAGAATCTTTTTAAAAGATCGAAGAAGCTATATCCATCACGTAAGAAAAAGGCTTTGCTGATAAGCATAGAGGAGCCTTGATCTTCAAAGAAAATGATTGGGTTTTGCTCAAGTTTCCAAAAGCACGCCTAAGTCACACTACATGCAAGGGAACACAAGGACGCCCAACGGGTCACCAAAATTATTCTGCTAAACTAGCAAAAACATATTATGGCCCATTTCAAATTATCAAGCCTATCAATGAAATGGCTAACAAGTTAAGGTTACCAAATACGTGGCTCATTCAGCCTTTCATGTGAGCCTCTTGAAACCTTTTAAGGGTGAGCCGCCAAAGAACCAGTGATTAAGAAACCACCTAAACTTGAGGGTCAAGAAGACATTTTGCAGCAAGAAAGCTTCCTACGACATGAAGACAAGATTTCAAGAAGTGGTAAGACTATCCGAACTATCCGACGATATCTTGTCAAATTTAAGAATTATCCTTTTGAAGATGCAAGGTGGATGTAAGACATCAGTATATTTTAAACAAAATTTTTTCTTGTTTTGACTCTAAGATTTCTTTTAGAAGTTCATAAGTTTTAAGTGTATGCATACCATGAATCAAGCTTGTGGCAGCTTAGTCTCTCAAGCATCTAGTAGACCTTGCCAATATACTATGAAAGATGATTAGGGCTAAGTAAAGACATGCTTGCGATAGGTAAGCCTTCCAAGCACCAAGTGGAATAAGTCTCCCCACTGTGGAAGAATATCTACGGATAAAAAAGGATCCTCTATCCAAAGAAACATGACTACCTATAAATTTGTTTCTCCACCCCATTGTTGAGGATGACTATAATTTCAAGGGAGAGGTAATGTCATGAATATTAATTTCTAACCTTCTAAAAGTATTTTCCAACTTAAATTGGCCACTTAAGTACAGGGAAAATAAAAAGAGAGCAAGTGAAATTGATTAGGTGCTAATGGACCAACCCGGTCAAGGCTTGGGACCAAAAGGGGAAAGTCCATAAAAGAGCAAGGGTAATTGCTAGTTAATCATCTCAGTCCATAGGTACAAGTCAAGGAAGGATAAATGTATTCCGAGCAGCCTTGATCAAAGGTACTAGACAAAAGAGATGACCGAGATCAATTATAAGAGTCTAAGAATAGAATGTGACTGTGCTAAGCTCAAGTCATTAGAATAACTCTTTAAACTCCAAGTATGAAGTCTAGGAATCCTTAGGCTGAAGTTTTAACTTGCCATGAATTGTCTAAATTTAGTAGGTTCAGGGATAATATTGGCGACGCCTCCAAAGCATTGTGCTAAGGTTTTGCACAAAAGGTGAAAGTTCAAAATCCCAAAGGGTGAGTTTTATTTTTACCAAAGATTATCCTGATTTAGCATTTCCTAAATTAGCAAGTAGGATGTAGCCTCGGGTCAGCTTCATATAAGCCTCCAAGGCTTGTGCAAAGGTCTTACATCCGAGATAATTAGTTAAAAAGTAAGCTTATGGTTTTTATTGAATAAAAGGGAAAAGCTAAAGACTAAGGTTAGATCAGCCTTTCCTTATTTTTCAGGTTGACTCTAGTCTTGGTTTATTAAGCTTGACTAGGCCACATGTCCAAGGTAGCACATGCTTGCTTTGTATGAACCTAAACAAGTGTGTGTGGTCTTTCCACTTGCCAAAATGAATTCCAAGAAGGGGGGGGGGCAAGTTTTATCATGCAAGGCAAGAGGGGACAAGTGTCGTGCATGCTTGAGTTGCATTAGGAGGTACTCTCACCTCATTGGTCAAGTGTGAAGCATTCTAATCTAGTTGCACATTAGCATAGCTATATAAGAGAGGGCTCGTTGCATTTTTGAAGCTCTTGCTCCTCTCACACACTCTCTCAAGTACCCAAGATTGGCAAAGAAAGCTCTCTCTCTCTCTCATGGGAGCTCTATAGACAGATTCTATGATCAAGCTCTTGCTATGGATGCAAATCCAAGCCAATGAAAGTTTTTCTTCTCCATCTCTATTACACTATTACTAAACTATGCTAAGATCTTTCTCATGAGCAATTGTAAATGGAATCTCAATTCTCTTGCTTGAAAAATACTTCTCTCTACCTTCATCTTCCTCTTTTCTTGCAATTCCTTTCTCCTTGCTGGGGTGTTTAGGGTTTGGGAAGGAGGGTTATACCATGGAATCTTGAAGACACCATCTTCTTGATTCAAACAACTCTTTGCAAGATCACAAATATGTATTGTAACAAAGATCTCTTTGAGGGGATTATAATACAAGTCCTTTTGGAGGGGGGACCAGCTTAAAGCAAATTCGGTCATCATCGAGTTGTCAATCTTAATTGGTTATTCTCTTTGAATTATGTGCATGATTAAAGAGGTTTTGATGTGTGTTTGTGTAAAGAATTCATCCCGGCACAACCTATGTTCTCCTTGCTATCTCTCTCCTAAAGGAAAGCTCTCTCCTTTCATAGTAAATTTTTGTTGAGTCTCCGACATATAGGTTCAAAGGTTCGTTGACCATCACAACCTTAGCAATATATAGTTGGAGCACAACCCATTGGTCCATGCAAGGACAAAGCACGTTGAGGTGCAATATCACTTCATTAGAGGAGACAAGGTCTTGACTCGCGGATCGACCTTAGGTATGTGAGGATAGATGAGTAGGTTGCATACAAATTTAAAAAGGCCCTAGGAGTAGAGAAGCTGGGTGATCTTGGGCTATGCTTGGAGTCAAGAGACGGTGTTGAGCTTGAGGGGTAGTGTTGAGATATGAATCTTAACATGTGGCACACTTGGATGACTCCTAACCTACATTTATCACTTGCATGAGATAGTAAACACTAGGATCATGGCCAGTGGTACGATCGTTGGACTTCACTGACATGGTCTACCTACCAAGATTGATAGCCACTTATCTTGCAAGCTCTCATTGACCGCTTTCAATAGTCTTTTTTATGTTGTATTTTTCCACTTATGCTTTCTAGAACTTATCACCATTTTGAGTAGTGAAGAAGCAGCATATTTGTGGCTCAGTCTCCATTGTGTGCTTGCTTGGTTGTGTGCTTGCAAGAGATCAAGCTCTCTCCTTCTCTCTCTATATCATTACTATACTTTGTTGATATCTTGCGCATTGACAACCGCATTGTGACCACAATTCTTCCTTGCCAAACATGCCATCTATGTTACTAACCTCACCATAGATGATAGCAATACAACATTTCAAGTGAAGTACCAATGAGTACCCCTTTTATTCCTAGAATTGAAGATCCATCAGGGGAGGTTTCAAGAAGTGCCAGATTAGGCTTCCACATTACCATGCAAAATCAATCATATGTGTACATATGGGAAGGAATAGGCCAATTGCATGGATCCACAAAATCATTACCTCTTACATAAACCCATCTTGTATTGTAATGCAGACTCAACAATGCTGCTAAAGATATTTAGCAACTAATCAAAGTGTTCTACATCAATAGCTTTAAAAGGGTCAGATAATGGAGGATTCTCAAAGTCAACGTATGTAAGGCCAACAAAACCCTTTCATGCAGTCAACCAAATAGTAAAAAGGTAACTATCCACATGGTCATAGGACCCCTAAGGGGGTCTAGTGCCACCATACATCCCTCCTCTAAGTCCTCTAGTGCCCAAAAAGGAGGATCTCTTCTATATTTGTTACCTTAAGGAAGAACAAACTAAGAAGCCCAAAAAAATAATGCTAACTCTTCCACCTCTATTAGTAGTCAAGCCAGACGAGCACCCTTCAAGTTGACCCCTTCTTCCTTGAGCCTAAAATTTTGATGTACTCCCATTCTTTTTTATGAAAAGCCTTGTGATTATTTTGATCATCTCTGGTTAAACATGGACAAACTCTGAGAAGCCGATTTATAGAGTCTATGATGAATTTGAGTCTTGTATGGTCGGGCCACTGGCCAAGAGAGCCCTAGGTATTGAGGCGGTCCGGGGCGGGCAACAAGAAGAGCAACCTCTAGACACCCTTCAAGGCTCCCGTGCTGCTCAATTGGGTTGGGGTTGGAAAAAAACAACAAACACACACACAAACCCGCAACCTAACCCTACACAAATTTGGGGCACCACCTAGTTTTGGATGCGAACTAGGACGCGTACAGAAAGAGAGAGAGAGAGAGAGAGAGAGAGAGAGAGAGAGAGAGAGAGAGAGAGAGAGAGAGAGAGAGAGAGAGAGATAGTGCTCGGGCTGCTTTGAAACGTATCGGCAATGATCAAGAAAACACAACTATATATTTAAGAAAGAGAGAGAAAGGGGGAGGGGGTGCTTGTTGCATTAATACCCTCTTACAAATCTGTCATGACAAATCAAAGTGAGATTAGTATTTGTTCAACATAGCTTGCGTAAATTTCATCACAACACATCACAAGAAAAGCCACCCCAATCACTGTCTTAAAGCCAGGGGAGTCCTCTCCACCCTGTCGCCCTCTTACAGTATGTGGGATTTATGGCTAGATTGACGACAACACAAGAGACAAGCTATCAAGAACTTAACAAAAAACACCAAGACACTTACGCATCATTGTTGTCCATTACTTCACGTTGGAAGGGAGACAAAGTATCCAAGCTTAGTCCAAATCCACCCTCCTTGATTCAGCGAATGTTGGGCTTACACTAGTAGGAGAAATGATAGATTTCCTACTCTCAATTGAATGATCACTCTCTCTCTCTTACAATGGCATAGAGTTCCCTTGCTAATCCCCTATTACAACACATGCACATGCATAAGACAATGAGCTTCCACTCAAGAGCTCCTTCTAGAGAGGTTGAGCTTGGCTTCTCAAGCTATAGCATAGTGCTCTTGCTTATGGCTCCCCTTTTGTGCTAGCTACACCCTCCTTTTATAGCAATTTTGAAGGCTAGGGTTACTCCTCTAACCATGGTTGGGTTAGATTTTCAGCAATTTATCTAATTTCTTTTGCTTGGAATTATCAAGAAGTTGGTGAGGAAAGAGAGAGGAGAGAAATGGAGGTGATAGGACTTTTCATAGTGGGTTAGTGTTAGTAGAGTTAGTATTAATTTACAAATGGAATTGGATATTTACAATGGGAGTATCCATGTAGGATACAAATAAGGAAGAAAAAACTCTTAAGAGGTAAGAAAAGGTGGCTTTCTTACAAGGTTGATGCTCCAAGTGTCTTGAGTAGGGCCGATTTTGACGCCTGTTGACGGTCCACTAGCTTTGACGGTACATTTTTTCTCCACTCTTGACCTTCCTTGAGAGACAAGATAATTGAAGCTGAGTAATCAACCACCATGATGCTGTCTTTTAAGAGAAGAGGCTGAATTTTGTGGTTTTTTTGATAGATATGGGTAAATTGGAGGAGGAAAAATGAGACTAGGTGGTCAATTTTGGAATGGAATTGTGTGTGGGAGGTATGAGTTCACCATGGTTTCTCTTATTCTTCAAGGTTGAGGAGAAGGTGAGTAGGGTGCAGAGAGGAGTGGTGAGAGAGATGGGGATGATGAGTGGAGAAGCGTGTGTGAAAGAGGAAAATGATAAAGTGGAAGAGAGAGTGTGGCTGCATAGCATGGGAAAACTGGGGTCCACTAAAAAAATCATAGCTCACAGCTCGTAGCTCAGAAAAATATGAAAAAATTTGAGGCAAAAGCTCAGCCCACGAGCTACAACTTTTGTTTGTATCACCTTTTCAAATTCGGAGAGCAAGTGAACTTTAAAAATTCAGCAAAACCGACCGTTTTTTTCCACTGCAAAGGTCCTTGTGGGGTCCTTCTTTGGATGATTCTTTTGAATACCTCCAAGAGTGAGCCCTCCATAGTGCATGTATGCATGCCACCTACCCTTGACCTTATTTGGTAGGTCTATAATTGAAGATATTATTGAGATTAGGATATAAGTGAATAGTTCAACTAAGAAAATCAAATATTGAGGGGTCTAAAAAATATGTACATGTCAAATATAAATAATATAGGTGGAAAAATATAAAGAGGTCAAAATAAATCTCTCTCATTATAAGTCTACCATAAAAAGATGAATATTTTTGGTGGTCTAATTTATGAGAGTAATAGAGAATATATGTAGGAAGGAAAAAATCACAATAGTGAAAAAAATATACACATAAATAGAACTAGTTTTTTTGGATTTTTGTTGGGGTGGAGTTACACCAAATATAAGAGAAGCTTACATGAAAATATTTCTATATGGAATAAAGAGTATGAAAAATGGTAGGAAAAATTGTGGTAATGGTGAGGCAATGTACAGAGCATAAATAACACACACCTAGGTAGAAATATTTAAATAAATACCAAAATAATTATGAAAAAATCGTTTATTTAGGCCCTATATACAAAGAAATATTTACATACGCATGGGCCATAATATACTTATATTTTTTATTTATTTGGCTCAACTAGCCCAATGACTAGCTAATTGAGGGTTTTTTAAGAAGATATGGAAAAAGTCCCGTGACTCACGCACGCCTATGTACAGTGAAATGGTAGGGATAGCCACAGTGTTTGGGTGATTTTGGTAGGGTGAGGTAACTCACTGTGGTAATTACAAAGAGCCGAAAAACGGCTATCATTAGCCCTCCCCCTGGATGATGGTATATTCATGTACCATCATAGAGCATCTTTTCCAAAGAGAGTGCTTTAGAGTCCTTGACAAGATCTTCATTGTTTGGCCCCTCGGAATTTTGGCTAGAGTTACACTCATGCTTCATGTAACAATACTTACATGAGACAGTGGCCTTTTGACAGATCTTTGGTAGATCCTTTGGTAGAAGGCGACTCAAATAGGGCTTCAAGCGATACCCGTTTACTTTCCTGGAGTGCTCTTTACCATTCAAGTCCATAAGCTGATAGTAACTTGAATTGAAAGCCTTCTTGACTATGTATGGCCCTTGCCATCTAGTTTCAAACTTGGCATCAAAACGATTATCGAGTCGATTGTCATACCTTAGCACCAGATCTCCTTCATTGATGCCTTTGTCCTTTAGTTTCTTGTCAAGCTTCTCCTTCGCCTGCGTAGCTTTCCTCTTGTAGCACTCGTATGCTGCTTCTCTTTTCCACTCAAGCTCAGCTAAGGTAAGAAGTCGATCCATCCATGCTTCTTGATCATCTTGTGCTGATTTGCCATGAAGTCGCATTGTTGGAATGTTTAGCTCAATTGGCTGTAAAGCCTCTTGACCATAGACCAAGTGAAATGGTGTGAACTCCGTGGCTTCCCTATATGTGGTTCGATACGCCCACAAGGCACCATCCAAGAAGTCATCCCACAACTTTGTCTTGTTTTTCACCATCTTTCTAATGATGCCTGCAATGACACCATTAGCTTTTTCTACCAAACCATTTGATTGGGGATAGTAGGGTGTACTGTGACGATGTAGAATGTGAAGTTCTTCACAGACTTCTGTGAGCAATCCCTTCCTAAACCCTGGACCATTATCAGAAACAATCTCCAAAGGTGTGCCAAATCTACAACAAATGTGAGTGTAGACGAATTTGCTCACTGTCTTCTCATTTACCTTTGCCACACTTTGTGCTTCCACCCACCTAGTCATATAGTCTATAGCCACTAGAATGTAGAGTTTACCATTTTTTGTCCTAGGCAGAGGACCCATAGCATCAATGCCCCACTTTTCAAAGGGTCCATTTGCAAGCACTATTTGCCTCGGGCCATGCACCAACCTTCTATTTCCATTTATCTGACAATTGTGACAGCTTTTACACCAATGTTGAACATCCACATGCAAGCTTGGCCAAACATACCACGCAAGCAAAATCTTCTTCACAGTTGATTCTTGGGCAAAATGACCACCACATGCCTCTTCATGCAAACCTTTTAGAATGGCTGGAATTTCCTCAATAGTTGGTACTCTTCTGCACTTTTGATCCTTCCCTCTTTGATAGAGGGAGCCTTCTAGGAAGAGATACATGCTTGGCTTCTTCATGAGTCTCCTCTTCTGATCTTTTGTGAAGTCTGGTGGAGACTCACCCTCAAAAATGTAGCCAATGATGGGAGCCAATGACTCCAATCCCTGGTACCTCGGTTGCTTCACAGCAGCCGCCACCATGATGACCTGCACTTCTTTATTTACACATGCAACGGCTTGTTGTGCAAGTAAATCAGCATCTTCATTTTGTTTCCTAGGAATATGATATAATTGCACCTCCTCAAATTGATTAAATAGCCTACGAATGGCATGAAATTTTGTCCTTAAGCTTTCATTCTTGCATGCCCAAATGCCTAAAATCTGTTTAACAATGAGAAGTGCATCTCCTTTTACCATGAGACGTTGTATCCCTTGGCCAATGCACATCTTCAAACCATGAAGTAGAGTGTCATATTCTGCTTCATTGTTGCTAGCTGAACTTGGTAGATTGAACTTCTCTTTCATGACCACCTCTCCACTTGGGTTGAGCAACACTAGCCCTCCCCCCGCTTTTCCTGTGGCTCGACGAAAAGCTCCATCAAAGAACAAGGTAAAAGCATTAGGAATACTTTTTGGTGGTAGCAATGGTAGGGTCTTTACTTGAGGCACCTTAATTTCCTTCTCATGTACCCTATAAGTGAGAATCCCTGCCAATTGTGCACGCACACTATCTTCTACCTTGAAAGAGTATTGAAACTCTTGCAACTCCATAATCCACTTTGAGATCCTAGTACTAAGATTCATTTGAGATGACACCCAAGGGAACAAATTCTCTGCGGTGAGGATTACAAAAGGTTTTGGGAGCAAGTAGGATCTAAACTTTCTCACCGCAAACATGAGAGAAAGCATCATGAGTTCTGCTTCTGTGTAGTCTCTCTCCAAAGCATTCATGACCCTACTAGCAAAGTAGATGGGTCGCATCCTTGTACTGTGGGGATCTTGTTGTAGCAACACAGCACCAATTGTTTCTTTCCCACACTAGAGCTAACAAAGAATGTGTACTCCCAACAAGGAGGCATGAGTGTTGGTAGCTCTGACAAAATGACTTTAATGTTACAAAAGTACCCTTCAAGCTCATCAGACCATGCAAATTCTACTTGTTGTGTCAACTTTTGCAAAGGGTGAAGTAACTCCGAGGCTAAGTGAATGAAGCGTGACATATACTTCACCTTTTGAATGAATGAGATGACCTCCTTAAGACTCTTGGGTGATGGTAGCTCAATAAGAGCCTTTGCCTTTGAAGGATCCACCTCAATGCCTTTATAGGAAACCTTGTGACCGAGCAAGACCACTTCATCCTCACCTATGTGGCACTTGTCGGGGTTGAGTTGACCTCCCATGTCGTAGAGCTTCTTTAAACCTTCTTCTACCCTTTGTAGATGCAATGATTTTGAGCTATAAATGCAGAAATCATCAATGAACACCCTAATTGACTTTCCAAAGAATGCTTGAAACACCATGTTCATGAAACGTTGGAATGTTGCAGGAGCATTTGTCAGTCCAAATGGCATGACTCTAAAAGCATAACAACCCCAAGGAGTGATAAAGGTTGTTTTCAATTGATCTTCCAATGCGATACCTATTTGAAAGTAGCCTGAGTAGCCATCACACACAGTGTACTTCTCATGACCAGCTACCTCATTTAGTATCTCATCCTGAAATGGGAGGGGAAAGTGATCTCTTTTTGTTGCCTCATTGAGTGGACGGTAATCCACACACACCCTCCACTTTCCGTTTTTCTTAGGAGTGACAACAACGGGAGAGACCCACTCTGAATTCTCCACTGGATAAATGAAACCTGCTGCTAGAAGCTTTCTTACCTCCTTGAGTAAAGCCTGCTCCTTGATGACTCCTAGCCTTCGTAGCTTCTGAGCCTTAGGTGTGGCCTCTGGCTTCAACTCAATTTTGTGTTGAACAGCATCTACTCCACGCACATCGGTGTAGTCTTTAGCAAAAAGCCTAGGAAATTTCCTTAGCACACATTTGAACTCCTCTCTTTCATCCTTTGTAAGTGTTGTTGATAGAATACCTTCCAGCATCCCTTCATCTTGAACACCTTCGTTCTCTTGAGGACCTACCTCCTCCAAGCCTTGACAAGAGGTCTCTTGGTTGCTTGGCTTAAACCTTACCCCCATGACTTCGATGGAAGACTCCTCTTCAGTAATGCTGCCGCTACTTTCTTCTTCTGAAGTGCTATCGGTCCAACCTTCTTCCGTCTCACTTTGAGATGATTCTTCATGGAGCTCCTCTTGGCGTTGCTCCTTCATGTCAAAGACAACCTTCTTATGATTGTCATTCCTACAAATTAATTTCCCACTCTCCCAATCCTGCAAAGCTCGCATTTTCATTAGCCATGGTCTTCCTAGGATAAATGGATAACCACTTCCCTTGGTCGACATAACATAAAAATCCACCGCTTTCTTAATGCCAAAGGCCTCTACAAAGACATTTTTACAAATGCCTACACACCTAGCCTTGCTATTGTTTGCCATCTTGACTTTGATTTCAGGTGTCTCATGGATGTGCATGCCTAGTCTTTGCATGAGTCCCTCTGTCATGATGCAAATTTGTGCACCCCCATCCACTAGACCTTTCCTAACTAATCTTCCTTTAATGTAACAGTCTAGCACCGGTATAATGTCCTCATTCATTTCAACTTGTGCAATTTTTACAACAGGCACACTCTCTTTTACCTTTCTCCTAGTGCTAACTGCCCTTGTTAAATCCCTCTTTACTTGTGGACATAATGCAAGAAATTGAGGCCATGAGATATCAGGACCCTTACCTCGCATGTCTTCCAACAGGTTGTATGGAGCCATACCATGTCCAAGAGGGAAGTCTTGGAGATTGATACGACGTCGAGTCCTCTTAGCTTCCTTGGTCTCCTTTGCCTTCTTGCCTTGTCCATGGTCACTCTGTGATGGGACACCCTCTTTCTCTTTACCTTTTCCTCGGCCACGCTTAATGCCATTTGCTTCCATGTCAACCTCATTTGAGTTTGTCACCTCTACCACATGCACATTTGGATCTGGAAAAGGTGGAACTCCTTCTACCCCTTGTGGAGGTGGTCTTGGTCCGTTTGGTCTTTGTAGAAGCCTTGGTTGTTGACCAGTTCCTTCACCTGCATTCATCACTGGGTAATTCAAGTTAGGTCTCCCTGGCTCCCCACGGGGCCAAGGACAATTATACATCCCATGTCCAGACTCTCCGCAATTCCAACATTGCAAGACTCTCCTAGGTCGTGGATCTCGCTCTTCAGACTTCTTTGCTTGTCCCTTTGGACCTACAGCTTGTGCAAGGTGAATTGACAGGCTGCTTAAAGATTCGTTTAACTTCTCAATTACTTCCGCCGTTACCTCAGGAAGCTCCCTCGATGTTGATGCTTGTGACTTACCTTTGGGTCTAAGACCTTCTATTGGAACCTCTCCCCTTAAGCACTTGAGTTTCCTATATTTCTCAGCAGCCCTAGTTTCAGCTGCATCAAAGGTAGCAGGTGCAATCGCCTCAACTTTTACCTTAAGGTCAGGAAAGAGTCCGGCTATGAACCTCTCCTTCTTTAGAAATTCTGCACCATCACCAGGGTTAGCAACATTTCGTATCCATAGAGCCCAAAGACGTAGAAACTCTTGCTTGTACAAGTAGTAGTCATCTAAGTCTTTTTGCTTATGAGAAACAATGTCTTGCCATAGTTTTTGAGTGTTTTGGGGATCAAAGAAGTATCTCTTAAAACGATTCAAAACTTCTGTGTAATCCCCCTTAACTTCCTCAGGCAAAGAGTCAAACCAAGTACTAGCATCTTTCCTAAGGACCACCTCAAAAATTTCTACACGTTCTTGATCGGTTACTATCCTCTTGATACGGCAAGACATCTTGAAATTTGCTAAAAATAATTCTGCATCCTCTCCAGGCTCTCCAAAGAAAAGAGGATATCCAGACATTTGGCGTTGGCTCTCCATTATTATGAAAGATTACAACACGAGTTGCAATAAGGGATACAATAGAGATTTAGAACCACTCGCCTGCAAATGAAGAAGTGAGAAAATACCACTCTAGGTTTTCTTCTTCAGCTATCCAAGCTTCAATAAGGTCTCGATTTGTTTGATCAAAACAAAAGGGTAGACTATTGATGAGCTCTAAGAAGGGTTGAAATTCTTCAAAGCTAAGGCGATAAACAGAAATCTCTAGAACTTCATTTTCTGGATCCAAAAGAGCAACCACGTCCCAAGTGATAAATTGCACTTGCTCTACAATTCCCAATGCACAAGCGGTTTGTATAAAAACTAGATCTTCATGCTCGTCGAAGGCCGTGAGAAAGTAGCAATTGACTAGGAGCTCCTTTCCTTCGAGTTCCACACAGTCGGAGTGAGGCAACCTTCTCACAATTTCATAAAGAACATCCTCATCAAGTCCAATCAAGTTTGCAAGATTTAAAGACTCCACTTGTGCTACAAAATTCCTGGACAAAAACTCCTTAGGATTATGGTTAAATCATTCAAAAGCATAAAGAGATTTACAATGTCTCTATGAACAAAGTGTCATAGAAAGTAGAGAAGGATGAGAATTTATACAAATTTGCAATCTTCTCTATGCTCTCTTTATTAAGACAAGCTCTGAATAGCTCCCTATCTCCTTTGTTGAAAGCGAAAGGAAGACTATTAATAAGACGCAAATGAGGGAAAAATTCACCAAATGTGAGTCTATGAAGCATGAACTCTGGCCGCAAGTTTCTGAAGAGTCTTCCTCAATGGTGAAATGCACTCGCCAAACGCCAAATTTCACTCTATTTACCAATCTTAGGGCACACACTAGTTGGATGAATGCGCGGTCTTCCTTAGTGCCCAACAACAAGAGGAAAATGGAATCCACGCGTAGGACCTTCCGTCTTAACTTCACCACCCTCTTGTTATGAGGGAGACGCCTTA
This sequence comes from Adiantum capillus-veneris, assembly GCF_014529385.1. Classification (NCBI taxonomy): domain Eukaryota; kingdom Viridiplantae; phylum Streptophyta; class Polypodiopsida; order Polypodiales; family Pteridaceae; genus Adiantum; species Adiantum capillus-veneris. The sequence continues at coordinate 15,446,243 of NC_140932.1, read as the reverse complement.
CTACTTGCTCCTGCAACTCAATTGGTAATAGAGCTAGATCTCTAAGGATTGAACTTTCACTGCACACACATTCCCAGTTAGAACAAATGATCGTTTTTTTGTTTCTTGTAACAACTTGGACAAAGAAAAACAAACATACACACTATTTTGCCGGGCTGCACTTCATTTTAAAATAAAATGAACACATGTACATCAAAAGAAGTGTGGTAGTTGATGAGAGGTAGAATGACAGGGTTTGGTGATGCAAGAATTTCTCCTGCTCTTTGGGCACCAAACATGAACACCATTCGTTGTTGAAAATGGATCTTTCTACTAATTGCAACGTTTATTCTAATGTGTGGAGTAAAATGAAAGGGAAAAACCTCTATTCCTGGGCCATTATCCATGGCCTATGCATGTCCTAATGCTTAAAACAAAACAAAAATATAGACGTCCAAACTAAGGTCGTACCTAATGAGAGGCAAAATAAAAGGATTTACTGAAGCGTTTATCTCGGCCAACCTAAGAGGACCTAAAATTCTACGAATGACACGTTGAAATTGCAACTTAGTACTAACAATTATGTGTACCTTTTGCCTTGCAATGGGAATGAAGGGATCATACAAATTCTCGTGATTCATGCAAGCTACTTGATTATGCTAAAGGTTGAGCCTTCACAAAACATACACAAGCCTGTCCTCAGTGGGGGCACCAATTTGAGGCGGTCCGGGGCGGGCAACAAGAAGAGCAACCTCTAGACACCCTTCAAGGCTCCCGTGCTGCTCAATTGGGTTGGGGTTGGAAAAAAACAACAAACACACACACAAACCCGCAACCTAACCCTACACAAATTTGGGGCACCACCTAGTTTTGGATGCGAACTAGGACGCGTACAGAGAGACAGAGAGAGAGAGAGAGAGAGAGAGAGAGAGAGAGAGAGAGAGAGAGAGAGAGAGAGAGAGAGAGTGCTCGGGCTGCTTTGAAACGTATCGGCAATGATCAAGAAAACACAACTATATATTTAAGAAAGAGAGAGAAAGGGGGAGGGGGTGCTTGTTGCATTAATACACTCTTACAAATCTGTCATGACAAATCAAAGTGAGATTAGTATTTGTTCAACATAGCTTACGTAAATTTCATCACAACACATCACAAGAAAAGCCACCCCAATCACTGTCTTAAAGCCAGGGGAGTCCTCTCCACCCTGTCGCCCTCTTACAGTATGTGGGATTTATGGCTAGATTGACGACAACACAAGAGACAAGCTATCAAGAACTTAACAAAAAACACCAAGACACTTACGCATCATTGTTGTCCATTACTTCACGTTGGAAGGGAGACAAAGTATCCAAGCTTAGTCCAAATCCACCCTCCTTGATTCAACGAATGTTGGGCTTACACTAGTAGGAGAAATGATAGATTTCCTACTCTCAATTGAATGATCACTCTCTCTCTTACAATGGCATAGAGTTCCCTTGCTAATCCCCTATTACAACACATGCACATGCATAAGACAATGAGCTTCCACTCAAGAGCTCCTTCTAGAGAGGTTGAGCTTGGCTTCTCAAGCTATAGCATAGTGCTCTTGCTTATGGCTCCCCTTTTGTGCTAGCTACACCCTCCTTTTATAGCAATTTTGAAGGCTAGGGTTACTCCTCTAACCATGGTTGGGTTAGATTTTCAGCAATTTATCTAATTTCTTTTGCTTGGAATTATCAAGAAGTTGGTGAGGAAAGAGAGAGGAGAGAAATGGAGGTGATAGGACTTTTCATAGTGGGTTAGTGTTAGTAGAGTTAGTATTAATTTACAAATGGAATTGGATATTTACAATGGGAGTATCCATGTAGGATACAAATAAGGAAGAAAAAACTCTTAAGAGGTAAGAAAAGGTGGCTTTCTTACAAGGTTGATGCTCCAAGTGTCTTGAGTAGGGCCGATTTTGACGCCTGTTGACGGTCCACTAGCTTTGACGGTACATTTTTTCTCCACTCTTGACCTTCCTTGAGAGACAAGATAATTGAAGCTGAGTAATCAACCACCATGATGCTGTCTTTTAAGAGAAGAGGCTGAATTTTGTGGTTTTTTTGATAGATATGGGTAAATTGGAGGAGGAAAAATGAGACTAGGTGGTCAATTTTGGAATGGAATTGTGTGTGGGAGGTATGAGTTCACCATGGTTTCTCTTATTCTTCAAGGTTGAGGAGAAGGTGAGTAGGGTGCAGAGAGGAGTGGTGAGAGAGATGGGGATGATGAGTGGAGAAGTGTGTGTGAAAGAGGAAAATGATAAAGTGGAAGAGAGAGTGTGGCTGCATAGCATGGGAAAACTGGGGTCCACTAAAAAAATCATAGCTCACAGCTCGTAGCTCAAAAAATATGAAAAAATTTGAGGCAAAAGTTCAGCCCACGAGCTACAACTTTTGTTTGTATCACCTTTTCAAATTCGGAGAGCAAGTGAACTTTAAAAATTCAGCAAAACCGACCGTTTTTTTCCACTGCAAAGGTCCTTGTGGGGTCCTTCTTTGGATGATTCTTTTGAATACCTCCAAGAGTGAGCCCTCCATAGTGCATGTATGCATGCCACCTACCCTTGACCTTATTTGGTAGGTCTATAATTGAAGATATTGTTGAGATTAGGATATAAGTGAATAGTTCAACTAAGAAAATCAAATATTGAGGGGTCTAAAAAATATGTACATGTCAAATATAAATAATATAGGTGGAAAAATATAAAGAGGTCAAAATAAATCTCTCTCATTATAAGTCTACCATAAAAAGATGAATATTTTTGGTGGTCTAATTTATGAGAGTAATAGAGAATATATGTAGGAAGGAAAAAATCACAATAGTGAAAAAAATATACACATAAATAGAACTAGTTTTTTTGGATTTTTGTTGGGGTGGAGTTACACCAAATATAAGAGAAGCTTACATGAAAATATTTCTATATGGAATAAAGAGTATGAAAAATGGTAGGAAAAATTGTGGTAATGGTGAGGCAATGTACAGAGCATAAATAACACACACCTAGGTAGAAATATTTAAATAAATACCAAAATAATTATGAAAAAATCGTTTATTTAGGCCCTATATACAAAGAAATATTTACATACGCATGGGCCATAATATACTTATATTTTTTATTTATTTGGCTCAACTAGCCCAATGACTAGCTAATTGAGGGTTTTTTAAGAAGATATGGGAAAAGTCCCGTGACTCACGCACGTCTATGTACAGTGAAATGGTAGGGATAGCCACAGTGTTTGGGTGATTTTGGTAAGGTTAGGTAACTCACTGTGGTAATTACAAAGAGCCGAAAAACGGCTATCATTAGCCCTCCCCCTGGATGATGGTATATTCATGTACCATCATAGAGCATCTTTTCCAAAGAGAGTGCTTCAGAGTCCTTGACAAGATCTTCATTGTTTGGCCCCTCGGAATTTTGGCTAGAGTTACACTCATGCTTCATGTAACAATACTTACATGAGACAGTGGCCTTTTGACAGATCTTTGGTAGATCCTTTGGTAGAAGGCGACTCAAATAGGGCTTCAAGCGATACCCGTTTACTTTCCTGGAGTGCTCTTTACCATTCAAGTCCATAAGCTGATAGTAACTTGAATTGAAAGCCTTCTTGACTATGTATGGCCCTTGCCATCTAGTTTCAAACTTGGCATCAAAACGATTATCGAGTCGATTGTCATACCTTAGCACCAGATCTCCTTCATTGATGCCTTTGTCCTTTAGTTTCTTGTCAAGCTTCTCCTTCGCCTGCGTAGCTTTCCTCTTGTAGCACTCGTATGCTGCTTCTCTTTTCCACTCAAGCTCAGCTAAGGTAAGAAGTCGATCCATCCATGCTTCTTGATCATCTTGTGCTGATTTGCCATGAAGTCGCATTGTTGGAATGTTTAGCTCAATTGGCTGTAAAGCCTCTTGACCATAGACCAAGTGAAATGGTGTGAACTCCGTGGCTTCCCTATATGTGGTTCGATACGCCCACAAGGCACCATCCAAGAAGTCATCCCACAACTTTGTCTTGTTTTTCACCATCTTTCTAATGATGCCTGCAATGACACCATTAGCTTTTTCTACCAAACCATTTGATTGGGGATAGTAGGGTGTACTGTGACGATGTAGAATGTGAAGTTCTTCACAGACTTCTGTGAGCAATCCCTTCCTAAACCCTGGACCATTATCAGAAACAATCTCCAAAGGTGTGCCAAATCTACAACAAATGTGAGTGTAGACGAATTTGCTCACTGTCTTCTCATTTACCTTTGCCACACTTTGTGCTTCCACCCACCTAGTCATATAGTCTATAGCCACTAGAATGTAGAGTTTACCATTTTTTGTCCTAGGCAGAGGACCCATAGCATCAATGCCCCACTTTTCAAAGGGTCCATTTGCAAGCACTATTTGCCTCGGGCCATGCACCAACCTTCTATTTCCATTTATCTGACAATTGTGACAGCTTTTACACCAATGTTGAACATCCACATGCAAGCTTGGCCAAACATACCCCGCAAGCAAAATCTTCTTCACAGTTGATTCTTGGGCAAAATGACCACCACATGCCTCTTCATGCAAACCTTTTAGAATGGCTGGAATTTCCTCAATAGTTGGTACTCTTCTGCACTTTTGATCCTTCCCTCTTTGATAGAGGGAGCCTTCTAGGAAGAGATACATGCTTGGCTTCTTCATGAGTCTCCTCTTCTGATCTTTTGTGAAGTCTGGTGGAAACTCACCCTCAAAAATGTAGCCAATGATGGGAGCCAATGACTCCAATCCCTGGTACCTCGGTTGCTTCACAGCAGCCGCCACCATGATGACCTGCACTTCTTTATTTACACATGCAACGGCTTGTTGTGCAAGTAAATCAACATCTTCATTATGTTTCCTAGGAATATGATATAATTGCACCTCCTCAAATTGATTAAATAGCCTACGAATGGCATGAACTTTTGTCCTTAAGCTTTCATTCTTGCATGCCCAAATGCCTAAAATCTGTTTAACAATGAGAAGTGCATCTCCTTTTACCATGAGACGTTGTATCCCTTGGCCAATGCACATCTTCAAACCATGAAGTAGAGTGTCATATTCTGCTTCATTGTTGCTAGCTGAACTTGGTAGATTGAACTTCTCTTTCATGACCACCTCTCCACTTGGGTTGAGCAACACTAGCCCTCCCCCCGCTTTTCCTGTGGCTCGACGAAAAGCTCCATCAAAGAACAAGGTAAAAGCATTAGGAATACTTTTTGGTGGTGGCAATGGTAGGGTCTTTACTTGAGGCACCTTAATTTCCTTCTCATGTACCCTATAAGTGAGAATCCCTGCCAATTGTGCACGAACTCTATCTTCTACCTTGAAAGAGTATTGAAACTCTTGCAACTCCATAATCCACTTTGAGATCCTAGTACTAAGATTCATTTGAGATGACACCCAAGGGAACAAATTCTCTGCGGTGAGGATTACAAAAGGTTTTGGGAGCAAGTAGGATCTAAACTTTCTCACCGCAAACATGAGAGAAAGCATCATGAGTTCTGCTTCTGTGTAGTCTCTCTCCAAAGCATTCATGACCCTACTAGCAAAGTAGATGGGTCGCATCCTTGTACTGTGGGGATCTTGTTGTAGCAACACAGCACCAATTGTTTCTTTCCCAGCACTAGAGCTAACAAAGAATGTGTACTCCCAACAAGGAGGCATGAGTGTTGGTAGCTCTGACAAAATGACTTTAATGTTACAAAAGTACCCTTCAAGCTCATCAGACCATGCAAATTCTACTTGTTGTGTCAACTTTTGCAAAGGGTGAAGTAACTCCGAGGCTAAGTGAATGAAGCGTGACATATACTTCACCTTTTGAATGAATGAGATGACCTCCTTAAGACTCTTGGGTGATGGTAGCTCAATAAGAGCCTTTGCCTTTGAAGGATCCACCTCAATGCCTTTATAGGAAACCTTGTGACCAAGCAAGACCACTTCATCCTCACCTATGTGGCACTTGTCGGGGTTGAGTTGACCTCCCATGTCGTAGAGCTTCTTTAAACCTTCTTCTACCCTTAAAGGAAATAAAAAAAACACTTAAAGGAGGCTCAAAACAAGCCAGAGACAATCAAGACCAAAATTCACAAAACAGACTAATCAAGAGACTTTTGGGGGAGCTAAAGATCATCTAGTAATCTAAAGTCACCTAGCAATTGCCAAGATACTGTGAAAACCTTGTGAATCAAATTTCAAGTAATTCTATCCTGGGGTACATGGATCGCGATCCATGACCTCCTAACATAGGAAATTCCTAGGTTGATACCAGAGAAGGTCCTAGTGTTGGTAAACACAGTGGTCTTTTCAAAATTCAAATTGGATTTGTATTGTGTAAATTGCAAGCAAAATACTTGTGTCAAAAAGTTTGACAAAATTTGGACTTTTCTAGATTTTGACTAACCCCGCGACTGTAAGGTTATAGCCACAAAGTGAATTTTGAACAGGTTCAATGGATCAGAGTTGCATGGACTTGTCTTCAACCAAAGGATTAAATGCACCATAAAAGGTAAAAGGTTAAGGTTTTGTAAGCTTCATTTTCTTGATGTATGTGCGATCATGCAAATTGTATCAGAATAGAAGTCCTAGCAATAGAGACCAAGTGAGCCATATTTCCACTGATGGTAGTGTCAACCAAGGGACCATACCCACTTGAGAGCCAATCTCAGAAGAGAGTCTTTCTGACACTTCGTCAGAGAGATCAAATCACTACATGGTTGAGGGGACCAAAACTGTGAGTTTTAATGAAGAGATGAAAATGAGAGCGGGATTATCTAATCTGGCACCAACCCAAAAACTTTTGCACTTACAATATCAATTCAAGAATGAGAAAGGAGCCTAGATATAGAAAAATGGTATGGATCGATATTGGGTGAAAATTAAAGAGAGGCCAAGTGAGCTTAAGTTCATAGTGCCAGTAAATTATAGTGACGATCGATACTTCGACAAAGAGGAAATGTGTATAATGTTGTGCTTAATCGTTTCATTGTAGACAAATGGGTATTAGGAGGCACCAAAGAGAAAGTTGATGCAAAGCTTGAAGAGAAGCCACCAACATTGGACATTCCTAATGCCAAGCTTAGGAAGGTAAATGTGGCTACATGTGTCAATAATGATAACACCCACGTGGGCTTATACAAATATGACAATGGAGAGCAAATACTGGAGAGACACGCAAATTATTATGATAGACAAGTATGGTCGAAAGTATTCTTCAGTGAGCTGTAACGAGCTTGAGGGCTATACGTACTTTGGAGGACCACTCCATCAATACTACTTCACCCATAGCTTGCACAGACCTACTATTTTAGAATCAACAAAACTACAAACGGCAAGAGTGAGTCCCTTGAAGTCTTATGTGGAAGACTCATTCAACCAACCTCACCTATCTACACCTGAACCAATGGGATCCCTGGATTCCCAGGTTCTTATGTCAACACATCGAGGTAGTGCCATTGTAGACACTATCTTTAGTACAAGAATGATAAATATTAAAGCAAAAAGTCAGGACATAAGACGTGAGGGAAGGGAATCCAAACAAATCCCTTCCAGGGCATCTGTCAGTGGTTATGAAATGAGAGATGCTGTGGGTGTAGAACCTAGAGTGATGAGGATGGTTGCAGAAAATAAAAAAAATGCGACCTTCCCAAGTGGCTAAATGCGTACCAAAGAAGTACAGTGGATCAAGAGATCCTTACGCACATGTTTCTATCTTTAAGCAAGTCTTAAGAGCGGAACAAGTGGTGGATTTCCATAAGTACGAGGGATTTGGGTTAATACTAGAAGGAGCTGCGTTAACTTGGTTCCAACCACTCAATAGTGGGGATTTACAAGGTTGAATTCTTTGGGTAATCTTGTGTTGTTTCTTGCTATTGTAGCTCCATATAGGAGTTGGTGAGAACTAGGCACCAAAATTCCTAAATTTCCCTTGGTCTTTTCCAAGTTATCGCCATTTCCAACTTATGGGACTTGGACTTTCCTAATTTCCTTGATTTCTTGGTGGAACAATGCCCTCTTGGTGTTAATTATGCATCACAAGGGAGATTTTGTCATGTTGGAGCTTTGGGCATCAACTTTTTCCAGTTTTGACTCTTGTGGCATCAACCGGGGGTCACTGCCATATGTGTCAATTTGAACCAAAATTTGCTTAGACAGTTTCCTCATGCCTTTGTATACGTGTTGGTGCCTTGCTCTTATAATTTAAACCTGTAGCCTACTAAGTATTCAATTGTTTGTCGCGTAGGTGCTTGGCACTTGGTTTTTGTGGGGTAGAAGTGTCCATTTCCTGTGTTCATAGCATTTTTGGACTCCCTGGGGGCTGGCCATTACACTAGTACTACCAAATCTTGTGAGATCTCCTTGTGCCAACAACCAAAGTAGCTATCACTTGTGACCAATCTTTATGAAATTGATACTTGCTGGTCCTCTTGATGTGTAGATCCATTTTATGCTATGGATCACCTTTGTGAGTTGAGTCTTGGCCTCCTTTCCTAAATTTTTTGTGTTCTGAAAGGCATTCAACCCGATTATGGTATCCTTAAGTTTTTTGAACAACTTCAACTCCTCCCATATATTCCTTGAGTCTTTTCTAAGCTATCTGGGAAAATTCTTGTCCATAGGCGTAAGGTTTAGTCGATCATGACTTGTTTGGTGAAAAACGTGCAAAAAACACATATTTTATTCTATCTTGAATTTTGGCCATCTTTTTGCCTAATTTTGGTTACACTAAGTGCCACTAAGGGTGTTGGAGCTTTTGGTGTCAAAATTTCTGATTTTGCATTGCCCTTTGCCAATTTTGCGGCCTTTTTTAGTCTTTTCAGACTGATATGCCCAATATATGTCTTTGTGTGAGGATCTGGTGGTCAAAATCACTCTGGTTTGTACCTGGGACTTGTATTGGCTGGGGGAACTTGTTGGGAACTTTTCCTGCCAGTTTGGAGTGGGGTGGCAACAATACCGATTGTTGAAATTTAAACATGTTTTTGATGAAAATTTCATGGGTAGCTTCCACATGGTTAGGTGGTTATTGTGGCACCATTCACATGCTATTTGGACCTGCAGATTGATAGTGGATTTGGTTTTTGTTAGGTTTTGCACTTTCACTTGTTTTGAGGGGATTTGGTGGTCCATTTTGTATGGGGGTGGCATCCTTGGACTCCCCTTGTTGAGATGCACCTGTAGGTTCAACTTGTTTTTTATTTGGGCCTGGGTGACAACAACCACGATAGTTGACACCTGGTAGCTGTGTTTGATTGGATGGTATCTATGGATTCCTTACCTCTTGTTGGTCATTTTGATAATATGCATGCATTTTTTTATTGCCCCATGTGGTGGTAGTGACCCTGTGCCCTGATCTCTCCATGTGGTGGGTGTGTTAGTCTTTTGCATACATAGACATGCTCTAAATAGAGTTGGAGACTCACCAGTAGCTTCGATCGCCATGGTGATCATCGTGTCATGCGTATGGAAGCTTGAAAGTCTGCTCTCTCTCATAGGTCTCTCTCTCTCTCTCTCTCTCTCTCTCTCTCTCTCTCTCTCTCTCTCTCTCTCTCTCTCTCTCCCCCCCCCAAGACAGCTCTAGTAGGCAAATGAGCTAAAGTTTCCCCCTATGTTAGTATATGTGCCTAGTGCTCTCAGTCTCCAACTCTAGCTTTTGATCTCATTACCTTCATTGTATACCTTATACTTCCAGTAGATCTTCAATTTCCGCGTATGGACTTCGTATGCCCCAGACATGGAAGATTCACCTTTTGGGTCGCCGTCGCAATTGGGTCAAAATTTGACGTCTTCAATTTGCGAATTGCTTCCAGACTTTCTTTTGTGAGTTCTTCATGTTATGCTATTCTGTCATTTGGCTTTAGATTTTTCATTGCTTCTCTAGATTTTTAATTGAATTTTTAGAAAGTAAATCCAAAAAGATACCTAAAAAATTGCGATGAATCCAAAATTTAGCAAAATGAAGTAAAAATTTATTCACAAATTACCAAAATTTAGGTGAATTATTCCTGACAAATAACATAAATTTCCCGCTATATACAAAATATTTAGGCCATTATTGGTGTATTCTTTGTGCTTTTTCTCAAATTTTGACCATATTTGTCCATATAATTAGCACCAAAATATAGAAATATAAATATGGGGAGTATATACAAGAGTATGGGGTTACTATGGGGTTACTTTTGGTCCTGACATGACGTGATCCCCCTTTAAGTACTTACAGGCATTACTTAGCATTTGTTGAAAAATAAAATTGTAGTAAAACGCAACAAGGTTAAATCCATTGTTAAACAGTGCCTAAAAATATATATAAATCGATTTGCAATGAGTTTTGTGTTGAATGCCCCCCCCTTCTCGTGTTTGAGTCCTCCTAGACAAAATGAAGATTACGGTTGTAAGGTGGGTGGAGCAATATGTCTCCGTCCATATAGCTTCAGTTGTAGTAGTGCAACACAGTCTTTCATAGGCATTTGGAAAAATTCAACTTGGACCTTTGTGTGGGTATCCTACTTTGGCTTCCATTCCTGTTGTATTTGCAATGCCTTGGCCTATGGTATTGATGTTTGTTTGTGGCTTTGCCACTGAGACCCATATCCGAGGCTGATTTCTTTGCACCTGATATAACTCTTTGGATACCAAGATTTTCTTTGTTGGCTCTAATGGTTGTTGAGTTTCTAAATGTTGCTTTTTCTGTTGATTGGGTACCTCTAGAAGATTTTCAGTAACTTCATTTATGAAATGTGTGCCCTTATCACTGACAATTTCTATGGGTAACCTATATCTTACAAAGACATTTTTGTATACAAATTGTGCAATGGTTTGGCATCTGCTTTTTGTGTGGCCTTTGCTTCAACCCATTTAGTGAGATAGTCAGTGGCAACAATGATCTATTGGGCATGGGATCTATAAGCGGGTGGTGAGATAGGTCCCACAAAATATAATCCCCATTAAGAAAATTCCCTTGCACCCATCATTGGTCGTAATGGCATCTCATGTCTTTTTATAGGTAATTTAATACGCTAGCAATCATTACATTGTTTAGCGTATTCTTCCGTGTCCATGTGCAACGTTGGCCTCCAAATTCCAGCAGTTAAGACAATTTTTGTTGTCTTATCTTCAAAGAAATGAATTCCAATAATTCCTCCATGTACCTGTTCTAGGTTAGGTAGATATTCATTTTTTGTTGCACATATCATGAGCTTGTTATCTTTCCCTCTTTTGTGAAGTTGGTTTTCAATTAATGTGAAGTGTCTAGCCTCTAGTTCAATGGCTCTTTGTCGCCCGACCCTTGTTATGTTTTCAGGGAATGTACTCATTGTTGGGTAATGAACCATACACTGACTCCATTGAGTTGCCATTTTTATTTGAAACAATGTGGCATGTTCCACCGGTCTGGTCCTGTATGTAGCACAAGTCATGACATATCTATCTACATCAGCATGCATATATGGCCAATAGTCTCCAAGTTGCTTTAGGTGTTGGTGTGTCTTCTTTTGGGAACAATAGAAGGCTATGTCCTGTAAATGGTACAAGCGTCCTCCTATAAGCTAAAAGTTCTTAGCTTGTCTAACTGTCTGTTGCTTAAGGGCTCTCTCGAATAGCCTCTATAGATTAAAAGTGTGATTGTTTCTTGAGACTATTTAGGAACCATCTCAATGTTGAAGAGGTATGCATTAGGTATATCATCGTCTACCCCTTTTGGTGCTTCTTCCTTTGGTAAACTAGAGAGGTGGTCCACTCTAAGGTGTGTTTTTCATTTCTTTACCACTACCATAAAGTCAAACTCTAGCAATATAATGAACCAACAAACAATTATCCCCATATTGCAAGGTTTGTATACTAGATATGTAAGATCCCCAATTTTTGGGTCTCTTTTGAAAATAAGAAAATTAGCTTTCAATATCTATTTTGTCAAATTTTGATTTAAGATGCTTGATTGATAGTATTGGAAGGTTCTAAAATAAAAAGAAAGGTCGTTTCCATGTTCCAGTAGCTTAGACGGACGTTTGGTTCAGTTTTGGAAAAAATTGCTATTTTTAGCTTTTTCATGCTTTTTATGCTTTTAGGTGTTTTTTTTGCAAAAAGCAAGGTCGGATCCTTGATCTACGTGTTCTGGGGAAGTTAGGTTCAATCTTATAAAAATATTCTTTTTGAGTGCTTTCACACTATTTTTAGTTTTTCATGATTTTTAGTGCTTTTTAGTGAAAAGCGAGTCTGCTTTCTTATTCTAGTGGATGAGGGGAACCCATGGTTCAATTTTAGAAAATTTTGCTCTTTTTTTTTGCTTTTTATTCTATTTTTAGTTTTTCGTGCTTTTCGGTGTTATTGAAAAGCAATGTGCTTTTTAGGATGACCTAAACATAAAAATATTAATTTTTAATCTCCATCGAATGAAAAAATGATCCCCCGGAGCAAAAACAAGACTAAACTGGATTTTTACGAGAATTATTTTTATAAAAAGTGGTACTGTAAATACGTCGGGGCAGTACGAGAAAGTCATAATTATGTCGGGACATGACGGTGCAGCATAATCTAGCTAAGGTTCCATCAGTTGGCCAGATACTGCTCAATTGGTCAGTTTTACTGGAAAAATTGAATCGTAAGTGGGAGAGTTGACCACCAAAATCTATGCCATGTTTTTAGAAAAGACTGGAGTCTTTTCCCAAAAGCAAGAAGCTAATCCTGGCTCAGAGGTAGTTCCACCTATAGCTTGGGTCACACTCCGGGCAGTTGGGAAACCTATAAATTGGCATAGACACCTCAATTTTTCAGTGCCGTCTGCTGCGTCTACTACCGCAAGGCTATACATATCTATTATATGGAGTGGTGCAAGCTCTTCATCACCATCTCCATAAGCTCTTCTTTCTCGGGAAGAAGAAGAAGAAGAAGAAGGATATTCTCTCTCTACTTGCTTACTATCTCCTCTCTCGTTTCACGGTGTACGCGCTCTTCGAAAGCTCTCGTGGCGGATACCTCTATGTAGCTCTCATCACTGCTCTCTTGCGACAAAGCAAGAAACCTTTCGACAGCCCCTAATCAGTTCTAAAGCACGGTGAGAAGCTCTAAACTCCATAGCTATCATAATCTCTCTCTCTCTCTCTCTCTCTCTCTCTCTCTCTCTCTCTCTCTCTCTCTCTCTCTCTCTCTCTCTCTCTCTCTCTCTCTCTCTCTCTCTCTCTCTATGTCGGTTTTTTGAGTAGTCACCCTCTTGGTGATTTTTTTCGTATACGAGTGCATGTACGAATTAACTGAGTACTTAGGAAGTTGTCCCATGATTATTTCATCATGTTTAACACGCTGATTTATGCACATAATGCGTTTAAGATCACGTGCGTGCATAAAAAACGCTTTTTGTTTCACGTCATAAAGGCGGTAGGAACACTGTTTTTGTCATAACTCACAAAACGTTATGGATCAACCTGAACCCTTTTTACCAGAGATAAAACACATCATTTAGAACATTTTCTCTCTTTGGTGTCATGTGAAAATCATGCATGAGCTAAAAGATATGGTCAAAAAACAGCTTGCTGCCCACTACACAATCAAAATTTTTAACTATAGGCTCCTTGGAGAACCACTATATAGGTTCACTGGATGGGCAAACCCACTTAACCCATAGTTGGTTAAATTATCCTACGCATGACTTGAAATTATTGGCTGTTGTGCATGCTCTTAAAGTATGGCGACATTATCTTCTTGGAAGGAGATTTGAACTACATACTGACCATGAAAGCCTGAAGTGGATCTACACCCAACTTGACCTTAATATGTGACAACGAGATGGATGGAGTTGTTATGCGAATATGATTTTGGAATTAAATATAAACTTGGTAAGGAAAATCTTGTGGCCGATGCCTTAAGCAGGAAAAGAGTATTTTAGCGCCTGTCACAACCTCTACTACTTCTTTAATTAACCTTATTTGAGACGGTATGATGCAGGACCCGTATTACATAAAAGTCAGTACTCGATGAACTTAAATATTCACAAAGAGAAGCAAGAGAGGCAAATCAAAGACTTTCACGTCGACGATGATGACCTTTACTTCGGTAACCATCTTTGTAATCCAAATCAAGGTGCAATCAAACTTTATATATTACAGGAAGCTCATGATATACCTATAGCAGGACATCTAGGATACAGTAAAACTTACTCTACTGTACGAAAGAGTTTCTTTTGGCTAGGACTAACACGTGATGTGTTGAACTATGTTACAAAATGTTTAACATGTCAACATACTAAAGCTAAAAGAAATATGATACCTGGGTAAGCTTCAACCTATTTGTTAAGTATGGAGCCTGATTTACCCTTGTAATTTTCTATGGTAAAAGCGCACATTTGTAAGGCCCCCATTATGAGGAGAAGCCATCGTGCGTGAAGGAAAATCACTCGTCGGAAACCAAAATTTTCACGGCCAAAAATCAGGGGCAACTTTTTTTCCCCTCGCCGGAATATTATGGCTGGACAGCGGCCGGAAAGTGGTCGGAAAACAACCGTCGGTTGGCCAGTGGCCGGTAGTCGAAAGTCAATGGCTGGTGGCCGAATTCAATGGCCGGTGGCCGAATTCAAAAGCGGACTTGTCTTCTCAAGGGCGACCACACATGGACGGATTGGAGGGTCCGATTTGGACTTATCTACACAAGGGCGGCTACACATGGCTGCCTCTCATGAGAGAGAGCAACCCTTTTGGCCTATAAAAGGAGGCCATTTCTACACACATTTCATAGTGTGAAGTTGATGCAACAAGGTGAGTGTGAGGTGGTGAGAGTGAAGCAAGGTGGGAGCTCCATTAAGGGTATAATCCCTTTGTAAACTACTTCTTGTTTAGAAGTACTAAAGCCATTGAGTGGCTGCTTTCCCGTGGACGTAGCCCACATTGGGTGAACCACGTATATCGTGTGTACTCTCTCTCTCTCTCTACTCTATAATCTCGTGTATGTAAATCTGTCTCTCTCCATTAAGTAATCTACTCAATTATCTATTTAGCTACGTCTTATTTTTCAACACTATTGATGCTCCACAAATGAAATGGGAATGCATATCCATGGATTTTATTACATGACTTCCTACATCTCTAGGATATGACTCTATTTTTGTGGTTGTTGATATGCTCACAAAAATGACCCATTTATTTTCAGTCAAGACAACGTTTACGGCTAAGGATATAGCTTAAGTTAAGTCTTCATGAAAGGTGTTTTCATGTATCACGGTTTACCTCGACATATAATTTTTGACCGTGATGCGAAGTTCACCTCTAATATTTGGAAAGCCTTATTCTCAGCTACAAGAACCCAGTTAGCCTTTAGTACTGCTTTTCATCCTCAGACTGATGGGCAAACAGAAAGAACAAATCAAATCATTGAAGACATGTTAAGAGCTTATTGTATGCATGAGCAAAGTAAATGGACTAGATATTTTTATTTGGTTGAGTTTGTGTATAATTCCTCATTCCAACGCTCAATTGCAATGTCTCCTTTTCAAGCATTGTACGGACAAGAGTGTCTTACTCCACTCAAATGGATAGACCCTCTCATACGAGTTCAAGCATTCAAAGAAATGTTGGATGAAATGCAACTACAAACCGATCTTATACGACAGGATATTAAGACTGCTCAAGATAGTTATAAGAGTTATGCTAACCCATTTCTAAGCGTAAAACCCAAACGTAATTCTTTATCAATGGGTAAGTGTAAGAAGCTAAGTGCCAGATATTGTGGACCATTTGTCATCACAAAGCGGATTAATGATCAAGCTTACAGACTTTTGCTACCACCACACATAAAGGTACATGATGTTTTTCACGTCAGCTTATTGTACCTGATCCGCAACACATTCTTGATGATTCTCTATTATCTACCTCTACCAATGGAACTTTTGAAGTATATCCCAAAGTGATACTTCAAAGCAGAACTAAGCCTCTATGTAATCAGACCATTATTGAACACCTTGTTAAATGGTCAACGTATCCTTAGGGAGATGACACTTGGGAACGTGATAATGTAATGAGACTAAATTATCTAGATTTCATGTTGAGGTGAGGACACCTCAAATTTTTCAAGTGTGGGAGGATGTAAGATCCCCAATTTTTGTCTCTTTTAAAAATAAGAAAATTACCTTTCAATATCTATTTTGTCAAATTTTGATTTGAGATGCTTGATTGATAGTATTGGAAGGTTCTAAAGTAAAAAGCAAGGCCGTTTCCACGTTCGAGTAGGTTAAACAGACGTTTGGTTCAGTTTTGAAAAAATCCGCTAATTTTAGTTTTTTATGCTTTTAGGTGCTTTTTTTTGCAAATTAAAAGCAAGGTTGGATCCTTGATCTACGTGTTCTGGGGAAGCTATGGTTCAATTTTGAAAAAATCTGTTTTTTGAGTGCTTTTCACAATATTTTTAGCCTTTCATGATTTTTACTGTTTTTAGTGAAAAGTGAGTCCGCTTTCTTATTCCAGTGGACGAAGGAAACCATGGTTCAATTTTAGGTTTTTTTTATAAAAAACTTTTTACCCTATTTTTAGCTTTTTGTGCTTTTTGACGTTTTTGGAAAGCAATGTGCTTTTTAGGATGACCTAAACATAAAAATATTAATTTTAGTCTCCGTCGGATTTAAAAATGATCACCTATAGCAAAAACGGGACCAAATGGGTTTTTTACGGGAATTCTTTTTATAAAAAGCGATACCGTAAATACGTCGGAGTAGTACGAGAAAGTCATAATTATGTCGGGACATTACGGTGCAGCAAGTCTAGCTAAGGTTCCATTAGTTGACCAGATACTGCTCGATTGGTCAGTTTTACTTGAAAAATTGAATGGTAAGTGGGAGAATTGACCACCAAAAGCTGTGCCATGTTTTTAGGAGTCTTTTTCCAAAAGCAAGAAGCTAGTCCTGGTTGAGAGGGAGCACTACATGTAGCTTGGGGCACACTCCGGGCAGTTGGGAAACCTATAAATTGGCATAAACGGCTTGTAGAAGGCGCGGACAGCCCTAGCAGGCGGAAACTGCTCCTTAGAAGGCCGACCAACAGAAATTATTACACCGATAGTAATTCGGTAGTAATTATAGCAGTTACTATAGTAACTTTGTAAGCCTATAAATAGGACCCGCTACAATGTCTCCAGGGCTCTTTTGGTTGGGCTTTTGGGCTTTTTAGACTTTTGGCTTACGGGCTTTTGCTTCTAGACTTCTAGCTCTACAAGCTTTTGACTTTCAACTCTGTAATCACTTACTCCTGTAATCAATCCTCATACTTCATTTAAGCTTAAGCATGTTGTACACTGTACTGATTATCTTTGTACTACTGAACTCAATCTATAATACCATTCCTAGTCTTCCAGTTTGTGCCTTCCATTTCAATACATTATTCCAGTTCAGTTCTCTGTTTCAGTCCAATATTTAATTCCAGTCCTCACTAACTGAAACTGCCTAGATAATCAGTAGCTCCGAACTCTAACACTGGAACAGCTGTCTAAAGAGATCACAGCTCATTCCATTTTGGCGATCACGGTGGCTAGAGCTGATTCCTCTTAAACCAGCGAGCTCTGTCTCCCAGTTAGAATTCTTAGCTGCAAACATGCCACCTAGAGTTAGTCGTGGTTGAAAATCGTCAACCCGGTTACACACTGATTCCACACGAGTCGACCCTATTCCAGAAGTGTCAGAAAGAGAGTCTGATACTAAGCAGGACACGGACAGTGAGACTGAGACTCAGGAGGAGCAGAGTAATGCTGAAGAGACTAGAGATTCTCAGCATTCCAGTCACTCAAGGAGGAGGAGGGCTGAGCGTGAGGAACGCAAAACCAGGACTCAAGCTTCTCGATCCACACACAAGGCAGTTGAGGCCAAGGGTAGCAAAGGTAGTCGTCATAGTACAAGTAGGAAGGCCAAGGTAGAGACTAAGATTGAAACTAGAAAGGAAGGTCACTGGGATGCTAGCACTGATCATTATAGAAAGTCATCCAGACGAGTCAGGCTACCAAGACAAGAGGAACCAGACATGATGCAGACAGGCATGATTACACTGCTTCGTTAAAGATCTCTTTTCCAGTGTTCAAAGGCGGAAAGAAAGATGATCCTGATGTCCACATTTCAAGCCTTTGAGCAATATGCTAAATTAAAGCATATTGATGAATATGACTGGGGAGAATATTTTCCTCAAACACTGAAGGATGCGGCAAGAAAATGGTATTACCACTATCCAGCTTGCCAGCCCAGGTCTTACAATAAATTGATCAAGGCTTTCAGACTGGAGTACTCAAACAACAGAGGCGATGAAGACATTCTCTGTGAGTTGGACAAGATCAGGCAAGGAAAATTGTATGTAAGAAGCTATGTGGAAAAGATCAAAGAGTTGACTAGGTAGCTGTAGGAACCACCTTAAGAAAAAAGACTGCGTGCATGGTTTCTGAATGGGTTATGTAGCAAGAAACTAAGAGAGCAAGAGGTACCTGCACCCACGAAGAAGTTTAATGATTTGGTGCAGATAACTCTGAAGCTCGAGCAGTAAGCCAAGAAGGAGCGAAGCCATAAGAAGCGGAGGTCTAGCAGTAGCAGCTCTTCTATGGAGAATTCCAACTCCAGTGAGACTTCCAGCAGTTTTGATAGTAGTTCATGCGAAAAGAGCAAGGACAAGGCTAAGAAAGGGTCTTGGTCTCGAAAAATCGACGAAATGGCCAAGCAGATTGCTGAAATCAGCTAGACCAGACAACCAGTCAGGAAGATGGAAACCTGGTGTTCTAAATGCAAATCCAGAGATCATGTTTCCAACGAATGCCCACAGTGCACGTACTGCAAAGCGTATGTCCATCTGCGGAATAATTGTGGCATTCGAATCCATAATTTCAAAACAATTAAGGATCTGTCTCTAATAGCATTGACAAATGTTGAATCAGCTAAGGTAGAGATGACCAGTGGACCTAAAGAGGAAAATTTAGGTACCAGTGGGACTGGTACTGGGCGCAACAAAATACCAAGGGCGTACTGGTCGAAGGCCGAGGTCGTGGTAATTTCCAGAACCAAAGTCTAAACTGCTATATTTGTGGGAAATATGGGCACTTTGTAGCTCAGTGTCCAGAGGCACCCTATACTGAGGCTACTGCGGCAAAAGTGCCGGAACCAATTCCAGTACAGGTAGTCACTCGCTGTAAAGTGGTGATTATTGAAAAACTTCCAAATGAGCTTGTGAAACCAGTCATTCTTGAAACCAGTAAATGGACTCAGTAGAGAGAAGTCTGGAAGGCTAAGGGCAAGGACAAGGTAGTCGATGAATGGTAAGAGCAACGAGAACTAGCAGCTAAGATCACAAAGAATCTAGCTAAGAAGCTACCAGAGCAGCTGGAGAGTTCTGATGCTCGAGTTATTCAGAAGATACAAGCCCAGTCTTCTGAGAAAAGGTAGAGAGATCAGGCAGGATCTGCAATCTTTGAGAACATGCTTGCTGCAGTGTAAGGACTGGTGGAAGATCTAGGGCAGGTCAAATTAGATTTGATTGCAATAGAAAACAATGAACTGGGAAAGCACAGTGTCTTTCTCAGTGTCAGTCAAGGTTCAGTATAGACGCCAAACGATTGGCAATGTGAAGATAGTCCTGAATCCTTAAGTTCAGATGATAATTCTGACAGGGAGAGAGAAGAAATCCATGTTAAATCTGTGACCGAATTCACAATCGACAGTCGAATTAGATGATATTAAAAAGACTTTGCCTGAAGCAGCAAAGTTTATCAAATAGCGGAGAAAAGCTGAAGCTGATGCCAGAGCAGTTGAGTTGTCGACTCTCAGGGATGATGAGGTGCTAGTAATTCAGGTGGATTACAACGTCAAGAAACAATAGGAGCCGCTATCCGGTGTTATACTGGATGAAGGGGCAGGTGTGAATATTCTGAGGACACAACCTCAACAACGGCTAGGTATCACTGATTTAAAACCATCACCATTTAAAGTTTGAATGGCTAATCATAGAGTTGTTCAGGCAATTGGTATGATCGAGAATATGAAGATTAGGAGGGATACAGAGAAATTCAAAACCAGCTTTCTGGTATTGGATGTCCAAGGAGCATATGGTATGCTACTGGGACGACCATGGCTTCAGATGGCACAGGCTGTTCACGATTATGCGAATCGGACTATAACCGTTCAGGGAACCAATAGGAGAATCCAGCTCCGGACAAATAATACCAGAAGCTGGAAGAAAGCAATTTGACCTGAGGAACTTTACCAAAATGTGGGGTTAAGAAGATTGAACGAATGCTTGTAGGCATGAACATTTTTCCATTAGCTAAAATCGACTTGAATGCATAAGGCTCAAGCTGAGAAACAAAGAAAGCAGTTTTCGGTCAGTTCACTGAACTGAATCCTGGAGAGAGACCAGTGTAGTTGACTGAAAAGCCAGAGGAACCATCTGGCTCCAAAGAGGGATTTTTAGATTCTAGTACACCGAAGACGTCACTGGAGTTCAGAATGAGAATCCAGAACTAATAGATCCATCATGGGATTATGCTGAGTAGTCAACCAAAAGGAAGGGAGGTGGCCCAAATTGACTGCTCCTAGATGATCAAGAGATTGAAGAGTGGAATTTGGGTTATGAAGAAAGTCCTCGATTAATCAAGGTGAATAAGCACCTGAACCCAAAAATGAACGAAAAAGCCAGACTTATGTTTCATAAATACAAAGATGTATTTGCATGGGAACATACTGATTTGAAAGATGTAGATCCAGAGGTTTGCCAACACAGAATACCTCTGAAGCCAAATGCCAGACCAGTACGTCTGCAGACGTACAGAATGAATCTGAGCTATGCTAAGAAGATCAAAGAAGAAATCGACAACCTTCTGAAAGCCGGATTCATCACAAAAGTTGCCAGCAGTGATTGGCTATTTCCTATAGTGGTCGTACCGAAGAAGAATGGGAAACTCAGAGTCTGTGTGGACTACTAAAAATTGAATGCTCAAACTATCAAAGATCCTTTTCCATTACCCTTCACTGATATGCTTCTTGATGAGATTGCAGGCCATGACATGTATAGTTTTATGGATGGCTACAGTGGTTACAACCAATTAAAGATTGCTCCTGAAGGTAGGCAAAAAACCACTTTTATTACTGAATGGGGTGCATTCATATATTTAGTCATTCCATTTGGTCTCTGCAATGCTCCAACAACATTTCAAAGTTGCATGATGGAGATATTTAGTGAATTCTTGCATAGATTTCTAGCTATATTTATGGATGACTTCACTGTATTCTCAACCGAGGAGAAGCATCTACTGTTTTTGGAAATGGTTTTCCAGCAATGTCAGGAGAAGAGGATCTGCTTGAATCCATTCAAGTCTTTCTTTCTGGTCTGGAAGGTACAATTACTGGGGCATATAGTGTCTAGAAATGGCATAGAGATGGCCAATGATAAACTCCAGTGTGTCCAACAGGCCAAGGCACCCCACACAACATCTGAATCGAGTTCATTCTTGGGGTATATAAATTTTTACAGAAGATTTGTTCACATGTTTTCTACAAAGGCATTACATCTGTATGAGCTTACCAGGAAACCAGTAAGTTCATCTAGACTTCTGAATGTGAAGAAAGCTTTCAATGTCTTAAAAATGCCATTATCAGTAAGCCAGTACTTCGACAACCAGACTGGAATGTTATATTCCATGTGCATGTCGATGCTTCGGGGCTGGCAATGGGGGCAATATTGGCTCAACCAGATGGAAGGATGTATTATCCAGTTTATTTTGCCAGTAGAAGATTCAATCGAGCTGAACAGGGATATACTACCATGGAGAGAGAAGCTCTTGGAATGGTTTTTAGTGCCACTAAGTTTCGGCATTACTTACTGGGCAAATTATTTTATTTTTATGTGGATCATCAGGCACTACTATTTTTTATGAACAAAGTTATTATCCAAGGAAGATTAATCAGATGGATGGTGTTCCTGATGGAGTTCGAGTTTCGCATATTCCACAAGCCTGGTAAATCTCATTGTGGTACTGATTTTCTTTCCAGAAGTACTGAAGGCTACTCTAAAATATCCTTGAGAGATGAGCCAATGGATGCAGAGATGTTTTAAGTGAAAGCTGAGGAGAATTCATACCCTAAATGGTATGATGTATATCAGTTCCTTTCAAGAGGAGGATTCCTAGACAATTGGACTCGAAATAAGAAGAAAGCTCTGATCATTAAGAGTCTGAAGTTCACCATAATAGGAGGACT
Organism: Adiantum capillus-veneris; assembly: GCF_014529385.1. Lineage (NCBI taxonomy): Eukaryota > Viridiplantae > Streptophyta > Polypodiopsida > Polypodiales > Pteridaceae > Adiantum > Adiantum capillus-veneris. The sequence continues at coordinate 15,424,041 of NC_140932.1, read as the reverse complement.
ACTCTATAGATTGGGTATAGATGGTGTTCTTCGAAGGTGTGTGCCAATGGAAGGGAGGATGCAAGTCATCTTCTAAGCACACTATGGGGATTCTGGAGGACACTTCTCCACTGATATCACTTATAAGAAGATTTTGCAAGCCGGATTATGGTGGAAAACCCTGATAGCAGATGTCCAAAGTTTCTGCAAAACTTGTGATATATGTCAGAGAATGGGTAGACCAACAGCAGACTCCACTCACTCCAGTACAACCACTGAGAGTATTCATGAAATGGGGCCTGGACTTCATGAAACCATTCAAGAAGGTCACTCCAAGGAAGAACCGGTACATCTTGATGGCTATCTGTTATGTCACTAAATGGGTAGAGGCCAAGGCTCTTCCAGACAATACTGCCAAGTCCACTTCTATTTTTCTGTTTGAAAATATTATATGCCGTTATGGATGCCCCATTGAAATTGTGTCTGATCAAGGGACACATTTCATTAATGACACAATGAAAATTCTAATGGAAATGCTCTTAGTTAAGCACAGGAAATCGACTCCGTATTATCCCAGGTGCAATGGTCAAGCAGAGAGCAGTAATAAAACCATCAAGAATATTTTGACCAAGATTGTTTAGAAGGAGCCACACCAGTGGGATATCAAGCTCCATACTTCTCTATGGGCCTACAGAACAGCTTATAAAATCACCACTGGAATGACACATTTCAGAATGGTGTATGGTACTAAAGCTGTAGTGCCTATTGAGTTTGTAATTCCCAGTGATAGCCGACTTTCGAAAATCAAAGAAAAAAAAAGAAAAAAACCCATTTCCCCCCCCCACTCTCAGTACCCCCCCCGGTAGCTTATTTCCCCCCCCCCCCCGCCTGACGGGCATTGGATAAAATAACACCCTCTCTCTCGCTCTCCCTCATTTTCCCTACATACCCCTCCCTAATATCCTCTCTCCCAATTTTCCCCACCCCCTCAGCCTCATTCCCTCCCCCTTTGGCCCGCTAATATTCCCTCCCCGACCCCTCCCCGCTCTTCCCCACCCGCTCGCCTCACCCTCCCCTCGGCCTCATCCCCTCCCCCTTGGCCCGCTGATATATTTCCTCACTCCCACCCATTGACTTGTTTCCCTCCCCTCGTCCTCAAGCTCCCATGGAAGACAGTAGAACCCCCCCCCCCCCTCGCCCCCTTCCCCTTCCCCTTCCTTCACTCCCTTGTCCGGCGGCCCACAAGGCGCAGCCCTCCTCCCTCTATCTCTCTCTCTCTCTCTCTCTCTCTCTCTCTCTCTCTCTCTCTCTCTCTCTCTCTCTCTCTCTCTCTCTCTCTCTCTCTTATCCACACACCTCATCCCTCCCTCTCCCTCACGATCTCTCTCTCAGTCCAGCGCGGACCACCCTCTCTCTCCTACTCTCGCGCTCAGGCCGCAGAGAAAAAATTCTCTCTCTCTCTCTCTCTCTCTCTCTCTCTCTCCTTCTCATGGACAGTGGCAGTAAAGCCTCCCTCTCTCTCTCTCTCTCTCACCATACACACACACCATCACCCCCCCCCCCCCCCCCCTCTCCCCTTTGGCGCTGTGCGCTCAGTCCACAGGACCACCCTCTCTCTCCCACCCCGGCACTCAGACGGCAGCAGAGCACAATACACACACACACACACACACCATACATACATATGCACACACACACACACACACACACACACACACACACACACACACACACACACACACACACACACACACACACACACACACACACACACACACACACACACACACACTCTCTCCCTATCTCTCTCCCCCATCTTCCCCCCCCCATCCGCCTCGCGCAGTAGAAGGCAGGCAACCATCAACGAAAAAAAATAAAAAATATATTGTATATATATAGAGCCCCTTCCCACGCACGTTTTCACGCACACACATATATATACATACACACACACCCGCCCTCATGCACGAGTACATACACACGTGCACACACACACACACACACACACACGCACGCATATATGCACCGCACCACAATACAACGAAGGAAAAACGAGTACGACATCGACGAATAAAGAAGAAGGATCCAAAGCACGCGCCGCCAACAACAAAAAGAGAAAATGCGTCGAAGGCATGCCCCGGCCGACTCTGAAAAGAAGTACGCTCGACATCAACGCACCGGCAGCACACCATTCGTCGGCAACACGCAACCATGACGTCATTCCAGTAATTTATAGGTTATTTTCATCATTATCTTCAGTTTTCACCCGAGCCATTGTAAATTTCCATTTTTTGTAAATATCCTCTCTCTAGGTGATGGTCACAAAGGCCCACCTAGAGATTCCCATCTTTTAATAACCTCCCAAAACAAAGCAAGGGTCAACCACACCGGGTCCACCACTTGCTTTGTCTCCCCGATTAAGCTTACCCTAACCACACTGGGATTACCATAATCCAAGCAGCCAACACCTATAAATTGGCACTGAGAGGTCACTATCAGGGGGGGGGGGGCAATTCATGAGGAGCCAAGCATTTGGTAGAGTGTAGTGGGAAGGATTGACACTATCACCATCACGGGGAGGGGGCTTGTGTGTTGGGTTTGCCTTGGAAATTGCACCGTGCGAAGGGAACCACATCCATCTCTCGACTCCAATGGTCGATGCACACACGTATGCACGCTCTTGGTAGTAAGTATTCACAATCATTGAGTCGTCTTAGAGAACGCACCAAGTAGGTTGCACCACCTCCTCTCCCTACCTCTCTACCACCACGGCATGCCACTTTGTAAATATTGCAGAAATAATTCACCCTCACACCCCCGAGGGTTTTCATCATTTGAAAAAATCTCTGTGTGTGTGTGTGTGTGTGTAAGTTTGCGGTGTTCATATCATCGTGGTTTGTGTCCTAGCCGCTCAAAGCTAGGTGGTGCCCCCTGTTCACTTTACCGTGACAGGCTCGAGACGCGCCATTCGGCCCACGGCGTTTTAGAGGCCGTTGGGGTTCGGGGTTCGGGGTCCGCTTTGCGTCCGTCATTTGGTGCCCCCATTGAGGAGGGCTTTTTCGAAGACCCTTCAGTTTACAATGTTGAGAGTGAAAACGGTGAGACCTCTTTTCCCTAAAGAAGCTGTAGTCAAAGATATAACTCCAAAGTGGCCTAAAGGGGTTGCTCGAGCCAAAGGCAAGGAGAAGATAAGCCAGTCTGGAAACACATGACCCCGAAGGGAGAAGCATCTGGACAATTAAGTGCTTCAAGCTCAGAAAGCCGGGTTGTACCCACTTTGTAAAAGAAAAAGTCAACCGAAGCTAAGCGGCGGAAGGTCGCCTACCGGTTTGCACGACGCATGCGAGTGCTACCAATCCACTTCGACAATCCAGAAGAAGAAGTGGTAAGAAGATTCCCATGTCCTAGAGAAGAGTGGTTCGGCTACTGCTCTCGTTGTTTTGGGAAGCGAGTGGAGGACCTTCCTCCTCTCCCTGTACAACTTATCCTGAAGAAGCTCTCTACCACGGGAGAAACCCAGTGGGCTGGGGACGAGCTGCAACTGAATGGAGTAGAATTCATGCAACACTCCGATTACGAAAATTACCTGCAATTGCTGTTAGCCAAGAGGCTGGGAGTGGTCAGACGTGTCACCATCACCCCTTACGTGCTGAGCAACGAAGGAAAGGTAGAGCCCATGAAAGGCGATGACCTCTTGTGGATGTGCCGACTCATCAACACGGGCACGGTAAGAGTATAAGTAAGTATTCCACCCTCTGTGCATGATGGAAAACGGGCCGACAGCATTCCTGTTTAGATTCCTGCAGCATATGCATGTGAATATCTATGTAGATAGGAAAGTCTTCTACCAAACAGAAGATCGTACACCTATTCGGTGCGGCGGTACTAGGAGAAATCCTCAATTCCCCGAACCCTATCATTCTCCCCATATTAGATTACCATCATTCCTTTAATGTATCTATTTTTATCCTGTTTTAACCTATCCATCCACCTTTGTAAAAAGCCGCTATGAGCCGCTACTATTGATGTAAAAAAAAAGAGAGAAAAAAAAAGAAAAAGGTTTGTAATTTCCTGAGTCACCACCATGGCAAGTGTTTCTTTCCCCACGTTCAGTGGAAAGAAGGGAGAGGATCTCACCACCGACTTTTTGGATGATTTCGACATTGCTTGTGTCGTCTCCAACAAAGATGACGACGTTTCACGACTTAGAATTCCTCTACCTATGAAAGTAGAGGCCAAGTCCTGGTATAATGCATTGCCCCAGGCTACCAAGAATGCATGGGATGTGTTAAGGACTGCTTTTGTAAAGAGGTTTGGTGGAGGCACAACCTCGGAGAAGCTATGGCAGCTACTGACAGAATTAAAGTAAGGAGGCCTGCTGGAGTACGCCACCTACGAGTCAAAGTTTGTGGACTTATGGGAGAGATGGGTTGCCACACTGGAGGAAGGCGAAGGAGCGCCTAATTTCCTAAAGAAGGACCGTTTCATTGCTGGTCTATGGTCGCCACTTAGAGAGAAGGTGAAGGGAAGGTTTCCTGCAGCATATGAGTTGGCAGTCGAAGTAGCCCGCCTTAAAGACAAGAAGCTGCGCATGCAAGCAAGAGTAAACGAGTCAGAGGAAACAAGCTCGGCCCGACCAAGCCCAGTGGCTGCAACATCCAATCATAGAGTTCAACCGCAGGAGGCATCAGAAGAACAGCAAGACCTGCTGAGTCGCATAACCACCCAACTAGAGAGTTTATCTGTGCATCTGGTGCAGCAAGGGCATGCATCTGGCAGAAACTCAGAACAAGGAAGGGGACAACGAAGGCAGAACCCAGAGTACCACTGTTACAACTACGAGGAAGATGGCCATGGAATGTACTACTGCCCACACCCGAGGAGGCAGAATTTCAATAGAGGGGGGAGACAGAATCAGATCTCTCCACCAAGAGCAAGACCACCACCACCTAGGCAGCCAGGACCAATCCCATCGATCCAAATCCTTCGACCACCTGTACAACAACAACCACCACCCCAACCTCTCATTCCGCCACTACCCCCACCACCTGCTGTGAACCAAGCGGTGAGTGTTATTAGCTTGGAGGCTAAAGGGAAGGCGAAGGTAGAAGAGTCAGCTCGAGAGAAGCACAAAGGAAAAGCAAAGGTAGAAGAAGTGGATGCTATGGGAGTGAAGCGTGTGAGGCACGAGGAGGTATCTCAAAGAGAAGAGAAGATGAAAGGGAAGGCCGAGTCTAGCAAGCAAGCAGCTAAACCGCGGCGGAAGATAGACATCGTGGACTTCTCTATATATATTGTATATATATAGAGCCCCTTCCCACGCACGTTTTCGCGCACACACATACATATACATACACACACACCCGCCCTCATGCACGAGTACATACACACACACACACACACGCATATACGGACCACACCACAATACAACGAAGGAAAAACGAGTACGACATCGACGAATAAAGAAGAAGGATCCAAAGAACGCGCCGCCAACAACAAAAAGAGAAAATGCGTCGAAGGCATGCCCCGGTCGACTCCGAAAAGAAGTACGCTCGACATCGACGCATCGGTAGCACACCATTCGCTGGCAACATGCAACCATGACGTCATTCCAGTAATTTATAGGTTATTTTCATCATTATCTTCAGTTTTCACTCGAGCCAGCAGCCAACACCTATAAATTAGCACTGAGAGGTCACTATCGGGGGGGGGGGGGGGGGGGGGGGCAATTCATGAGGAGCCAAGCATTTGGTAGAGTGTAGTGGGAAGGATTAACACTATCACCATCATGGGGAGGGGGCTTGTGTGTTGGTTTGCCTTGGAAATTGCACCATGCGAAGGGAACCACATCCATCTCTCGACTCCAATGGTCAATGCACACACGTATGCATGCTTTTGGTAGTAAGTATTCAGAATCATTGAGTCATCTTAGAGAACGCACCAAGTAGGTTGCACCACCTCCTCTCCCTACCTCTCTACCACCATGGCATGCCACTTTGTAAATATTGCAGAAATAATTCACCCTCACACCCCCGAGGGTTTTCATCATTTGCAAATCTCTCTCTCTCTCTCTCTCTCTCTCTCTCTCTCTCTCTCTCTCTCTCTCTCTCTCTCTCTCTCTCGGTGTGTAAGTTTGTGGTGTTCATATGATCGTGGTTTGCGTCCTAGCCGCTCAAAGCTAGGTGGTGCCCCCTGTTCACTTTACCGTGAGACACAGGCTCGAGGCGCGCCATTCGGTCCATGGCGTTTTAGAGGCCGTCGGGGTTCGGGGTATGCTTTGCGTCGTCACCAGTCTCATAATGGCAGTTGAATATGGATAATATTTTAATCATAATCTCAAACACAGATTGGAGAAATTGCTGCAGCTGGATGAGTGATGACAAAGAGCCATGCTAGAATAGAAGATTGTTCAGCAACGAGGAAAACACTGGCATGATAGAAGGATATAGGTTAGGGAGTTTCAGAAGGGTGACTTAGTTTTGCTATATTAGTGCAAACTGGCCCCTAAGAAACCGAATTTGAAGATAGCTTGGGATGGTCCATTTGAAGTTGATTGGGTATTTTCAAATGGCAAAGTGAGGCTGAAAGACTTATCTGAATTACTGATGCCAGGTGTTTTTAATGGGGCCAAGATCAAGTTATATTATTCTAATGACAAGGAGACCTCCAGAGGTGATGAGACTGGTATTCCAAGTACTGGTGACCAAGGATTGTCAGATTCAACTGTTTTAAATCTTTTCCATGTCAATCCAGTATCAGAACCAGTAAAGTCTCAGTATAACAAACCTGTGCCAGCAACAGATTTAGTGGAGTTTAAGAATCAGTATCAGTTTATAAGGGAAAAAGGACCAACTGGAATAAATGTGGTAATCAATAAGGCGATTATTGAGCAACATGACCAATGCATGTGTGCCATGTCGCCATTGGTGCACATAACTCTAGGGGTAAATAGTGGAGCTTTTATGGCACGTACATGTATAACAGTGAGGCGTGTGGGCATTCTTCCTCACAAGTCTCCTGCACGACGACTACCTGCTGTCACGCACTCACCATCGCCAAGATCCTAGAGCTCTTTGCTTCAACCTAAAACCTCTTCGTCGGTAGATTTTGCTTGTCCCTATTTGATCCTACCTGACACACCTTGATACGGGATAGAATACACAAGTAAGTCTTCTTCCTCTATAGATTCTTCGTGTATGGGTCCCAAGAGAATGTCCAAGAAGATGCAGGACACAGTGGATGCGACTGTAACAATCATCACTTTTATTTAGGCCTCCCTACCACTTATTCCATATAACAAGATCCAAAGATATGTGTTTACTGAGCAGGAAGAATCGTTGTTGCAATTATGGAATCTGCATGTGGTAGGCAGGCTACAAAGTTGGATTTTGATGTAGCCGTTATTAAACACGTCCTCGACTCTTTTAATTGCGATGAAGGCAGTGCCACTGTTAATGGAATTAAAATAACAATGACACCTGAAGATATTGCTTATGCCTTTAGACTGCCCAATGAGAAAAAGCCTAGCACAGCATCTGGAGAGCAGATTAGTCTAGCTCTTAAGGAGGATGAAGCAGCCAGAAAGAAAAGGAAGGCTGGTGGACAAGGGGTTCCAGTAGCTGGACTAGATGATCCTTCAGCATACAGCTATGTTGCAGAAACTGTCAGCCTGAAAAATAATCCGGCATATGTGTCTTGAAAATTGTTTGCAATGATGCTAGCAAAAAGGCTAGATGATAAAGACAAAATCAATCTATACCAAATTTTATCTCACAACGTCTTACAGCAGACTGCTAAGCTAGAGTCACAGAGTGGATTCAAATCTTGGTATGTCTGATAGTTTTTTTACTGGGCTACTACTCTAGAGGCCTTTCCTCGAGTAAAGCTGGCATGGAGTCCTAAGCCTATTCCAATAACTAACAATGTAGAGTTATCTTTAGATGAAGAGGACCTAGGTAATCAACTAGCGATCACTGGACAGAAGAGGAAGGCCACATAGGCTGAGGCCAGTAGTTTGAAGAAACCCAGGGTTCTGTTAAAAAAGAGTACTGCTCTGCTGAAGGAACTTGAGAGTCACGTCCAGCCCCTACCCATTGAAAAATTTACTAAAGGCCAGACTTCAACAATGCCCAAACAACAAACTCCAACAGTAATCAACACTAGAAAAGGCCAGCAGGAAACAACAAGCACTGAACAGGTGGTAGCTAATACTGGCAAAGAAAAGGGCAAAGCACTTGCCAGTGCGGTCACCAGCTCGCCTTTCAGTGAACTGGCCTTATCAGCAGTCAAGAGGGATCAGTTGCAACAGTTGCAGAGTAACCCTCTCAAAGGCCGATTGGTACTTCAAAAACCAGACTTTTCAACAGTATCATATATGGTACCAGTCATGGTTTATGAGCCAGCTCAATCTATTTCAGCTGATGGCTGCTTGACGATTATCCAAGCATCATGGAACACTATTGTCCATTCTTTAGGATAGATGATGGATGCATCAACTTCAAGTGAAGAAGTGGCTAAGCTGAAAGAAGAACTGGGAAGCAGCCAATATCAGATTCAAAAACTTTGGAAGGATGTGACTGAACAATCTCTCAAGCATGCTATAGCTGAGAATCAGTCAAATCGAACAATTAATGAGCTAAAGACAAAGGTGTTGAAACTAGAAACAGAAAATCGATAACTGAATGAAGAGAAGGCAGTTGCTTTGTGAGATGCTGACAGATTTAAGACTCTGTAATGTGTGAAGCGTGCAGATTTCAAAGAATTACTAACCACTCACACCTTGTAGAAAGATACATCTACAGTAGCCTTGCTGATATATTGAATCCACAAGGCAATGTAACCTTGAATATGGAAAATTTGAAGGCACTCATGGAGAGTATTCATAGTGACCTGCAAGATAAGATCACTTAATATAATACAGCCTTGGCAAATCAGGCCATTATGGATTATAACAGTAAGTAGGATGATACTGAATAAGAGTCTGAGCAGGAAGACGAGCATGACGAGGAAGGGGATGACAAGCCGGAGGACAAGCCTGATGATGATTCTCCTCCTTCCCCACCCTTAGGCTCTGGAGCTGGAGGATCAGCTGCACAACTGGGGACAGTGGACCCAATAAAGTCCAGCCAGACCAGCAGTCGGATGATCAAAAACAAGGTAGTGGCAAACACACTAACGGAAACACTGGAGAACCTCCAATACACAGTCACGGCACATTCCCAACAACAAAGGAAAAGCCAAAGCTGTGACTAAATCTTTTGAAGCTGATGAACAACACTCTTTACAACTCATCACACTAAGCAAGATATTAAGACATCAGCAAGCTCCTATTACTAGAGAGTATTTGGAGGATGACACTCTTATTTCTGATTTGGAACGCTTCCAAAGGTTGTATGTAGGAGCCAGGGAGATGGTTTAGCACTAGAAGTTGGCTACTTTTCATGATCAAGAGCTGTGCCAATTATTTGTTCATCCCAATAGTATTCAACTACTACAAAGGGTGCTTGAGTGGACATTGAATTCTGATGATATGATAGTCAATTCACATTGGCAAAGACAGTCTACTACAGATCGCCACTCCATAGCTCTTGAACTGGATTTGCTGCTAGGAAATAGACCTACATACAGATGTATGAAGGAGGTCAAGATTCAACTAAAAGAACTCTTACTTCAGATGGAAATTGCCAGAGGTGCCTTGGATCAGAGGGTGCATGTCATCGTTGAAGATCAGTCTTCCAACAATAAAGGACCCAGAACCCAAATGATAGTAGGAGAACAGGCAACTGCTCTCCAAAAACTCTTTCAGCTAGTCCGAATTACTAGGAAGATGATGCAGCAGGAGAACCAAGATGTTCTCAAATTTTTGGACTTTGTACCTGATTCTCTAATACTCCTACATGCTTTTCTTGCCAAAGAGGCGGGACTGCCAAGATTATTCCCAGCCTTGTATCCTCAACATCCAGAACTAGTAGATCAGCTCACTTATTTCAACATCACTAATGAACTCCAGGACTAGTATGAGTGAGCCACTATGAAATCAAAAGCGTGGCAATCACTTGTCAATGATGCTCTCAAAATGGACACAATCATGGATCTACAAGGAGAAATGCAAAGGTTCAACCTCTGTATGGGTTAGTGGAAGGTCCAACTCCGAGGATTAACGAAGATCACAAATCAGCTACTCGAACTGGCTGTGGACTCCTCCAAGATTCCTAAAAAGGATATCACTACCAAACCACCACACAAAGAAATAGCGGAGATTCTCTTTGAAGCTAGAGTAAAGACGAATCAGCCACTCCAAAGGGATGGATTCACACAGTCTCGCATTGTCATAAACTGGCCAGGACCTGTCTGACTAAGGGCAAACACAGTTAATATGATCCCAACACCAAAACTTACAACGCCCTCACGCCTTATGAATTTGAGATAACCATAGAAAGGCGAGATCAGCATGAGCAGGAGGCCATTTATAGACTTATTCAGAAGGACAATGATAGCATTGGGACTTCTGAGGCACCAACAAAGAAGAAGGGCAAGAGGAAGCGGGTCTAGACAGAAGGAAATTTTGGTTATACCAAAATTCAAGAAAGGAGGGAAGGATATAGAAGGCAAGGACAACCCCAACAGGCAAAAGAACTGCTCCTTAGAAGGCCGACCAGTGGGAATTGCTACATCTATAGTAATTTGGCATTAATTACAGCAGTTACTATAGTAACTTCATAAGCCTATAAATAGGATCCGCTACAATGTCTCCAGGGCTCTTTTGGTTGGGCTTTTGGGATTTTTAGACTTTTGGTTAACGGGCTTTTGCTTCTAGACTTCTAGCTCCACAAGCTTTTGACGTTCAACTCTGTAATCACTTACTCCTGTAATCAATCCTTAGACTTCATCTGAGCTTAAGCTTGTTGTACACTGTACTGATTATCTTTGTACTACTGATATGAATCTATAATACCATTCCCAGTCTTCTAGTTTGTGCCTTCCATTTCAATACACTATTCCAGTCCAGTTCTCTGTTTTAGTCCAGTACTTAATTCCAGTCCTCACTAACTGAAACTGCCTAGATAATCAGTAGCTCTAAACTCTAACACTGGAACGGTTGTCTGAAGAGATCACAACTCATTCCACACCTCAGTTTTCAGTGTCGTCTGTTGCGTCTACTACCGCAAGGCTATACGCATCTATTATACAGAGTGGTGCAAGCTCTTCATCACCATCTCCATAAGCCATTCTCTCTCTCTCTCTCTGGATATTCTCTCTCTACTTGCTTACTATCTCATCTCTTGTTTCACGGTGTACGTGCTCTTTGGAAGCTCTCATGAAGGATACGTCTACGTAGCTCTCATCAGCGCTCTTTTGTGGCAAAGCAAGAAGCCTTTCGACAGCCCCTAATCGATTCTAAAGCACGGTGAAAAGATCTAAACTCCATAGCTATCATAATCTCTCTCTCTCTCTCTCTCTCTCTCTCTCTCTCTCTCTCTCTCTCTCTCTCTCTCTCTCTCTCTCTCTGCTCTCTATGTCGTTTTTTTGAGTAGTCACCCTCTCGGTGATTGTTTTTTCATATACGAGTGCATGTATGGATTAATTAAGTACATATGAAGTTGTCCCATGATTATTTCATCATGTTTAACACGCTATTTTATGCACATGATGCGTTTATGATCACGTGCGTGCATAAAAAGCACTTTTCGTTTCACTTCATAGAGGCGATAGAAACACTGTTTTGGTCATAAATCACAAATCGTTATAAATCAGCCCAAACCATTCATACTAGAGATAAAACACATAATTTAGAATATTTTCTCTCTTTGGTGTCATGTAAAAATTATGCACGAGCTAAGAGATATGGTAAAAAAACAGCGTGCTGCCCACTACACAAGCAAATTTTTTGACTCCAGGCTCCTTGGAGAACCACTATATAGATTCATCGGATGGGCAAACCTACTTAACCAATTGAAAATCTTGATGAAAATTGATGATAAATGAATTTAGGTCTCCGTTATCACCTTGAGAATGCGAGTTATTAATCATTTCATAACCGGTTTTACCTACGTATGCAGGGGTGCTACCTAGGGGGAGTACCATATGACGTCGTGAGTTAACTGACCTGTTTATGTATGATTTATGGTTTGTTTTGGTGAGTTGATTTCAATTATTAGATGCCCATAAACTTATGTGAGGGTATATGGTTATACAACCTAGGGGGAGTACCATTTGACGTTGTGGGTTAACCGAGCTGTTTATCTATGATTTATGGTTTGTTTTGGTGAGTTGATTTCAATTATCAGATGCCCATAAACTTACGTGAGGGTTAAAGTGGATTTATTTTTGGGTTACTGTTTATTGTGTAAGTACCATATGGGTAAAATGATGTGATAGAGTGTTAGTTTATATTATGGACCTGAGCTTGATGCATTGGTTTGAGGTAAAATAATTTCATTTGCATGTATGTGAAGTTATGGTTTATGGTTGACCTAAAGGTCCGAGCTATTTTGCATCATGTTTATGGTGATGGAATGTTATCATATGATGTATCGAAACTTACGAATTGATGTGGATGCCTCACATGCATGGTTATGATTGCTTTCCACCTTTTTAGGTCAAAACTAGCTCTATGTGCTAGGGAGGTGAAGTGCAGATGTGATGCATCAACTTTGCATGGTTGGATGTTGTCAAAATTGGATTTTTATATCATGATTAGTTGTCGGTCGAAATCTTTTTATGCATAAAAGAATCATGTCTTAAGGGTCATATGTGTATGGACTCCAATTGACTACAGGTATGGAAGTTGGTTCAGTGTGATTATGATTTGTGGTCAAGGGCTATGATTCCCTCATAGATTATGGTTTTTTTTGGATATGGTTAGGCTGCCGAAATTTTTGCAGCCATGTTATATTCTAAAGTGGTTATGCAGGATTGGTCGTGCCTTACCCAACTTGGGTGGAGTGCTCACTCATGTAATGTGATTGGATTATGGTTTATGGTTTTGGGATTGGATCATGAAGTGATCTAGATGGTTTATGGTAGACGTGTAAGGGTAGAGACCTTGTATAGTCTAACTGCTTGGAAAAGATTGTTTGTGTATATGGCAAGTACTATTGTGATTGGACTCATGTGTTATGTTTCTCATGGCAGCGTCGCTACAAGACTAGGATAACCTACATCGCTTAGCGTTAGACTAAAGGGTCGTTGACCTGGGGCTTTGCTGGATCGAGGGTATTGCCTAGGTCTTCTTCTTTTTGTTAGGCTCATCTACACAGTTATTGCGTCGAGGGTTGAATGACCTACACGGCTAATGCATCAAGGATTTTGCCTTGGCTTTGCCTAAACACCCGGTGCTGGGCATCGAAGAGGTGTGGCGCCTAAACTGGTATTGTTGGTGTTGATACCCTACCACCTATTGGTACTTGCGATCCTTTCAGAGCTTGGGTTCATGGAGGGAGACGAAACGGCCTCAGCTTATGTCTGGCTCAAGTAGGTTGGAGACGAAGTGAAATTCTCTCTATTCTAGTAAAGTGAATGTGGATGGGTGGACCGGTCGATCCCTACACATGGTCCGGTGCTCTACTAGTTATTTTGTCATAAACTTTTTGATGCTACAGTATACCCAGATTTTGTCATTGCATTAATACATGGTTGCCTGTTTCATTTAGATGGGGCATTTAAATATTCTTTGTTGTCATTTTTTCATGTCTCTGTGACTCTATTTCACCCTCCACTATATTCTCCCTCTCTCTCTTCCTGCAACGTGGTGTACACATATATTCACCCTCCACAATGTGAGTACGCTTTCATTCATAACACCCATTCAGGGGTAGCACTAGTCGCTAGGTGTCCCTGGATGCAGTCCGGCTCATGGCTTAAAATCCATGCTTGGTTGGGCGCTGAGAGCTCCTCCCCTATGCAAATGCTTCCGTAAATCTGATGTATATTGAAAATTGTATAAAAGTGTAAATTGTATATTTTGTGCATAGACCCCCGAGGAGGGGTATGTCTCACTTGGTATAAAAGCCTATGCTTAAGATTATGGGGATAGGCTAAAGCCTGATACTAGTTGGTTTAGTTATGCGTCGTGCACGCGTTCATGTGCGTTGTTTGGAAAAGGATATTGTATTCATGATGCATATATAAGTGACATTGGTTGGTGGTACTTGTTTGACTTGTCTTCTTGAGTGGAAGTGTTTGATTGAGTTATGGTGAAGTGGTTGAAGTGTTCAACAATGGCAGTGTGATTTCTTTGAATGTTTGTTTTGTAGTGACGGCTGAATGATTTAGCCAGGGGATTGAGCTTTTGGTCATGGTGTTCAACAATATGGCGATACGATTGTCCAGGGATGAATGGAAACTCTTTTACTTAGAAATCGGGACCAAAGTCGTTGGCATGCCAAGAAGCACAACTTGTTGGAAGAGTGTTGACCGCAGTTACCTTACCCGTCACCAAGAACCCTTCTGTCAATTCTTTATCTACATTGACGACAGTCCAAGAGATTGGTTTGGCAACCTCATGCTACTTCAACTTAGAATATGGTTAGGCCTAGAAGATATGTTCTACTACTTGGCGATGCGCTTCCAAATGTTAAGGATTGCCGAAGTTGCTAAGAAGTTTGAAGCTCTTGCAGCTGTCATAGGAAAAGAAAAGCTAGAAGATAACTACAGACCACATTGTTGTGTGGGAGGTCTAAGAGAATACCCTGTCATGAGAGTTAAAAGAATATTTAGAGAATTAGCTTCGAGACACCCATAATATTGTAAAGAAGTCATAAAAATCAAATTTTGATGGTTAGATGAAGCATAGACTCAATTTTTGTTCACATACGTAGTACTAAGTTTTCTCTCTCCTTGTCTTGTTTTTAGATGGATTTTCTTAATTATCTAGATGAACTCACAAGTGATTTTTCACAAAGGTTCTTTTTCAATTATGCAGTTAAATTCAGTCTCCATTGGGGAATTGAAGTGGTTCAAGTTTCAAAAGGGACTGGAGACTACCTTGTACCGAACACTTATATAACATCGGAGTTATATGTTGAAGCTCAACCTGAACATCAAACACAACTGCCTAATAGGTTTATGACCAATCCATAGCTTTGGGTGAAGGAAACAATCCAAGAAGGAGACATTGAAGTGCAAGAAGGCCCTCATGTTAAACCAAAGATACGGCTTTTGTGAGAAGGTCATAATCGGAGTATGGAAGAAGTTAAATGGCAGCAACCGACTCTATTATGTACCCCAAGATTGGTTCAATAGAATCTATGGGCCTATTCTCAAATACAACCAAGACTACGAGAAACCAAGTAACATTAGTGACTGTGCCCAAGCACAATCAATGCCAGTGAACTGAAGTAGATATTTCTACAGAGGTGATTTAAATGAATGGCACGCTCATGTAAACTGCTTTAATGGATTACCACCCATGGATGCATCACGAGGAGAGGAATGGTACGAGAAGGAAGATGTGAATTTCAATGCACAAATTGAAATGCTAAACTTTGATACTCGAGATGTGAACAAATATAGGGATAGGACCTCGGTTGTAGGAACCAAGAATTGGTTCATAGGACCCTTTTGTATTTACGTATCTCCCTAGAAACATTATGTATCTTTTTGGTTTTTTGCGGTTATAAAAATTTGAGTTTGATAGAGCACATATTGTTTTGAGGATATAATATTTGAGTTTGAATCTTGGTTTTATCATTCTAACTAACTTGAGTGATGGGGTGTGTGGGTAGATGACTGACATCTTACCTCAAGGGATATGGACGGATATACTCTATCATTTGTTAGAATTCTATCATCTTTTAATTTTTCTTTACCCTCAGCTTGTATTCTCTATTCATAGCCTCCTGAAAAATTTTGGCTTGATTTGGACTTGTATTTGGCTTTCTAACCTAACTTTTTGGGTTTCAGTATCAAAAATGATTGATGGGTATCTCTAGCACCTTATGGCTGCAAACTTGAAATGAGTTATACCATGAGCATCCTCTAAACATGTAGAACCAATACCGATGACCAAAATTTGACTTGACCCCTGGTTGCTCCTGCAGACATCTATCACAATAGAAGTCTGAATTGTCATTTCTGCCCCCTTTTTTTTGTTAGTAGTGTTAGTCCCTTTTTTTTGTTAGGCTTCATTTAGTCACATACAAGATATAAGATTTACAGTATAAAGATCTACTTCTTGTATACGATCTTGTAGTCACGTGAACTATTTGATAGGAAACTTTACACTTGATGGGTGCTTTTGTTTAGTCGCATCCTTTGTCCTTGTAGGCCATCTCGGAGTTTTATGACCATTTTCAGTCATTTTTGGCCTCATATTGTTGTTGAAGGCTGAACATTCTTTTCTTACCTCTGACCTTATAGCCTTGTGCATATGGATTTTGAGACATACCTCGTGAAGTTTTGTCATTTTCTTGTACCTTCTTCTCTTTGTACGCTACTCAAGCATCTCTTTAGTCTTTTCTTCATCTAGATTATGGGTTTTTTTCCATTTTTTTCTCTAGAAAATCTCAACAAAAAATAACTAAATAAAACCAAAAATCAACTCAACAAAAAGAAAAATCATTCAAATAGAACTCTAAATGCTAGGTACACTGTACACATGTCCCTAGGGGCTCATATATGACTTTCGTCCCCGTACTCCTCTTGTAACGCTATTATGAAGGCATATACTTTGAATTTTGTGAAAAACATTCTCACAATCAAACACAAAAATTCAATGCAGCTCAAAAAACATTGCCCTCTGATATTCATAATATTAGGTTTGCATTTAGAATGCCTCCTCCCCCCTCCCCCCCCCTCCTATTTGGAGTCCTCCTGGGCGACATGGTATCGTCAAGGGTATGTATTGTGCTTGGGCAATTAAAAATTGTGCCAATGCAGGCCTTGTAATGTAGCCCTATTATGCATACACAATCAATGCATGTAAAAAATTTATGATGTGCAAGATTTGGGTATAAGAAATTTGCTTATTGGTATTTGCTAGCGAGGCTTCCTATTCTATTGGCATTTGCTAGCAAGGCTTCCTATTCTAAGAAAAAATTATGTTGTGCAAGATTTGGGTATAAGAAATTTTCTTATTGGCATTTGCTAGCGAGGCTTCCTATTCTAATCAACTTCTTTGGAACCCAAATTTGAGTTGCAAACGCTTGCGGCTTTGTGATTTTCTTAGCCCTTCTTACATACTTTGTCTGTTCTCCTTTTGGTGTTGGATCTTGTGATTTTTCATTAGAGATCTTTATCTTCTTGATCCATACCCGCTTTTGACCAAATTGGCTCTTTGGTATCCAAATTTGTCGCACTTGTTGGCTATGACTTGTTGTCCTTTGCTTTTGGACTTCCACGGTTGTTTACGAAAGCTGCTAGTGATAGTGATGACATGAGTTCCTGGTAAGGGATGTCATAAGAATCATCACTGTTGCTACTATCCTTAGCAAGGTTGATATCCGATGCCTTCCCTTGGTGGTTTAGGTAGTTAACGTTTGTTTGCTCTTGGATGACAATTTCTAGAAGGGCTAATTGATTAGCGTGTTGTTAGCTTGTTTCCATGGCCGTCTTCTTCTTGGCCGAGTCTTTTCTTCCTGTATAGGATCCACGTATGAGGATGCTTGTTACGGTTGCATCACCACCAAGGATTTTGGAATCCACTTCTGATGCACTTTATTCTTGCAACGGTGACATGGGTTCCTGGATCTTTGATCTGGATAATCATAAAATGGTGCATTAGTTAAAGTGTGTTGACGCGTGGGTCAACAACATGCCATAACTCAACAAAGCCTTATTTTTTGAGAGCTATGAAATGCTACTGATTATGGTTAAAAACATCATTTGTAATGAGTAGTTAGTCTAGTTGTAGAAGCCGGGGTGCAATGGCACTTCTAGATTGTACATACAAAGCCATTTTACCCTTGGAACTCTATTTTAGGTTTACCCTATGGTAGCCTTAGTATACAAGGTACATATGTCATTTTGTAAAGAGAAATTTTATCATAATTAAATTTTAAGCTGTCGTTGACTGTGTGTGAGAGAGCAAGAGAGAGAGCATGAGCTCCATCTTGGAGCTACTCCCCGCTTGTTCATCACATTGAAGATCCGACTACACAATCGCGCTAGGCTCAACAAGAGCTATGTATCAATGCCAAGCATTCCATGCGAGATAGAGAAAATGCACTTATAATGTCATCTATGTCCTTGATTGACATTCTATTGATCTAGGTTGTGTTGCATGCACTTTATGGGTGGTGTGATTCGCTCCCGCAACATTGGCACCGTTATTGGGGACACACATACTTGAGTACGTATTCCTACTAACACTCGTGTGATGGTTTCTTGCTTTAAATTTGACTAAAGAAAGCATTTTTCTCAAGTGGATCCGGAAGAGGTTATTTCGAGATCAAGTGGACAGACAGGAAGCGTGTGTTTGCCGAGGGTCCGCGACTATGTAGATTTAGTTAGGATTTTTAGTATTAGTTGTAGATTAGAGTAGTTGTTGGTGTTTGAGTGATTTGTGAGGTGATTAAAGTGTTTGCTAGTCCGTGTGTGGCAATGAAGCATTTTTCTACTCATAGATGCAAAGCCCAATATGATGCTTTAGGTAAGTGATCTGTTTTTGATCTAGAGCTATTCATCACTGATTTATTTGCTAAAGTGCTTGTTTGCATTCACAATCTTTGAAAAATCTGAGTTTGAGGAGAAAAATGCAATAAACAAGTTTCAATTGACATTTTTGCATGACTGATTGGTGTTGTGCATATAAGAGGGCATGTGCAAGGGTTCTGTATACAAAAACTGCAAATTTTGTAAACTTGGACATCATACACATATGATGTCTCAAGAGGCATTTGGAGACCTAATTTGAAAAATATCACTGCACCAGAGTGTTCAAAAGGGGGGTTTTACCCTCAGTACACCTTGAGACTAGTGTTTTGACCAACTCTTGCCACCCAAAAGACAAAAGACGGAGTTTCGAAAATGGAAAAAAGAAAAACTTGTGATTCTGAGCACATTTTTGGATGAGCATTGGTAAAAGTGCTTGAAAACTAGTGCTGGAGACTTGGGGATGCTTGTGAATGAATTCATCCTCTTAATAATGCATTAAAATGAGTGTATCTTTGAAAATCATGCAAGCTAGTGTCCCACTAGGATTTGATTCCTTCCTAGTAGCTATTAAAAAGAAATATTTGAAAAATACATGGAATATATATATATTGGAAGTTACCCTAGATATAGGATCTACCTAGGGTGTGAGATTATAAAGAGATTGTAGAAAGAAATAACCAATGCTTTTTGCCCCAAGTTAAAGAGGCAGAGCTATTGACGCTTTTCTCATAGTACTTTCTGACGGTAAAGTAAGAATATGTTATCTTGAGATAAATAATAGGATGAAATAGAAAGCTTATTATTATACTTAGATATGCATATGTTCATTATGAGAAATATACTTATGTATTTAAAAAGTTGCAAGATATTTCCACTATGTACGTGTCATAGCTTGACATCCACCCCCTCTAAACCTGCACATCCTCTGGTATGTGCCACATTTGATATCGTGTAGGTTCAATCCCCTTTAGATCTTCTAGGATTTCATCTTCATTGATAGGTTCCAATGCTTCATCTTCACTTTGATCTTCACTTGTGTCTTGCTTTTCCCCTTCCTTATAGGAGTCTGTGGCTCATATGTGAGCCTCCTATCCCCTTCCTTCTGACATTCCTTGCATGTTTTACAGCAGTGATGCATACCTCTTTGTAAACTAGGCCACACAAACCCATCTTGTAGATCCTTCCTACTGATGCCCTCCACAAACACCATCATGGCAACTTGAAATGATTTCGGTGATCTCTCTAGAGAGATTAGTGAGATCTCTGGGACATTCACCTGTTTTCAAGAAAAGCAATGCGTCTTGACAAGGTTGCTTGGCTAGAGCATCAATGATCAAAAAATCAAACTGCCTTTGATTGAATGGGAAGCCTATGGCTTTTAAACTATTGTGCCAATATCCTCTAGGATCCCAGGTAAAGAATAGGATAGTCACCTGCAATGTCCTAACAATAAGACTTTTTACTTCATGCCAAAAAGTATAGGATTTGTAACCACCATAAGTGAAAGGATAAGCAAGTACTTTAGCTCCTTCCAAGAAAATACTTAGAATCATTATTTCCAAGATTGTACCAAGAGTTTTCCATCTATGGCTTCCTTGTTGATTTGGCAAGTCCCAGTTTTCTTCAGAACCCAGCTTACCGCTATTATTGAAGTGAGCAAAAGAGTCACTATCCTTTTGAGTGCCCAAACATTGCATTCTCTGATGTTGGTAATAATCCACAAACCCTATAGCTCAAATACAAGCTTGATAGATGTTGTACCAAAGCGCATAGCATATATAAAAGATAGGCTACAATCCACTACTTGAAAAACACTTCATCTCGACTATATGCATGCAAGACCATACTCCAATCTTTCTCATGTTGGGATTCATTCTCTGTGGCTCTTATGCACACCCTTTGTGCCAAGGGGTCTTTAAATACTTTCTTAAACGCATCAAACACAGTACGATCAAACACAATCTCTACATCTAGGTTTCCAAACCTAAATCTCTAATAAGTTGCCACTGCATCCACTTTCTTAAGAGTCTCCTTAGGTGAACTTCACAGTCCCATTCCTTGGTAACAACCATCCCAATTTGGTCTGCAATTGCTTCCTCTGATTGGTGTAGTGCCAAAGACTTCATGCTTCCTTCTTGCAACTACATATTTGGTGGATCCACCTTGTTGTGTCAATGAGAATGAGACCCATGATTTCAAGAGAGTTGTCACTATCATTCATTGTTGTAGATTCTTCCTCCAATGTTGTATTAGAAATGTTAAAGAGATCATATGTAGTTGTCTCTAGGTCCATCCCTTGTTGCTTACCAATCTTCATGTTGTATAGAATATCCTTGCCCTTTCTACCTTGCATCTTGGAGATTTGTGTGTCTAGATCTTGCTTGGCTCTCATGGTCTTCACCCTAAGATAATTGGGTAGCCCTCCCCCTTAGGGATCTTTGAGCTCTGCATAAAAACATCACTCACAAGATCACAAGTTTCTATAGACTCACCAATTGTGAAATCTAAAATGCTAGTTTTTAGCCATGGCTTAGACTTCCGCTTGATTGACTCCCTTTTGGTCTTCATCTTGTCTTCCCTTTCTAAAGATTCCTCATGTCTAGAGTGATTAAATCCCATAGTGTCTACCTCTTCCACCTTGGTCTTACCTTTTGTTGGCTCCCTCTTCTTTCCTGTTGTAGACTCCTCCTTGTGTCAGGGGTGTTTGAGAAGGCATTGGGTTGCTTCTTCCCCCACTTCTAGAAGCTCTTTTTGATGGTCCTTCATCAAAATTCTTGTGTCTGTGCTTCTCTTCTACAATAGATTCATTTTGTTTGCATTCCATCCTGTTTCTAGGCGTATGCAATACCCTGCCTCATGTAGGATCTCCTTTGTAACCTTTCCTTTCCTAAAAAGTTCCACCACATTGAGCCACAACTTACCATCATCAATACTCATGGAATCCTTGGAGTGCTCGATATTTTCTCCATAAGTAGCAGCCTCAACTGAAGAGATGGCATGGTTAGTTTCCATATCTTCAACTAAGGTTTGCATTCCCCCCTCCCAAAGTTAGTTCTCAAGGGTAGACCTGTCTCACTTAAGTGGATTTTACTATCCTTAAAAACTTGACAACATCTTTTATCAAAGCATCACTAAAACTATCACAATCCCTTCTTACATGGTTTGTACTATCACACCAAATACATCTATTAACAAAACCTTCTTTGGGTTGTTGTCTTTGCCTAGGAAGTGACCCTGATGGTTGGCCTTTTCCTTCAAGATTTGCAGCTTCACCTTCAAGTCACGCATTCCCTTCACAAGCTCATCTAGGATGGACTCATCAAACTTAGGAGCTATAAAAGTAGGCTTTATCATTTTGTCAGAAGTTGAGGTGGAAGGACTTGTAACTCTTTACCTACAGCTTGTAAGAGAAGATATTCTATCATCCTGTATCTAGTGTGGCCTTTTCTGTCCTGATGAGTTGACCATAGCGCCACTCAAATTCCCTAAGTAGCTCTATTATTGATAGTCCTTGCTTTGGCTTGACTACCCATTCTAAGAATGTCCTTTTGGTTACTCTCTCAGAGTCCTCCATGAAATATTTCTTCTTTGAAGCTACTTTGAGCTCTTCTCCCATGCCCATATATAATTGCCCTAACATGTTCCCTAATTTCTAAAGCAACAACTAGCTCAAAGCTTTGAATCATCTCACCTTCTAACATGCGATGCAAGTGCATCTCCTTCACATACTCGCGCAAGTACTTGGTTACATCTTTGCCATTGAACTGATCCATTCTGTTGACAACTGTTTGTATGGATTTGGTTGCTAAAATCTCCCATCTTTCAGTGGCATGTTGTTCTTGCATGAACATTGCAAATACTTGAAACATTTGCATTGTTTTTGGATCAAAATTCATACCATGTTGCTCCACATGATCACCCATGTCTACCCACAAACTCTCACCCTGATAGATTCATGTCGGGTTCACCAAAAATATGTCAAGAAGTTTGCGGTCTTGCCAAGAAAGCACTGGGCTTTTGGCTGTGAGAGTATGTGAGAGAACTCCAAAGACTATATGAAGGACTTATACCATAGATTCCATGAAGTATAGGGTTTGGAAGGAAGTTCAATCAAAGAAGCCCCACTCTTTCTCTCTTGCACTCACACATACAAAGAAAGAATAGAAAAGAGCATATCGAAACAACACCAAGATGAAAACATCAAGGCTATGGTCGTATCGTATCATGGGTAATATGAAAGGATTAATAGATGAGTTAATGGCATTCAATCTCTGCCGAACGAACATGCTACGAGTTGTTCTTTGGAATTGTAATTTTGTGCTTATCATAATATATATGTTTTGTCTAGTGATTGGAATTAATTGTGTGTACAAATCCTCTTGGTTCATAGCAAGATAACTATACTTATGTCAAAAGAAAGTTATCGTCTATAAGGGGTAGTATGATGAAATCTGGTGAAGAAGTATTTCATTGAGCCTTTTTGGGCCAAAGAGAAACACTATACATTGTCAAAAGTATATTTTACGACTAATCCATGTGTTATAGATTGCACAGAGTGGAAGTGATAGAAATTCACATCATATGGATTATTCATCTAGGATAACTCTAGTATGTGAAAAATGTAGATATGAAAGAAGTGAAGAGAAGAGAAGGTTCCCTCCCAAGCCCTATTCTTGCCCGCACACAATAAGGATACTTCGGGGAGAGATGCACCTGTAACAGAGAGAGATGTACCCTGTGCAGTAGTATTTATTCACAAGAAGGTTTTTGATAGAGCTTTGTTGCTTGAATGCCTAAACAGTTAGGACACAAGAGAGATGGAGATAATAGTAGAGGTAGAAGTAGTAGAAGACATGGAGGTATAGATTGGGCTTGGAGATGAAAAACAAAAAATCAACATAATAACAAAGCAAAAAACACCTTACTTATCAACCCCTTCGAGAGTATTTGCCAATTTGATGAAGATAGCAAGATATAGAAGACTTCGGCCTTGATTGATTGGAGTTGATGTTTACAAGGATGCTTTCAAGTTTAGCTAGCCTTCCTCAAAGGCAAGTGTAGCGTTAAAGGCTAATTTGATGAATCCTTTCACTCCCTCTTGACTGGTTTTCAAGAAAGAAGAGGTCCTCTTTCATAGGTGAAGGGAACCCCCAAGGGTTACACAAGAAAGATGAGCAAGTGTGAATAGGAACCGATAAAGTTTGAAATGAGCTATCCCTGCATGATGTGGACATGAGACTGGGGTCCACCATTTTGCTCATGTCTCATCAACCATGGCTTCAAATAAAGAAATAAAAAAAGGGCAAAAAATTCAACTCATGAGCTATGACTCTCATTCTATATACTTTTTCCAATCCAGATCGGAACCTTGTGTAAAAAATTCACCAAAATAGGGTATCTTTCTGGCAGCAAAAGTCTTCTTGTGGTCCCCTTAGCTTAGACTTCCACTTGATTCTAATGGACATCTCATGCAATATGAAAGCATGACATTTCTCCTTGACAAAGGTTTGTAAGAATCCTCTTAATAATGCATTAAAATGAGTGAATTTTTTAAAGGTTTGTAAGCATCCTCTTAATAATGCAGTAAAATGAGTGCATCTTTGAAAATCATGCAAGCTAGTGTCCCACTAGGATTTGATTCTTTCCTAGTAGCTATTAAAAAGAAATATAAGAAATACATGAAAAATACGTAGAATATATATAGAGGAAGTTACCCTAGATGTAGGATCTAGCTAGGGTGTGAGATCATAATGAGTTAGTAGAAAGAAAGAACCAATTCTTTTTGCCTCAAGTTAAAGAGGCGGAGCTATTGACACTTTTCTCATAGTACTTTTTTACGGTAAAGTAAGAATATGTTACCCTTGAGATAAATAATAGGATGAGATAGAAAACTTATTATGATATTTAGATATGCATATGTTCATTATAAGAAATATACTTATGTATTTTAAAAGTTCCAATATAGATCTTGTAGCATTCGTTTCCACTATGTGATGTATGATGTCTTAGAGGCCAGATCTAAGTCAAATTAGTCATCTGAGTATACCCTAGTGTCCTAGAGCATAAAAGAAGTCCCTAGCCAAAATTTCGTTGCATTTGGAGCACATTTGGGCTAAAAAGTACCAAAAGACATAATTTGGACAAGAAACATACTTGTATCGACAATAACTTGAACAAAAAGTGTTCAAATTTTCCTTGAGTGATAAAAAGTCACTAGAACAAAAGTCACTTCATTTTGCCACAAAATACATCATACACGTATGATGTGCCAAGTGTCAATTTAGAGGTCTTAACTTACATCTAAGCTCACAAAAGTGTTTGTTGCCAACATAAAATAACCCTAGAGACCAAGTTTCATTCAATTTGGATCACTTTTGGCATTGTAAACCTTCCCGAGAAGTTGCAAACAAGCAAATAGAAAAAGGACTCATAGACCTAACTAAAAGTGTTAGATTCACAAACTGAGACTTGAAGTGGTTAAAGTACATCAAGGACAGTCTATGGTTGAAGTTTGGAGCAATTCTGAGTCAGGAGACATCATACGCGTATGAAATCTCCACACACAGATTGACTATTTTGGCCATAACTAATGAAGCTCCAAAGTAGCTCTACAAGATTTAGTGCAACACTTGACCAAAATTGTTGTTGGTCAGTGCTCGAAAGAACGTCGTTTAAGGCCTCAAAATTCTTCCGGAAGTTAGGGGTGTCTAAAACTGACAATTTGAGAGAATTGTGAGAAAATAGTCGCGGTTTTGGACATAGATTTGCCTTTTCCCTAACCAAAGCACTGAAACACATTGGAATACGTCTTTTTACATCAAGCTCAAGCTATTAAGCCCATAGATCATGTCTTCTTTAGATTCAAACTCAGCTTACAGAATTTGGAACCACAGCGATAGAAGAGCACTCGCCCACAATGGATCTTCCAAACTTGCAGTTGATAAATACCAATTCTGTTGAGAGAGTTTGGATGAAAGATCACAAGAGTGAAGGAATGTATAGACACATTAAAGACAGTGAGGTCAACCTTTATAGGTGTTAAGAGCCATACCCAAAAGAGCTAACATATTGCAAGCTCTTATATGTCTATACATACGGAGTCAACTACCAATGGAAATCTCTAGGTCCCCTCTAAGTGTTGACAAGTATGGACGAGAATACAGAGTTGTAAAAAGCACAAACCCACACACTGTATTATAAATGGGTGGATATTTGGTCAATGAAGGACCATAGATATAAACACGAGGACTCCTACTAGAATTCCAAAAAGGGAGCCACTTGGATTCCCTTCTAGAGCGATAACGAGAGATGAAATGATCACAGAGATGGCATACATGCCTTCTCAATGACCATTCTCTCCAAGAGAACGACCAATCCTTTTGAGGAAGAACTTATGCATGGTAGAAGGCCTAAAGCGAGAGAGGGATTGGAAGAGTCTATGGTTAGACTTGTAAACAATCGGCAAGTTAGACCGTCTCATATCTAGAAATGGGTAAACAAAAAATACTCTAGAGATAAAGATCCGAGAGATTACGTAGAGGATTTTAGAAGAGTAATTAGAGCAGAGGAAATTTTGGATTTTTCAACACAGTCTACGGGATTTGGACTAACTCTGGAAGATGATGTAGCTACATGGTTTGACTCCATAGAAAGATAGGATTTTGAGACTCTAGACGAGCTGTTTGAGGAATTCATCGTCTTGCAGAAAGGCATTGCTCACAATACAGTCTTGCAAATCCACAGATTCAAACAGAAAGAGGGTGAATCAGTACACAAAGAGGAATTACGACTCAAAAGATACGTCAAGCTGTGTCTGAGAGCTGAACTACCTACGCAAGCACGGTTAATGTTGATCTTTATCCAAGGAATGAGACATGCGAGTCTTTAAAAGGATCTACATATGATAAGGAGTTTGACGCTAAATGAATTAATCAAAGAAACTCTTTATCTGATGGATAACTATGAGGAATATAAAGAAAACAATTGTAAGAGTCAAGAGGATGACACATCTCTCAACACAGTGATTCAGAGATGAGTGAGTCCATTGAGAAACCAGTGGCACCTATCAATCAAGAGAAGTTTATCGGCGAAATGGTCAAGAGGTTAACTCCTCTTGTAAATTCTGATATGAGGGAGCTTAAGTGGTGCAAAATTGAGAGAAAATGGACAAACCATACGAGGGAAGAGTATTACTATAGCATGGAGTATGTTAGGGAGAGGTGTGTACAATCTATCCTAGTAGAACCTACTCCACCTAGATACATTATGGGAAATGCACCAAGACCAGAAGGAGTTTCAAGGCCAAAGCTTGTCTTAGGACAACAACCTCCACTGCTAGGTGCTAGAATGCATGTAGACATGAGATACATGCAGATCATAGAAGCATCTAATAAACAAGCACTAGTACCAACTGTAATGTATTATGACACCCAAAGTGGGTACTATCCTTCAAAGCAATAGAAGATGAGAGAAACACATGGAGTGGTGAGGCTGGTACAACCTCCATTGCCTGCGTGTTGACCTGAAGAAAGAAGGTATGAGATGGTTAAAAGGACATTGCGATTCATTATGAATAGAGGCTTAGCAAGGCCAGAGCCTGTTTACATCTAAGAGGAAATGCAAGAAGAGGCTCCTCAACCATGTTTTTCACAAAAGCCGTGGCAAATACTTGGTTAGATAATGTCCTCAGATGGAGATCAAACAAGTAAATGCCTGTTGTCTTGAATGTGGTATCATTCACTTGATCACCGATTGTCCAAAAAACCCAAATCGAGTCATAAAGATCACAATGAATGTCTCAAGAATTGTTCAGCTACCCGGTAGCTCGAAAAATGAAAATGCCGTACCAGTTCATGTAGTTACGAGAGCGCAAGCTCAAAGAGAAGCTGCTGTGAATCCAGAGACAGAGAAAATGGAAATTGACGTGACTCTAAAGATAGGCGAACCAAAGACCAATGCACCTTGTCAGAAAACCAAGAGCAAACAAAATAGTTGAAAATCTAGAAAGACTAGGATGAAAGCACATAGGGAACAAGAGTAGAAATACCTAGTTGAAGAGCTTACCCAAGCTAAAGAGAAGATGAGACAACATGAGAAAAGTGTTGCACCTTCTCTTATGCAAAGATCTCAACCTCCAAAAGAACCATACATAAAAGAGAAACCGAGAAGTGCTAGTTCAGAAGGATTAGTGTTGTTCGAGAAGGTTTATGAGCCATTAGATGTCCTCCTAAAAGCCTATGAAACATGGCTCAAAAACAACCAAACCCAAGAACAGAGGTGGATGACATATCCATATGCGGAACTAGAAAAGAAAAGGCTTAAAATGTGCCAAAAAATGATTCAAACAGCCCAAGCTATACCTGATAGTTGTAAAAAAATAGATGATCTTGACGAATTGTGGAAACAAGTCAGAGAGACCAATGAAGCAAGTGACATAAGTAGATGATTAAACCAAACGGGTGATGGAAGAGGAATTTCTCTTCCACCAACAAAGGAATTTGAGGATGGATCTCAAATGAATCTAGAAGTGGAATTATATTGAGGAGATAAAGGACCTGTACAGTCTATGAACATTCAACCCCATTTGCTAAGAATACTACCGTCGTATACGAGAGAGTACGAGGCCAAGTCAGATGTTGTTGCAGTCCCATCATAGAGACTGTCTCCCAACGAGGTCATCGATTTGAAAGGACTAATAGACATATTGTTGACACCAGTCACCTGTACGATAACGTTAGCGAGTTACTCAAAATACGACCAAACATGTGGACTAATGTGGGAAAATTCCTAGAGAAATTTGGTATAAAAAACCGATGACTCAAATCGAGGAAGGGATCAAAGAGCTGGAAATACCTCAGGTAAATACTAGGCCAGTGCCATTAAACAAGGTCGGAGAGCATTATGAGGGAGAAGATGGGAACACCACTCTTCCTGTGGAATTCCAAGGTGTAAAAACCATGGCAATCCTTGATAGCAGAGCTGGTGTTTCCATCACAACAAAAGTGATCTAGAAAAAATGGTAAAAACCAACAGTGGTGAGGGCTACCATGTTGAAACTATAGCTTGCAGACGGACACATGGAAAAGCCCATAGGACTTCTAGAAAAAGCAATTGTTAATTCTTGTGGTGGCATTGAATATGAGCAAACCTTTGCTATTGTTGATTTTGGCAAGAAGAACAACTATGACATCATTTTAGGAAGACCATTCATGCGACAATTGAAAATGGTCCAGGACTGGGGATGCAACCATATCTACGACAACAAGGATAAACTTGAAGGACCATAGTTACAAGCATGTGATGAGAACACTTGTGAAAATGTCTTGATTTTGCCACTATAGCTGGATCAAAACTTCCAACATGGTTGGGTAAGCCTAAAGAACTGTGGATGTGTGGACCTTTGCAATGCAAAAGCTTAAAGTGAGAGGAGTGTATTTTAGAAAGGGCAATCAAAGATAAAGATTATATCCCAAAACCCTTTCCTTAGGAAGCATTAGAGCCACTTGAATGGGAATACATCTTGGCTACTCTGGACGTATGCGCTATTCAAGACGGTCCAACAACAAAGTTGTGTGATGAAAATGTCTATGATGTTGTTCCTTATTTTGCAATGAGTGTGATACAGGAAAATGAAGATGAGTCTATGACTCCATAAAACACTTGGAGCTTCAAGAAGATGTCGACAATGGAAATCTAGACAACCTAGAAGGTGACACGGACAACACTTTAACTAATGCACGTTTTGAGATTGTCAAGATCAAAAACCCAGGAACCAATGTCACCACTACAAGAATAAACTGCATTAGAAAAGTGAATTCCGAAATCCAAGGTGGAAATGCATTAGCAACAAGCATCCTCATACGTGGCTCCTATACATGAAAAAAAGACTCAACCAAGAAGATAGACATGTCAACAGGCTAATGACGCTCTAATCAATTGGCTAGAGAAGCCAATCCCAAAAATAACAATCCAAGAGAAAATAGATAGTAACTTTTCATAAATAGCCAAACCACAAAGGGGAAGTGCTAGGATGAAACCTTGCTGAGCATAGCAGCAACAATGATGATTCTTATGACATCCCCTACTAGAAACAAAAGTCATCACCCTCACTAGCAGGTTCCACATCAACCAACAAAGGACAAATAGCAAGAACAATAAGTCAGAGTCAAAAAGTTTGACAAATCTGGATACAAAAGAGCCATCTTAGCCAAAAATAGGTATGGATCAAGAAGATGAATATCTCTGATGAAAAATCACAAGATCCACCACCACAATGAAAACAATCAAAGTGTGCAAGAACGGCTAAGAAAATCACAAAGTCGGAAGCTTTTGAAACTCAGATTTGGGTTACAAAGAAGTTGATTCAAGCACAAAGAGATCGAGGTTTATTTGGATTTCAAAACGATTAAGTATCAACTCCCAAAGTCTAAATTCCATCCTCAACCAAGAGTACAAGGGATGAAGCAAAGACCATTGCAGGCTTCCACAAAGACAAGGTGGATCCCAAAGAAGTCTCTTCAAACACAAACGAAGCAGGGAAAAGTATGGGTTCCCAATCGAGCAGCATCAATGAAACAACCAGTAATCACAAAAAAGTGGATCCCAAAGGAAACCAATAAAACTAATGTCATTGCATCGCCGCTTGAATTCTTTCAATTCCTCCTAGGGTTACAACACAGTTAGAAGAGAGCAAGTCGCTCACGTCAAGCCAAAACCCACTACTGAGGAACAATGCCAAATACAACAACCAACAACAAGGCTCAAAATGGATCCTAAGGAAGCATCAAATGGATAAGTAAGCCTTCAAAAAATATCTACAACGTTCAATCAAGAAAATGGCACAGGCGCTTCAAAGACCATCACATTGCTTAGAATAGGAAGCCTTGCCAACAAATGCCAATAAGCACATTGCTTATACCACATCTCGTACGACATAATTTTTTTCCATGCATTGACTGTGTATGTATAATAGCGCTACATTACAGGCTTGCATAGACACAATTTTTATTGCCCAAGCACAACACATACCCTGGGCGATACCCTCTTGTCAACGAGGACTCCAAATAGGAGGGGGGGAGGCATTCTAAATGTGGACCGAATATTACGAATATAAGAGAGAATTTTTTTGTATGTGACTAATGAAGCCTAACAAACAAAAGGGACTAACAATATTGACAAGAACAAAAGGGGCAGAGATGATAGTTCAGTCATCTATCACGATAGATTTCTGCAAGAGAAACCAAGGGTCAAGCCAAATTCTAGTCATCATCATTAGTTCTACATCTAATTGGCAGCCAGAAGGTGCTAGAGACGCCCATCAATCATTCTATAGACTGGCATCCAAAAAAGTGCCAAATACAAGTCCAAATCAAGCCAAACTTTGTCAGGAGGCTATGAATAGAGAACACAAGCTAAGGGTTTTTTTTTTAAAAGTATAACCTCTAGCCAAAGCTGCATTTTAAAAAAAAAATCTAAAGCCATGATAGCCATCTACATACCCTCTAAATCATGTATATGAGTTTTGGGGACAAATGGACAATGATAGCTCATCGATGGTCATCTATCGGGAATGATGTCGGATAAGGACCTTTTGATGCAAGTTACTAACTTGGGGAATATTAGCTGCGGTTTGTCAAGCTTTAATTAATCGTGTATCAAGTAGAAGCAGTATAATGATTTTACACATCACACAAAATCTAAGAGTAACAAATGCAACTTTGATCACCTTGATGCAGGAACAAAGGAGTCACCCACGAAGAAGAGCAAACACAAGGGGTAGACAAACCAACCTTTGCAGGGTTACAGATCTTGTCCTTCATAACACGGATCGAATGCTGGACAAGGGTTTTGAACCTCAAATTAGAAAAATTATCTCCCAGATTCGGCTTGACAGATAGATTTTGCATTGGAGTGCAGCTTGGCCTAAAGAAGTTGAAGGTATAGCCAAACAATTTCTACATAATCCTTACAAAGTTGTCATTGGATCACAAGATCTGAAAGACAATCATTCAATTCTATAGATTGTAGAAGTTGTTTCTGGGAATCACAAATACTCGAACTTGATAGTTTTTCTAGAGCAAGTGATGGATGGAGCTTTCTCTAGCCATATAATGACAACAACATATATTGCAGCTCGGGGCATGGATGTGAAGGACATAAAGTTCGTCATCCATTATGATTTTCATGGATCATAGTTCTTGTTGTGGTTTGACAAAAGTACAAGCAATGGAGCACAAGAAAGCAAGAACGACAACAAAGACCGCACCGACATTGACAACCACGTCATGTTAGGGACGACATGAATTCGGAGGGGGGGGTGTTGACCCGTGGGTCAACAACAAGACATAACTGAACAAAGTCTTATTTTTTGAGAGTTATGAAATGCTACAGATTATGGTTAAAAACATCATTTGTAATGAGTAGTTAGTCTAGTTGCAGAAGCCGGGTTGCAATGGAACTTCCAAATTGTACATACAAAGCCATTTTACCCCTTGAACTCTATTTTAGGTTTAACCTATGGTATCCTTAGTATAGAAGTACCTAGGTCATTTTGTAAAGAGAAATTTTACCATAATCAAGTTTTAAGCTGCCGTCAACTTTGTGAGAGAGAGAAATAGTGAGAGTGTGAGCTTCATCTTGGCGCTACTGCCCGCTCGTTCATCACATTGGATATCCAATTGTACCATTGTGCTAGGCTAGGCAAGAGCTATGCATCAATGCCAAGCAGTCCACGTGAGATGTAGCAAATGTGATTGCACATCTACAAGCTATTTGTGGCCGTAAGTATAACAAACAATGTCTATTTTCTACGTGCAAGTAGTCATTAGAATCGTGTCGACAAAAGCGACACATAGGTACTCATAGACTTCAGTTTTGGGCACTTTTGAAATTCGGCTCTGTCTTCATACGCGTTTTTTGCAGATGGGTCTAGAGTGAGGATTTTGAGTGTAGAGGCTTTCAGACATGTGTACCCTAGTGAGGGGATGGTGTTCCTTAATTTTCATACGATTTTGGTATGGTTTAATGAGTTTCCTTTGGTTTGTGTGTATGTGACTGGGTGGTGTAGTTAAGAGCAGTGAAATTCGTGACTGTGGTTTAGTTAGCCTTCTAGAGTGTTGTTGCGTGGGATGGTCTCAACTTGACAAGCTAAAGAGATTGCCTCTGTGCGCCTATCGTGTCATATGTGTCCTCGATTGACATTATGTTGCTCTAGGTTGTGTTGCATGCACTTTATGGGTGGTGTGATTCAATCCTACAACATTGGCACCGTTCCCGTGGGTCAACAACACGACATAACTCAACAAAGCCTTATTTTTTAAGAGTTATTAAATGCTACGGATTATGGCTAAAAACATTATTTGTAATGAGTAATTAGTCTAGTTGCAGAAGCAATGGCACTTCTAGATTGTACATACAAAGCCATTTTTACCCCTTGAAATCTATTTTAGGTTTAACCTATGGTAGCCTTAGTATAGAAGGTACCTAGATCATTTTGTAAAGAGAACTTTTATCATAATCAAGTTTTAAGCTACCATCGACTATGTGCGAGAGAGAAAGAGAGAGAGAGCGTGAGCTTCATCTTGGCGCTACTCCCTGCTTGTTCATCACATTGGATATCCGATTGCACCATTGCGCTAGGCTCAGCAAGAGCTATGCATCAATGCCAATCATTCCATGCGAGATGGAGCAAACATGGTCGTACATCTGCGAGCTATTTGTGGCCGTAAGTATAACAAACAATGTATGTTTTCTATGTGCAAGTAGTCATTAAAATCGTGGTTTTTGTATGGTTTAGTGAGTTTCCTTCCGTTTGTGTGTATGTGGCTGGGTGATGTAGTTGAGAGTAGTGAGATTCATGAATGTGGTTTAGCTAGCTTTCTAGAGTGTTGTATGTGTGGGATGGTCTCAACTTGACAAGCTAAAGAGATTGCCTCCGTGCACCTATCATGTCATCTGTGTCCTTGATTGAAATTATGTTGATCTAGGTTGTGTTGCATGCACTTTATGGTGTTGTGATTTGCTCTCGCAAATAAGTGTCATTCATGTCACCTACTAGGTTGTCCAGATTTCCATTGTCAACATCTTCTTGAAGCTCCAAGTGTTCTACGGATTCATAGAACTCGTCTTCTTCTTTGTCTTTTGATTTTTGACATTCATTTATTTTCTCTTCATCTCGAGAACTTGTTGATGCCTGGTTCTCTTCGTTTTCCTAGATCATACTCACTGCAAACTAAGGAACGGCATCAAAGCCATCTTTATCACAAAACTTTGTTGTTGGACCATCTTGAATAGTGCATACATCCAGAGTAGCCAACATATGTTCCCATTCTAGTGGCTCTAATGCTTCTTCAAGAAATGATCCTAGGATATATAATCCTTATCTTTGATCACCCTTTCTAAAATACACTCCTCTCGTTTCAAGCATTGGCATTGCAAAGCTCCACACATTCACAACTCTTTAGGCTTACCCAACCATGTTGGAAGTTCTAATCGTGCTATCATAGTGGAATCGAACTCTTCAACCGGTGTTCTCGTCACATCTCTGTAGCTATGGTCTTTCAAGTTTATCCTTGTTGTGGTTTCTATATGTCTCAGGTAGATATGGTCATAACCCCAATCTTGGACCATTTTCAATCATCGCATGAATGGTCTTCCTAGAATTATGTCATAGTTGTTCTTCTTGCCAAAGTCAACAATAGAAAAAGTGTGTTCATATTCAATGCCACAAGAAGTAACAACTACTTTTTCTAGAAGTCCTAGGGGCTTTTCCATGTGTCTGTCTGCAAGCTGCAGTTCCATCCTAGTAGCCCTCAGTGCTGGTTTTTCCCATTGTTTCCAGATCTCTTTTGTTGCGATGGCAACACCTCCATGGTGGAGACACTTTAGAACTCCACATGGACGGTTGTGGTACCATCCTCACCTTCACAATGCTCACCTACCTTGTTTAATGGAATTGACCTAGTGTTGAGCTGAGGCATTTCAAGTTCTTTGATCCCTTCTTGTATCTGAGTTGTTGGGTCTTTCACATCAAATTTCTCTAGACATTTACCCATAGTAGCCTACATGTTTGGTCTTATTTTAAGAAACTCGGCTAATGTTATCGTACAAGTCACATGTGTCGACAAAATGTCTATCAGCCCTTTACAATCAATGACTTTCTTGGAAGAGAGTATATGTGATGGGACTTCAATAACATCTGACTTAGCCTCATGCTCTCCCATATAGGATGGTAGTGTTCTTAGTGAATGGGGTTGACTCTCCATATATTGTATAGATCCTTGGTCTCCCCAATACGACTGCATGTCTAGATTCACTTGAGATCCAGGTGGAAGAAACACTCCTCTTCCATTACCAATTTGGTTTACTTGTCTGCTTAGCTCACTAGCTTCATTGGCCTCTCTGACTTGTTTCCACAGTTTTTCAAGACCATCTATTTCTCTACAACCCTTTGGTATAGCTAGGTGAAATCCCTCAGAAGAGTTATACACGGCATTCAACACTATCCTTGGTTCTAATGCTAGATCCATTAGCTTTGGTCTGTGATCATGAGTGAGATATGGATCTATTCATTCTTGGTTTGGTGGGATTATTGGTATAGGTGGGACAATGATCACATCCTCAAGTTTTCCAAGTGGTGGTTCTAGTAAAGCTTGGGCTGTTTGATCATTTTCTGGCATATTTCAAGCCTTTTCTTTTCTAGTTCTGCATTAGGATATGTCATCCACCTCTGTTCTTGGGTTTGGTTGTTTTTGAGCCACACTTTGTAGGCTTTCAAGAGGGCATCTAATGGCTCATTAACCTTCTCGACCAACAATGATCCTTTTGAACTAGCACTTCTTGGTTTCTCTTTCCTGGATGGTTCTTCTGGAGGTTGAGACATCCGTGTAAGAGGAGGTGCAACCCTTTCCTCATGTTGTCTTATCTTTTCTTTAGCTTGGGTAAGCTCCCAGCTATGAATTTTTGCTCTCGTTCTGTACGTGCTTTTATCCTATTTTTCTAGCAATTTCATCTCTCGTTATCGCTCTAGGAGGGAATCCTAGTGGTTCCCTTTTTGGAATTCTCGTAGGAATTCTCGTGTCATCTGGTGGAGGTATTTGTGGTCCTTCATTGACCAAATGTCCACCTATTTCTAATGAAATATGTGGATTTGTGCTTTCTATAGCTCTGTATTCTCATCCATACTTGTCAACAGCTATAGATTTCCATTGAGAGTCGACCCCTTATGTATAGACATATAAGAGCTTGTAATCCGTCAACTCTTCTGGGTATGGCTCTGATCACCTATAAAGGTTGACGTCACTACCATCAAAGTATCTATACAATCCTTCACTCTCATAATCTGTCATCCAAACTCTCTCAACAAGGAAAAAGTCAAAACTATGTCCAAAACCATGGCCGATTCTTCACAATTTTCTCAAACTGTCACTTTTAGACAATCC
The DNA here is from genome assembly GCF_014529385.1 of Adiantum capillus-veneris. Lineage (NCBI taxonomy): Eukaryota > Viridiplantae > Streptophyta > Polypodiopsida > Polypodiales > Pteridaceae > Adiantum > Adiantum capillus-veneris. The sequence continues at coordinate 15,388,030 of NC_140932.1, read as the reverse complement.
TAACTTCTAGATGCATTTTGAGGCCTTAAACGATGTTTTTTTGAACATTGACCAACAACGACTGACTCAAAGGGTCTTTAATTGCTGTTCAAGGGCTGCACTAAATGTTGTAGAGCTACTCTAGAGCTTCGTTTTGATTAAAAAAGTTTCTTAATCCAATACCGAGAGCTCAAGTTATGGCCAAAAGAGTCTTCTATCGCATTCAATCTTCCTGTAGGTCAGTTTTGGTGATTTCAGAGTTTCAACACTGGATACATGCTTTGATCCACTTATGGGTGTCCAAATTTTGTTTTGAAATGATATTTGGGATTCTAGGGTCAAAAGGAAGTCCTTTGACTAGTCAAAGTTCTTGTCTGGCCTCAACCTATGCCTGGAACGGAGTCTTTATACGCGTATGATGTCTTCTGACTCAAAATTGCTTCAAATTTTAATTATAGACTCTGCTTGATGTACTCTAACCACCCCAAGTCTCAGTTTGTGATTCTGAAACTTTTAGTCAGGTCTATTACTCTTTTTTTTGTTTGGTTGCTTGCAACTTCCCTGGGAGGTTAGCTAAGCCAAAAGTGATCCAACTTTAATGAAACTTGGTTTCCAGGCCCATTTTGTGGTGGCAAACACTTTTGTAAGCTCAGATGTAAGTTTTGGACTCTAATTTGGGACTTGAGACATCATACACATATGATGTCTTTTGTGGAAAAAGGAAGTGAATTTTATCCCAACGACTCTTTATCACTCAAGCAACTCTCAACAACTTTCAAAATTCACTTTCAACACTTTTTGTGCAAATTATGGTCAATACAAGCATGAACCTTGCCCAATTTCCTTCTTTTGGCACTTTTTATCCCTAATGTGCTCCAAATGCAATGAAATTTTGGGCAGGGACTTCTTTTATGCTTTAGGACACTAGGGTATACTCAAATGTTTGATTTGACCAAGGTTCTGACACAAAAATCATACGCATATGATTTCTTTTGGCTCATATTTCACTTTTGATTCTACCCAAGGTGTTCCTTGATAAAAATAGCAAGAATATGTGCTCACAAAAAATCTTGGATGTCAAAAATACACAAAATCACTATTTTTCACTTTTACCTTCTTGGAATTGCAAGAACCTTTATAAATTCAAAGATATGTGTCCAAATGACATGAAATTTTGCAAACAAGCTTAAATCATCATTTCCAAACCTCACGTGTGGTCAAAAGTGCAATTGGACTTTCAGACCTTTACTTGCGACATCATACGCGTATGTTGTCTATGTACTCAGATTTTGGAACTTTCTTTACCTTAGGTCCTCTTATCATAAGCAACAAGAATATATGATCACAGCAAAGTTTAAAGCTCAAAATTTCTCTCAAAACACAATTTTTATTTGTCACCTTCCATGAAGTGCAAAATCAAACTTTTCTCTCAAGAAAGATGCCCAAAATGATTCAAAGTTGGTGAGGATGCTCAAAACAATGTGTCAAAGCAAACCTATAGTGATAAATGGTCAGTTTTATTCAAAAATTAACCTAGGAGTCTTCATATGCGTATGATGTCTCTTGATGGATTTGCAGCTCCAGCCAAGCCCAAACTGGTCTTTATGGTCTCCTTACTAGATTTTAAGCCCTTTCAGGAGTTTTTGTACCTTTTCAAGGTCAAACAAGGCAATTTTCCAATTTTCAATCTTTCCCGGATTTTCTGTTTTAAGCAGCAAATGTAAATCAAAATTCTAGTTTCAGGGTGTACCTAGGGTAAAACACCCCTTTTGAACACTTTGGTGTAGTCAGATTTGTCAAATTTGGTTTCCAGGTGCCTCTTGAGACATCATACGCGTATGATGTCCAAGTGCTCCAAATGCAATGAAATATGATGTATGTGCTCAACACAACATGTAGGATGTGGGTATAAAGTCAAAGGTTCATTTTGGATGTCAGATTCACCCTTCGATATCATACACGTATGATTTCTACTGATGAATTTTTGTCCGAGATTCATTCACAATCATCCACAATTCTCCAGAACTGGTTTTCAAGCACTTCTACCAATTTCATGCAAAAATATGCTCAGCATCACAAGTTCCCTATTTTTTCATTTTCGAGACTCTGACTTTTGTCTTTTGGGTAGCAAGGGTTGGTCAAAATACTACAAGGTATAACTAGGGTAAAACACCCCTTTTGAACAGTCTGGTGCAGTCTGTTTTGTCAAATTTGGTCTCCTGCTAGGCCTTAGGACTTCATACGCGTATGATGTCTAGCGTTGCAGAATTGCAATTTTCTCATCCAGATCTCTTGCACATGTTTTCTTTTATGCCCATCATTATTCAACCATGTACAATTATCTATTGAAACTTGTTTATTGCATTTTTACCCAAAAAATCAGCTTTTTAGAGATTTTAGATGCAAACAAGCACTTCAACAAATAAATCAATGGTGAATAGCTATAGATCCAAATCAGATCACTTACCTAAAACTACTCCTACTCATCATATGTGGTTTTGCATTTATGAGTAGAAAAACATTTCACTGCCACACATGGGCTATCAAACACTTTTATCACCTCATAAATCACTCGACCACCAACAACTACTCTAATCTACAACTAATACTACAAATCCTAACTAAATCTATCTAGTCGTAGACCCTCGGCAAGACACATGCTTTGTGGCTGTCCACTTGGTCTCAAAATATCCTCTTCCGGATCTGCTTAAGAAAAATGCTCTCTTTAGTCAAAACTAAAGCATGCAACCATCACGTGAGTGCTAGTAGGATTACCTACTTAAGTCGTAGTGTCCCTGGCAACGACGCCAATGTTGCGGAGCGAATCACACCACCTATAAAGTGCATGCAACACTACCTATATCAACATAATGTCAATCGAGGACACAGATGACATGATAGGCGCACATAGGCAATCTCTATAGCTTGAGAGGCTGAGACCATCCCACACATACAACACTTTGGAAGGCCAACTAAACCAAAATCAAGAATCTCATAGCTCTCAACTACATCACCCAACCCACAGACACACAAACGAAAGGAAACTCACCGAATCATTCCAAAATAATACGAAAATTAAGGAACACCATCCCCTCACTAGGATCCACCTACCCCGGGAAAAAAAAACTAATAAACATCTCACATGCTGTCGATTGGTCAACAACAAGGGAATGAGGTTGAAGATGATTGATTCGAAGTGAAAATTTTCCCTTTTGTTGCACTGTAGATTGTTACAAAGGGATTAAAATTGACCATTGAAAACAACCATTTGAAATCTTGAGGGCTTGTAAATTGTGGAGTTTCATGAATAACCCAAGATTGTAGACGAATCTGAATTCATGGAGCCGAAGTAGATTTTTCACCATCATTCCCTAGGTAGTTTATAGCATGTGAAGCACCTCTTATTAATAATATCAATATTAATAGTAGGTGACCATTTCATTATAAGTCAGGGGGGCTCCTATCAAGCTATTTCTTGATCTCATTTGAAAAGGCTATATAGTTCAGCCCATATCCATCAAATCATCAATAGCCAACATGGGCAATCAAGAGCCCATAGTACTCAACATCTATAGCATTTTCCAGCATCTACTCTCGGGAGTTTCCTCCCATCAACGTTTCTCCATCGGCATGGCGCCCTGAGTGTAGCAAATACACATGCATTTTCAGTGAGCAGATCAACCTCACCATCGCCAAAACCTCCAGAACACTAGCGTTAGCAAACTTCAACCAATTGCCTCATGTCAACTAGCATCCCTTGCGTTTTTGCATCAGTAGATCAGCCTCTCAGTTTTCAACCAATAGTCTCATCAGAGTTTGCAGATCCAAGCCAGTCTTCCTAGCGTTTTCAGATTTCAGCCCTTAGCCTCTCCATACCGTGAGTTCAAGCATCCAGTGCATGATCCCATCAGCATCTCAACATCTAGATCCATTGTATCAACATTTGTGCAATGTAAAGCAAATACCACTCTACAACTCTAGCAATAGAGTGGGGGGCCCTTGGAGGGAGTTTTGGGACCCCATATCGTGTTAGTCTTCTTTGTCTCTTCTCTCTCTTTTACATCTCTCTCACGGAAGTAAAAGGAACCTTGTATACGTAGTAAGCATTAATCCTAAGATATCACCCTCAACACTTCCTCTGCACTTTAGAGGGTATGTGAAAACCTGCTTACTTGTCTCCATATGATGAAGCTGCAAAGGGAACACGAGGTGCAATAGCCGATAGAGCTGCAGAGGCAGCCACAAAATTGAAGACCAAAAGTAGAGCTTGAGTGCTCGCAAAACGTGGCACAAATTTAAGAAATTACTGACAGGTAACTACAATGCTAGGAAGCTTTTAGACGCCAGTTTATTGAAGCAGGTTAATTTTTGTGCTTTAGCACACCATGTAAAAGTAACTTGTGTTTTTGGGTTATGAAGTAGAAGGCATGACCTCAAATGTAAGAAAATTGTACGAATGGCCTCACAGAGAACATTTATAACTTGACCGTTCATAAATTAATAAGATATACCACCAAGGACGCTCGACTTGAGGGCCAATACTCTCTGGTGAGGAATTCTCTACCTTGTGGTTTACGAGTGCAATGTGTGATCTCTCTCTATTTTGTTTTCATATTTCGAGTGAGTCATCCGACCAGGGGGTGGTTACAACAGTCTAAGGCACAACCGAATCCAATCGACAAGACAAGTTGAGAGAAGTCAAAGTTGGCATCCTCATGGAACACTTTCTTGCTTATGGTCCCATACCACTTTTTTGGAGCTTCTTGGAACACATTGTGCTCTCTTCCATCCCCCTAAGGTGTTCCCTTGAGACTAGAGCTACCACGATTCTTTATCAGCTATGCATTTTGGTGTCATGGAGGCTATATCGATGTCTCCCCCCCCCCGTCACTATCTCACACGGGGTCAACCAAGGGGGATCTAAGGCCCAATTTTGAGGATGCAGAGAGGCTTTGATTTGAGCCGTTCAATCGCCTAGTGAGCTAGGAGTGAACTAAGGATGAATTCGGGGCGAAAATCGCGCTCCAAGTTCACGCTAGCGCATGTCGCTGCCCATGTTGGCATGGCACGTGATCACACCCAAGTTCACTAAATGATCCGACGGCTGCGGTTAAAGTCCTCCCCCCCCCCCCCCCCCCCCCCCCCCCCCCTCCCCCACCCCCCAAACCCCCAAAATTTGGGCCCTAGATCCCCTCTAGACCATATGTCCGTGCCATATAATGGCGAGGGATACCCCCTCCCAAACCAACAAACTAGCATTTTGTGTGCACACTTGAGCAATCGGCCAAGGTGGGCGCACTTTTGCTAGCATCATGATTGGAGAATCCCCCTCAAGATTTTCTTTAGTCCTCCTTGTCCGTTGTATGGGCAAGGATTCTGAGGTTTTCTTTTCTTGGGCGAGGCCTTTTCACGGTTCAGATGGTAAGTCTCTTTTGGAGCATTAAAACTACACTTTCAGGCTCCTGCCTAGAGGTTCTCATCCCTTGGGCTTCTGGGTGCCTTTTCCTCCTTACCTGCCATACCTTTCGAGCCTAGAGGATTTTGTACATGGATGGGGTAGGCTATTGTCATCCCACTAGCGTGAAGGGGCCAATAACGAACCGGGGTCCAAAACAAGGCCACCTTCAAAGTAAATGGAAAATACCACCAAAAAATACGATAATTATGATTGGGAATGGCAAGAGCTTAATATGAGCTAACTTTTTGTATCAACTTCATTGAAAACTGTCATTCCTATTAAGTAATTCATATCATTCAAGATTGAATGTCCCTCTATTGGCCCCCATGTTTTAAGTGGCCTTATATTACCGCAACAGTATTAATCAATAGGATGTATCAGCAGAATGTAATGAATTGAAGGTATGGACACTATCTGGAACTGCCTTGTGGGTGCTTGCAGAAAATGCTTCATGGAGAGCCTCTTCCATGTAATGTCCTCTGCTCGAATGCCCTGATTGCAAGGTCATCAACAGATGCAACAGGATGGTACTCTTCCACATACCATGCAGTTTGTTTGTTGTTGGTCATCTGGGTTTGGTTAAAAGGGCCAAGAACCGATTGATAGCATGTGCCCCATCCAGCAGGAGCGGGTGCTTGGAAGAGATGCTTTGTATGCGATGTGTGGCAGGCTGCAGAAAAGCATAAGAATCATTTGACTGCTTTAGAGCAGCAATATGATCCTCTCATGTGTGCTTGCAAACAAAAGTAAAGGTTTCTTCCACCACATTGGAAACAAGTTTTGAACTGAACTTCCCTTTTTCAGTTGGAGCCGACATCAAAATTGTCTTCATGCAATTCTCTCGGAAAATTAATCATTTGTGCTGTGTACAATGTTTGCACATCATCATCATCATCATCACAGAGTGATTTGGAACATCAGAAAGCTGTAGCCCTAGTCTTTTAAATATGTTGAGGAGGGAAGGTTCAGTCTGCATCCAAAACAACAGAACTTGTAGTCAACAACGTTGCGTCGATAGTGATGAGTGATAAGTGAAAGCTGGAATAGGACAATAAGTTTAAAATCTTCACTTGGCATTCTTTGCTGAGGTCTACTACCTGGTCTGTGTCTTCTATAAGGAGGAAACCTTTGCGAAGGGAAGGTGCACGATTAAGAGACGCCAAACAAAATAGATTTAATACTACCACAAGACAGCTACTGCAAAGCATTGACAGCTAAAGAGGTAGTAATTGAACATGGAGATGACCGATCTCTGTGTGTGTGTGTGTGTGTGCGTGTCCAAGGAAAATACATTTATGCACAGGTAGAGTTCTTTCATCTCTGAATTAGTCTAGATTAGCATGCTCTCAAAAGTTTTCTTTTCTTCATGCCGACATTTAGAGTCTATTAATAACAACCTGAAGGTGTGTTTTAGTACCTTTGGAATGCTCGCATTGTGACTCAAGATGTTGGAAACCAGTAGGATAATCAAAATTGATAGCTACTCGAAGTGGAAACAACCGAACAAAAATTTCAGCGGTTGTACCCGAGGGACGAGTTTGAAGAATTTTATGATTCCAAATGATCGAACATGATGGCAAATGATGGTCTTGTCGATGCAAGATACTCTTGGTGGAGCAACTATTCTTGTTGTACATGAGGCTAGAGACGACAAGGAAGAGGAGCTTGGTTCGTGCTAATTATGGGGGAGTGTAGTTGAGATGTACTCTACAATAGCACATCTTTGTCTAAGAAGATGCCATTTATGCATATGTGCAGTTCTTACATCCTTGAATTACCCTATGTTAGCATGCCAATGAGCAACATGTCATTAACACAAAGCACAATGATCAGAAAAACATCAACCACACAGGCTTGGCATGCAAAGTGCTCTCATGGATCATGCTTCAAACCATACAAAGCCTTATTAAGCGTCCACACTTTGTTTTCCTACCTTTTTGAAAAAAACAACGAGGCTGCATTACATACACTTCCTCATGCATATGCTCATTCAAATCATTTATGTTTGATTCATGTACATTTGGATTATGAGTTGCCAATGCAAAAATGCTACAAATTGTAGTCATACAACAAGTGAAAGTCAGAGTCCCATCAAAATCAATGCTCTTCTCTTAAGCATACTCTTTTACCACAAGTCTACCGTTATAGACATCAACACTACCCATCAATTTTATGCTTTAAATCGAAAAAACACTAAGTATCAATGACCGATTTGTAAGGAGGCCTCATGCATTGATTGCATTATATGTGAAGCGCACTATTACTCATCACATTTGCTAAGCAAAACAAGATTGGGATACTCTAGATGGTCGTTACGCAAGTCACAATGAGGCTAAAATTGCAATGCTGGCGTAAAGAGCTGGAGTGAAAGACTATGCAAGAGGAAGATGGCATGGAAACTTTTCTTACTGGTATTAAGGATATCAATGATTGACTCATTTCTAGGGGTGAAGTTATTTCTGGCAATTCACTTGTGCAGACTATTCTCGATGTGTTGTTAGACTCTTACGAGACTTTTACTAGTACTTGGAGACTTATGACCCAAGGAAACCCTCAAGCTATCAAGTTTGATGCATTATGCACATTGCTATTACAGGAGTCACTTTCAACAAAGAACAAGGCTAAACAATGTGTAGTTGAATATGCTTTTGTTGTTGCTCAAAGAGGAGGTGGTAATAGCAATTTAGCCACTTCTCGTGGTTCTTCTATGACCTGTGTCTAGTGCTTCTACCGGTAGTGACTCCTCTAGAAATTCTGGTGAAAAAGGCAAGAAGAAGATGCATTGCCATTATTGCAAGGCTAATGAGCTCTTGAGATATTTGGTTGCCTCTCCCCATTTGACTTCTTATGCTACTTTGGCACATTTACACAAGCACCTCACATGTGTTGCTGCTTATCTTTACGTGAGCCTAGGGTGGTGCCAATACATTTTTCATGAGCCCCTATCTCTTTCCATGGGCCACCTTGGGAGAGGAATTTTACCTTGTCTAATGTATCATATGTCATAAATGGCGCATGCTTGGTCCTAATTTGCAATTAACACTACAAAATTGGCCCTCTGCATGGATCGCCCGATCAAGGATGCCAAATTTTCTATTCTAAGCAAAACTACCTTTTCATTTTAAGGCCCATTTCATGGACTTATATAACTTGACCTAATTTTCATTTTATCATTTTTAATTCATTATTGGTTTTAAAAAGAAAGACTTAGTAAAGATTTTCTTCAATATTTTAGTTTGTTAAAAGTACCTTCATTTAAGTGTCTCATATGGGGTCCATCTCACTAAATTGTTTGAGAATGCCAATGTGACCTTCCACCTTGTTTTAGAATGCTAGCGTGTGTAGTGTTAAGGAGGGTAGATTAGTGTGCCATTCATGGCAATGGTATGCTTGAGTAGGATAGTGTAGAGCTTGAGAGTCACAATACAATACATGCAAAATAGGTTGACTATTGCACACAGAAGAGAGTACCAAAAGCTGCTTATATGCCAGCTTGTCACATGCACCTTGCCTATTGCACATGCTTCTCACACACACAAGTTACTTGCTTACATGTACCTCTTGCCTTTATAAAGGCACACACACATGCTCCACATGACTTCTAGACTAGGAGTTTTTCCTATGGGTGTGAGGTGCAACAAAATCCACAACCCAGAAATCTTCCCCTTTAGTGTAGCACTCACACAAAACATCCTCCCCTCAAAACACACTAGGGGGTAGGTACACAAATTTTCCTCCCCTTGACATAGAGGGTGTAAGCATACAAACCTCCCCTTGAACAAAGTAGGGTATAAACACAAAATCCCTCAAACACAATGTGGGATCACACAAAATCCTCCCCTACAACACAAATGAGGGTATGCAGAATTACAAATTGAGTGCTTTCATAATATGTCCTTCATGAAGTCAACCCCAAGGTGACTTTTTTTCTTTATGTTGTCATTGTCATCATCAGTATTGTCACAAGAAGCCATGTTGATTTTTCCTTTTTCCTTGTCTTTGTAGTGATTTTTGTTGCTTGAAGTTCTTGGTGGTTTGGTTGAATATCTGCAATGTTTTTTAGAGTGATTGGTTTGTCCACAATTTTTACAAAAGTTGACAAAAAGAAATCTTTGGAGAGGTGGTTGTCCCTTCCATAGTGTGTTCTTTTTGAACGTACCTTTCTTTGAAGAACCGACAATGTAAGCTCCTCCATTGTGCTGCTATTGGTGCCTTTTATCTTCTTTCTTGTAAAGAGTTTATAACATCCTCAAGAGATGGTATGTGATCCTTCTCCTTAAGTACAACTACAACTTGTCCATAAACTTCATCTAGGAGTGCTTTTGTTGGAATTAGGGTTGCAGAGAAACACACACAGCTTGGAGAAGAGGAAGGTAGCTCAAGGCACATGTATATGGTAACAAATCCCCCCTGGAGTGATGCGGTGAACGAGAGCTGGCACATGAGTAAAGGGAAGTACCATGCCCTGAGGACATGATCTGTCCACAAAGGGGAGTAAGCCCAAAGCTTTGCAGAAAGCTTCAAGCTTCTCATGAGACAATGCCTTTGTGAAAAGATTTGCAAGGTTGTCCTGTCTTGGCACATAAGCCAAGCTGATCTCTCCTGCTGAGAGCCTCTCCCTGACAGAGTGGTAATGCACCTCAATGTGCCAATGCGCTCTGACTGTCAGTGTAGGTAGTGTTGGCAGTGTCCTGTCCAACACCCAAATCAGCCAGAAGGCGTGTGAGCCATACACACTCAACCATAGCTGTGAAGACTGCCCTGTACTCAGCCTCACAACTCGAAGTGGCCACAGTAGGTTTCTTCTTGCTCAACCATGATATACGTGAATTGCCAAGCATGAAACAAAAACCACTTGTGGACACTCTCGTGTCAAAACAACAAGCCCAATCTGAGTCCGAAAAAGCATGTAAGTCTGGCAGCAATGATCCCCCCTTGGGATAAACAAGCCAAGATGTAAAGTGCCACTAAGGTAGCGGAAAATCCTCATCTAGGAGTGCTTTTGTTGGAATTAGGGTTGCAGAGAAACACACACAGCTTGGAGAAGACGAAGGAAGCCGAAGGCACACAATAGAGAGTGTATTACTTAGTGTGCAATGGAAAGATAGATAGCCCTAGAGTGATGGGCGTATATACAATGCTCGGGGGGAAAAACCTCCTAAAGAGGGAAAAAATGCCCCGGCGGTCCTAGTGTATTCACACACATCACTACCACATGTATATGGTAACAAATCCCCCCTGGAGTGATGCGGTGAACTAGAGCTGGCACATGAGTAAAGGGAAGTGCCATGCCCTGAGGACATGATCAGTCCACAAAGGGGAGTAAGCCCAAAGCTTTGCGGAAATCTTCAAGCTTCTCACGAGTCAATGACTTTGTGAAAAGATCCGCAAGGTTGTCCTGTGTTGGCACATAAGCCAAGCTGATCTCTCCTACTGAGAGCCGCTCCTTGACATAGTGGTAATGCACCTCAATGTGCTTTGTGCGAGCATGGAAAACTGGGTTCCTCACAACTGCCAATGCGCTCTGACTATCAGTGTAGATAGTGTTGGCAGTGTCCTGTCCAACACCCAAATCAGCCATAAGGCTTCTGAGCCATACACACTCAACCATAGCTGTGAAGACTGCCCTGTACTTAGCCTCACAACTCGAAGTGGCCACAGTAGGTTGCTTCGTGCTCAACCATGATATACGTGAATTTCCAAGCATGAAAGAAAAACCACTTGTGGAAAATCGTGTCAAAACAACCAGCCCAATCTGAGTCCGAAAAAGTATGTAAGTCTGGTGGCAATGATCCCCCCTTGGGATAAAACAAGCCAAGATGTAAAGTGCCACTAAGGTAGCGGAAAATCCTCTTGACAGCCTGCCAATGCTTAGACCCTGGGCTATGCATAAATCTGCTGACCTGTGAGATTGCAAGCTGAATATCCGGCCTCGTGTTGCATACATAAATGCGGCAGCCAACAGCAGTTTGGTAAAGAGTGACATCAGCAAGATCGCTAGCATCATGTAGACTCAACTTCAACCCTGTTTCCATGGGAGTGGCAATAGGTTTTCAATCCTCAAGTCCAAACTTACATAGCAATGTCTCTATGTAACTTTTCTGACACAAGGCAATACCACCACCACACTGCTTAAACTGTATGCCCAAGTAATGATGCAACAGCCCCAAATCTTTCATCATGAAAGTAGCATTCAAATCAGCCTTAAATTCAGCAATATGTCTCTCATTTGGTCCAGTGATCAAAAAATCATCGACATAAAGAACCACAATGAAAAGTACATCACCCTCACGCTTTACATACAATGTGCTTTCTGTTGGACTGTTACGAAAGCCTCGTTTGACCAAAGGAGTGTTAGCTATCTCATACCAAGCACGAGGAGATTGCTTCAACCCATACAAAGCCTTCTTACATCTGCACACTTTGTCCTCTTGTCATTTTATGACAAAACCACGAGGCTGCATTACATAAACTTCCTCAAATATGTCACCATTCAAGAAAGCAGTAACAATGTGTGATTGATGTACATCCAAACCAAAATGAGCTGCCAATGCACATAGATAACGCACAGTAGTCATACGACAAGTGGGAGCAAAGGTCTCTTCATAATTTATGCCTTTTTGTTGTGCATAACCCTTTGCAACAAGTCGAGCCTTATGGCGATCGATCTCACCATACGGTTTGCGTTTCAACTTCTAAACCCACTTCGTACCAATGGCGTTTTTGCCAAGAGGCAAATCACATAAAGTCCATGTGTCATTTTCTATAAGTGCATCATATTTTGATTGCATGGCAGCCATCCAATTTTCTGAATTTTGTGCTTCATCAAAAGACAGAGGCTCCTCAACATCATGTAAGCTAGACACAACCAAAGCATAACAATCTGGTGCATAAGATGCATGACGAGAGCCCGAACGAGTACGACTAGACAAAGGTGCATCCAATTTACTATCATCATGCAAAGTGTGCACCGGCCATTTTGGCATACCTCTAGCCTGCTCATTTTTAGCCCTTTCCTCATCAAGTACATCATGTACATCTGTATCAGTAATAGGCTGATCAGTAACATTTTCAGAAACCCCCATAGGCTGTACATTTTCCTCATTGGAACTTACATTCGTATTTCCACCATTGAAAAGAGGCAACAAAGTGTCATAAATGTCCTGTGAGCAAGGGCTGAACAGAATCTTCCACAAACACTACATCCCGTGAAACCAAAATACGTTTTGTTTGCGGATGATACAACTTGTAACCTTTGCTTTTAGCACTATAACCAACAAAAATACATTTGACAGCCTTATCATCCAATTTTTTGCGTTGTGTTTGTGGCACCAAAGCATATGCCAAACAGCCAAAAACATGCATTTGCTCAATAGAAGGCTTTCTATCATACCATGCTTCATATGGAGTAATAGACTGCAAAGCTTTTGTAGGACACATGATGGCCTCAAGCCAAAAAGAATGCGGCAAAGCTTGACTTTTGACCATATATCATGCCATTTCCGTAAGTGACCTGTTTTTCCTCTCAGCAACACCATTTTGCTGAGGTGTATAAGGCACTGTACATTGGTGTTTTATCCCATGACTAGCAAGAAATGCATTGAATTCATGAGACAGATACTCCCCCTCTCGATCGGAACGGAGGGTGCCCATAGTACATTTCGAGACATTTTCAACCATAGCCAGAAATTGTTTGAAGCACATAAAAACTTCGGACTTCGCTTGAAGCGGAAATACCCATGCATGCCTGAATTAATCATCAATGAAAGTCACGAAGTACAGGTAATTGCCCAAGGACGGAGTTTGCAAGGGCCCACAAACATCACTATGCACAAACTGCAACCTGCATGTAACTTAGAACACTGCATCTTACCCAAAACACAGCCTTCACAAACATGTTTGACAGGTGCTTCAAGAGGCGGCAAAGAAGCAACCATATCAGATTTCTGCAAACTCAGCAAACTCGCAAAATTCAGATGACCAAAACGTGCATGCCAAAGTTTTGCATCTGAAATAGCCCTTGAATCTGCAATAGCATTTGCAAAACTTTTCCACACTTGTCATACAAAGTGAGCTTATATATCCCAAGGCACAAAAGGCCAGATGCAACAATTTCATCACGAAAACTGAGATCATGAACTGTACATCTGTCATCCACAAATTTGACTACAAGTCCAAGCCTAGCAAGTGCGGATACAGACAAGAGATTCTTCTTGATCCCAGGTACATAAAGTGCATCAAAACATGTGAAGGAACTACCATTTGCAGCAGTAAGCACAATCTTTCCAACTCCCTGAACCGGATAAGAGGCATTGTTGGCACAAGTGACTGAATTCCCTTGAGGGACAGACTCAAGAGAGGTGAACAATTCCTGATGTGAGGTAATGTGCTTTGTAGCACAACTGTCGAAATACCACACATGTGAATCTGCAGCAACAACTGACAAGCATGCATCATGGACAACAGGATTGTAAGTGCACTCTGCGCTAAAAGCCCATTCTGCATCAACATCAGCAGCATAGTCTCCTTTCATAGAAGACTCAACAATGGCTGCATTTTTAGTGGAACCAGCATTTGCACTGGAACCACCCTCTTTCTTCTTAGCCTCTTTGGCCTTCAACCTAGGACACGACTTGATCAAGTGATCATTCGCTTTACAATAATGGCAACGCATCTTCTTTTTGCTCTTATCACCAGAATTGCCAAACGAAGTGCTGCCAAGAGAAGCATTAGGAACAGAAGTTTTGCCACTCGCAACAGAACCATAAGAAGTGGTTGCATTGCTGTTACCACCCTTTCTTTGAGAAGCAATAAAAGCATGTTCAATTGCACACTGTCTAGTCCTGTTTTTTCTGGAAAGTGACTCTTACAACAGCAATGTGCATAATGCATCAAACTTGACAACTTCTGGATTTCCTTGGGTCATAAGTCTCCAAGTACTAGCAAAAGTCTGGTAAGAATCTGGTAAGGCATCAAGAATAGTCTGCACTAGGGAACTGTCTGAAATGAATTCACTTGCAGAAATAAGTTGCTCATTGATATCCTTGACACTAGCAAGGAAAGTGTCCATATCATCTTCCTCATGCATAATCTTCAACTCCAGCTCTTTACGCAGCAAAGCAATTTTAGCCTCATTGCGGCTTGCATAAAGACCAGCCAAAATATCCCAAGCTTGTTTTGCAGATTTTGATGAACGGATGTGAGGATCAATGGTGCACTTGACAGACAACGCAATCAATGCATGAGCCTGCGCATCCTTTACATCCCAACGAGCTTGTTTTCCTGTAGGCAAAACAACTCTAATAGCAACAATCCTTGTAGCAAGACCTGCAACATCCTCAACATCGCCTACATCCTCAGAACCAGGACGTACATCAATGCCCTGCAGAATATTCCAGACGCCCTTTGACACAAGAACGTGTTGCATCATATAAGCCCACATAGGGTAATTGTCCCCATCCAACCTGTCCTTTGCAGCAAACATCTTGAAGACATTTGTGTTGTTGTCAACCATGGTAAATGCTACACTTGATGTGAAAACTGCTCGAAAATAGGAGAAATAGAGCGGGAACAACACGTGCTATATAGCACAAACCGTAGAAGACTGTAAGGCACCTGTTATGCAAAAAACGGCACTGACAGAAACTCTACACAACATGACGAAATAGCCTGTGCAGTACTGCCTGTAGTGGAAACGGAGGCCGAAATGAGCCCGAATCAAAAATTTGAGAACGCTCGCTATAGCTCACTGCAGGGCGCGTGCTGGAGCTGTTGGCAATTAAGCTCGGGAGGACGCAACCTGATCTGATACCAATTGTTGGAATTAGGGTTGCAGAGAAACACACACAGCTTGGAGAAGACGAAGGAAGCTCAAGGCACACAATAGAGAGTGTATTACTTGGTGTGCAATGGAAAGATAGATAGCCCTAGAGTGATGGGCGTATATACAATGCTCGAGGGAAAAAACCTCCTAAAGAGGGAAAAAATGCCCCAGCGCTCCTAGTGTGTTCACACACATCACTACCACATGTATATGGTAACAACTTTTAGAAGCACCACCACTTGATCTTCTCAACTTGGAGAAAGTATTGGCAGAATCCTCTTTAGTTTAAGCTCTGGCATCATTTGTGGAAATCTATGTCCGAACTGTTGTGTTGTGGTCTCAAGGATGATTGGTGCACTCACACTTGGCTAAAAGGACATAGAGATTGGAGTAACCTTATATGTATATCTTTCTAGGTTAATTGGATCAAAAAGTTTGTACTCTCATCCATATTTATCTACCATCAAAACTTGCACTCCTTAGGCATCTGTATATGTGAATGCATAGAGGTTCTTATGGTTCGTCAACTCTCCAACATTGGGTTCCACACACTTGTAGAAGGTATGTTGATCCCCATTTGTGAACCTAGATACAATCCCTCATGAGTGTAATCCATTAGAAGTCTCACAAATTTGCTGGTTTTGATTAATCTCATGTTGGGTTGTTGATCAACGGATGATTCTCCTCTAGGTCTTCTCCCATTCCCATTGTTGATGGCATTGCAATATCTATTGTGATCTGCATATCTCTGATTTGAGTAGAAAACCCTATTGGGGGATGATGTGTCATGGTTAAATCTCACTCAATACTCTCAAGATATTCTTTGACAAGCCCACCTTGGCTTAGTGTAACTTATCCCTTGTTGTCCCTGGTTAAGTTTCTCAATGTCGTGCCTTTGTGACCTTTTGGTCTATGGAAACTAGTTTTGGGTGCCCTAAAAGTTTGGAATTAGGAAACTTGAAAAAATTTGGCTTTTCTCCAGGCTTTACCTGACTTAATTTGGAGTTCTATATCAAAAATTAGAGCATGGTGAGCTGCACTTAAAGCAGTACTCAAATCAGTCTCAGGATGAGGACACGAGAACGTTTGCTTGTATCTTGGTCTCCCGAAGGTATTTTTGGCTCAAACTACCGCTTGAGTGTACATACACAAAGTTCTTCCTTCTCCAAAAGATAAGATTCCCTTTCACACTAAAGTTATTTTCTTTGATACCTAGGGCTTTCTAAATGGCTAGTGGCTCGCTGACATGGGCCTCTTTACACATATCATGATATAATTACAACTCAAGAAATCAACATGATACTTTGAAATTAGATTACACCTAGTGTAGCTTAGTGTAGCTCACAAAAATAACAAAGTACAAATACATTAAAAATATGGTGTCTAGCTAGGTGGGCGCCCGTATGCTGAAATGGCCAAATAGTGTGCACCATCTTTTGGGCCATTCACTCTTGATGGAATTAGGATTGCAGGGATGCGCACACAACTTGCAGAAGATAAAAATCTCAAGGAACATAACAAAGAGTGTATTGTTCAGTGTTTGTGCAAATAGAAATTGTTCAGTCCTAGAGTGATGGAATATATACAATGCACGAGGGGGAAATTGTCAAAATTGATTATGTGGAAGCATGGAACCAAGGAGAGATGGTATGAGAGAGAGAGAGAGAGAGAGAGAGAGAGAGTTCTAAACCAAACAACCTTGGCAATGAAATTAGTATCCTTTACAATGGGGCCTAGGTGTGTTTATATACTCACCTTAGCAATTGACCTACCCAAGGTTTGACAAATAAGTAAAATATATACTTAAAGCCAAAATAAATATTGCAATCACATTGGGCTATTCACTTGAGATGCTACAAACCTTAACACGCTCTCTGCAGGTCATAGTGGATATAAATGGTGAGATGAGGTTGATGAAAAAGTGACCATAGACACTCCAAACAATAGATGAAGAAGCGACCATGGACACTCCAAACAATAGATGTCATGCTAGTGGATACACATCAAAGTTTCTATTATCAATGTGTCACGTAAGAAGAATGCCATCTTGAGTACGATTTGCCTCATAAAAAGTTGAATTGTAGACCACACTAACATCACATCCAAACTTTCCTAGATAATGAACTTTGAACACATCGTGTTTATAATCCAGCCAACAATAATGAATTGGCATACACATATATAGTGTTTTAGATACAGCGCATTTGTTCCTTGCCAAATGCATGTGCTTGAACTTCAACCCATGAGCTCAAACACTGATAACTTGAACTCCAACACATGGGTCCAAATCATTTATAGGAATCATTATTTTCCCCTCTCTGCTACTCACAATCCTCTCCCTTGCTACAGCTAGTGGTGGCAACACCACCCACTTGACTAGCAGGCTAGAGCCCTTACCACTATAGTCACACCAACATACTCCTTATTATCCTTCCCTAAGTCACTATCACTATTTTCCACATCATAATTGCCTTTGCCTTTGTCCTTGTAGAGATTTTGACTTTGCCTTTGGATCTGCAATCTTTAGACAAATGACCACGCTTCCCATAATTGTAACAGCGGGGCTATTGGATGTCTTTCTAGAATCCAAAGCAATAAGTGCTTCACCACCTTTGTTAGAAACTCAAATTTTACATTGAGTCATTAACAGGATTCCACTTCAATGAGAAAAAAATTGAGATCATCAAATTCTAGCTTTTCCTTTGTCATTTGTAGTTGTAGTGTCTTAGACAACGTTTCCTACTCCTCATGCAATTTCATGAGTACCAAAGCAACCAATTGAGTACTCATCAATGCACTTTTCATAGATGAGAGTTGATCATGAATAACCTTAGCCTTCGTAAGAAAAGACTACATGGAACTTCCAATTGGAGGGAACTTGACGTCTAATAATTGTCCAAGAAGGGTGACCACTCGCATCATAGAATCTTGATCAAACACTTTGACAAGCCATAACCACATATCATTGGTAGTCTTCAAAGTCTATATGGCTAGAGAAATTTTGTTTATAAGAGATTCTACAATGGGTGACATTGCCTTTGCATTGCTTGCATCCCAATCAACACATGATTCTTGATGCTCTCATCTAAAGGTGTGTGTACGTGTTTTTTTTTTGGGTCCAGTAAGCCTTTCCGCATGAACCAAAGTTGCATGATCAAATTACAATCGGTGTAATTATCACCGTTCAGTTTGTCATTGGCACTCAAGCAAGGGGGGGCATGTTGCAAGTACAAGATCTGGAGAAAACGTGTCTACCTTCTTGCACTCCAAAAGGGCTACACAATTCCCAAGCCATTCCACATCTCTTTTAACAACTTCTTTCCCACTTTTGGGTTTCATAACTCATCCTCAAGTCGCTAAAGAAAAACTTCTTTGAGGCCTCTTTACTATTCTCCAAAGTCCCAACGCAAGGCCATGAGAGGTTTTGTAGTTTTTGGCTACAAGCAAGTGGAGAAGGCGAGTCACAATGGGGGGCAGGGGGGTAGGGGTTGTCAGAAACACTGTTGGCAAGGGAGGCAAGGAAAGTGGAGCATTTTAAAATGATACCCACATGGAAGACAAAATGCGGTCTCTACAATTTTGTGGAACAACCCCTACCATTTTAAAATGCTACCCATAGGGAAGACAAAAGGTGGTCTCTACCTTTTTGTGGAACAAGCCCTTGCATTTTAAAATGCAAGGCCAGCGGGAACAGAATTCACTGCCACTGAAGCAAAAAGGTGTTGCTTGCATTTCAAAATGTTGTGCTACTTCCTCCTTCAATGGAGCACGTCGAAGAACACCACAAGATCATACCACACAAGGTATGCCTGCATTTCAAAATGCTACAAGGGATCAAGTAAGAAAACACTACGTGCAAACTGAAGCACCTCCTCTTCAAAATTTATCACTGCTTGACATTCTCATCCATCTCCAAAGCTTTGATACCGCATCAAAGTTGATGATATGGAAGTGTTGAACCAAGGAGAGAAGCATGAAGCATGAAGCATGAGCCTAGAGAGAGAGAGAGAGAGACTTTTTAACGAACCAATCTTAGCAATGAAATTAGTATCCTTTACAATAGGGCCTAGGTGTTTTTATGTACCGACCTTAGAAAATTGCCCTACCCAAATAAGTAAAATAAATACCTAAATCCAAAATAAATATTGGGATCACTTTGGGCTATTCACTTGAGATGCTACAAACTTTAACAAAAAGCTCTAGTGAGGGGAAATAGTGCCTTGATGGTCCTAAGTGTGTTCACACTTATCAATAACATATTTATGGTAACAAGTCCCTCTGGGAGTGATGTAGTGAATGAGAGCTAGCAACCACAAAGGGAAGCAACCCCAAAGCTTTTTGGAAGCTTTGAAATTATTACAAGGCAATGCATTCGTGAACAATTTGCACGGTTGTCCTACATTGTCACATAAGCTAAGCTGATCTGGCCTGTTGAGAGTCTCTCCCTCATAGTGATAATGAGGTGATAATGTGCCTCAATGTTCTTTATGCAAGCATGAAAAATTGAGTTCCTTGTAGCTGCCAATGTGCTTTAATTGTAAGTGTAAATGATATTGATGGTGTCATGTCCAACACCCAAATTGGCCATAAGGCGTATGATCCATACACACTCAACCGTAGCTGTGAACATTGCCATGTACTCAGATTTACAATTGGAAGTGGCCACGATAAGTTGCTTCTTGCTCAACCATGATATGCATGATTTTCCAAGCATGAAACAAAAACCACTTGTGGACACTCATGTGACATAACAACCAGCCCTATTTGAGTCCAAAAAAACATGAAAATCTGGCAATTATGATCCCCTCTTGGGATAAAACAACCCAAGATGTAAAGTGCCACTCAAGTAGCAAAGGATCATTCATGCCAAAATGATCCTGAATCAAACTTCTGATCACACACCGAGCTCGACAAGCTTTCCCGTAGTAGTACTTGACTTTTTGATGCTCAGCCAATTCCAAGAAAGTGAGCAATGGGTGCTAGTGATGTTGGTGACTATGCCCAGGAGGACACACCTTCTCTAATACCAAATGTTCGGATTAGGGTTGCATGGATGCATACAAAAGTTGGAAAATATAAAGAAGATCAAGGCACACAATAGAGAGTGTATTGCTTAGTGTGCAAATAGCCCTAGAGTGATGGTGCATATACAATGCACGAAGGGAAAAATCTCCTAGTGAGGGAAAAAGTTCCCCAATTGTCTTAAGTGTTTTCACACACATCACTACCACAATAAATGGTAACACTTTTTGCAATTCTCACTAATGTTGCAGAGGGGAGGAAACCCCCTCTTTTGGGCCTTTCTTAGGTGTTATCCTCCACTTCGTGTGTTCAAAATAGGCAAGGTGGAGTCATTTCTTAGGTTTTATGGTGTTTTGGATGCAATGATGGTCTCAAAATCTGTCTTTTCTTAACAAAAAAATCACCTTTGTCAAATTTATTCTGGTCATTCATACTATCTTGCATAAAGAATCTTAAATAAAACACATCAATTAAAAAAATGATGGCTATGAGGATTGTATGCAAGCCATTCTAGCCACTATGGTGATTATAATGTAGAGAAAAAAGGCAAAACATAAGTCTATACCTAGATTGCATAAGGGTGTATAACCCAAGAGTGGTGTGAGTCTTTGAGTGAGCTTGATTTCCTCGTATGAACAATACAAGAAGTAGTTTAAGAGAGGAGAGATATTTGAGATGCAATATAGGAACCAATTGAACTTAAGAGAAAAATATTTACAAAGAGTCATTGGAGAAACCCATTAGACATAAGGAACCAATTGAGCAAGGCCCTGATGGGGGCTTTTCACAAGCCAAGCTCCCATACCCCTCTTCTCTCGTCCCCACCCCATGAAAACCCCCTCTTATGGAGGGAGTGATAAAAGGCATTGGAAAAAGTAAGAAAAAAATAAATTATGATTATGTAAATATACAAGAAAGGTAAAATAGGCCACCTCATGCCTGCGGGGTAGCCCATCCCCACCTTGCCTCCTTTTTCTTCACTGTTGCCCCGCCGGGTGTCCCTTTTCCTCTCCTCCACTCAAAAGGTCAACCCCCTCTCTCTTCCCCTTGTCCTTTCTCCTTTCTCTCTCCCCTCAAGCTACCCCACCTCTCACCAATAATGCATTATAACTCACCAATGATGCACCAACTCACATGCAACTTACCCTATCTTCCAAAATAGTATACCCCACCCCCTCTTTCTCTCTCCTATCATATCCCATGACCCAAATACCCCTCTCTCTCTCTAAAGGGCACCATGTCTCTTGTCTGGTAGCTAAATAACCTCCCCCACACTCACACACACTCAGTTTCACTCAAAAAGGTGCCCACAGACCCATCCCCACCCAGTGGTTACCTGATTTTTCTTGTGTTCACACACTCTGCACACAGATTCACCTCTGAACACACTCCCCTCTCTCCCCTCTTGTAATTACTTTATTCTCCATGTCACCTCTCACTTTTTTTCATCAACCCATCTCTCTCTCTTAGTCTCTCTCTCATGAGACTGTTGTTTTGGCACATATACACACAGTCAGACAAGTGGGGCCCACAGTCACATGGCCTATGTAGATAATGATTTCTTCATTTCTAAATTTTAGAATTTCTCCCCCCTCCTCCCCTATATAAAGAGGGGTCACCATCACACTAAATACACACAACATCACCAAAGAACACACTATGCAATGTGTGTGCCTAGTGCACACACACACCCACACCATCACCATCACCGCAATCACCATGCTTGTCTTGAGAATGACCTCTACACTCTTGGCTATGGAAGATGAAGGGCAACTAAATGAAGGATGATGGCCATAATCCTCGTGCGAGTCTTCGCCATCAACTCCCACCTATCTGCCATGTGCTCTACCACTCTCTCCCTTCTCATTCCCCTACCCTATGCTCCCCATTTCATCGCCTAATTCTCTAAATAAAGCTTGAGGTTTTGTGAGTATGTTTTCTTGCAATGTTTTGCCCATGTGTGGTGTGCGGAATCGCCACCTAGTCTTGTGTTTGGAGTAAGCTTGTGTATGTGTGAAGGGTGTGCGGATTCGCCATCCTTTTGTGGTGCCTAAGTATTAAGCCGCTATACTCTCTCTCTCTCTCTCTCTCTCTCTCTCTCTCTCTCTCTCTCTCTCTTTCACTCACTTGATCTCATTCCCCTTCCTCTTCATCATTACTCCCAAGCATCCATCTCTCTTGGATGAAAACTTTGTTATGGTGGTGTGTTGTTTGCATCCTAGCCGCTGAAGCTAGGTGGTGCCCCCTATTTGCTTTACCATGACAGGCTCGAGGCGCGCCATTCGGTCCCCGGTGTTTTAGAGGCCGTCGGGGTTCGGGGTTCGCTTTGCTCCCGTCATTTGGTGCCCCCACTGAGGAGGGCTTTCTAAGACCCTTCAGTTTACAATGCTGAAAGTGACGCCCACTATCAATCATGGACGAATGACTGAAGGAATTTTTTAACTGGAGGACGGAAGAAGAAGAGACGAAGGAGGCACTAGCCGCCTTCATTGAGGTGCTACTGCCAGGCTGCAGTGTCGTCAGCATTCAAGAGGTAAATTCACCATCTCGTGTCACTCGTTCTAACTATAAATTGAGAGCATCAGGTGGGAGGTCGGTGAAGTGCCATCATTGTTGTCAACCAAGGCACACTGTCAATGAGTGCCAGCAACGAAGGCAGCGAAAGGGCTGAAGTCATCTACATCGACATTCATCGCAAAGAAGTCATTCACATCAAGGAAGGGAAGCAAACGGTGAGACCTCTTTTTCGTAAAGAAACTACAGTCAAAGTTATAACTCCAAAGTGGCCTAAAGGGGCTGCTCGAGCCAAAGGCAAGGAGAACATAAGCCAGTCTGGAAACACATGACCCCGAAGGGAGAAGCATCTGGCCAAGCAAGTGCTTCAAGCTCAGAAAGCCGGGTTGTACCCAGTTTTCCAAAGAGAAAGTCATCCGAAGCTAAGCGGCGAAAGGTCATCTACCGATTTGCATGACGCATGCGAGTGCTACCAATCCACTTCGACAATCCGGAAGAAGAAGTGGTAAGAAGATTCCCATGTCCTAGAGAAGAGTGGTTCGGCTACTGCTCTCGCTGTTTTGGAAAGAGAGTGGAGGATCTTCCTCCTCTCCCTATACAACTTATCCTGAAGAAGCTCTCTACCACGGGAGAAACCCAGTGGGCTGGGGATGAGTTGCAACGGAATGGAGTAGAATTCATGCAACACGCCGACTACGGAAATTACCTGCAATTGTTGCTAGCCAAGAGGCTGGGAGTGGTCAGACGCGTCGCCATCACCCCGTACGTGCTGAGCAACGAAGGAAAGGTAGAGCCCATGAAAGGCGACGACCTATTGTGAATGTGCCGACTCATCAACATGGGCACGGTAAGAGTATAAGTAAGTATTTTATCCTCTGTGCATGATGGAAAATGGGCCAACGGCATTCCCGTTCAGATTCTTGCAGCATATGCATGTGAATATCTATGTAGATAGGAAAGTATTCTACCAACAGAAGATCGTACACCTATTCAGTGCGGCGGTACTAGGAGAAATCCTCAATTCCCCGAACCCTATCATTCTCCCCATATTAGATTACCATCATTCCTTTAATGTTTCTATCTTTATCTTGTTTTAACCTATCCACCCACCCCTGTAAAAAAGCTGCTATGAGCCGCTACTGTTAATGTAATGTTAAAAAAAAAACAAAAAAAGAAAAAGAGGTTTGTAATTTCCTGAGTCACTACCATGGCAAGTGTTTCTTTCCCCACGTTCAGTGGAAAGAAGGGAGAGGATCTCACCACCGACTTTTTGGATGATTTCGACATTGCTTGTATCGTCTCCAACAAAGATGACGACGCTTCATGACTTAGATTTTTTCCTCTACTGATGAAAGTAGAGGCCAAGTCGTGGTATAATGCATTGACCCAGGCCACCAAGAATGCATGGGATGTGTTAATGGCTGATTTTGTAAAGAGGTTTGGTGGAGGCACAACCTCGGAGAGGCTATGGCAGTTACTAACAGAATTAAAGCACGGAGGCCTGCTGGAGTATGCCACCTACGAGTCTAAATTTGTGGACTTATGGGAGAGATGGGTTGCCTCGCTGGAGGAAGGTGAAGGAGCGCCTAGTTTCCTAAAGAAGGACCGTTTCATTGTTGGTCTATGGTCGCCTCTTAGAGAGAAGATGAAGGGAAGGTTTCCTGCAACATATGAGTTGGCAGTCGAAGTAGCCCTCCTTAAAGACAAGAAGCTACACATTCAAGCAAGAGTAAACGAGTCAGAGGAAACAAGCTCGGCCCAACCAACCCCAGTGACTGCAACAGCCAATCATAGAGTCCAACCGCAGGAGGCATCAGAAGAGCAAGACCTGCTGAGTCGTATCACCACCCAACTAGAGAGTTTATCTGTGCATCTGGTGCAGCAAGTGCATGCACCTGGCAGGAACCCAGAACAAGGAAGAGGACAACGAAGGCAGAACCCAGAGTACCACTGTGACAACTACGAGGAAGATGCTCATGAAATGTACTACTGCCCACACCCGAGGAGGCAGAATTTCAATAGAGGGGGGAGACAGAATCAGATCTCTCCACCAAGAGCAAGACCACCGCCACTCAGGCAACCAATCCCACATGTTCAAATCACACCACTAGCGGTGCAACCACAGCTGGCCACACCAATTCGACGCCAGTCACCAATGCAACCACCACCACAATCACCACTTACAATCATCCTACGCCCACCACCAATTGGTACCCACACACCAAGTATCATTGGTCTTGCAGAAGAGGTCAAGATGAGTGTAACAGAAGAAGGATCAAGTAAGAAGACTATTCAAAGAACTGAAGCAGTGGAACAAGAGGTTAAAGAATCAAAAGATGCTACCCAGGTGGGGGAGGTAAGTCAAGAAAATTGTGTTACAAATGTGAGTACATCTTTAACCTTGAATGAAATAGGCACCAAAGCGATGAATCGACAACATTGGGCAGTAAGGGTAAGAAGGTGTAAAGTGTTGATTAGGCCTCGTCAGAGTAAGAGGAATGCAAAGGTCATGAAAGATACAAGAGAAGAGGAAGACCATCCTACTAGCAAGGCTTTGCAGAAGGTGGACAACATATCAAGCAAAGGGGAGGGCTTTGAAAATGAAAGCCTGTGCACCATCATGGACCAAGGACAGTGTAGCAAGCTAAAGGAATCTTGCATCAAGGCAGTTTCACTTAAGGACCATAACGAAGAGGTAAGTATGACTGAAGGTTTGGAGTTGGATATTGCTCCAGAGGCTTGGCAGCCGAGTAAAACTTTATTGTGTAGTGTTATAGACTTGGAGATGGGTAATGCCTCTAGTCTACTGAAGGGTGTTATAAACTTGGAGATGGGTAATGCCTCCAGTTTATGTGAGGGTGTTCAGAGTAAGTTTGATGATCAATATGCTGCCAACCTTTTAAGGATGTTCCAAACTCCTCCACAAAACAGCATTGTGTTTGCATGGGATGCATCAGACCTATGGCTATGGCTAGCTGCTCTAACATATAGAGAGAAGATCAATATGGAGATAAGAGAAAAGGAGCCATGGATAGACAAAAGCCTAATAGAATGCAAGAAGGAAGACCTCATTCGCAATTTGGTACAATTTTTTACAAATAGTGCATCCTCTCTTTGGAGAAAGGTAAGTGGATTACGCTTGAATTTAAGCCGCAAGGTAGGTGGCTTTCTATTAGCATCAGTAAAGGAAGCTGACATGTTTGAGCACACCCAAAAGAAGCATGATATGCTTGCAATTTTTTCTAGTCATGGCAGTAAGCAGGACTCTGAAGACAACTTGAGCTCACCACACCAACAAGGCGGCCATATATGGTGGATTCTTGGTACACTCTTGGGAATCATAATTTTCGGTTTTGTCTTTGCAGGAGCCAAGATGCTCATTTCCCCTCTCGCTACTGGTGGTTAAAAATTTGATCCAATTTGGCATGCAAATTTTATTGTTCGGACACTGCAGACAATGATCCTATTTTTCACTTGGGATCCAGGAGGACACTGGCACAAAGTTTTGGAAGCCATGGGCTTCCCCTTTAATCAACCGACACTATTCCAAGAAACAAGCTATCACCCGGACCTGTTACAGATCAACGAATATCCTAGAAATCTCACCAATGGCCAAATGGAATGGATAGTTCAGAAGGCAACTCGATATCGGATCCTACAGCTAAGCGGAAGAAGAAACAGATGAGCTAGAGGCATGAATGCCTCTAGCCAAAAGGGGAGGGCTAATGATGGGGGCTTTTCACAAGCCAAGCTCCCATACCCCTCTTCTCTCGTCCCCACCCCATGAAAACCCCCTCTTATGGAGGGAGTGATAAAAGGCATTGGAAAAAGTAAGAAAAAAATAAAGTATCATTATGTAAATATACAAGAAAGGTAAAATAGGCCACCTCATGCCTGCGGGGTAGCCCATCCCCACCTTGCCTCCTTTTTCTTCACTGTTGCCCCGCCGGGTGTCCCTTTTCCTCTCCTCTACTCAAAAGGTCAACCCCCTCTCTCTTCCCCTTGTCCTTTCTCCTTTCTCTCTCCCCTCAAGCTACCCCACCTCTCACCAATAATGCATTATAACTCACCAATAATGCACCCTAACTCACATGCAACTTATGCTATCTTCCAAAATAGTATACCCCACCCCCCCTTTCTCTCTCCTATCATATCCCATGACCCAAATACCCCCCTCTCTCTCTAAAGGGCACCATGTCTCTTGTCTGGTAGCTAAATAACCTCCCCCACACTCACACACACTCAGTTTCACTGAAAAAGGTGCCCACAGACCCATCCCCACCCGGTGGTTACCTAATTTTTCTTGTGTTCACACACTCTGCACACAGATTCACCTCTGAACACACTCCCCTCTCTCCCCTCTTGTAATTACTTTATTCTCCATGTCACCTCTCACTTTTTTTCATCAACCCATCTCTCTCTCTTAGTCTCTCTCTCATGAGACTGTTGTTTTGGCACATATACACACACTCAGACAAGTGGGGCCCACAGTCACATGGCCTATGTAGATAATGATTTCTTCATTTCTAAATTCTAGAATTTCTCCCCCCTCCTCCCCTATATAAAGAGGGGTCACGATCACACTAAATACACACAACATCACCAAAGAACACACTATGCAATGTGTGTGCCTAGTGCACACACACACACCCACACCATCACCATCACCGCAATCACCATGCTTGTCTTGAGAATGACCTCTACACTCTTGGCTATGGAAGATGAAGGGCAACTAAATGAAGGATGATGGCCATAATCCTCGTGCGAGTCTTCGCCATCAACTCCCACCTATCTGCCATGTGCTCTACCACTCTCTCCCTTCTCATTCCCCTACCCTATGCTCCCCATTTCATCGCCTAATTCTCTAAATAAAGCTTGAGGTTTTGTGAGTATGTTTTCTTGCAATGTTTTGCCCATGTGTGGTGTGCGGAATTGCCACCTAGTCTTGTGTTTGGAGTGAGCTTGTGTATGTGTGAAGGGTGTGCGGATTCACCATCCTTTTGTGGTGCCTAAGTATTAAGCCGCTATACTCTCTCTCTCTCTCTCTCTCTCTCTCTCTCTCTCTCTCTCTCTCTCTCTCTCTCTCACTTGATCTCATTCCCCTTCCTCTTCATCATTACTCCCAAGCATCCATCTCTTTTGGATGAGAACTTTGTTATGGTGGTGTGTTGTTTGCGTCCTAGCCGCTGAAGCTAGGTGGTGCCCCCTGTTTGCTTTACCATGACACGCTCGATGCGCGCCATTCGGTCCCCGGTGTTTTAGAGGCCGTCGGGGTTCGCGGTTCGCTTTGCTCCCGTCAGCCCTATTCAAATTACTACAAGCTTCATAATATCTTAATTACTCAACAAAGCATGTTTTGTTTAAGTGGATAATTACTCCTTTGTTATCTTGCAAGCTGGGATGATCAAAAGGATTCATTTGCACCCCTAATACACAAGAAAAAAACTTCATTGAGATAACAATCATCGGACAACACATTAAAAATGATGTTTTCGATAATGGAAAAACTATGACAATAAACTATAAAATTTTATTGGTGGTCTAATTCAAAAAATCAACATTCAAACACAATATTTTTAGAGATCACAATCAATGCAAGACTCTACTTGACTTGAATGGATGAAACGGCCCATAGCTTCCTTGAACAATACTTTCTATATGTATCCTCCTATAAGGACATTCCAAAATCTCATTGGGACAATCCTTTATAGAATGATTGCCTACTTAGCAATTCAAAAAAAATTTCCCTCTTAGCTCTGTCAAAATCCTCGTTGGAGAGAGGTCCTTGAGGCTTAGATTTCTCACTATCTACAAGGATATATTTTAGCTCTCTCAAAATCCTCATTAGAGAGAGGTACTTGCGGCCTCCTAGTTCTCTTAGATTGCCCACTATCTACTACAGGGAGGTATTTTCTCTTATGAATCCTATGATATGCTACACGGGAATATCACTTGCTTCTTGAACTCACAATCTAGACCTCTAGAAAAGACATGCATTGCTTATAATTAATCCTCTAATCCATCAAGTTTTTCAATGACATCTTAATAATGAGAGTTATATTGGGTCATTGATAATGAGAGGTCCTTAAGGCCCCTTGGTTCTGTTAGATTTATCGCTAGCTACAGGAGGATATTTTCTCTCATGGCTAGTATGATATGATGCATGTGAAATATCACTTGCTTCTTGAGCTCAGGATCTAGACTTCTACAAAAACCACACTCACTCAGAATCCTCTAATCCATCACATTTTAGAATGACATATTAATGAGACTTATATTGGGTGAATGATGGATGATGTATCATTGAACATGTATCCCAATATGACCAATTTCTATCCTTCTCATTAGCATGGAGGAACTTCTTGCAATATGCACTCTCAAATGCAGCCCGCATCTTGGGATGAGTGTATGGTTTATATGTCATCCACCACTTGTAGGCCTTGCCTTCAAGTGAGAGACTCTTTGCAATCACATGATGGCATTTAGAGTATGAAATATGGATATATCTCCACTTGCTGGGAAATGTATTCACTGTGTCTTTGTTATTGTCTCTCTCCTCACCACAAAAATGAGGAGGCTTCATACTCGTGAGTAATTCAGCCATCTCTTTTGAGATTGCAATAAATCAATCTTATGGGACGAACCTACCCCTTGGGTGTATTATTTTGAGGAAGATTCTCCTTGATCATTCACTCCTTGGCTACCCTATTTGCATCTTTTTGATGCATAAAATTGTCTATCAAATCCATGAGATGAGTCATGTTATCGTTAAGTGTAGCTAGTTAAGCCTTTAAAGCATTTATATGCATGTCTTGCACATTAAAATCCGTGATTTTAATCAAATCAACTCATTGTCATATGTAACATCCTTATTTTTTCTAGCTATGCAAGTATCAAATGGAGGATCAAACCACTCAAGAAGTGGTGAGCCTTGCTTAAGTTAAGAAGGGGAGTTGAGACATGTGAAGCCATGGTGCATAGTGTACCGAGAAATAGTAGAAAAATCTTGAAAAAAATGCTCCTTGAGAGATCTCAATCAACATGGAGTGATTGTCAGAGGAATCATCAAAGAAAGGTCTTCGTGCTCTTCTCTCTCTCTCTCTCTCTCTCTCTCTCTCTCTCTCTCTCTCTCTCTCTCTTTATTAAAGGCTACAATTTAATATATATTTTTCCATTTCTATATTGTCAATACTGTGACATTGGTAATAACAGATCTTTTCAAGGTTATTCTTTCTTTTTAAAGAAAGGAAGGTTCTTGCATTGAGCATGAGAGGTTGAGCCTATGAATAGCCAGGATAAGGGAGACAAGTATCTATTAACTCGTACATAATAGATGCTTGAAAACCTCGGGATTTGTAGTCTTAATAGTGGACCTTACGGGGTACCTAAGGTTCTACCTCTATTGAGTTATCAGGAAGCTCAAAAGGATCTTGCTCACTAAAAATGGGAAATGTCATGACCCTCCTTCTCTAATATGATTAATTAATCGAGTTTAAACCAAGGGTGTGTGAAATCCATATGTCATAAAATCTAATATCTAACCAACCCAAATAATTTTCCATATTAAACTGGGAGAGCTTACGGGTCTATCTCAACACGGGGCCAAAGGTAAAGGGGTCCAAATGAGAGATGATTTGTCAAAGAGCAAGGCTAGACAATGGAGCTTAATTACCTTAGGGTTAGCTTCATTAAAGACCTCCAATGGATTGTGTTAAAAGTCCTTTGACCTTAGGTAAGCTAGGGTTGATCTTGAGGTGGGAACCCTCTCCAAGCTTGAGGTGCTTGTCATGCTTGCTGACTAAGATGCTTGAGGTACTTGTCGTGCTTGATGACTAAGATGCTTGAGGTGCTTTTCGTGCTTGCCGACTAGGAAGCTTGTGGGAATACTACCCAAGCTTGAGGTGTTGTGTCGTGCTTGCTGACTAAGGTTTTGTGTTCCAAAAGACAACAAAATCCCTACAAAGGAGGGGTTGAGCCCTAAAGCTAGGGGGATGAGAGAGAACACACACACACACACACACACACACACACAAGGTAAGACCAAGCCTCAAGAGGCAACAAGGACACATTTCAAGCCCCTACCCATGTTGCCCTCAAGGTGTGCCTGAATCCTATTGGATAGGCTTTTAAGCCTATTGGATAGGCTTAAAAGGGGTCCAATGAGCATTTAGATTAATTAAATAATTATCTAAGCAATTATCAAGCCTCTCTCCCTCAAAGGGGAAAGAAGGACACTTGTCCAAAATCTACCCTTGTTGCTTGATATGCCTCTTTCATGTGATTGGCTAGGCCTGGAGGGGTCCAATGAGCTTCAAGCATGAGCTACAAGGGGGGGGGGGGGGGGGGGGGGGGGGGTCGACCAAAGAGAAGCAAGGGGTGTGCTTGCGGGGTATACTCTCTCTCATTTTCTCTCATTCTTCACTTGGTGAAGGGCAAGAACTCCATCTCCATCTCCTCTCTCTCTCTCTCTCTCTCTCTCTCTCTCTCTCTTAGTGTGCATGCTGACTTCGGGTCCCTCCTCTTTTTGCATCTATCAATGATGAGCAACCCGCCCACCTCCCTTCTCTCTGTTTGTTGTGCAGTCCCTACCTTTGTCCATGCATGCTTGACATCCTGCCACCTCTATTTTTTGTGTTTCCTTTTTTATAAATTTTATTCTTATTTAATTTTATTTCATTAATTTTTTAATATTTCTCGTTCCTTCTCTTGCTTCCCACATGTATCAGACACCCCGTACACGCACCATTCACGAGCATTTACGCTTGATTATGCACATTTATAATAGATATGTCCGAAGAGTTTGAATTTGCCATATTAGGTCCGATTTGATTAGATTTGATGAGCCAAATTGCACGCATAGATCCTATTCTTACACGGATTTTGAATTTTGCCTACATTTTGCATGTTGTTGGGCTTTAAAGCCCATTCACATGCAAGATTTTGACTTGGTTTGATTCTAAGTGTTGATCACATACTTGTGTATAGTCAGAGCTTGATTTGGTACATTAATTGATTTCTTACCATGACTTGGGCCTAGATATGATTTTTAGAGCCAGTTCACATGTAGTAACTTCACGTTAGCCCTTGATTGTTAGATTACGCACGCTAGCTAGTGCATTTGCTTATAGACTTCCTTGACGCTAGATTTGACCTAGAATGACAGAGTTTGGTGATCAAGATCTTGAGGCCCTATTTGACATGCTATTGTGGGTTCATGGTGAGCTAGATGGATTGCATATCTTCACAAAAGTAGACATCCAACATGGATATATCCAACTTTAGGCCACAAATCGTCAAACACCTAGTTTCCAGATACTTAGGGCCTGAGCACATCCGACATTACTAGAGCACCTTTTGATGGTTTTACTACATCATATCGACACATGACGGGGGATATTCCAGAGCATATTACGTTAGCTCTTCATGAGGATCTCCTAGACACCCTTGAGCTTCTACATACTAGATCTTTGCACTTGTTTGACATTGGACCCTTGTACTCTAATGAGGATTAGAGGATGTACATGAGAGAGATAGCCAAACCTGGAGAGTATCCTCCCTACAGCACAGTTAGTGCTATCCCACTAGGTTTCTTATGAGATGCCTATAGGAGCATTTATGATAAGGCTACCTATATGTTGTTGTTTGGACTACACTATTTCTCTTCTGGATTAGTATTGTTGAGCCTATGGTAGACCGATGAAAGGACCGCCAATAGAGCCGGCATGACTTAGATCACCTCCAGGATTCACATCATCCATGCCACCACCTAGGAGACAAACCTTTGTTGAGATCATGGTAGAGGCAACGATTGATATGGAGCACATGAACCAGAGCCTTACCACTACACCGCCAGAGCTACCATGCCTAGAAAGTCTATAGAGATCACACCACACACTATGAACACACTAGACGTGACGCTTTCTAGATCACATGCATCATATATGTTGATGAGTCATAAATCACCACCTAGAGACACAATGTAGGTACCACTTGAGGATGGAGTTTCCACGATGAGTAGAGAGCACCATACAGAGATTATGTTATTTTTCTTAGGCTATAGAGTAGTCATACCTTGGTTTGTTGACCTTGATGGACATAGCCACCTTCTCAGATAACATTGACCCTTCAATACAGTAAGGAGTCAAAGTTCATAGACGTCACATTTGCTCAACCAAGTTCTTTACTGAATAGCTCAAGCGCACATATATTTCACAGTCAATTAAGCCCATACGATGATGTAGATAGTGCAATCCAAATGATTGTTTGGACACCCAAGGATAGTGCAACTATGTAGATTGGAGCACACATTGACTTATGTTGATGATTGTGGATGTAGATATCAACAACAACATACCACAAGAAATTTTGAGCCAATGATGAGCCTTATGGTATATCTTGTTGGATATCCTCGTGATAGGATTTATAATAACATAGATGGTATTATTTATTCCATGATGATTAGATTTCCATATTCTCTAGGGCATGGCCAAGATACCATAGTTAACGACCACACAAAGTCCACAGACACCTTCTAGATAGACTTCCCCTACTAAGTCACCTCACAAAACTTTATCACATGGATAGATCTTGCCTCAGAGCACACTTGATCAGTTGAGATCTAGAGTGATTGAGATGAAGGAGACAAATGCCCAAATTGACAATAGGATGAGTACACCAGAGAGCACTAGGGTGAATATTCTAGAGGTTGTTACTTGTTCTCTAGAGGACACACATCCTTGTGAGATTACTCCTATGCTAAAGATGAGTATTGAGCCATTAGAGAAAGATAGAGTGTTGGATTCTACAAATAATTAATGATTCTAGTGCACCTATCATAGAGGTAGATGTCCCACTAGAGCCTATACTTGAGTAGATTTCAGATGCATATTACCACAAGAGTGATGACCTTATAAGTGAGTCACATCAAAGACTGAGATACCTATAGATACGATACACATAGAAGCTTCCATTTAGACACATGCTCATGGGTATCAATGACTAGATAGATCTAGGCAAGAGTCAACCATTAAGGGATTCCGAGACACTTAGTTCATTGACCACACAATCACAGGATGATGTCATCCCTAGACCCATTAGTTATGCTATAAATTTTACCATCCATATGGAGCCAGGTGCTAGTGAACCAATGACTATTAGATAGGGAGCTAGGAGATTGCAAATTATTTTGTTTGGAGAGAGTCTTATCCCTCCTAGTTGCAGTAGACCCTTAACTTGTACATATTGACTATGGTGCACTAGAAATATGCTCATATACTAGAGGCACTTTTTCCCTTTGGGTTTTTCCCTCTAAACATCCAGTTTGAGACCTTAGTATAACATTTATTTTTATTTTTATTTAGGTAATAAAACCTTCACTTCTATGCTGGCACATATTTCTAGGTGGTAGTGTTTGGTCTTATGATTTTGTAGCATAGATGGACTTCAATTTTCATCGTGCAGCATGGATATATTAAGCTTCAATAGAGCAGGTTTATTTCCACATCTATTGAGGAGATACATCATGTACCTCCAAGTGTACTACTTTATATGCTTCATGTTTGTGGACATTTATATTGTTTGATTGTGGTTTTTTATCGTTTGATTGATTTAACTTAACTATGTTTTGTTAATGTATAAATTGTCTTTGCTTTAGTTAATCGACCTAGAGTTTAGTCTTATCATTGAGCCTTGAAGTTAGTAGCCCATGATTTTAGGTTAACACATTCACCTGACTACTAATCATAGTTGGTAAAATTATTTGAATGTTTGAGACCTTAGGAGTGTTTTAAGCATAGAAAATCTTGCTCACTCAAACAACAAAGAAAATGATAAGCACACACTAATTACATTGGTGTTGGCCTCTCCAATCACCACAATAAAGGCACTTCATCAAAAGCTACACACACAAGGTAAATGGTGCTAGAGTTTCAAAAAACCCATCCACACACAAGGTGAATCGTGCTAGATGTTAAATATTGCAAATCAAATGCTCGTAGAAGTATAGGAGTGGTTAATAAGTAAGAACTAGAATAATGAGAATGGTGAAACTACTTCATGATATAATGGAATAAAGAAGAAGTAGATTAATGAAGAAAGTAGAGATTCGATTAAGAATGCTTCTCTAATTACAATGGATTAGCACTAGCTTCTTAAGCATGGGCATAAAGCTCAAGGCTAAGCCATCCATAGAGTGAACACTCAAGAGAGAGAGAGAGAGAGCTCTCAAAAGTGGATCCTCAAGAGTGGACACTCAAGAATGAAGCCTCCTTGCATAAAGGCTTCCTTATAAAGGCTTGCACCACAATCCCTTTTACTATGGGTTTAGGTTTGAGCCCTCTAGCTAACATATACAACTTTGGAACTCCCAATGAGCCCAAGACCTTATACAAATGTGGATAGGAATCATTATGCACATCCATAGCATATCTCCTGCTTGATGCATCATTCGGTGTAGCCTGTGTTAGCCGCTGGCAACATTCTCCCCTTCCTAATTTGGCGCACGTCCTCGTGTGCCAGTGAAGCAAAATACGATGACATGGTAGAAAGCAAGTCCATGGAAGAATGTTGAGCTGCAAATCATAAGAACAAGAAATGATCATCAAAGGCCAACAAGGATAAAAACATGAAGTACAATGAACAATTATGCAAGTGATTTTTTGCTTCTAAAAGATGGATGAATTATAGTCAAAAACTAAACAACACAAAGAAAAACAACACCTACACTATTGTGAAGATTAAACCACATTCAATTTTATACATGAAACACAAACAATCAATTATGACCCTATGCTAATGCAAGTTCATAAACCTACTAGCCTAAACCCTATGTGACCAATATTAATAAATCATTCAAGTCTATCATGTCTACGGGCTATAAAAAAAGCTCCTAATCTATTAGTACATTGTCATAGATTTTTGAAGCTCATGGAAGTTTTGTTTTTTTCATTCATTGAAAAAAGTAAAACACTTCACAATGCTATCACACAAGGCAAGTCTAGGTGCAACTCTCGGCTCCTTGAACCCTCAAAAAGGTGTTTCAAAAGCCTACTAGCCTACCAAGGCAATGGCTAACCCCTATAAGCCCAGGGCATCGGTTTAGGGCCTTGACCAATCGAGCCAAGGTGATTCCCCTCGGCTGCCAAATGCCAATAAGGAGCTAGGCCTCACAAGACACAACATAATATAGAAATTTTCTTTTCATGTGTCTAGTAGCATTTTTGCTACGTTTTCTTGACACTTTTTTGCTTCATTGTTTCAATTTTTAGCACTTTTTTATTGCTTCCAACACAAAGGTTTTTATGGCAGATGGACTAAAGGACTAAAGCCTAATCAGAGCCCTAGGTCATGTTAAAAATGAATGGAGTATTAAAACTATCACTAAGAGTATAGTACTAGTAAGAAATGAATCTATATTAACTTAAGGTCAAGGCCAATTACCTATGATTAGCACACATAAAACCCAATTTTTTGATGAGTTAATATTCACAAAGAAAAGTGTTGAAACTTTAGTATGCTTAGCTTTTGAACATGTAAGAACCATAGCTTAAAAGCAAAAACTACTTAAGCCAAGCATAGAGTATGGAGAGATGTAAGAGCAAAATCATGGAAGGATTTCACCTATTCATGCTCTTTTGAGCATCCTTGAGCAATCATCCACTTTGTGTAGAGAAGTCTCTTGATCTATTTATTACAATCCAAGCTTTTTGAAGCTAAGTGTACACACAAGCTACAAAAGCCATTTATTGAAAGCAAAAAGCACACAAAAACAACTAATGAAAACCTAAAGTTATGGTCTTACCTACTTGAATTTGCCAAAGGGAAAAAACCCAAGGGAAAAAAGTGCCTTTGGTTATGCACATGATACTCTTTAGTAGCAAGTCTATGCATACATGTGAAAAATGAGAGAGAAAATTGCTCGTAAATAAGCACATATTGCAATGTTAAAACCTCTCATGTGTAATTCAAAAGTTTATTAGATACTAGCTCAATTGAAATATGGAATTTAAAACAAGCAAAGAGCTAGAAACAATACAACTTGATGAAATAAAATGACTCTTGAAAGCCAAATTTTACATTTTAAAAGCCCGCCAAAAAGGTTGTCACAACTAGCTCACATGAAATTTTACAATTTAAGAGCAAGCTATGAGCTAGAGATGACTTCAACTTTTAATGGAATGAAAGTAAACGGCTCTTAATAGCGAAACTTTGTACTTGAAAGCTCTCAAAAAAGTTGAGTAAATACTAGCTCCAAATGAAAAAAATTAACTTTTGACCAAGCTATGAGCTAGCATGTATACAACTTTTAATCCAAAGAATTGGAATGGCTCTAAATAGCCAATTTTTTGCAATATATTGCAATGATGACCCCTTCTTGGATCAATGAAAGTTTTTGTTGTCCACAACCCTTCAAAACAATTCAAATCCTTAGTGCTCTTAAGCATTTGAACATCCAATACAAGCACTAAAAGCATGCTCAATCACAAGCCCGAAATTTTACTGCCCTCTCATGGTCATTCAAAGAACTCAATTTTAGTGTTATGTAGGGGTACCGTTTTGCATTTAAACCAAGCATTAAAAATGTACACTCAATGCCAAGTCCAAATTTTAATGCACATTCTCGAACAAGCATCGACTTAGTGTCAATGTAGCTTAGGATGAATCCCACATGCATGCCAAAAAACAATTTTTCCTTTTAGTGCAAAAAATTCAGTCAACATAAGCACTAAAAATTCATTCTCCATCACAATCTCAACATTTTGAATGCCTTCCATGCACAAAATATCCATGAATCATCATAATGAATGGCATACAATTGATGGTTATATGATTTTTCGTACATATCATACATGGCATACATAGGAAAGAGAGACAAAAAGC
Organism: Adiantum capillus-veneris; assembly: GCF_014529385.1. Lineage (NCBI taxonomy): Eukaryota > Viridiplantae > Streptophyta > Polypodiopsida > Polypodiales > Pteridaceae > Adiantum > Adiantum capillus-veneris. The sequence goes on along the minus strand of NC_140932.1, from coordinate 15,350,357 downwards.
ATATGATGACATAAATTTTATCTCTGCAAACGCAATCCGCCCAAATTTTGTATCATCGAGTAAACTGTTGCCCAAGAGCTCCATAATTAGTACATAAAAGCATATGGAGTTCAAAATATGTACTAAAAAGATTCATGATTAATCACAAGCATCGCAAGTCTGATGTAATCCATGCTAGAGTCATCACAACGGATATGCATAAAATTGATTTTTCGGGCTAGTCTCATGTAGGAACGTACAAGTTAAGAGAAAGTGTCGTCGATCAATTCACGCATAATACAAATCAATTTTGTCTGGCACAAAAAGGGAATCGTGTAAGCAATCAACCCTCGACCCCTATCTTTTTGCAAAACTCGTTTTTGACATTGTCTTATACCTTTGATTTCTTCTTTCTCACCGAATTCAAGCTGGCTCAAGTAGAATCTCATTGAGCTTGGAGGTAAGGAGGGTGTAAATATCCTTTAGTTTAATTTTTTTTTCTTTTAAAAAAGACAAATTTTATTTTATTTTATTTTTAGACGGCTACACACTGCAACCTACGAGGATGCGTGAGAGAGAGGAGGAGGGATAGCGTGTGTGGGGGCACTGAGCAAGTGTGTGGGGGGGTGTGTATGAAGGTGTGGGCTCAATAAGGCAACAAGACAATCAAGGGTGTGTGTGTGTGGGTGTGTATGAAGGTGTGGGCTCAATAAGGCAACAAGACAAGCAAGGGTGTGGGGTAACTGTTGATGAGCGCGCGGTGGTGTGTGCAAGTGAAAGAGCACGCGAGGAAGTGTGTGTGCAAGTGAAAGAGCACGCGAGGAAGTGCAGTGTGTGTGCAGAGAGGGGAGGCGAAGAGCAGCAGGAGAGGAAGCGCTAGCAGAAGAAGAGGGAGAGAGAGAGAGCTCACGTTTTTGGGGAAAACTCAATAAGTGAGTTTTGGGTTTTCCCACTTTTATTTTAAAAAATGTGTCTAGGTTCAATATGAACCTGGACAAAGTATAAAAAATGTACAAAAAGGGGTTATTTAGGCCTTTAACCCAACAACCTCCCACTTAAAGGCATAAATGGCGCCTTTAAGCTACGTGACTCCCACCATCTCTATGCATAGATGATGTTGTGCTTTGGGTAAGCACTTAGTGAGAGCATCGGCTGGATTTTGTGATGCATGGACCTTAACCAATGTAATAAGGCCATCCTCAAGCACTTCTCGTATGAAGTGATACCGCACATCAATATGCTTTGTGCGTGCATGAAACATGGCGTTCTTTGCCAGACATATGGCACTCTGGCTATCACAACCAAGCATAGGTTCCTTGGCAGGCAAACCAAACTCACTGCATAGGTGTGCTAACCAAATAGCTTCTTTGGAAGCTTCAGTGGCTGAAACATATTCAGCCTCTGTCGTAGACAATGCAACAATCTTTTGCAATCTAGAACACCATGAAACAACACCTCCCGCAAGAGTAAATACATAGCCACTTGTGGATTTCCGTGTATCCACATCACCAGCCATGTCAGAGTCACAAAATCCCTTCAATTCCATTGGTCCTTTACCATAGCAGAGGCAATTGTTTTTAGTCCCTTTCAAGTACCTCATAATGGACTTTACTGCATCCCAATGCAACCTGCCTGGATTAGCCATAAATCGGCTCACACCTCCCACTGCATGGGCTATGTCAGGCCTAGTAGCAACCATAGCATACATAAGTGAACCACAAGCTGAAGCATAAGGCACATTTTGCATGTCATTGGCTTCTTCCTTTGACTTGGGACAATCATCCTTGGAGATCTTGACATATGGCTGTAATGGCACACCAAGAGGATTTGCTTCAGCCATGTTAAATCTGTCCAGCACCTTTTCAATGTACTTTTCTTGTGACAAATACAATAGGCGCTTGTCTCTTTTCCGTGTAACACGCACTCCAAGTCATTGTTCAGCTGCCCCAAGGTCTTTCATTGACATATCAATAGTGCTTCTTTTCTTTGCAGCTATCAACATATCATCTACATAGAGCACAAGAATGATAGGGCTGCCATCCTCATCACGTTTGGTATACAAACAATGGTATGCATGGCTTCTTTTGTAACCATGTTTAAGCATGAAGCGATCAAACTTCTTGTACAACTGTCTACATGATTGTTTCAGCCCATACAAGCTTCTATTGATCATACATACCAAATGTTCCTTGCCAGGGATGACAAAACCCTCGGGTTGCTTAATGTAAAGCTCTTCTTCCACATCACCATGCAAGAAAGCGGTATGTACATCCTTTGTTCCATTTCCAAATCAAGAGCAGCCACAATGGCAAACAATACATGCAAAGTGGTCATCTTCACAACAGGAGAGAACGCTTCCTGAAAGACTATGCCCTTGGTTTGAACATATCCCTTTGCCAAAAGCCTTCCCTTATACTTGGGTTTTGCATCAACAGTTTTGATTTTATACACCCATTGGTTAGGAATAGCCTTCCTTCCTTTGGGTAATTCAACCAAATCCTAAGTATGATTAGCATGCAAAGCTTTAATCTCTTCCTGCTTAGCAAGCTCCCACTTGTCGTTGTGCTCACATGTCTTTGCCTCTTTATACGTAAGAGGCTCTCCCTCATCTGTCAACATGATGTAATGCAAAGAGGGGTCATATCGACTCACGGGCCGTCTTTGACGAGTAGAGCGCCTCACCCAATGATCCACATTATCCGGCAATGGGTTTACATCAGGTGGCACTACAAAATAATCAACAATGGGCTGTTGTACATCATTATCAACATTGTTTCTTGGCTATAAATGCTCTTCAGGAGCCTCAATTTGTTGTCCAACATCATCTGTCTCAAACACCACTGGATCATCTACATTTTCAGCCATTTGTGGTGCATCCTGAGGGTCAAAAATAGGCCTAACAGGTGGCTGGTCATGCTGAAATTTCACCCTTTTATGGTCATGCTTTGAGGCACAATTGTTTTGAAGCAACCTTGCCTCATTAAAAACAACATCTCGGCTGCATACAACCCTTTTGAGCTGAGGTAACCAAATCCGGTAGCCCATTTCGCCTTCTTCACCATATCCCATGAAGAGGCATTTAATGGACTTCGCATCTAGTTTACTCCTCAACTCAGGTCTAACATGCACAAAAGAAAAAATGCGTAAGTGATCATATGAAGCAAGCTTGCCAGACCAAACCTCTTCAGGGATGTCACCTTTCAAAGACATGTGAGGGGATCGATTGCATATATGCACTGCAGTTTTCAAAGCTTTTTCCCAAAATCCATGAGAGAGATTAGCTGTGGACAACATGCATCTCACCCTCTCACAAAAAGTGTCCTATTGAATCTTTTAGCCACACCATTAGAAGAGGGGCTGGGTTGTATGGCATAGTAAGCTCCCTCTTAATGCCCAAATTTTCACAAACTTGTTAAATTCAGCACTTGTGTACTCCCCCCCATTGTCTGTACGCAAGCATTTTAGCTTTCTACCAGTTTGGGTGGTCACAAATGCATGAAATCTCTTAAACGCAGCAAACGCTTCATCCTTAGACTTAAGAAAATAAACCCAAATTTTCCTAGAATGATCATCAACAAAGGAGACAAAATAACTTGCACCACCCATAGACTTAGTAGGCATGCTACATACATCAGAATGTACAAGATCAAGCACACAAGATTTACGAGAGACACCAGAGTAATAAGAACGCTTTACTTGCTTGCCATATTGACATTCATTACAAACTTCAAGCTTTGTGCCTTTAGCATCAAGCTTGTTCAAAGTACAAAGCTTAGAAAGACCCTTTTGGCTCATATGGCCAAGCCTCTTGTGCCACAACTCCATGTGAGAGTTAATTTCAGCCAATGCAATAAACTTGCCCAACACGGCCTTTCCATGCATGCAGTAAAGTGTCCCTTTCTTTGTGCCCTTTACAATCAGCCTTGAGCCTTTAGTCATTTTCCATGACCCTCTCTCAAACAAGATGTTGTAACCATGCATATCCATCTGACCAACAGAAAGCAGACTCTTCTTGATTCCCGGCACATATCAAACATCTTGCAAGACAAGCTCATTTGTGCCATATGGTGAGATGCACAGTGCCAATACCCTCAATGGAACATGCATGATTGTTTTCAAGGTATTCATGGCCACGCTTGCCCGCATCAAAAGTAGAGAAACACTCCTTGATAGGAGTCACATGAAATGAAGCACCGGAATCAACAATCCAAGTCTGGGACAATGCATCATTGACAGTCAATAAAGCGTCAATAAGATCACTCTTGGTGATCTGCATGTCCTGTGAATGAACATTTAGAGAGGCATCAAAGTCATAAGCATCACCATTTGACAAAGTGGCACACAAGATGTCCTCTACATTTGACAGCTCCTCAATCACGATACTAAAAGCCACATTGGCATTCTCTTTGTCCTTTGAGCTATCATGTGCATCTGCCTTGACTTCCTTCTTCTCTTTCTTTTTGTCTCCGCCATTCTTTTTTCTTTCTAACTCAGCTTTAATAGTACCTGCAATCGGGTTTCTTGTGACCTTTCCTGCCACATTGATAGCAAGTCACATCACCCTTGCCTTTGCTTACATTTCCCCTTTCTTTACTCTTACTCTTACTCCTTTGTGCATAAGCATTCTTCTTTTCTGTCCTGCCTCTAACCATGTTGGCAGAGCTGTCTCCCTCTCCACTTGCTTTCCTCCTGATTTCTTCATTCAAGATAGAACCCCTAACACCATCAAAGGTCAAATTGGGGTTATTGGACAATGAAACCACCAAAGTTTCCCATGACTCAGGTAAGGTCATAAGCAAGAAGATAGCTTTCAGCTTATCATCAAAGGGCGGCAAGCCAGAATCCTATAACTGCGACAAAGTACCTGCAAACAATGACAAGTGCTCTGCCGCGCTCTTGGACTCATCTAGTTGCATGCCAACAAGCTTTCGCATCAAGTTCATCTGGTTAACAGGCGTTGTATTTTCATACATTCCCTTTAACTTCTCCCACACATCAAAAGCAGTCGTGAGACCTTTCACATCAATGACGGTCTCATCTGTCATGGCCATTTTAATGTATGTAACAGCTTTCCTGTTCATGCTAACCCATGCTTCATCTGTCATATTTTGTGGCTTCACCTGTTCAAGTGCCCCTTCGCAATCCTTAAGAAATGGGATTCCCCGAATCCTGTCTTTCCAAAGATCAAAACCTGTAATCTCGAAGAGGTTCTTCACATCCGAAGAAGATGAGGCCATAGTTGTACGAAATAAGAGGGATAATACGCTGTTTTTTTTTTTGGCAAAATGCGCAAAAATCGGAGTATAGCCTCACAGAGATGTGCACTACAGCTCCAAATGGTCACAGGAGCAATTTGGAGCAAAATAGGTCAATTTGGGCACAAAATTCAATTTCTGAAATTTATGCGCAGGAAATTTCAGCGAGCGAATTTGTGCTCGAAAACAATAAATTCAATTGTTTTTAGCCTCAGAAGACATACATAAGGCTAATACACAGCCTTTAGAAGCATGTAAGCGCAAAAGCCCCAATTTGTAGCATCAAAATTGCATGAAATTGAGCCACAAATGGTCATACATCGACAAAATTTGTCACATGTGCGTAGATTGCATCAATTTGCACTTTTCCGAATGTAATCGCACCATAAAAACACTTGCAAAAACCTGCGTAAATCTGAAATTTGCTTGAAACACCTGTTTTAGGGCTTGTTTTTCAGCAATTTCAGGGTTTTCGAGTAGCGGGGACTTAGCAAAAGTATTCCCACACCTTAATACATCATTTGCAAGACCTAAATTTTCGTTGTCATAACCTGTAATTTCTTGTTTTTGACCTAATTTCAGTCTGTTTTAGGTCAATTTGGGTTGCCGGGAGCTTTCTAGTGTCCGGGGACGAGTCCTTTGGCGACAAAATTGCAAAATCTTGCGAGAAAGTTGACCTTCTTGGCTGAAATTCAGCGTTTACAGGTTTGGGGGCAAACCCTAATCGGGCTCTGATACCAGTTGATGAGTGCGCGGCGATGTGTGCAAGTGAAAGAACATGCGAGGAAGTGCAGTGTGTGTGCAGAGAGGGGAGGCGAAGAGCAGAAGGAGAGGAAGCGCTAGCAGAAGAAGAGGGAGAGAGAGAGAGCTCACGTTTTTGGGAAAAACTCAATAAGTCAGTTTTGGGTTTTCCCACTTTTATTATAAGTGACCTTTAAAAAATGTGTCTAGGTTCAATATGAATCTGGACAAAGTATAAAAATGTACAAAAAGGGGTTATTTAGGCCTTTAACCCAACAACTGGGCCATGGCAGCTTGGGTGTGTGCGTCAAATCAGGTAAGCGCAAAATCCAGATGATGCCGCCATTGCCGCGTTTATGGACTGCACGGGGTGGTAAGGCTGCACTGAGATGAGGGTTTTGGAGGCATCATGTGATGTGCAACTATGGTGGGTCAACAGGAGACCAAAAAGGCGGTTCTTTATTGGTCAGTCGCTTGAGAGAGTGGGTGTCTGTGAGCTACTCGTTGGAGCAATTGACAATGTGGCCTCTTCACAAGCCTCCAAGGCAAGCACATGAGGGTCGGGTACTGAGCATGGATATGTGTTTGTTTGTGAGTGTTTTCATTGCTTGGGTTGAGTGTATGAACATGTGATTATGGGCACAAGGCAGTCGAGCAAAGCAGGTAAGGGAGTGGTGGCACTGACTCTGCAAAGCATGGCTCAGGAGCACCATACGGCACTGAATCAAGCATTTGTTGTGGAATGCTTGCCGGCTCATGACTCGTGTGTGAGCATTCAATTGAGAACGCGGGCAAGGACAGCCGTCTATGATTGCATTAAATTAAATACAACTAGAATCTCACAAAAAGTCACCAAAGCCTACAGTGTTGCGGTGGGCATGAGTTCTAATAATAGATATGCATCCCATGCTTGCCAAGCAGTGCATCAGAGTTTGTGGGTGTGTGGTTGAAGCTGCGAGCCAAGTCGGCAGTCAAATACGGAAAAATGATGAGGTCAACAAGGCACGTTATCAATAAGGTGCAAGTGGCTATGAATAGCAAGGATGTGTACTATGTAGGACAGTAGGAGTGTGTGTGGATAAGCTTTTCATGGCAGAGGAAATGTTGGCCGCTTCTGATAAGTAGGTTAGACCAAATCAGTTGATATTCGGTGAGTGGGCCAGTGGACAAAAATAAATGGCATGCGCCAAGCTAGGTAGACAAAATGGCGGAGTCCGGTAAGTTGGTGATTTTGTTGTTTTTCTTAAATTGGGTGTGTGTGTTGAGGACCAGAGCCATAATCGTCAACTAGTGTACATGTGTGTATGGGTGTGACTCCCTCTTTTTTTTATTTGAAAAATATACCTCAAGAGGAGGTTCTCACATGGATAGTGACCAAAATCAAGGAGGGTTTATATGCTATAGCAATGTTTTTGACAAGCGACCTCCAATCTTGCAATTGATCAAACTATCATGCAATCTTACACATAGCTAGTCCCAAATATTTGCTTATTATGAGTGTGTAGCCGTACATACTTTAAATCTTCTATCATGAATATTTAATAAAAGCACACACACATGTAATGCACAATCCAATTTCCAATTACACTCAATTGATCATTGCCTCATGCACTCACTCGCAAGATCAAACCATATCATCAATCATTGCAATCTTGAGTCGCTCATTCCGAAAATTTGCTATCATCCAAACCCAATTGGCTTGTCATTTTGGTCTGTGAGGCTACACACAATTGATTATGGCATTTTCCATGCACAAATTATTGAAAATTTCACCATTTTCAATCAAATTGGCATACAACTCAATGGCAATACATAAAATCATTCTCAATTATGTGCAATTGAGTCATTCCTCTCAAGACACACACAAAAATGTTTAGGTCTATTCAATCATTATGATTAGAGATCAACACCAATCATTCATTTCAATTTGGATAGATTATGTCATTGCATAGGCACACACATTAGTGCATTTTTTCAACGTTCATCAAATTGATTCATCATTAGCATGGCAATACACTAAAAATGTACACTAAAAATGCACACACATTAGTGCATTTTTTCAACGTTCATCAAATTGATTCATCATTAGCATGGCAATACACTAAAAATGTACACAATCAAGTACCAATTGAGTGATCTATCTCAATCTTTAAGCCAATTTGTGATCAATTATTTGGCCAAATTTATCATCATAATTGGTAAAAATTATCAATTATTCATTCACACATTGGATTGCACATGCCATTGATTGGCACACGCACCCAAATTTAGGCCAAAATTTTATGAAAATAATCCATCAATTTATCAGTGCAATGCTAAAATTGCAAACTCGATCAAGCATAAATGAATGCATGCATGCTCAATTTCTTAAAATTAGCACTATTTTGACCCAATCAAGCAATGAACACCCACTCAAAAATTAAGCACAAAAGTTCAAATTTGGCTCAATTGGCAATGCATTTAGGCTTATACCTAATGATTGCACACACTTTTCAAGAACATTTTATAATCAAATACCATTTGGATGCCCCAATTGACCATCAATCATTGAAAATCACGTGGTCTTGGATGAGCGCACACACTCAAATTTTGCCCATTCTTTTGGCAATTATGCTTATTCAATGATTGAATTAGCCTAGCATACACATAAATTACATGATTGCATACTCACATATCATCAATTCCATCAATTTCTATGCATGCACACACTCAAGATTAGGTGCACACACACTTGAACTTTTTGACAGATTTTTTTTCCACTTTGGTGCATTACACACAATTATTTTTATGCACACACATGAATTCTTGATGAGAATTAAGCATTATCTTGACACACACAAATTTCATTAGTCAAAATCTGACCATCAATTTCATTCCAAGTGAATCAAATTAGGTGCAAAGTGTAGGTCAATTGAGTTACACACCTAATTTTAGCAAATAATTAGCACACATTTAACCACATTAATCAATCAAGAACTGACATGAGCAAGTGAGTGCACTTACATCATAATCACACTCCAAGCTATTTCTTTGCTCCACATGAAGACACATCATTGCACACAAAAGTGTGTGCACCATCAAATCGGCTTCAAAATTGACCATTGTAGGCCAAAAATCAAACATTTAAAAATCATCAAATTAGGCGTGGATAAGCACAATTAACTTGATAAAAGTGTTGATTCCACCTCTTATAAGGAGATTCAACATACATTACACTTCAAATGTTGCGGTTAGGTTAGCAAAATTAGTCAAAGATTAGTAAAAATTAGCATGGAATTAGTACAATTAGCATGGAAATGAAGCGAAATTAGTAAGGGTTAGCATGAAATTAGTGAAATTGGGGATGGAATTGGGGGTTTGGGATATTTATAACTCAACAATTAGCTTCAATTTCTTACACAATCATCATCAAATCAAACCAAAATTGAGTTACACACACTCAAAAATCGATGAAATTACTCTATTCTAAACATCCTATACTCATTAGCTTAGGTTATCGATCCCAGACAGTGACGCCAAATGTTGGGGGCAATCGTAGCATAGCCTAATCAACCCAATACCAACAAAATTATCAATCCTAAGATCGGTAACCCGGCTAGGGCATGGAAGCACGAGCATCGGATGTATCGAATGAGAGGATGCAAAAGTATGCTCATCCAATGCAATAGAGATTTGTCATTAATCAGTAGCTCTAATCACATCATCAACCAAGCATCACCTACACGCATTAAGTCCACAAAGTCCGACTTACCACAAAGACTAGAATCCTAAAGCACACTAATGATAAGCACACACTAATTGCACTGGTATTGGCCTCTCCAATCACCACATGCCAATCAAGGCACTTCATCAAAAGCTACACACACAAGGTGAATGTTGCTAGAGTTTCATAAAACCCATCCACAAACAAGCAAACAATAGGGCAGATATACTAATTACAAGATTAAGAACCAACTTAATCAACCTAATTAGAGATGTTAAATATCGCAAATCGAATGCTTGTAGAAGGATAGGAGTGGCTAATAAGTAAGAAGTCATCACACATACTCAAATCTAGAATAATGAGAAAGGTGAAACTACTTCATGACATAATGGAATAGAGAAGAAGTAGACTAATGAAGAAAGTAGAGATTATATCATAATAACTAATATCTAATTCTCATAAATTATTTTCTCATGTTAAATTGATCATTTAATATGGGGAAGTGCCAAGGGAGAAAAAGCAAGAATATTGATTAATCTGGCAGACCGGCCACAGTAAGGATCCAAAGGAGGGAAAATAGGGATCCAAAGGAGGGGCCATCTGCAAAAGAGCAATGTGCAACAATGGGCTTAAAAGACCCTAAGGTTCAGCCCATTAAGACTTCCATAATGCTAAGGTTCCAAAATTCAAAGGTTGTGTCTAAAGGTCAATCACTAGGAAAATTGGATGCTTAGTGTGTCTGCCAAAAAATCTTCAACGAGTCCTACTTAGGAGGGGGCGAGTCCTAGAAGTAGGGGATGAGAGAGAAACACACACACACACACACACACACACACACTCACTCACAAGCTTCCTTTACACAAGGGGAAAGAGAAACACATGTCAATTCCCTAGCCTAGATGCCCACAAGGTGTACTCAAATGCTATTGGATGGCCATGGAAGTGGACCAATGAGAATTAGGCTAGAGTTAATCTAGATTAATTAATCTAAAAATAATTAATAAAAGAACCAATAGGACTTGAGCTCTCTAGAAGATTATTGGACAGTCTCCCAAGGGGTCCAATGAGCATTTAGCAGCCCAATGGATTGCCTGATTCCTATTGGCCAGGAGACAAAGGGGTCCAATGAGAGTTTAGTTGCATTAATTAATTACTTAAAGCTTTCACAAAAGGGGAAAGGGAGACACATGTCAGAAGGCTATCATTTATGCTCTTGAAATTCCATTGCCTGAAGAGGTGCAATAGGGTGTGAGCATGAGCAAATAGCAAGAGGGATCGACCAAGAGAGAGAGGGGGGGCTGATTTTCTCAAGGCATTATTGCATACACACTCACACTAGTCCATGTGTGGAGTAAGAAGAATCTCTCTCTCCTTCTCAAACTTTAATAGAAAGCCTATCACCTACTCCAAGCTTGTGAGAAGGGAGGCCTACACCAACAACTCTTGGCTTTGTGATGCAAATCCAACCAAGAGCCAAGCTCAGTGCATGCTCATTTTCTCTACCATGCTAATTACTAAGCTAAGCTATGCTAATATGAGTGGTTATGTGAGAATATGTACATCTTTCTCGTAAGACTCTCAATCTACTCTCATACCCCGCTAGCTCTCACCATCATCGAAGGTGTGTGAGGTCTTGGGTCTGAGACCGTGAGGGAATTGATGTTGTGTTTAATAAGTGTTTTGCTTATTGCTTGAAGTTTCCATCTTGAAGTTTCCATCTTCATTGCACTAGCTAGTATTGAAGGAACACAAAGAATTGTATTGTAAAATTTCTCTCTTGATGGGAGAAACAATAATACAAAGCCTTTTGGAGGGGGGACCGTCTCCATGTAAATCCGGTCCTCAACTATTGTCAATAGCTTAATTTCTCTGTCTTTTGAAGTATTGTTCATGCCATCTAACTAGGTGTTATGCTTTTTGTTGCTCTCTCCACTCGAGCACTCTTGTTATTCTCATTAGGAATCTATTCTAATGAAATGCTCACTATGTTCATGTTATTTTCTGCTACACACAAGTTACTAGGCCATTAAATGTTACATTGGTATCAGAGCACAAGGTTTCTCTTTTCTTGCTCAAGAAGGGAGGTCCTCAAGCTAGCTATAAATGGTTGTTATTATTAATTGCAAATCATTAAGTAGAATAGGGATTTTTCAGCCTTGCAGTGCGCCTACCTTCGTGCAGATAACGAGGCATCACCATTGAGAGCTATGGTCTTAATAGTGGAGTCCTATGGGGCTTTGCCTACGGCTTAACCACTATTGAGCTACTAGAAGCTTGACAGGAGCCGGTGTTGTTTTGGTGTTGAACGACCCTCTCTTCGATTCCTTGCAATTAATGGTATTCAAGCCACAGGTATAGTAGCTTGAGTGCTTTCTCTACAGGGGTAAAGAGGAGTAGCAATAGGGCTTGAAGTGTCAAAGTATACCTAAAAAATTTACACCTAAAAGTTGTTAGAATGGCTGACAATAGTAAAGAGAGTGAAATTAATGTTGATAACTTTGATTTTGCTAATGAGCAGGCTACTAATGATGCCCCAATGATTGTTAACTACCTTGTTTCTAGGCTTCAACAAGCCATGGGCAATCCATCCCTCCAAAGTGAAGTGCAACAGCAGATTTGTGCTCATGGGATTCTCCAAACTCCCCACCATGATGAGAGAGTACTTAGGAAGCCTCCTTGTGAGACTTCCAAAAGAGGCCTCTCTCCGATTCGGGGAGAAGAAGAGGATCCGTACGAAGGGCTTAGAAATTTGCTTCTTGATGACGCATCTCCTTCTCAAACGAGAACCCAAGATCCTCCATCGAAGGAACAAGAAAGAAGTGAGTCTCCTACCACCTCGACAGAGATGGCTCCACGAAGACGACGGGCTAAATTCTCTCCATCACCACCAAAATGGAGAAGACCATTGCACACTTCTCCACACCATAATTCAAAGAGGGATGACAAAAAGCAAGAGAAGAAAAAGGCAAGAAAGAGGACACCCTCTTCTCCATCTTCTTCATCCTCCTCCTCTTATGAAAGTGATGGTGAAGACAAAGAAGATGAAGGCAAGAAAAAGGCGAGAAAGAGGTCACCCTCTTCTCCATCTTCCTCAAATTCTTTATCCTCTGAAGAAAGTGATGGTGCAACATTTGAACCATCGAAAAGAAGAGGCCATAGGAAATCCTATGCCACGTGGAAGAGATCGTCCAAGCTCAAGAAATTCAAAGAGGGAGGAAAGAGCATCTCTTTTCTTACCTACGATGGCACCTTTGGTGCTACGGACAAAGTCTTGGCCTTTATCCAACAATTTGCTGCGGCGTTTGGAGATGAGGGCTTCACGGAGTCCTCTAAGCTACACCATGTAGCTATGCACTTTCAAAAGCCCGCCAGGCAATGGTGGTCTAGGCTACGGGCCAATGGTGAAGCTCCACGAACATGGAAATCTTTAAGAGCTTCCATTATGAAGCAGTTTTTGGCCACCGATGCCAAAGACAAAGTACTCACCGAATGGCGAAGCCTGAAGCTCTCTCCCTATGAATCCATTCACAAATATGTAGACAAGTTTTGGGACCTACAACTCAAAGCCACTGTCTTCAAAATTTTGGATTTTGGAGAGCAAAAGCAACAATTTTGTGCGGGCTTAACTAAAGAAATGGCGGAGTATGTCAACTCCCAAAGGCCACGCACCATATCGGCGGTTATACACCATACTGTGGTGGCTTCTTGAATTAATTTCCAAACATGGGCTAAAAGAAATTCTAAGCCCACAGAAAACAAGGGTTCCAATGAGCCTAAGGGGAAGGACAATGTCCAAAATTCTCCTAAGGGCAATTCCAACAAAGCTAAGGAGAAGGGAGTTTACAAAGGCAAAAACAAACTCTCTCCTGAAGAGCTTGAGTGTTATCACAAGGATAACCATTGTTTCAAGTGCAGCGAGCAAGGGTATGCGTACCATGCTTGTCCCCAAAAGAACACTCGCGATGAGCCTCCTAGAGCTACCTTGGTTGAAATCCAAGAGGAGGAAACTCACCACAAAGGATCTCCTCTATGCCATGCTTGGGGAAAGGTAAGAGAACATAATGCTTTTATTCTCTTTCACCCTGGTTCTACTCACAATTTCATATCCACAGAGTTGGCCACCAAGCTAGGCATACAAGCTTACGAGATGGGAGATGTCCTACCCACAGATGGTGCAAGGGACAAGAAGCTTCAGTCACTCCCTTAATCAGGAAATTGAGGCTCCATGTCCAAAGCTATGTGGACAAAGAGGACTTCTTTATCTCTCCTCTCAAGCATGAGGATGTAATCCTAGGGGCACCATGGTTTGATCACATGGCTGCCAATGTTAAATTCCCTGAAAGAAAAATCTACTTTAGGTTCAGGGAAAAAGATATGTACATAGATGCTAAGCAAATGGGTAACACCATACCCATTGTACATACGCAAGCTTTCAATAAGTCAATAAAGAGATCTATTTTTGTGTACATGATATTGGTTAAAGATTCTCAAAATGAACCTAATGTTTCAGCAAAAGAAAATATACACAATCACAAGGAATTATAGTTATCCAATTCTCTCAAGGGGTTTCAAGATGTCTTTATTAACGACATCCCTTGTGAGCTACCTCCTAACGAGGCAATGATGACCATGCAATTGAACTTCTTCGAGGAAGTTCACCGTCTAATAAATCTCCTTATAGAGTTTCTCAAGCTCAACAAGAGGAGATTATGCGGCAACTGCATGAGTTAGTTGAGAAGGGTATGGTTAGGCCTATCTCATCTCCATTTTGTTCTCATGTGTTATTAGTGCAAAAGAAAGACGACACGTATCGTATGTGTGTCAACTATAGAGCACTAAATAGGATCATTATCAAGAATAGGTTTCCCGTTCCAGGGGTAAAAGACCTATTTGATAAGCTACAAGGGTCCACCTGCTTCAGTAGGATTGACCTAAAAAGTGGCTATCATCAAATTAGGATAGTTGATCAAGAAATTGTAAAGACCACATTTCGCACTACGTTTGGTCTTTACAAATATATTGTCATGCCTTTTAGCTTGACCAATGCACTAGCCACATTCAACCGCTTGATGAAAAAGCTATTCAGGCCTCACCGAACCTTTACTGGAGTGTTCTTTGATGATATCATCATCGTCTACTCTAATTCATTAGACGAACACAAGAAACACCTCCAGGTAATATTTCAAGTCTTAAGAGAGAATAAATTGTATGTTAATCGAAAGAAAAGTGAATTTTTATTACAAGAGATTCAGTATTTAGGTCACATTAAATGGATCCATCAAAGTTAGAGGTAATAAAAGGATGGCTTAAACCAAGGAATCTTCATGAACTAAGAAGTTGTATAGGTATGTGTGCATACTATAGACGCTTCATAGAAAAGTTCTCACAAATCGCAAGACCATTACAGGACCTAACAAAGAAAAATGTTAGGTATACATGGTCTGCCAAGGAGAACAATGCTTTCAAAAAGCTTAAAGAAAAGCTTATCTCTCAACCTGTGCTTACACTTCCGAATCTCTCAAAGCCTAATGAGGTCCAGTGTGATGCTTGTGGTGATTGCCTTGGATCTGTTTTGCTCCAAGAAGGGCACGCCATAGCCTATGAAAGTCGAAGGCTCGACCCTAATAAGCAAGCTCTAGGCATATATGAAAAGGAACTCCTCGCAGTTCTACATGCCTCAGACCAATGAGAATTAGGCTAGAGTAAATCTAGTTCAATTAATTTAAAAACACCTAATAAAAGAACCAATAGGAATTAAGCTCTCTAGAAGACTATTGGACAGGGTCCAATGAGCATTCAGCAACCCAATGGCTTGCCTGATTCCTATTGGCTAGGAGACGAAGGGGTCCAATGAGAGTTTAGTTGCATTAATTAATTACCTAAAGCTCTCACAAAAGGGGAAAGGGGGACACATGTCAGAAGGCTATCACTTATCCTCTTGAAATTCCATTGGCTAAGCCTGGAGAGGTCCAATAGGGTGTGAGCATGAGGAAATTGCAAGAGGGGTCGACCAAGAGAGAGGGGGGGCTGATTTTCTCAAGGAATTATTGCATACACACTCACACTAGTCCATGTATGGAGTAACAAGACTCTCTCTCTCCTTCTCAAGCTTTAATGGAAAGCTTATCACCTACTCCAAGCTTGTGAGAAGGGAGGCCTACACCAACAACTCTTGGCTTTGTGATGCAAACCCAACCATGAGCCAAGCTCAGTGCATGCTCATTTTCTCTACCATGTTAATTACTAAGCTAAGCTATGCTAATATGAGTGATTATGTGAGGAGATGTACATCTTTCTCGTAAGACTACTCCTTCCTCTCAATTTACTCTCATACCCTGCTAGCTCTCACCATCTTTGAAGGTGTGTGAGGTCTTGGGTCTGAGACCGTGAGGGAATTAATGTTGTTTAATAAGTTTTTTGCTTAGTGCTTCAAGTTTCCATCTTCATTGCATTAGCTAGTATTGAAGGAACGCGAAGAATTGTATTGTAAAATGTCTCTCTTGATGGGAGAAACCATAATACAAAACCTTTTGGAGGGGGGACCGGCTCCATGCAAATCGGGTCCTCAAGTGTTGTCAATAGCTTAATTTCTCTGTCTTTTGAAGTATTTTTCATGTTATCTAACTAGGTGTTATGCTTTTTGTTGCTCTCTCCACCCAAGAACTCTTGTTATTCTCATTAGGAATCTATTCTAATGAAATTCTCACTATGTTCTTGTTATTTTCCGCTACACACAAGTTACTAGGCCATTAAATGTTACAGACTAGATTAAGAATGCTTCTCTAATTACAATGGATTAGCACTAGCCTTTTAAGCATGGGAATTAAGCTCAAGGCTAGACCATCCATAGAGTGAACACGAGAGAGAGAGAGAGAGAGAGAGAGAGAGAGAGAGAGAGAGAGAGAGAGAGAGAGAGAGCTCTCAAAAGTGGATCCTCAAGAGTGGATACTCAAGAATGAAGCCTCCTTGCATAAAGGCTTCCTTATAAAGGCTTGCACCACAATCCCTTCTACTATGGGTTTAAGTTTGAGCCCTGTAGCTAGCATATACAACTTTGGAACTCCCAAGGAGCCCAAGACCTTATACAAATGTGGATAGGAATTATTATGCACATCCATAGCATATCTCTCTCTTGATGCATAATCGGCGTAGCCTCTGTTAGCCGTTGCTAACACGGCATTCTTCAAAGTGAGGAGATGTTGTTCTCTTCCTCCCAAATTTGGTTCCACGTTCCATGGATATTTTTCTTTTGGATTCACCTACATCAAGTGATCCACTTACACAAGTAGAGATTGTTGGAGAGTTATGATAGTTATCCATGGTTCATATGTTCTCCCTTCAAAGGAAGATGTGGATCCATCTTGGGAGTCTGGCTCAAGACTAATTCCTTACAATTGTAGTGATTCCATGTGCATTCATAGTGATTCCATGTGCATTCAGCCAAGATTGGCAGTCTATTTGGTGGCTTCCTATAGCACCTTGTTCTTCTCTTACAAAGATTGGGTGCAAGGTCTATTGATCTTGCCGTATTAGCTATAGTCTCAGTATTGATGTGTGTTTCTTTTTTGTTGAATATATGTTCCCAATTCTCTTTGAGAGTGGGGTGATACTCTCTCAAGTTGCACTGCAAATAAATGAATATCAATTTTAGTTTCACTCTCAGTTCCTTCAGATACAGTTAACAGTTTGCAATTTCACTCTGGAGATGTGTTTGAATGAAGTTCCTTCATATACAGTTTGCAGTTCATCATTATACATGGTGGTTGGTGTAGGTTCTTTAGTTCTTCATCATCGAACATTGATTTCTTAGTAGCCTCAGTTTTCACATTCATTGGACTTCCTGTAGAAGCTTGGAGATTCTAGCATGTGGTATATGACTAGAGGTGTAGGTTTTCGATTGTTTCCTCAAGGAGCACTTTAGAGTTGGAAAATGATCTACATGCCAATAGTTTATGCCTTTACCCTTAGTTTTAATGCATTCTCTTGGAGCGACCAAGAGCATTCTCTTTTGCAGATGTTGGTAGTGGGACTTGTGAATCGGTTGAGTTGAGGGGATTCTTGACAAAGCTGGTCAGTAGACAGCATTGTTACTTCCCGAACGTCTTTCAAGGGTAGCGGTTGGATGGTATACTGGCCAAGTTGACCTCAAAGTTCTATAGCAAATATCCTTGTTCACAAAACCCTCTCCTTTAAAGTTGCATATTTCTCATTCTAGCTTCCTTGTCTGTGTTCCTTTCAAGGAGCTGAGAGGGGGTGTTAGAGTTCAAGCACCTCTCTGGATTCGTCAGGTCGGTCCCAATTTCTCCCAAGGACAGGTGTTACAGATAGAGGGTTGTAATGTGGTTGTGCCCAGCCACTATGAGGTCTCATATCATGTTGTGTTTAGCCTTGGGTTTTTGCTTGGTTCCATGGCCACATTGGCTTTTGTAGTCTCTCCTATTTTTTCCCATGAGCCCTATGGTCATCATGTGCCCTCTCATGAGTTCCTCATATTTCTTCCCCTTTGTTTTAAGGTCGTGGAGGTCTAGGATTGGGCAAATTGAGATTACGCCTACATATCTCGAGGGGTTCACTATGTGTAAAACTACCATATCACGTGCGTTCAAGACATGTTTGTGAAACCCCTTATCTGTAAATTTTGTTAAGAATATAATGTACCCTTTTTTTAAAATCTGTAATTTTTTTTCAAATTTGAAAAAAAATGTCCTTCTGTATATATATTTCTGTATGTTTCAAGAACTTTAAATACCCTTCTGTTGAACTCACATGATAGGTTACATTTTTCTTAGGTGACCTCCCCGGGCTACATATGCATGGGTTTTGGAAGGGAAGAAAGGGGGTGCGGGGATTGAGAGTTTTGGCTTCTCAAGTGAACTGCCCAATGTGATCCCACTATTTATTTTGGCTTTTAGATATTTATTTTACTTATTTGTCAAAGTCTAGGTAGGGCAATTTACTGAGGTTGGTATATATGCAACCCCTTGCCTCCATTGTACTATACATTCAATTATTCATTGCCAAGGTTGATTGGTTCAAGAGACTCTCTCTCTCTCTCTCTCTCTCTCTCTCTCTCTCTCTCTCTCTCTCTCTCTCTCTCTCTCTCTCTCTCTCCTTGTTATCTACGCTTTCGCATCGTCCACTTTGACATGGTATCAGAGTCGTGTTCTTGAAGAGATTTGGAGGTAGAACTGCACAGAGAAGAGCTTTTGAAGATCACCTTGTCGCTGGCAACCTGCTCTCTCGGTGTTTCAAAACGTTGCTGCTCAGCGGCATCGATGATCCCTACCACCTGCATTTTAAAACGCTGCCTTTCTCCCTCATTGCCAACAACCCTCCCTCACTCTCCACTCTTGATCCGACCCATTAAGGCTCCTTGTTGCTAGCACTTTCAACCGTTTCAAGTGGACTTTCTTGTGGAGTTGAAGTTGCAAGAGGAGAACTGAACAGCCTACTTGTTCGATTTTGGAAGGAACGCAAACGGCTTGCAAGGGGCAGTACAAGAGTAAAATTTGCGGGAGCATTGTTTTTTTGAACCATTTGGAGATTTTGCGGCTTGGTTAGTGCGGCCACCCTTGGAGTGCAAGAAGGATCACCAAATTTCTAGATCTTGCAACTTCAACATGGTACCCCCTTGCTCGAGCGCCAGTGAGACAATCAAAACGGCAGTAACTACGCTCATTTGAATTTGATCATGCGACTCTAGTTCTCACATAACAGCTTATGGGATATTGTCGACAGCTCGGAGTCCCGTCCCACGAGGGATCCCAACAACAAGTACACCCACCTTCAAAATGATGAATATCTCAAATCGTGTGTCGATTGGGATGCAGCTAATACGAAGGCAATGTCGGCCATTGCAGAATCTCTTACAAAGGACATTTCTCCAGCCATTCAAAGTTTGAAGACTGCCAACAATTTGTGCTTCAATCTCGTCGGAATGTTTGATCGGGATTCAATGATGCAAGCACTCACCCTTCTTGGATGCCATCCAATTTCCACGAGGGGGTTCCATGCAATCATTTCTAATGAAGGCTAAATTTATTCATGATCAACTATCAGCTATGAAAAGTGCATTAACAAGTACTTAGTTAGTTGCTTTGGTTCTCACGGAGTTGCCTGAGGTGTATGAAACGGTGTCTAGGAAACTTTGACTACAAATCACGAACGAAAGATGGAATTTGATGGTCTCATCTCTTTTCTCATTGAGGAGGAAGCCGTATTGATAACTCAAGGCAAAATTCAGATTTTTGAGATAGGTAGGGAAGTACTTGCTGCTTCGGATTCCAGAAAGAAGATCAAGAATCATTGTTACAATTGTGGAAAGCGTGGTCATTTGGACGAGGATTGCAGATCCAAAGGCAAACACAAAGATTTTACAAAGGACAAAGGTAAAAGCAAGCATCAGGAGGAAAGCAGTGATAGTGACTTAGGGAAGGACAGCAAAGCGGCTGCTCGTGTAGTGGAGTCTACACTAGCAAGGACTCATGCCCTCTAGTCACATGGAGACCAGTGCCACCAGTAGCTTCAACCAGAGAGAGGCTTGTGAGTGGAAAAGAGGGGCAAAGAGTGCTCTGTATAGTTAATTTGGACCCTTATGTTGGAGTTCAAGTTATCGGTATTTGAACCCATGGGTTGGAGTTCAAGGCACATGCATTTGGCAGGGAACCAATCATACGTATCTAAAACACTACGAATGAGTGCACCAATCCATTGTTGTTTGTCGGATCATGGATAGGATGTGTTCCACAGTTCATTATCTTGGAGTAATATTTTTGGATGTAATGTGTTCACAAATCATGAATGGGGATTCTTCGATGTGGTGTGGTCTACAGTTACATTTTCTAAAAGGAAATTGATGCTCAAGATGGCATTCTTCTAAGGTACAAAGTTGAGGGTAGCAAATCCGAGGTGTATCCAGCAAGAAGTTGTTGCTAAGGAGTCCGTGGTAGCTTCTTCATCGACTTGGTCTCACAATTTATATCCACTATGAGTTGCAGAGACGGTGTTAAGTTTTGGCATCTCAACTGAACTACCCAATGTGATCCCACTATTTATTTTGGCTTTTAGGTATTTATTTTACTTATTTGTCAAAGTCTAG
This sequence comes from Adiantum capillus-veneris, assembly GCF_014529385.1. NCBI lineage: Eukaryota > Viridiplantae > Streptophyta > Polypodiopsida > Polypodiales > Pteridaceae > Adiantum > Adiantum capillus-veneris. Next base: position 15,329,581 of record NC_140932.1, on the reverse strand, counting down.
GTAGAGCAATTTACTGAGGTTGGTATATATGCAACCCCAACATGCAATAGAGCCCAGAGGGGGGCGTCCGGCCTTGGGTGCCCCAAGGGGGCTTATGGCTTCAGGTTAGCCAACGTTTTGTTGTAGATCATCCTTTTTTTTTTCTTAACACAACAGTCCAGCGTTTTTTCATGGGCAACAGATGTAGTGATTGGAGCCCTCCCTAATGTCTCCTATAATGAAGAGATTGTTTTGTTGTGGACCAAACAAATGGGATACTTGTGACCGAGGGCCCTTATGAAATAGGAACTTCTTGAACCATTATCGTGCAAAACTGTAAGCTGCCGATGAGGGGTAATGATGATATCATTCACTAGATGTCATCCTCATGCTCCCCTACGATAGGATTTCATGCCCATTTTCCCTTCTTGAATCAATTTTTTTTTCATATAAAGGTCAAAAGTTGCATGAGTCTGCCTTTAGAAGAGCTTGTTTAAAAATTGCCCTTCTCTGACGAAGGGGAATAAAATAGGTACTTGCCAATGGAATGGAAGCACATTGAGATTCCCATCTAATTTAGAAAACACGGGCATGCTATAGTAACATAGGAGTCTCTTTAAGTCCATGTATTTCCAAAACTCTAGTGGAGAATGTTTTGACCTACTGAGAGGCTTATAAATAGAAACTCTACTAACATAGCTCATTGCCTTTTTATATTCTTCACCAAATGTGTAGCCAAGATAAAACTTGACTTGTAATTTCTTTGATATTTTGTCATTAGTAGGGCAAAATGAAAATATGCCCTTCCATAGAGAAGGGTCCTACTTCCAAGTGCATGTCTTCTGAAAGAATAGGGAGCCCTTCAAATCCTAACACTGAACTATAGCTAGCTATTTTCATGAGTCTGCCTTTAAAAGGGTTTGTTTACAAATGCCCTTCTCTAAGAAGGGGAATAAAATAGGGTACCTGCCAATGAACTAGGAACACGTTCAGATTCCCATCTACTGTAGAAAACACGGGCATGCTATAGTATTGAAGAACAAGAGAGTTTATGTAAAATAGGAGTCTCTTTTAGTCTCCATGTGTTTCCAAAACTCTAGTGGAGAATGTTTTGCCCTACGCAGAGGCTTCTAAATAGAAACTCTACTAACATAGCTCACTATCTTTTTATATTATTCACCAAACGTGCAACCAAGATAAAAATTGGTTTGTAATTTCTTTGACATTTTGTCATTAGTACGGAAAAATGAAAATGCATCCTTCCATACAAAAGGGTACTACTTCCCAATGCCCGTCTTTTGAAAGAATAGGGAGCCCTTCAAATCCTAACACCGAACTATAGTTAGCTATTTGAAGAGGTGACATTTTGCTTCGACTTTACAATGATGTGACTTTTCAATCTCTTACGAGTTTTGATACTCAAGGGACTTTGCACCTCCCCAGTACGTACGAACTTCCACAACAAATTATCTACTACCTTTGTCCCGCTTACATTCTATGGTTCAAGGGTATTGTCTCTCAATAGACATCTCCACATTGTGACAAAAAACATGAGAACAAGTGGTAAAGTCAATGCAGTACTACATAATTCTCCAAGGAGTGATATTGGGTAAAATGTAATGGTCTTACCACACAATTAGATCAAAATACAATTGGCATTGAAGGCATACATAGGATAATCTTACAATGCATCAAAAGTATTATACAGGCTTGTTTGACCATCACAAATTCCTCAATCATGCTATTGTTTTCAATGCATCACAAATTCCTCAATCATGCTGCCATTTTCAATTGTAAGAAGAAGACAACAGAAGATTGCATATATAAACAAAAGAAATTCATAGAACAACCTTTTCTTCATAGAATCAAAAGGAAGCTGACTTGTGCAAGTCGCCTAAAAATTAGGAGGACAAGACTGACATGCCAACAAAAAATGTAAGAATGACTCCATGTAGTCTTACAATGCATCAAAAGTATTATACAAGCTTGTTTGACCATCACAAATTCCTCAATCATGCTACTATTTTCAGCTGTAAGAAGAAGACACAAGAAGATTGCACATATAGACAAAAGAATTTCATAAAACAACCTTTTTTTTCACTTACATATATCAGAAGGAAGCTACATAGAATATGCAAAAAAGGTAAAAGACTAATTCTACAGGCTTATTTGACCATCATAAATTCCTCATCATGCTGCTATTTTCAGTTATAAGAAGACAAATAGATTGCAGATATCAAGAAATGAATTTTATAGGACAACGTTTTCTTCATTGACATATATCAAAGGGAAGCTGCCTCATCGCAGTTGGTGGTAGACAAACAAAAAGAGTATGACCCCACATAAAGGGTCGTGTCAGATGTATATGGTATAACCTCTTTCATTGAGGTCTCTTTACAAGGCACAACCTGTCTAACATACAAAAATATGTATGACCCCGCATGAATGAAAAACTCAAAAGGGCCATGTCACATAACCTCTTTCATTGTTATCCCTTTAAAGGGAAGAACATGTCTAGCATACAAAATGTGGTATGACCCCACATGAATAAAAACTCAAAAGTTGAGGTTCATCTATACACACACTTCCGCTTCGGGCGCTAGAGGAGCCAAAACCTGACAGCTTCTTCCTTTGGATCGCCTCTGAACTCTGCAAACAAAGTAAACATGATTAGTTACGACCTCACAAATTTTAAAACAGTAAAGCTGAGCTGCACAATTTTAAAGTAAAGTAAAGACAAATGCTTAGCCAAACTCGAGGATCTAAAAGTCCCCCCGATCCAAAGTTCCAAAGAGGTACAACAGGCTAAAGGAAGTCATGTCTATGAAACTAGGAACAACAAAAACACAAAGGAAAGTAGTACACAATACCGCCTCCCACAGTGACTCCACAATCAGCAGAAAGATATCATAGGTATATCCTCCATATAGATGTCAATGCCACACACCAACATAGAATCAAAAAGGAGCACTAAAACCATGGGTCGCAAACCTGATTATACGGTGAGTGTAAATACACCCTCCTCCTGGAAAGCTGTATCACACACACACACACACATACTATCACAAACTGCTGACATGTCAAGCCACTGAAGTGTCAATGGTGCAGCGGAAGATGCACTGAAGACAAGAACTCGCTTGTGATCCGATGGACACCTCGACTCCGATCTAGAACACCTACAATGCCACACACATGCACAAGGCACCTACGGAGAAGAGGACATCAGAGAGAGAGAGAGAGAGAGAGAGAGAGAGAGAGAGAGAGAGAGAGAGGGACCTGGGAAAGGCTCTCCATGCTAATAGCAAGCTACTCATACAAGTGACCAAGGGTGGTCCGCGGCATGCATCCGACATGCCCTAAGGTTCCTTTTAGTTCTTATGGAAGGGAAAACCTTCCGTTCTTAATGGAGAGTGCTATGATCACGAACAAAGTGAGTGGACACTGTGCGTGCAAGTGTATGAGACCAAGAGAGAGAGAGAAGAGAGATACGACATTAGAGACGTTGTAAAACCCTCCTCCAAAGACCCCACTCTCGTTGGCGAGAGTGGTCTACGATTGATTGCACAAACTGGTACAACGATGATGCATGAAACTGATGCAGGTCTGGGCTATGTCAACGATGACGACGGGGATGGCGAGGCCGACTATAGGGCTGAAAACTGAATGGTTTTACCTGCTGTCCAAAAACGCACAATGCTGAAATCTGCTGCGAATGGAATGCTGAATTTCGGCGCTGTTTTTATGCTGCTGGAAAACGCAGGTTTGGCTGCTAAAAACGCTGATGTCACTGCTGCGTTTTGGGCTGAAAACGCTGCTTTATCTGCTGCCGTCAATGCTGAAAAACGCTGAGAGGACAGCCCTGCTGGTGATGGTGAAAAACGCTAGATGCAAAGGGGGGATGCTATCCGGTATCTGCTGAAAAACACCAAGGCAAAGGGGGGCTGGCGATGATGCAAAACGCTAGGGCAAAGGTGGGCTGGCGATGATGCAAAACGCTAGGCATGTGTGAGGGAAATCGCCAAGGGTTTCTTGGAGAGTCTTGCTGAGAAAGAGGGGAACCTGTCGCCAACGGCCTGCTGTTCTCCTTGCTCATCTGTTGTTTAGTGCAAACCTTGGTTTGCTTATATATTTTCTTACCCAATTTGCCCTACCTACTTTCCAACAAAAGTCACTTAAATTGATAAGTGAAAAATGTCAAAAATAGGTAAAATAGGTAAAATAGGCTAAATGCACTGGAAAATTCCCCTAACTGATTCTAATGGATTCTAATGGGAATGCTTATGATCATGTTGTGTGCAACCAGAGGATATGCATCTATACTAAGTGACTGGGCATGCACGGTTTACGAATAGACTCACAAAAGTGCCAGATCACTTCTAATCTAGACTGACTGGACTGACGGAACCCTGTGATGCTATAGCTTGTCCACGGAGACATAGGGTTGGATGTGTCACGTGACATCTACCTTTCGATGTCTTTATCTTCAAGTTGATTCCCTTAAGGACCAGCGTGAGCAATACATGTACCATTTAATTGCCATCACCATTATAGGAGTATTGTCTGTCCAAGCAAGTATCAATTATGCAAGAGCTTATGGACCGCGCAACGGTCGGCTACAAACTTATGAAAGGGAAGCTAGAGTTTACTATTGAAGCAACTCCGGCAAACAATCAGATTTCCTAGCAACAACGACCAAACCCACGGGACTCTAGTGACAGTCAACCACAAAGGCCTCGTTTGACACAACATCAACGAGAAACCCTGTTACAAGAAGGCTGATGCTTTGAATGTTTTTCAAATAGGGCATACTTTCAATACATGTCCCCATAGAGCCTCCACGTCTTCAGAGAAACCTTCCGCTCCGACAGCAGAAAGATCCCCAAGGCCACCTCCGACTAAGAGAGCTAGACCTGTCATTGGACTTGTACTTGATCTTTATGGCATAAACCTCGAAAGTTCAAATGAATTGTGCAGAGCATACGGCAAAGTCAACGACTTGAAAGCCGTGATTTTCCTTGACCCATGCACTCTTCATGCAGATGGATTTTGACTACGATGCACAGGGTGGAGAACTTGAGGCCGAGCTAGCGACGGGCCAAACTCAAAAGATCGTTCCCCTTATTGTGCTCTTCTAGTGATCATTCAAGGATCCCATGGAAAATCCGATTTCCACATTATGAAGTTGGGCAATCGCAACGTTCTCTTGGGCATACCTTGGCACAACAAGAATAATGCGACACTCCATATCCAAAATCACACGATCACTTTGATGCAGAAGAGCAAGGCCGTCGACCTCAAAGCTTTGTTGTCCGAACAAAAACCCAAATGAATTTTCTAATTGCTTTGTATTTAGCTACTTTTTGAATTTTATTTAAGAAAGTAATGTCAGAAATCTGTTTGAAATGGATTGTATATGTTTTAAACCTGTCTTGGTGCCGATTTGAGATTTGTTTGACTCTAGTTTTAATAATGGTTTCAATGATTTGTGACTTAGTCTCGAGTGGAGTGATGCTCGATAATGTTTGAACCTCGGAACAACACAGACCAGGTGTATGGGAAGCGTATCGTTGTATGCTTGAAAACTTCGGAAAAACGCAAACCAAGTGTATGGGGAGCGTTTCATTATACGCTGGAAAACCTCTAAACGACGCAGATCAGGTGTAAAGGGAGCGATTAATTGTATGCTTGGCACCTCTAAACGATGCACACCAAGTGTATAGAGAGCATTTCATTGTATGCTAGAAAACCTCTAAATGACCCAGACCGGGTGTCAAGGAAGCGTTTAAGTGACGCACGGTGCTGTCTGGGGAGCATTTGGTTGTATCAGTCCTCTAAGCTCATGGCTCAAACCTTTTAAGCTATTTACGAGTGGCGTGACTAGGTAGTTGTTGACATGCTGACGTGGCACTCTACGGACTGCCGCAATTTGCACTGACAGTTTGCGAACATCGCATAATTTCAGCTTTTGCCCTAGCTTGCTTCTGGAGACCAGATGCTTTTAGGATCAGATGCTTTTGGATGTAAACTGCTTTTCATGGCCAAGGGCCTTTAGATAAGACCCATCGGCTCTCACTCTAGCATTCTACCTAACGAAAGATGCAAATCAAAGCCATGGGAGTTGTACTTCGGTAAAGCAATATAAAGAAATACTGAAAGGAGCCCCAGGGTTTGAGGCCAATGCTTTCTTGGGGGTGGAACTCCGTCACTCCACGCCTCATGTGCAGTGTGCAACATATCTCTTTAAATTTAATTGTTTTGAAGCGTCTATCAATCTATTCTTTTCCGTTGGCACGTGGTGCCCTCCCGTTACTGTCACGTGACACATCCAACCCTATGTGCCCGTGGACAAGCTACAACACGACAAGGGTTCAGTCACTCCAGTCAGTCTAGCTTAGCAAGTGTTCTGGCAATTTTGTGTGTGTGTTCGCAAACCGTGCATGCCCAGGCACTTAGTGTAGATGCATATCCTCCGATTGCACACAGCATGATCATAAGCATTCCAATCAAAATCCATCAGAATCCTTCAGGGGAATTTTCCAGTGCATTTAGCCTATTTTCCCTATTTTTAACATTTTTCACTTATTCACCCCTTGGCGTTTTTCATCAAGCATCGCCAGCAAAGACTCTCTCAGCCTTGGCGTTTTTCTTAGCAAGAACCATCGCCAGACCATCCCAGTCTGCTAGCGTTTGTCCTCCAAGAAGGCTTTGCAACCTGGCGTTTTTCAGAAGCTCTAGCATTTTCCAGATTTGCAGCCTCAGCTATAGCATTTTTGAACAGATAAGCACTAGCAGGTGTTCAGCCCTTGAAGCCCTAAAGACCAGCAGTTTTCAGCCATTAAGAACCAGCCCTATCAGCGTTTCTAGGAGCAGATTCTTCAGCCATTTCAGCCAGTAGAATTCAGCCTATCAGCGTTTTTGGACAGCAGATAGAAAGCCTCAGTTTTCAGCCCTTAGATCGGTCTCGCCATCCCCGTCGTCATCATCGATCTAGCCTAGATTTGCATCAGTCACATGCATTCACTTGTACCAGTTTGTGCAATCCATAGTAGACCACTCTCGCCGACGAGAGTGGGGCCTTTGGAGGAGGGTTTTACAACCTCTCTGGTGTCGTATTCTCTTCTCTCTCTATCTCTCAGTCTCATACACTTTCACGCACAGTGTCCATTCACTTTGTTTGTGATCATTGCACTCTCTCATTAAGAACGGAAGGCTCTCCCTTCCATAAGAACAAAAAGGAACCTTGAGCAAAGTTCGGAGTACTCATGTTGAGCAAAGTTCGACCATTCATTCCGTTGCACCTTACATTGGTATCAGAGCTTTGGCAGTGTTCTGTATCACTCAAGGAAAGAACCACAAGAATCACAAGATTTTTTTTGCTTGTTGCGGTCGCACGAACCCAAGTGTGCTTGGGCGTGCCGATTCCCAATCATGTTTTTGAAGAGTGACAGGAATCCCAAGAAAGAAGGGCTTGTCCAGCCTCCCCTTGTGCCTCTTTTCACTCATTGAGAGCGGACCGTGCACTTAGCGGCCGGCAAATCGACGTGAGGTGGGAAAAAGCAGCCTTGTCCATTCACTTTGTTTGTGATCATTGCACACTCTCATTAAGAACAGAAGGCTCTCCCTTCCATAGGAACAAAAAGGAACCTTGAGCACAATTCGGAGCACTCATCTTGAGCAAAGTTCAAACATTCATTCCACCGCACCTTACAGTTACGTTCGTCACAGAAATCTGCACCAAAAACTCGCATGATCACCAATCAGATTTGAGAGCACGCCATGGCTCTATTACCATGTCAAAGGTGCAACAAAAAAGGGTGAATTGGATAATGATTTCGTCTACAACCGTGAGCAAACCTCCTGTAATAATAGACAAACACTCCAAGTCGAGAATCTACCACAACACCAACACCACAAATAATCACTTCAAAACAATTCACAGTTCACAATTGATTCGACACTGGCCCGGCGGAGTTCCGTGCCTAGAGATATTGGCCCCAAAGACTGGCGCCCATTTTGGTATTTCTTTTTTTATTAATATGTGTTCAAAGTACAAGAGTGCAGGCAGGCGCTCACTCTCAGACTCTGCATCCAGATGCTCTGAGTTGTGAGAGGCCTGCTCACATATTTAAAGATTACAAGCGATCCTAAAAGTAGAGCCCAAAAGCTGAAAATCAAAAGCCCTGTAAAAATAAAGCAAGAGCTTTCCTTTTCTCTCTCAATCCATACTTGGCACAATAAAAGCAAAGCTTTTTAAACAAAAGCTCTCTCTCTCTCACTCTCAATTTGCGTAGAATAAAGCAATGCCCAAAAGTTGCGCCAGCTTCCGCGATTTGCGGGCGTCCGTACAACTGCCACGTGGCACCATTTCCGCGAATTGCGGGCTTGTCCGTACTGCAACGACGTCAGCATTTCTAGCCCACCATTGCCAAAGAGTGTGTGTGTGTGTAATGGGCAACCACGTCATAGGTTTGTGACATACCCCCCCCTCTTGAAAGCATTGTAATCGCCCTCGATTACGCCTGCAAAACAGACAGAGGCCATAAACTGTCTTAGCAGACACTGACTGTTAGTACCAACGCACTAGGAACACACATCTAGCACATGTACCAGTCAACAGTCACATCACACGACATCACAGGACATCACTTGACATCATAGAACATCACATGACAAATCACATTCAACATTCATTCGGATCTCAGACCATGATTTATCGGCAATGCAATTAGCAATCGCATCTAGATCCACTCAGGACCTCATAGATGCAAGTCCTCATGCCCTAAACACCCCTGACATTGCAAGCGACGTTTGCCAATGATCGGTGTAATGGCAACAACGTGCCGCTAGAACTACCTCCGCCTGTGGCCTCAGCCTGTCGAGCATAATTCCAAATCGAGCCGCCAATTCAAGAAGTTGGCCTTGGCTCCTTCAAAAGAGCTTCCTGATCTTTCCCTTTGCCCTAAAAGCGACAAGATTTGTACTTTCATTCATTTGATTTGGTTCGGGTCCCACGCAATGTGGTACCAATTCTACCTTTTTTGCCACGTCCCTCGGCTGCTTTGAAACATTTTGGCCTAATGTCAAGACAAGGGTCCTACGGGGCAAGGCCCAACCTAGGGGATCAGGGACCTAGGCCAAGGGCCGGTTGGATTAGTGCGGACTGGGGATCCGCTTAGGGCAACTGCTAGGAGCTAGCCTATATAAGGGGCGGTAGGGAGGAGGATCCCAGGTTTAGTTACCCTAGGTCTTATATTGGTATCAGAGTTAGGACAGAGAAAAGCTATGGAGGAGGGAAGGAGAAGGGTCGATTGGCTGCTGCAAGATTGCATGTCCGCTCTCTCTCTCTCTCTCTCTCTCTCTCTCTCTCTCTCTCTCTCTCTCTCTCTCTCTCTCTCTCTCTCTCTCTCTCTCTCTCTCTGGTCGTCAACCCATCATGGCGTGTGCAGCCATGCTTGGCAATCCGAGGTCGAAGCCAAGGCCCGTGTGCAAGGCCGCTTGCGACGAGGCAGGAACGAATTTTGAACTGCATGAAACTGGACCGCGTTGGGCTTGTTGGGTTCGCTACAGCCTGCACAGGCGTTTTCGTCACAGGACCATGGCCTGACGAGGTCCGCAGCAAGCGTTGGTCTCTGGTTTTTCCCCTGCGCAGCCGGCAACGTGTTGCCATAGCCAGGTTTGAGCACCGTTTTTTTTTTTCACATTGTTGGGCGCCCTACGGTGCCCATGAGCCACCCAAGGGCCCCGTCCCATTACCATAATAACCGTCCAAAGACGCATGGTCAAGGACAGCCTCAAATGGCAGCTGCAGCAGGACCTCACAATCGTGCGAAACCACATGGCCAAGGATAGCCGCAAGGGGGAGGATATCGTGCATGCAAAGGTTGTATGCTTGGTTTTTGGTGATTTTTGCTGACGTAATCCTATATCGGCAAAGATTGCATGAGTACAATACGGCAAATGAGATCCAACCTGGAGACGAGAATTTGATAAGAGTCCCAAAGCGGGCTAACACATTGATAATACGGCTTCATCTATACACGAGAAGTTTCAATCATTGCTTCAAAGTAGTCTTGACGAGGACATGGCCCTCTGCAGGAGAATTTTTCAAGGCTTCAATTGCTATTCGCAGAAGATCGACATTACCATCATATGGTGTTCGCCAATAGATCTGCCTTCACGATGATTATGAATACTTCAAACTGTTGGCAAGGTAAGGCCTGAGCACGAGTATAGAGCTACTCGGCATGGCCGCTTACCTTTGGAATTTGAACTTTGGATGGGGCTAGGCTCTTAGGCAAAGACGATCTTGATGACCGGTTTCAAGATCAAGGCAACTCGACCACATCGATCAACTAGAGTGCTTCGTTAGTCCGAGGGTAAGAGAAAACAAGAACCTCTAGAAGACAAAAACTTGGGGGCCTGGAGAGAGAGAGAGATAGATAGATAGATAGATTCATTATCGTCCTCGGAGGTCAAATATGACCCATGGGACCGAAAAACGGACATACAAAAGCACTCCTCTAACAAAGAGGGTGTCAAATTTACAACGGCTAAGGCAAGTGTGGCAAGACAAAAAACTGAGGGGGAAGAAAAGTTGTTGGGGATGTTTACAACAAAACTGCAACACATGTCACTTATGTGATAAAGGTGGCCATGGGAAAAACAAAAAGGGGGGAGAATATCCAAGAGAATACTATGGGGATTTTTGTGTCCGAAACTCCTCAATGATGGCTCTACCACCACGGTAGACGGCCCATTTACCTGCAGCCCGTGCTTCTCTTACTTTTTGCAACTCTTGTTTCTTCATCTTGAGTTGCATGTGCGTTAGAGCTTCACTAATCCAGATGGTTGTCCCCTTTAGAAGGTGAGTTTGTTTTAGGAGTGTTGTGCGGTCCTCTTTGGTTTTGAAGACAAGGCTCCCTTGGTTGGTGCCGTGGTCACGGTGTACGCATTTGATGGTCGAGGTATCAAACTTGACAGGTTGGATGGCCTCGTTAAGCTTGACTAGTGTGTCAGGAAAGTTGTCGCCCTCTTCCCACCAAGTGGAGGGCAAGCCACCAATGCGAACGGTCAATGCAAGACCTTCGCGACGGCGGCGCTCCTGTAAGCACTCCTCCACTTTGAAGGAGACAGTGGCAGCATTCTCTTGGATTTGAGTGGCTAATGAGGCCACATTTTGGGTAAATGTGTGCTCTACTTCTTTGGCCTTGGCTAAAATGCGATCTGTGTCTGCTTGTTTTTGGGATTCGAAAGATTGGAGTCGGGCTTCGAGGGTGGTGAGGCGCATTTTGAGCTCGGCATTCTCTACTTTCAACTCCTTGAGTTCGGCTTGGATGCGGTCCATTGGATCCACCCGAGGGGGGACGACAAAAGAGCGAGTACGTCTTGGTGTCGAGGGTACTCCTTTGCGTTCTGCCATCATGGAACTTGCACCACAGATTTTGTTTGTGTGGGAAACCTCCCTTGTGGAACCAACTTGATTGGCTCCAAGGGACTACAGAGGGTCGCAAGGTAGCGGGGTCGCACAGAGAGCTGGGATGGGCCGGCTGCAGAGCAAGGAGGAGTCGAGACTGCAGAGTGGCAGGGTAGCGGGGTCGCACACAGACACAGGGCGACCGCGAGTGCAGGGTTGGATCATTGCCTTGGCGAGGTTGGGCAAAGCTACCAAGCAGCCATGTGAAGCCAGGTGCCGCCCTCGCACCCAGCGGCTGCTGCAGGCAGGGTTAGGGTTCGACGAGAGAGAAGGGCTGCAGGGTTAGGGTTCGACGAGAGAGAGAGAGAGAGAGAGAGAGAGAGAGAGAGAGAGAGATGTATATTTCTGAATTCTTTCCAATCTAATTCATCACAAATATGAATGTGTTCATGATGCTCAATAAAAAGTCTACCAAGTACTACAAACCATCAAGTTTGCAATTCTTGAAGTTTAGTATGAACTATGCTCTTTTTTTTATCAGTAAAAGCATCAGAATTTGTAAATTTAAGAGGGAGAGATCAAAAGCCATTTGAATAGGTCAAAAAACTGAGAGTATCGGTGTCTCGAACGGAAAATGCCCTAGGTGTCAATGGCAGGAATATGACATTCCTCATCTGTTCAAAGCTTTGGGCTTTATTCCCTCTTTGGGCTTTGTTCCCTCTTGGAGTCGGTTAGTCTTAGGGAATTCCATAAATCAACTTTTGGAGGGAGAGATGCAACAGATTGTTTGGTTAAGCTTACCAAAGTCCATGTATGAGAGTTCTTTTTTCTGGTTTGAAGTTGCAGACAAGTTGAAGCTCGAGAAGTGTCGACTCTACAATATCAACAATCAGCACGATAGAGTCAAACGAATGATAATCGACACTAGAGTTGTAGATGCCAAGATGGTCGGACAAATTGCCAATGCTGAGAGACCTTTTTGTCAAATTGACGATGTTATTCAAGCCTTGCCTTGAGGTGTTTCTGATCCAATTTGAGAACAACTATTTTTGTATGCCTCTCTTCGGACATCAACTATGTAGCTTGGGAGTGTAACGTCCTTTTGGATATTGTAATATTTGAACTATGCTCTTGAACATGTAGTTTTGTGTGGCAAAGAACTCTATGACAAGCCTAGGACTTGAGACATGTTACAAAGAGGAAACCAAGATCCCAAGCTACCACTTGGGTGACAAAGAAAGAGAGAGACCATAATAGCTACTTAACTCCACATAGGTCTCCAGCTTGCTATCAAATAAGCCTGACCGATTCCCATTCCAGAAGAATGTAACATGTCCAAACTTCACTGTCTCGCTGTCTTAAGCGTCCAAAACGATTAATTTCTAAATATACTGCATAGCCCTCCTTGGCATGAGGATTAACAACAGAAAGTTGACTCATCAGGCCTTTTCCAACTGTACCTGCATGCGAAGGTTCGGAGTCCTTTCTTTGCGAAGTATTCACCAAATGTCCGGTCAATTTCGGGAGGGCTCACCAAGTACTTGCTAGGGAGCTTCAACTCACCATCATATTGAAGAATACCCGCAGAGTGAATTTTGGGCACACGCTCCCTATCAAAGTTATCAAAGTTTGCATACTTGAGAGCTTCTGCTAACATGATCATTCTGTCTGCTCTAAAGTTGAAGGTTACAAGTGCATCACCATCAACAATTGGACCAACAGATTTGCGATTTTTGTCCACAATCACAAATGGAGGATAGTATTGCTCATTGAATTTTTGAATATCTGCCTTCAATTGCATAAGAGCTTCTATACCACTCTTGAACTTGTGAGGAGCTTCTCTTAGAACTTGTGCATCCCAGCCTCTTTATACCACATTCCAGTCATTCTATTTCACAAAGTTCCAACAAAACTAACTCTTCAAGACTGCATTGCAGACCCAAATCAAACTGAAACAATCAACATTGACAATTCCTATTGATCTTGTCTTGGCTCTTAAGGTGTTTGCATGGATGCATTAAGACCCATATTGAATTCTTAGCAAGCTCTTTCAAACCAAAAGGCAACTGTCGGTATTTGGTAATCACAAGGTACGTCATAGAGATCCATAGTTACGTGCATACACCCCCCTTCAGATGCCAGTGAGGCATCCACTCCTTGTTGCCATAACTCTTCTAAATCTTTCTCGAGCAAAATATTGGAAACTATATATGCCATTTGAATGCTTCTCAAGCTGCATTCGCATTGAATTGAGATCGAACAAAATATTGGAAACTGAGTGTGTGTGTGTGTGTGTGTGTGTGTGTGTGTGAGAGAGAGAGAGAGAGAGAGAGAGAGAGATTTTTCATGAAAGCTTGTTAGATTTTTCTACCTAAGAGTGTTTGGGATATCGATCGTCGTGGTTCACAGGTGTACCTCCGCATAAATTGGATACCGATCGTAGTGTTTCAGAGGGGACCTCGTCAAAAACCACAAGGAGTTTTGTCAAGCTCAATGTTCATGATCATACAGGATGTCAATGTTATTAATTGTTTGTTGTTCCATTTTATGTTTTTTTTTTTTTTTAAACATGCAAGTCTCCTTGCATGGGGGAGTTTGCGCAGTCCTCCCCAATTTTTATAATACGAGGGAACGTGCCATTCCCACGACAACGTGCAATTTTTTGTGTGTTCATTAACTGCGTTCTCAGTGTCAAAAATCAAAAAATGATAATGCTTACTCACCGTGTGATTGAATGTCTATCGCCAATGCACTTCCTTACATCAACGATGTTGGGTATCATTGCTTTGTCAAAGAGCCTTGTACGTCCAAAAAGATCAACCATGCAAGTATAGTGTTCTTTGTTTGGTGCAATGTCATGTTTTTCCCTCATGTTATCAAAATGCATCTGACCCTCATCGACTAAACCTGAGTGGCTACATGCATAGAGCACATTGACATAAGTGATTGCATTGGGAGAAATGCCATCTTGCTGCATGCATTGAAAACAGTCCAGAGCTTCGTTGGCCCGCCCTTGTTGTGCATATCCTCTTATAAGTGCAGTACAAGAAACTACATTTAGGGAGAAACCCTCCCTCTACATTCGCTGAAAACACCCCTTAGCTTCCTGGCCCTGCCCCTGTCGGGCATATCCTGTAATCAGTGCATTCCAAGAGACTTCATTCCGGACAGAAAGCTGGTCAAGAACTTGTTGTGCACACCACACTTAGGATACATGTCAACCAAAGCATTGCCAACCACGACATCTTTTTGTAACAGCCCCTGCCTAACAATCTCATCATGACTCTGCTTGCCTATGATAGCGTTTTGCATAATGCCATATGCCTTCAAAACACAAGCATAGGTGACCGCATCCGGAGTGAAGCCCTCGCTTTGCATCCGATGAAAACAACCAAGCACTTCCTGGACCTAATCTTGTTGGGCATATCCTGCAATCAATGCATTCCAAGAGACTGCATCCCGGACATAAAGCTCGTCAAGAACTTGTTGTGCTTTGGAAAGTAAACTACACTTGGCATACATGTCAACCAAAGCATTACCAAGCACGACAGTTTTTTGCAACAGCCCCAGACCAATAAGATCATCATGAATTTGTTTTCCTGTGTCGACGTCTTTCAAAGTGCCACATGCCTTCAAAATGCAAGCATAGGTGACTGCATCTGGAGAGAAGCCCTCACTTCGCATCCGCTGGAAACATCCCAATGCTTCTTCGCCTTGTCCTGTTGGGCATAACCTGCAATCAATGCATTCCAAGAGACCGCATCTCGATCAGGAAGCTAAGAACTTGTTGAGCTTTCAAAAGTACACGACACTTGGCATACATGTCAACCAAAGCATTGCCAAGCATGACAATTGTAACAACAGCCCCTGATTGACAATCTCATCGTGAATTTTTTTGCCCATATCAATGTCTCGCATAATGCCACATGCCTTCAAAATGCAAGCATAGGTGACTGCATCTGGAAAGAAACCCTCACTTCGCATACAATGGAAACAATTCAAAGCTTCCTGGCCCTGGCCTTGTTGGGCATATCCTGCAGTTAATGCAGTCCAAGAGATGACATCTCGGTTGGGAAGCTCGTCCAGAACTTGTTGTGCTTTCCAAAGTACACCACAATTAGTATACATGTATACCTACGCATTGCCAAGCACGACATTCTTCTCCAACAACCTCTGACTAACAATCTCGTCATGAATGTGTTTGCTTCAAGGCACAAGCATAAGTGACCGCATCTGGAGAGAGGCCCTCGCTTGATGAGAAAAATGAAAAAGACTGAAGGCATTGCTGTAGATTGACATCCGAGGGAGTGGATACTGGTCGTGTACATGCCATGTTCTTGTCATGCTCGCATGACTTGTGGCAGGAGGGTTAAAAGCAGTAAAGGTTATGCAAGTTACTAACAATGCGCACCGACAATGACCTCAACACTTTGCATATGGAGGGCAAGTTACTAACAATGTGGTAGATATGACGTGGCATCGACAATGGCCTCAGCAGTTTGCATATGGAGGGGAATCAATGATGCCAAAGGAGAGCTGGATGCTCGTCCTTGTCTCACCTCTGGTGGCCTGCAAATCTGCAATGCGGCAGGGACCAAAGTTCTCTCTGGCACAAGTAGGCCTTATCAACTGGTTGCAATGTAGGCATTTGGCTTTTATGCAATCCTCCCATTTACCTTCTGGTGCTGTGGATGGAGAGGCAGGTATGGTTGACTGTGAGCTTGGCTCCACGGAAGCTTTGTATGTTGTACCTACCCCACTCGCCTCTTTCAATCTTGAGGTGTCACGTGTGCTGGTACACCCTATGCCAGGAGTTAAGCAATCCCTTGTGAAATTTCCTGCCCACAATGACATCATGGAAAGGTTTACAAGTAAAGACATGAAGAAATGTCCTTGTATGATGAAGCGCTCTCCCTGTAATACATTCAATCATCCCTTGGGTGATCATGTGCTCTTCATCTTCTGTTACATGTATGAATTCTGTTATCATCTTCAACAACATGAAAACAGCCCAGAGCTTCGTGACCCTGCCCATGTCGGGTGTATCCTGCGATAAGTGCAGTCCAACCGATCGAATTGCTGTGACTGCAATTTGCGAATTGCTTACTTCTGGCAACCTACAAAGTGAGCTGCGAGTTGAGAGAGAGCGCAATCAGAGAACCTGTGAACTGCTTGCTTCAGAGAACCTGCAACGGACTCCAATCAGAGAACCTGCGAACTGCTTGCTTCAGAGAATCTGCAACGAACTGCTTGCTGCTGCTGTTTTTGTTGGCGTAGCTTTTGGTAGCTTTTGCCCGTTGTTTTTTTTAGCGCTGGGCTATTGAGCGCTGCAGGAGCCACGTGGGCTGTTGAGGGGCCAAGGATTCAATTATGGCCACTACGCTAACGAAGTAACAAGCTCAAAGCAACTCGAACACCTCGACCAATGGTCAAAATGGTTGATAATTGTTCATCATTGGGACAACAAAAGCAAGGCACCGTTCAAACATCGATTGTTCCGATGGCAAGGCACACTGCAAGACACATTGGCTACCGTACTTGACAAGGTACGCAATTGATTTTTTGTTTATTCAGCATGAGCTTCATATCTATGGTTTGCACGTTGTAATGGATGTTGTACACTACGTTGTACCATTCAACACAGCCCATTATTTGTGATTGCTCGACAAGGTCAATTTTCCTTTGCTACGACATCTGTCTGTTAGCAGGAGTCTCCGTTAGCTATGAGCACAGAAACTCCATAAGTACTTATGTGAAGCAAGGCTTCAATTTCTACATCTTTCATTGAAGCTGGCCACGTTTGGCATATGCTATGAGCATACACAATGGGGAAGGAATAGGCAAGGTGTTTGCAGGTGGATTAAATTTTGCCGGTTATGGCCTTATATACCAGACGAGTGTATAGGACATACGAGGGCGTCTGTGCAGATATGGCTATGGGCCATTTTGGACTGAGTTTTTCTCCCAACTTTCATGACAATTGGTTGCAGCAACAACGACCAGGTTAGCCAAGTTTAAGTTTTTCTTGTTTCTTCCTATTTACACTTTACTTGGCAATTATTGTCATTGTGCAAAGCAAAGTGCTTTGGCAATTTTATAGGAAGCACGGCTTCCGAGAACTGGCAAAATAGGGGATATCAGCTCACCAAATCCCTACCAGTTTAAATTGTGCAAGATACTTACAGTTTTGGTTCTCACGGTTGAGGCCATCACTCTGCGCAATGGCTTACCATTCTTTATGCAAGGCATGCTAGTGACGTGAATTCAATTCTGCCGCTTCATGCATTACGCTTCCGCTAACACACTTGCAACTCTGTCAAGGTCAGACTGCGGATGGATTGTTGGTTGCTATCAACACTCAACAATACTAAAAAGAACCTAAAATTTCGTCTAGATTCACCGGCAAGGTGCCCCTTTCAAGTCATCCTCATACAGTCATGACCCTACACGTTAGATGGTCAAGATTTAACTTGTGTTTTTTTGTTGCCTCTCTCGATGAGAGCGTCATACAGACAAATTGTGGAATGCTTATAGGATAAGCTGCAATTCAAGCATAAGATGTCTAAGAGCACACATTTTGAGCGCACACACTACAAATTTAAGGAAAGTTCCTCAGCCCAGCATGCTCTTCTTTTCTCTCTTTTTCTTATTTCTTTCAAGAATAACGAAACTCTTCTAAGAAGCTTTTGATACATATTCTGCTCGTGAGTCAGCTTGAGCCAAGGTGCTCTAACTCATAGCTAGCACATGGCTAAGATGCTACTCAAATTAGTCTTCATCGGTTCGTCGATTGAACACTATTTTGCATAAGGGCTATAAGCCTGTTTCAGGACAAGGGTAAGACCCAACTATTGGCATTCTTGTGAGAATGGCGATGGAGAGAGAGAGAAAGTGCCAACGCTGGAATAGAGAGAGAGTGGGTAAACGGGTTTTTAATGGAACCTCTCTACTATCGTAAGTGTACAAAGATGTCGAATACATGTGGGGTGGGCCTATATACTAGGCCCCAAGGCCCCCACGACCTCATGAGATAACAACCCACGACCCAACAATGGGATAAATACCCTAAGGTATAAAACCATCCAAAGTGGGTGTGATGAATGAAAAAGAAGTGACCATGTGCAATGTGCACATGTGACCCTATGCTCTAGATGTGACATGGGTGGCCAACCCGGACCATACTAGCAGTACATAAAGTGTGTGATATGCAGCCGGAGATGTAATCTCTAACACCCCCTCCCAGCACCGGATGTTGAACAAACAGAAAGAATGCGGTGAATAGAAGCCAAAATCTGCTGGGAAACAGCCTTGGTGAAGATGTCTGCAGCATTGTCCACCGTACGGACGTACTCCAATCGCAAATCTCCAGCCAGAATCCTCTCGCGTACATAGTGATACTGCACCTCGATGTGCTTGGTCCTCGCATGGAAGACCGGATTCTTGGCGATGGCGATGCAACTCTGGTTGTTGCAGGAAAGAAGTGTCGCTGCAGTCTGTGGGAACCCCAGCTCCCCCAAAAGTCTCCGTAGCCAAATGCCCTCGCACGCAACGTAGCAAGCTGCGCGGTACTCCGCCTCTATAGATGAGAGCGCAACGGTAGGTTGCCTCTTGCTGCTCCATGAGATAGGTCCTGAGCCAAGTGTGAAAACGACTCCAGTAGTCGAGCGCCGAGTGTCGGGATTGCCAGCCCAATCCGAATCGCACCATCCATGAAGTGTGGAACCACCTGAGCGACGATAGAAGATCCCCAGATCAACCGTGCCAGAAATGTACCTCATCATACGAAGAGCACACTTCCAGTGTCGCTGCCGAGGCTTGGAGGAAAAAGAACTGAGTATGGAAATAGCGTAGCAGATGTCTGGGCGTGAATAGGTAAGCCACACTAAACAGCCTACGACGTTGCGGTACTGTGTTTGGTCAACCCGAGCTGAGGGATCATGGATAGAAAGGTTCTCCCCGGGCTCAAGTGGAGTGCCTATAGGTCTGCACTGTCCCATTCTGTGTCGGTCAAGTATATCCGTAGCATACTTCCGCTGAGAGAAGAAGATGCCGTGAGGTGTCTGGTAAATCTCAAAACCCAGGAAGAAGTGTAGCAAGCCCAGATCTGTCATCTCAAATGTCTTTTCCAAAGACTGCATGATGGAGCGGATCCTGACTGTCCAAGAACCTGAAAAGATCAAGTCATCAACATATACAATAACAATAGCAACCAAACTGCCCTCTGATGCTACATAGCAATTCGCGTCACAATGTGTACGCTTCAGCCCGAGACTAATGAAAAACTCATCAATCCTCTGATACCAGGCCCTGGAAGCCTGCTTCAGGCCGTATAGCGCTTTGTACAGTCGACAGACGTAGTCCTCGAAGCCAGGCTTCGCAAAACCCGGCGGCTGCTCAACATAAATCTCCCCTGTAAGAGTACCGTTGAGGAAGGCACTCTTGACGTCCATCTGATAGATAGGCCAGCCGTAGTGGGCTGCTAATGAGAGTAACATCCGTATAGTAGTCATCTGAGCGGTCGGAGCGAAAGTCTCGTCGAAGTCAATGCCAGGCCGCTGTCAATAGCCCTAGGCCACAAGTCTCGCCTTGTGCTTCTCGATGGAACCGTCAGCTTTGAACTTCGTCTTGAAGATCTAGCGCGTCCCAACAATCTTCCGCTTCTTAGGTCGAGGAACAAGCTTCCAAGTACCATTCCGCTCAATAGGGTCGAGCTCCATAAGCATCGCACGCTTCCGAGAGTTAGACTCAAGGGCCTCTTTCACTGAAGAGGGCTCTGGGACCGCAGAAGAAATCCGCGTCATGAGAGCAAAGTTCACGAACTCGTTGCCCTCATATACCTGCCTTCGCTGCTGAAGGCGTGCTGAGCGTCTAGGTTGCCCAGGCTCCTGCGGCTGTGGTAACTCCGTCAATCCAGAAGAAGAAACTGTTGAATAAAGCCAACCAGGTACAAGTCGCTCCCGAGGTGCTGCCGCTACGTCCTCTGGAGGGTCCTCAGCATCATCTGCAGATTGGAAAGAGTCGGTGTCAGAATCAGCATGATCCAAGGTAGGTACTGGCTGCTATGGTAGAGGTCTAGGTAGTGGTGGAGGAGGAGGTGGAGGTGGAGGCCTGACTGGTGCGGGAAGGGAGAGAGGTGTCGATGTAGAAGGCTCCGATGTAGACGCCCCCTCTGAAGAGCCGATGAACTGCTCATCAAAGACAACATCACGACTCACTGTAGTGGCCCTGGTGACCGGATCATGAAGGCGAAATCCACTAGACTCCTGACTGTATCCAACGAAGATCATCTTCTTGGACTTAGGATCCAGCCTTGTCCGCTTCTCCTTCGGCACATGCACGAAGGTCGGACACCCAAACACGCGTAGGTGTGCAACAAAGGGCTTGCGCCCATAGTAAGCCTAATAAGGGGTCATAGATACTACTGCTGATGTAGGTGACCTGTTCTGAAGGTAGACCGCCGTGGAACAAGCTTCTGCCGAGAAAACCCGAGCCAGAGAAGCATGCTCGAGCATCGTCCGAGCCATCTCAAAATAGTCCGATTCTTCCGCTCGACCACTCCATTCTGAGATGGAGTGTAAGGAGTAGTCAGTTGGCGCTGTATGCCCTCCGACTAGTAGAACTGCGCGAACTCCTTGGAAGTGAACTCACCTCCGTTGTCTGAGCGAAGAGAGACAATCTTTAAGTCCTTCTCCTTCTCCACCATAGTCTTCTAATCCTTGAAGTAGGATAGGCACTCCGAATTGAGTTTCAAGAAGTAAACCCAAGTGTACCTCGTAAAATCATCCACTAGCACCAACATGTAGAGGGCTCTGCTGAAGGAAGGAGTGGCTTCAGGGCCACAAATGTCCGTGCCAACAGCTCCTCCCGCCCGAAACTCGGAGTGGCTCTCAATCTGCATGAGCTCGGGAAGAACCTCTTCCCAGGTAGGCGGGGCTATGGGGCGTGAGCGTATGATCCCCTGGTAGTAGGAATCAAATCGAGGAGGGAGTTTGAAGAGCAAGTGCTTGGCCATCTACTGTGTGGTCATGCTGCCTCCAGAGGCAACGAGGTCGTCCTAGATCTCCCGCATCTTGCGAGTCAACCCCATAAGTGAGTTGAACTGGTTGAACTGCAGGAGGTAAAGCTCCCGCTCTAGCCGAAGACACCTGGCGACAGATTTGTCCTCAAACAATTCCGTAATGCGTTGCCAAAGCTTGTGTGCGTGCTCCTCCGCTTTAACTTCCTGTAGAACCGTGTCAGAGAGGTTCATAAGAAGAAAAGTGTACACCCGACGGTCAGTGTCGACCCATGAATCAATATCTGCCTGTGAAACAGATCCTAGAGTAAGAACCGGCTTCGTAGCCAATGTGCTGTCCTGAAGCCAATCCCAGAATCCATTGTAGGTGATCAGGGTCTTCACTTTCGTCTTCCAAACACTGTAGTTGGAATAATCCAGCTTGGAGGTCTCTGCGAAGACCGTAAAACCATATGCTGCAGGGGCAGCCATGTCTCGTCAATCTCCGTGCGGAAGCGTGTGTCCAGGAACTCGAGAAGATCAAGTCGATGTGAAGGTACCGTAATCCAAAGCTATAGCAGTCCTGCTGACCGCAAGAACAACCACCGGATGGCGTCCTGAAAAGCAATGGGATGTCAACCACGCAATGAAGGAAAGGTGTAACAAGCTGTCCACCCAAGAATCAACCGCATAGGTGCTGACAATCGCTGCTGTACAGCAAAAAACAGCAAGCTTGAACGCCGCCGACCAAGACAGGAGCAATGCAGAAGACGGTATTGAGTAACTCTGTGTATCTCAGCGCAAAAGAGGCTGAAATGAGAGAAAAACAGCAAGTGAACTAGTCCAGTAAAAGCGTCGGAAGGAGGGGTTAAACCCGCATGATGATGAGGGTACCGGAGAACCAACAAGATCAAGAGCCTCGCCTCGTGTGTGCGCTGAAAATGCAGCAGACCTGAAAAAACAGCAAGCAAGACAATGTTGCAAGCTCCACAGGATGAGGTGAATGCCTTGCCGATTAATGCAGGCAACGAGGGTGAGTGAGGATTGGAGAGGGAACGCTGATGTAGAGGGATCAGCCGAAGGTCCTGTCCAATTGCTAAAGAAGCAAGCAATGAATCAACGATCGTGGGTGAGGTAATAACCAGAATGGTGTGAACCTCCTCTGCTTGGCCAACCAACCAACGATGGTGGGAAAGGACTACGTAGCAGGCAAAAACACAAGGGCAAGAAAACGCAGGTGGCTGATTGGCCCCCTCTTCGCGATGAAAGGAGGTGAAAACCTGTTCGCTGCCCTGTAGAAGGTAGATCGCTGATGTGTAAAGCTCCTGAGCCTAGGCATATGATACCATGTGAGAATGGCAATGGAGAGAGAGAGAGTGCCAACGCTGGAATAGAGAGAGAGTGGGTAAACGGGTTCCCAACGGAACCTCTCTACTATCGTAAGTGTACAAAGATGTCGAATACATGTGGGGTGGGCCTAGCATATATACTAGGCCCCAAGGCCCCCACGACCTCATGAAATAACAACCCACGACCCAACAATGGGATAAATACCCTAAGGTATAAAACCATCCAAAGTGGGTGTGATGAATGAAAACGAAGTGACCATGTGCAATGTGCACATGTGACCCTAGGCTCTAGATGTGACATGGGTGGCCAACCCGGACCATACTAGCCGTACATAAAGTGTGTGATATGCAGCCGGAGATGTAATCTCTAACAATTCTTTGGGTGATTGTTTTCAAGATATACCCAAGGAAGTACACATCGACGTTAATGGACAAGCAAGAGTCTTGTCATTACGGATGTTTAGGGTGTCATTTTTGCACTACATGTTTTCAGTGCGACACTCAAGTTGAGTTTTTGATAATCTTCAACTCACAGCAGCTGATCTCTACAAGAAATTCTAGATGCAGCAATCAGTTGCAACAGCATGGCTGTCCATAAGAGCTCGGCAGTTCAATTGTGTGGGTCTCCTGCTCTCTCTATAGCACTACGGAGTGTCTATGGACATACTGTTTTGGGATAAGATCCGACGGGGGATTGCTACATCACCCCATAGGCATTAAGGATCACAGTTTGATCTCCATTGAGGATCACAGTTGATCTCTCCCAGTTATACTTTCAAGGAAAGAATTCCGCAATCTACCAAACGCGGTAGCGCACGGACACACTTTTCAAGTTGATTCCAATCATTTTGTACACGGTTGACTATGGGTTACCGTTACCTGCTAGTTGAGCACTTTCTACAAAGGGTCTTACCAAGGAGTTGCCTACGTAGATTCTACCCAACAGGTTTGGATTGCGAAGGCAACACCCATGGTTTCCAGTGCAATGTTGCTTTGTTTTTTCACAGGTGGGAGACGTGCTCCTCTGTCTTTCAATACGAGTAAGTGAATATTCAGTTCAATCTCCAGGTACGCATCTATTGATTTGGTGTTGTTCCACTTTTTAGTCTGCATTACTTGGGTTTTTCAAGACGTTTAAATACACTTGAATATGTCAAGGCCAAGCCAAGGGCATGTCGAAACACGTATTTTGGGCGGTAATGTCCAATGTACATTATGCTATTATGAATCCATTTGTAGGATTCAATTTGGCACATGTTGTCACATGGGATACAACATGGTCTAGGAACTCAAGGCGTTCGGTTTAGCCAGTGTGGAGCAAGGCTAATGAGAGTCCCTCTCACTCCCATCGTAGAGTGTTTGCAGTTATCTCCACACACAAGTACATCTTGTACTTGCAGGATGTTCTTTTTTACACATCCTTACATGAGACATATTCCACATGTGGAGAATATGAGTCTCTGGACTGACACTGGTGCCATTATTTCAATTATGTGTCACAACAAAGTCCCTAGGTGCTGGTCACATCTGTTTTCTGGACCATTTTTAGCACGACGTCTCAGGAGCAATTTCGTGGCCATAAATTGTCGGATACTTAGAATGACTTGTTCAGCTACAAGTATCGCTAAACAACATTACAGATGGTTGTTTATACATATAGCAAGGCTATAAGTTGTTAATGAAAAAGTTTCATTGTCTGCACCTAGAAGTGATCAATGTTTCACCTTCTATTGTGATTCAGACGTTTCAGCAAGGCTTGCAAAAGATTGCAACTGAAAGTATTTAGTTTCTTCTCAGAACTATTTACATTCTTTTTTAATGTGTGCTACGCACGAGTATTGGCAAGGCTCATTATGGATATACAGGTTCGGGTTAGTTTTTGCTAAATGCATGCACACTAGGTGTTATGGGCCCTAGTGTTTAGCAAAGGCTGATTTGGAACGGCATGCATATTCCTCAGGTTGTTGCTTATGAAGCATTTTGCACTCTATGTGCACTCTCTATGAGATTACTTTTGGATCTACTAATCACCAATAGAGGTCATGGCTCGGTTTGGGCGTTCATGGATTTTTTCAAGTTAACCACGACGGTAATTTCGGACATTGTTGATTCCTCACCAATGTTATGCACTACTGTGATTCCCCGTTTACCAGTCATCTAGGACGACTGTCTGTAAACCGTGAGGAAAACACACCTCAATACTGTCAGTTATCCAAGGGGATAGGCAGATTACAAAGAGTAATCTTGTGCTAAAGGACCTGCTAAGAGCATACGTTAGCACAACGCATTTCTGAATAGATGATTTTCTCCCTATTCTAGAATTTGCTTAAGTACGATTTTCGACTTTAAACACCTCTTATGGTGGGATTGGAGATTGTGTCAAAACTTTCATACGTCAAGGACTTCCCAGGTGTGCTGACAAAGTGTGTTGGCAAGTAACCTTCACTAGGGATGAACATGTAGTTCTTTGTGTTCCAAACTATTCAGAAAATGCAACACGAGGACATTCCCTATCTTCAGACTTTTCAAGATACTCAAGCGAGTAGGAAATCTAGCTCACAACTGCATGGAAAGTTACGCCAAGGTTTCCTTGCATTATTCCAGTACCTTCAGAAGATCTGAAAACTGGTTATGCCTTTGGACAACTCTTAGTTGTGGTTACTCCTTTACACTACTCAAGTGAGTTATAAATGGAGTTACCATTTAGACCCAAGTGGTTGCAAATGGACAACAATGTGGAAAATCAAGATGTTGATAATTGGTTTCATTGAACCTCCTCACTGCACCAATTATCGGTCATACAGACAACTGGCTCACTTATGGGACGTCAATAAAGAGAACATCAGTATTCTTAAGAAAATATTACTACTTGTGTTTTCAAGGACGAAAACTCTTCCTTAAGGGGGGAGTAATGTCAGGACAAGGGTCCTATGGGGCAAGGCCCAACCTAGGGGGTCAGGGACCTAGGCCAAGGGCCAGCTGGACGAGTGCCGACTGGGGATCCACTTAGGGCAAGTGCTAGGAGCTAGCCTATATAAGGAGCGGTAGGGAGGAGGATCCCAGGTTCAGTTACCCTAGGTCTTATACCTTTCTTCATCCTGTTCATTCGGTGCCTTGTTAGGGCACTTCACGAAGATATGTCCAGTTTCCCCGCATTCAAAACACTTCCCCTCTTTGATATAGTTGATCCTCTCTCGACGAGTGAGCTAGGATCGTGCATCCTTTTCTTTTGGGGTAAGTCAAATTGCCTGAATGAATGGCAAATCCCCGTTTCGCATGACTCATCAGTTCCTGAATGGAATCTAACTTCTGCTCTAAGCAGTGGTCTCGAATCTCTATAGAAAGACCCAAGGTAAACCGCTCAATCTGTTCTTTGAACAAGATCTTCTTAAATGTTTAATGAAGAGGCTGGTAGAAAAGAGCTCCAGAATCTCTCGCAATAAGCATCCAATGTATCTTTCTTGGTCATCCAAAGATGGTTCCAAGCAGTTCGTATGTCACGTTCTTACTCTCCAGTCACCCTAGAAGAAATAAAAAGCCTTTTAAATTTCAGCCATTTAACTGACGTTGTCTTGTTCAATAGAAGCGTGGACCACTAAGTTCAAGCATTCCCCTTAAAGTAAGAGGCAGCTCTGAGTAACATCCTCCAAAGAAAGCTATGTCAAACTGCTGTATAAAAGACAAAGCCTTCGAAGCATCTCTATGACCAAAAAACGTGTCAAATTTAATTGATTGTCCACCTTCCTTAAACTCTCGGACTTTCTTGCTTTTGTCTTCCAGAAAGTCATACTAGTTGGCTTTATAAAAATTCTTCTTTTTTGCATAAAAGGCTAAAGCTGCTGTCGTCAGAGTCCGAACTATCTGAAGACAAGTCCTCTGTAGAACTGTCAACCACGGGGCGAGATTTAGGCTTCTTTGCCTTTTTCTTGCCCTTCCCGAAGCTTTGCTTTTTGCTTCGCTTTTTACCTTTTCTGTCTTCTTCGCTCGAGTCGGCAGAGCTAGAAGAACTGTCAGAAGAAGAAGAAGAAGAACTGGATACTCCTTCAAATCGAACACGCTTCTGCTTTCTTGTTGATTCAAATATCGACTAACGACCCAAATAACCCGGGAAGTCAGCACCCTTCTGCTTTTTGTCGTGCTTTTTAGCTTTGTTCTGCGTGTCAAAAAGCTGAGCAATTCGTGTATCAACCACCTCTTCTAATTCTTGCTCTCTGTACATCCTGGGAGTAGGAGGTTTCTTCAATGCCGATTTGGGTCGTTCTGTGGTCTACCGCCACTGTGTATGCACCTCGTCGAAGGAGGTCTAGCTCTTAAATTTCGCAAATTGCGGGTCCTTTGCAAAATTTAGCATCATCTTTGTTGCGTCGCCAATCAATCGTTGACGCTTCATCTCTTCGAGCTCCACCTCAGTAGGCGGAAGCGGGCCGTACTCCTCGTGTGAATCCTCGTTGTGATCTCTTTCCGCATCTCCGGATGCAGAGGAAGTCGACTGATCTTTGTCTGAATCCATAGGTGCCGCGTAAAAAGGATCGGATTTCCCGTAGCAGAGAAATCAGCCGCGCTCTGATACCACTGTAACAGACTTGGACACTCCAAGTCGAGAATCTACCGCGACACCACAAATAATCACTTCAAAACAATTCACAGTTCACAATTGATTCGACACTGGCCCGGCTGGGTTCCGTGCCTAGAGATATTGGCCCCAAAGATTGGCGCCCCTTTTGGTATTTCTTTTTGTATTAATCTGTATTCAAATTACAAGAGTCAGGCAGGCGCTCACTCTCAAACTCTACATCCAGATGCTCTGAGTTGTGAGAGGCATGCTCACATATTTAAAGATTACAAGGGATGCTAAAAGCAGAGCCCAAAAGCTGAAAATCAAAAGCCCTGTAAAAAATAAAGCAAGAGCTTTCCTTTTCTCTCTCAAGCCATACTTGGCACAATAAAAGCAAAGCTTTTTAAACAAAAGCTCTCTCTCTCTCTCAAACTCTCAATTTGCGTAGAATAAAGCAATGCCCAAAAGCTGCGCCAGCTTCCACAATTTGCGGGCGTTCGTACAGCTGCCGCGTGGCATCATTTCCGCGAATGGCGGGCCTGTCCGTACTGCAACGTCACGTCAGTATTCCCAGCCCGCCATTGCCAAAGAGTGTGTGTGTACTGGGCAGCCACGTCACAGGTTTGTGACACCTCCTCTTGAGACCAAGCAGCCAATGGACAGATCTCCTCATAAACAAACTCTTATCCGGTATCACCCACTGAACAGGCACGGGGAGCAATCTCCAAGTGCCCGCATGCACGTAGTGGCTCAACACGAAGGGAAAGAGGAGCGCTCGAGAGACGAAAAGGTATCGCTAGCAAAAGCTGAGAGAGAGAGAGAGAGAGATGTTGATGGCTGAAAATGAGCCAATATAAAAGCTCCAGAGGGGCATTTAGGCCACTCAAGGGCATCCACATGGGCATCGCGTCAAAAAGCTGAGCAATTCGTGTATCAACCACCTCTTCTAATTCTTGCTCCTGTACATCCTGGGAGTAGGAGGTTTCTTCAGTGCCGATTTGGGTGGTTCTGTGGTCTGCCGCCACTGTGTATGCACCTCGCCGAAGGAGGTCTGGCTCATAAATTTCCCAAATTGCGGGTCCTTTGCAAAATTTAGCATCATCTTTGTTGCGTCACCGATCAATCGTTGACGCTTCATCTCTTCGAGCTCCGCCTGAGTAGGCCGAGGGGGGCCGTACTCCTCGCGTGATTCCTAGTTGTGATCTCTTCCCGCATCTCCGGATGCAGAGGAAGTCAACTGATCTTTGTCTGAAGCCATGGGTGCCGCGTAAAAAGGATCGGATTTCCCGTAGAAGAGAAATCGGTCGTGCTCTGATACCACTGTAACAGACTTGGACACTCCAAGTCGAGAATCTACTGCGACACCACAAATAATCACTTCAAAACAGTTCACACTTCACAATTGATTCGACACTGGCCCGGTGGAGTTCCGTGCCTAGAGATATTGGCCCCAAAGACTGGCGCCCCTTTCAGTATTTCTTTTTGTATTAATCTGTGTTCAAAGTACAAGAGTGCAGGCAAGCGCTCACTCTCAGACTCTGCATCCAGATGCTCTGAGTTGTGAGAGGTCTGCTCACATATTTAAAGATTACAAGGGATGCTAAAAGCAAAGCCCAAAAGCTGAAAATCAAAAGCCCTGTAAAAACTAAAGCAAGAGCTTTCCTTTTCTTCTCAAGCCATACTTGGCACAATAAAAGCAAAGCTTTTTAACAAAAGCTCTCTCTCTCTAACTCTCAATTTGCGTAGAATAAAGCAATGCCCAAAAGCTGCGCCAACTTCCGCGATTTGCGGACATCCGTACAGCTGCCACGTGGCATCATTTCCGCGAATTGCGGGCCTGTCCGTACTGCTGCCTGCAACGCCACGTCAGCATTTCCAGCCCGCCATTGCCAGAGAGAGTGTGTGTGTACTAGGCAGCCACGTCATAGGTTTGTGACACCTCCTCTGGAGACCAAGCAGCCAATGGACAGATCTCCTTGTAAACGAGCTCCTATCGCGTATCACCCACCGAACGGGCACGGGGAGTGGGAGCAATCTCCAAATGCCCGCATGCACGTAGTGGCTCAACACGAAGAGAAAGAGGAGCGCTCGAGATACAGAAAGGTATCGCTAGCAAAAACTGAGAGAGAGAGAGAGAGAGAGAGAGAGAGAGAGAGAGAGAGAGAGAGAGAGAGAGATGTTGATGGCTGAAAATGAGCCAATATAAAAGCTCCAAAGGGGCATTTAGGCCACTCAAGGGCATCTACATGGGCACCATGGTTGTTTTAAAGTTTATAGCCATAAATCCATAGGAACTCTCATTAGATTAGAGGATACCCTATGGACCCTTAGTCCACAGGGGCATGTAGAGGCTCTAAAGGAGCATTTAGGCCACTCAAAGGCACCTACATGGACACCATGGCAGCCCTATGACTCTAGGGCCATAGGATCTCTCATTAAAATAGAGATCAATCTAATCTAATGAGACATCCTATGCCTCCAAGTCCATATGGTGGCCTAAGTGCCCTTATAGAACATTTATGTTGGCACCCTATGGACCTAGGGCCACAGAGTGCCAAGGGAGAGGAGAGAGAAAAACGTTGGTGGGTCTACATATATAGAGAAATAGCGAAATTGCCCTACCGAGCCAAAAAACCCCACAATTCTTAAAAAATGGGCAAAATGCTAATAAAGTATTATGTGTACACATGATAGGGTATACACAGCGGAACACATTTCAACCATTCATGAATCAATAAATTCACAAGTTAATTCTTGAATCAAAATATTTCATATACTCACATCAAATTCAACTAACACATACACAAGGTAATTCAGGCCTTAGGCTTACCTAGGCATAGCCAACTGCCAATTTAGCACTCTCTCTCTCTCTCTCTCTCTCTCTCTCTCTCTCTCTCTCTCTCTCTCTCTCTCTCGTCTGTTTGAATTAATGTCTGTATTGAATGTGGGTGGGGAGAGAGAGAGAGAGAGAGAGAGAGAGAGAGAGAGAGAGAGAGTGCTAAATTGGCAGTTGGCTATGCCTAGGTAAGCCTAAGGCCTGAATTACCCTGTGTATGTGTTAGTTGAATTTGATGTGAGTATATGAAATATTTTGATTCAAGAATTAACTTGTGAATTTATTGATTCATGAATGGTTGAAATGTGTTCCGCTGTGTATACCCTATCATGTGTACACATAATACTGCTAATAGTCACACAGATCAAGGTAGTCACACAGACTATACTCAAAACAGACTGAGTGGTCTCAACATATGGTGTCACACAGGCTAGAGAATCCTCCCCTTAAAGAAAGAAGGTGGATGACCATCCATATTTACATTAGTACATTAGTATACTCGCAAAAGTAGTTGGGGACGGTACACATATGGAGACAATTCTCCTCCTCTTGAGTTGTATCTCCATCCTCTTCCTCTGCAAGATTGACTCTACCTTTGTCTTTAACTACAAGAGGTTGTGTGCACTTGTGACGTTGTTAGCAAAAAACATACATTGGGTTTTATACTCCCTAGCGTCGCTAAGACCACCCACATTCAATACAGACATTAATTCAAAGAGACGAGAGAGAGAGAGAGAGAGAGAGTATTATGTCTGGGTGGTGACCCCTTGCTAGGGGCTGGGGACATGAAAGTCGGCACTGCTGGCAGCTAAAATTGATGCGTGCGAAGCCTCCTGGTCGCAGGGGCAGTGTAAATTACCCAAACGACCTTAGGACTAAGTTTTTTTTTAAAACCCAATTTTTAGCCCATTTCGCCTACGGGATTTCACCTAGTGACTGAAATGTTTCAACCGTTTTGGCCATTTCACGTTTCAACATGGTGTTTTACAGTTACTGTGGTTCTCTGAGGTACACACCCACCTTTTGCAAATATACCTCTTAAGCTCTCCTTTTACAGTAGTATTTCTACTTAGTTTCTTCTTTCTATTCCGACCATGTATCTGATGTGACTCTTTTATGGCCTTTAAAGGACATTAATATACATTTCAATTCGTTTTCATCTCTCTCTCTCTCTCTCTCTCTCTCTCTCTCTCTCTCTCTCTCTCTCTCTCTCTCTCTCTCTCTCAAACTGTTGTTGTTGAAATAACTTCGTGAAGATAAAATAGCACGTTGTTTTGCTTACCAGAAATGGTAAATCTTCTTGTAGCTACCTCTAATTTCAGCGCTCCCCTTACCAGTGA
The DNA here is from genome assembly GCF_014529385.1 of Adiantum capillus-veneris. NCBI lineage: Eukaryota > Viridiplantae > Streptophyta > Polypodiopsida > Polypodiales > Pteridaceae > Adiantum > Adiantum capillus-veneris. The sequence goes on along the minus strand of NC_140932.1, from coordinate 15,298,115 downwards.
CCCAGTTGTAGTGGAGCTTGAGCCCTTTTGTACCAGCCTGCTCAGCAAGATTTACACCACACTTGCTAATCTGCACACCTTCTTCCATGGAAATAACTGCTCTTTCGGCAAGGCTCAAACCAGCTTTGCTCTCCTCCACTGCTTCCTTAATTGAGCCGCTCAGTGAACGGAGATCGCGTTGCGCACGTGACAGTATAAGCAACAGGATGCCTCCGCCGAGGGCTAGCAGAGTTTTCCCTACACCAAAGCCACGCTGTGGTGGTAATGGAGGAGGAGGAGGAGGAGGAGGGGCGAAAACGATGGTGCGAGCTCTCGGTTCTTCCTCCATTACTCTGTGTGTGACGAAATCTGGAATGAAGAATTAAAAATCATAAGAGAGCAAATATTAATTGACAAAAATTTATAAGGTCTTCCTAATGGCTTCAAAAAAATTAAATCAATAAAAAACTCAAAGATTCATAATAAGCAAATTTTTGAGTTGATCAAAGAAATTGCAACATCCTAACATGCCGCTTACACGCGTGTTGCTTTGAAATTCAAGAATGTTAGTTAAGAGCAGGAGGAAACGGAAAATTCCCACTTAGATATTGAGGAAAATAGTGTAAAAACCTAAAAGAAGACCAAACATTTCAATTTTCCACTTGGAAAACTAATGAAAAAGGTTCTTAAAATGTTTTTTCTTGAAGAGTATTCTTTCGACGCTAAGGTCAACCGCTCAAAAAAATCTAGGTTTAGTGTAATCCCACCCACAAATATTAGCTTTTACCTCTAAATTCCTTGAATATGAACGTGGAGAAAATCAACAAAATTTATAGAAATTTAATCTAGAAATTTTAAAAATCATAACAATAAAAAAACTTTCAGAATTTACACAAATTTAATGGAGATGCTTGTCTTCAAATAGAATAGCGCAAATTTGTTTGCATGGCTAGACTATAATGCAGATACAAATGATATGAGGACAAATTCATGTGAAAAATGGCTTGTAGATTTGATAACAATGTCTATAAAGATACACATAATCATACGATTCATGAGATGGAAACCATCGTCATGTGTATGGTGTGCATCCACACCATCGTCAACGCATGCTCTGTCAGCATGACTCTCCTACGGTGATGTCATCAGCCTCTGCAATAGCATTCACATGACGATGAGGATGTGATGCATTGGTGTAGCTAGAACCATTGACAATAGCAGGCAGATTTGATGTTGATGAAAATAGAATAGCGCAAATTTGTTTGCATGGCTAGACTATAGTGCAGATACAGATGATATGAGTGAGATTAGCACAAATTCATGTGAAAAATGGCTTGTAGATTTGATAACGATGTCTACAAAGATACACATAAGCATGCGATTCATGAGATGGAAACCATCGTCATGTGTATGGTGTGCATCCACACCATCGTCAGCACATGCTATGTCAGCATGACTCTCCTACGGTGATGTCATCAACCTCTGCAATAGCATTCACGATGATGATGAGGATGTGATGCATTGGTGTGCTAGAAACATTGACAACAACAGGCAAATTTGATGTTGATGAAAGAGACAGATTTGCCATCGTTGCCTGGCACGTTCTTGGGGCTAGTCTTTTGGGCTGAATGCAGCACATCTTGAGCAACAACTTCTAGAGCTCCCGACTCTACTACACTTGCCGATGCAAGCAACTTTAGAGTTGCAATGGCTACAACCGGATGCAAGAGAGAAGGACAAGAAGCGAGAGCATTAAAGGATTGAGAGCAAGAAGGTATACACGCCAAAAGCACATCATTGTGAGAGTGTGCAAGTAGAGAGAGAGAGAGGGAGAGAGAGAGAGAGAGAGAGAGAAGAAGAAGAAGAAGAGAGTTTTAACGTCATAGGAAACTATCCCGAGAGAGAGAGAGAGAGAGAGAGAGAGAGAGAGAGAGAGAGAGAGAGAGAGAGAGAGAGAGAGAGAGTTAGTTAGTTCTCTACATTGCAAGCTCCCACAACCATTTACTTAGCTTCACCACAACCATTTACTTGTACACTTTCAAAACCCAAGTTTGACCTTCCAAGTTCTTCACCGTAGACCCTCCAAATTCTTGACTTTCCACCTACCAATCTTAAACTCACCCTTAACTTATGTATATGACATGTTCCCTTGACTTATGTATATGACATGTTTTAAAGGAATTTTTCTTTTTCTGAGATTGGGGGGACCTACTTGACAAGAAATAATATAAATTGAGAATTTAAGGTCACTATTACCCTAGCAGTATGTGAAGTTTTGAAAAGACGCTCAAAAGGTTTCCAAATTGGTGCTCATGGAAGAAATCCACACAGGAATACATAGTACAAGCAGTTCAAGATGAATCTGCAAAGGCTCTAAACTTGAACTTGCAGAAATGGTTACAAGAGTAGAGTTTTCGTGTTGAAACTCCTAACATATACATGAAACATGTTCATTAATTGGAAAGATATAGAATAAAAGCAAGCTACTACAATGAGATAAGAAAGGTTGATAGAGTTTAATTTTTCTCCACTCTGGTAGCAAGAAATAGTAGTTTCTTTATCTACTCTTGTTACCTTTTATGAAATCCATTGATATCCATCTTTCCTAGGCTTGCAATTTACCATGGTCAATTGGTATCTAGTTTGTAAATTTACCTAAGTTCCATCAATTCAATAAAAAACAAAAATACCAATCTTACCCAAGAATGTTATTTGATGAGCTCTCTATCACTAAATGCCTCGTATTTACCTCATATCGACTCATATCCCCCTCATGCCTCTCAATTACTCTCTATTAGAAAATGCCTCGTATCCCCCTCATAACGCACAAATATCCTCTTCTCATGTGTGCACGTGAAATAAACAAAGGATCACAAGATCTATTACTCTACATGTAATATGATACAAACAAAAGCTCAAACTTTAGAGATGAAGGCATCTTACATCAGACAAATTTTATCGAGGCTCATATGTCGTTCAAAAGAGGGTCTTAGGTCACATTCAACCATCTCAAAAATAGGTAACATAAATGCAAAATATAATTTGTTAAGATTCGTAAGGAAGAGTCTACTTGATGCCTTCCTCCATCTTTGAGGCCAAATACTTCTCAACCTCTATATCGCTGCTACTAGCCTAATTCTTGCAATCATCCGTGTCACCCTCTCCCATAGTTATTATACCTTAAACAAGGGCATGACAAGTCTAACATAAGTCCACTTATGAAATCTCTAGCATCCATTTAGCATTAGTATTCATCTACCTAGCTACACATATATGAATTTCGATGCACCATAATTTGATTTAGAGGGAGAGAATATAGTAGCACAATTTGTAACATAGATGCCAAGTGTGTGTATGTGTAATAGAAGTAGACTACAAGATGACATGTAGTTCAGAGTATGGCAGCCGACTTATATATGTAAACCTTATAGGCCACTAAATGGGTTGAGCCATGTATAGTAAGAGTCGATGAGCTACTTAGATAAGGTATCCACATTCACAGCTTTGCACAAGACCTTAATATAGAACTCATTAAGCTCGTTCATTTAAATGGCCATAGACTTGTAATTGCTTGGCCAACCCTCCACTTTCTAGATATAACCTTCAAGCATACCCTCTACTCATGTTAAGTCAAGGTATAGCAACTTGGGGAAGCATGTGAAGCACTTACCCCTCATATCGACTCCCCCCATGCCTCTCTATTACTCTCTATTACTAAATGCCTCGTATCCCCTTCATATCAAATGTGATTTAACTATCCTCTTTCCATGTGTGCACATGAAATAAACGATCATGAGACCTATTACTGTACATGTAATATGATACAATCCAAAGTTCAAACTTTAGATCTTAGGGAATCTTACATTATCAAAATTTCACCAAGGCTCATTAGTCGTTCAAAAGAGGGTCTTAGGTTACATTCAACCATCTCAAAAATAGATAACATAAATGCAAGATATAATTCATTGAGATTTGTGAGGAAGACTCTACTTGATGCCTTCCTCTTCCACCTTTGAGGCCAAATACCTCCTCAACCTCTATATGGCTGCTACTAGCCTAATTCTTGCAATCATCCATGTCACCCTTGGTATACCTTAAGCAAGGGCATGACAAGTTTAGCATAAGTCTAATTATGCAATCTCTAGCATTCGTTTAACATAAGTATTCATGTGCCTAGCTATAGATATTGAACAAAGGAGAGAATGTAGCGGCACAATTTGTAACATAGAGGGACCTTACATGCCACCAGGGATGAACCATGCATAGTACGGGTCGATGAGCTACTTAGATAAGGTATCCACATTCACAGCTCTACACAAGACCTTTTATATAGAACTCTTTAAGCTTGTTCATCTAAATGGCCATAGCCTTGTAATTGCTTGGACGACCCTCCACTTTCTAGATATAACCTTCAAGCATACCCTCTACTCATGTTAGTTTAGGATGTAGCAGAGTACTTTGAGAGAGGTTGTTAGTTGGTCACCGCGACGGACGTCTATAGCATATCTTTCTGGCACTAACATAATGTCAATACTCAGGGAAGTGACTAGGATGGGGCATGGAGACTCTTTGAGGTTGTCAATCTCAAGAAGTGAACTGATAAAATAACTCTATCATTATCACATGTACATTTCTCGCTCTTAGTCCTAGCAATGTACATATGTCCTACATCACCGCACTCAACCACCAACCCGTTGCGGCACTCGAATGGATTCCAAATGCTACAAAACTTTAGGAGGAGGTCAAGGATACTTAGGGGTATTAACCTATCAAGTTCGGTCGTATTTTGACGAGGTCCATCATAATTTATGTGTCAAAAACTGCAACAAAACACATCATAATGGTCGCCCTAGGGTCTAGGATCACTCTCTTATAGTTGGAATCTAATAAAACACTCATTAACGCATTCAAATCAACAAATTTGACCTACTAACTTGTAGTAAAAAATCACAGCAGAATCAACATTAAGCATACTTGAATGAAAGAGCATCAAACAAGGAACACATTGTAAGTTTCAAAATTGAAATGTCATTACCAGAGCTCAAGATATGAGGATTACAAGTTGTAGGAAACAAGTCACTCTTAGTTGTAAGCTCCAAAACTTTAAAACTTGATGATGATGATGGTCCCTTTCCCACTTTACAACTTATGCTTTATACCTAGGGCTCTCTTGGCCAGTGGTTGACCATACATGACTCAAATTCATCACAAACTCTATAATTTAGCTTCTCAGAGTTTGTCCATGTTTAATCAGAGACGATCAAAATAATTACAAGGCTTTTTGAAAAAAGAATGGGAGTACATCAAAATTATAGGCTCAAGGAAGAAGGGATCGACTTGAAGGGTGCTCATCTAACTTGACTGCTAACATTCCCCCCTTCCTAGTCTTTGCACGCCCTCGTGAAAACTGGTTTGGTTTGCTTTGGATTACTTTGTTTCTTTCGGACATCTGCTGGATTGATGGATGTATCTGCTGTAGTAGTCCAATTCTTGCTTTTCCAGAGTCCACGTGAGCTGCCTGAACTTCTTTGCCCTTGCTATGATCTCTACTTTTTCTGCTAGCTCCTTAAATGGGTTGTTGCTCAAAGTGCTTTGGTATGCAACATGACGAGCCGGTAGACTCTACATCATGGGGTTGAATATGGATGAATCTACTTCAAAGAACCCGGTCATGAATGCCTCTTCAAATGTTTGCATGTAGTGCGAGGGCAGAAACATGGCGCGGGTGTACAAACACATGATAAAGTTCCTATTGGGAATCTCCATTTCTAGATTCTAGCATAGCCCTCTGCTTCCTTCCGGAATACTCGCCAAGGATGTTTCGTTGCCTCTATGTCTTCAAATGTTGTGATACATGTGATGATCATTTTTGAAATTTTCACTAGCATTTGGCAAGCCAAGTCTCCGGAACATCCTTCATCTGATTGATTACGCCTCTTAGATTATGGACCATAAACTTTTCATTTGGGCGAAAGTTTCCTACCAGCTTCGTGAGAGCTGGGTAGTTCAGTACTGCGGGTCCTTTTCCTTGCCAGTTGTAGAAGCTATCCCAGGATTGCCTTCTATTGATTGGACAATAAGTCGGATCGATCCTTAGATGTTGAGGTGCGTTTTTGTAATACGTCTCATATGTTGGGTGCTTTTCAAACCATTTGTTTCTCCAGAGGGGTTGGTTGTCGAGGATTGTCTGAATCTGTGTTGCAGTCATAGGGACATCCCTGTAATTCCCTTTGTGGTTGGGCTTGAGACTAGGCAACATTTTCTTTTTTCATAAGAGGGCATCTTGTCTCAGTAACAATAATGAAATCATATCATGCATGTAGTTCTTGAGTACTTCGTCATGTGTGATCATAAGATGTGTGGCTGGCTCTAGTACCTTGAGTTCGTACTGCATATATTCATTGTGAGATGGACCATGCACTTTTGAGATCCACCCTTGAATTTCCTCTCGAGCATCTATTTGATCTTCTCTTTCATCTGTATTTGCAAATTCATGGAATCCGACTTCTGTACATGTGCAAGGCAGTTCTACAGAAGGAAGATCCATGGTTCTTTGATCCTGCCCAGTTGCTTGAAGAGCTCCTATTGTGGTCGACTGGGTTTTAACTTTTCATGGCACTTGTGGTGAGATCTTGCTTTTGTAAAGTCGTAGCATGTTCGGCACTTTGGGTAGACATCTATTTTCTAGATTTTTCTAGTGCTATCTCCTCATCTTTTTGTTTTTGAATGGCTTTATGGCATGCTATCATGGCTTGCCTATCATACTGCTCCTAAGCTAGGGTTGCCTTGAGATATTTTAACTCTTGTAATGATGTGGATGGCATTGTTGAAGTCAAAGCAAGGGCTGGATAATCTTGCGTTGCCAGGTGGCAAAGAAGTAACCATCTAAAATTTCAGCAAATGTAGCAAACTGGCAAATCTCAGATGCCCAAAACGTGCATGCCAAATTTTTGCATTTGAAAGAGCCTTTGAATCCACAACTACATTTGCAAAATTTTTCCCACACTTGCTATACGAAATGAGCTTATATAGCCCACAACATAAAATGCCAGATGCAAAAATTTCATCACCAAAATTGAGATCATGAATTGTACATTTCTCATCCACAAGACCAAGTCTAGCAAGTGCAGACATAGACAAAAGGTTCTTTTTGATCCCAGGAGCTGCGTAATTGTTTTGCTGATCACCCCAAAGGATTCTCCTAGTTTTGCATTCTTTTGTCGCTCTTTTTCTAGCTCTTCTTTTAGGCGTTGTTGCTCGACTTATAAATTTTTATTAGCCTCATTAAAGGATTGAGCCTGTTGGTAGAAATGAGCAGCATTTTCCTGCTCCTTTTGTAGCTCAACTTGAAGCTCCTGCTGTTTACCCTGTAAATCTTTTATCTTCTGTTGTAGCTCTTGATTGACTTCAAGTGCTTTAGCTACCTCTTCCTTGGTATCTTCCAACTCTATTCCTCGTAGGTTGTGAAGTGCTCTTTGACATTGATACTATAGCTTGATTTGTTTCAGATGATCGTCAATGTCAAAAGAGTCTATCAACTGCCTTCCTTCACCTATTCTGATATGTGAGCGCGACGACCTCGGCTTTGGTTGTGTCATTTAAGGTTGGTTGGAGGTGTTGGGTTCTGTCGTGTTTTTTGCATCTGCTTCTTTACCCTTATCATTTTGTCCTCGAGGTGCAGGTGGAGTTTGTCTTGTCTCTTAACCTTCAGCTTCATCCGTCTTTTGAGTTGTAGGTGTTGCTGGCAACACTTGGTTGGCTGTTTGCTTTGGCAATTTTGTTGTCCACTCGACCTTCTCTTTATCAACTTCCTGGTGAGCTGATTCTTGAGTAGGAGGAGGGGTGGTTGGTTGATTTGATGTTGATGGTATATTTTTGGTGTGAATTTCCAAATGATCCACACCACCCTCCTCTTATGTCTCTTTCTCTTCATTATGAGTCATTTCGGCCTTCTTTGATTTGGTAGATTTGTCAAATGATTTGAGATCATCGCTGCGTTGTCGCTTGGACTCTTGATGTTCCCTTTGCTCGGATTTATGTTTGAGTTATTCTCTAATCCTTTGCCACATTTTTCGTGCAGCTTCTAAATTTGCTTTAGCCGCCCGTCTTCTGTATTGCTTTATTTGCTCTAGTCTTTATGCTTTTTTTTTTTGCTCCATCGGCTTATCTTGATCACTTTCTCCTTCATCATCCACATCAGCTCCCCGCTCCCTCTTTTCCTCCGTTCTCTTTTTGTAGAGCTTCGCTCTGAGTTCCTGAGCTTCTTCCATGGACCTTCACGCTTGAAAGATGGGGATGGGATCTCTATGCTCACTTGATCTTCTTTTTAGGCAAACCTTGCGGATTGTATAATCTTCTTTTTCTCCCTCCTCCTTTTCCCTGTCATATGAAGATTTGTATTCTGATGGTGCATCCTGGCTCACCTTTATATCATACTTAGTTGCTTCATTGTCGGACTTATTTCTCCTTGAACTTTGTCTGGATGTTTTCTTCTTTGGAGGTGGTACCGCAAAGGGACATGCCACAGGTTTAACTGCCCTTTTGGATTTGTGTATCAATTCCTTTTGCGTCTTTGCAGAAGGTGGTAGCTCATCGATCATGCCTAATGCTTGGTATGCAATCCTTGTCAACACTAAACCACCATTCATGTAGTCCTGTTTTTTAAAGTTTGCTTCCACTAGATTTTCTAAGATATAGGTGCCTAGATCACACTTTATGGTCCTTTGCTTGGATAATCCTATGGCCATTACCATCACAATGTGCAGGCTAGGCTCTATGTATCTTGGCGGTTTTTGTACTTTTAGATTTTGAGAAATTAACCGCAATGGCAACTTTGTCTCTGAATAAACCAGGTCTTTATAAGTGAAATTGTGCCCGTACTGCTTCATAAAAGCTTTGTCATTATCAGAAGCCTTTGTCTTTTGGAGCAAGTTATGGTTTCCTAGTGGCAGATGCAATGCCTGTTTATCATATTTGATGTGATCCGGACTTTGACTTTAGCTGCATCCTTGTCTATCAATATGGCCTCACTGTTGTACTGAATTGAGGACAGCAGCTCATGGGCCCTTTGGAAATCTGTTCCCATGGTTGAAGTTGGAAAAAGGTGTCCATTTGGATGCATCTTGATCCCTCTATCACTTCTTGTTGTTTGTGTAATCCCACAGCTCTTTAGGTAATATGGTCGTCTTTATCTTAGTACCATCGGCATCTTCAAACATTTCAATGAATATATTTGTTGGGATTTGTGCCAGCTCTTCTTTTGATACATGTGACTTTTCATTCTATGCAATCTCTATGACCTGGTAGGGTGGGGCTTCCCACTGCTTCTTGGGTCGTCTTCTGCAATGCATTTTGTGATCAAGAATTCCAAAAATTAGTTCCAGAATTTGGCCAACAAGTTGTCAAGGAAAGTAAAAAAAACGCAAACTTCGACCATAAATTGAAAAATGAGTATAACTTGACCAAAACAAGCCCAATTTGGTCCAAACTTTATTATTGCATTCAGGGTAGCTACAAGCATTAGGGCAAGTTGCTACATATCAAATCTGATTTAGGGGGTCATGGATCGCGATCCATGATTTTGAAGATTTGGTGATACCATCTGATTGAGCATGAATTGGGGATGCTATGGTTCACTTCTATCACTGGTTGGGATTTTATGCCAAAATTTGGAATTTTTCTCAAACTCAAGGGATTTTTGGCATTTTTTCAAGCATTTGAGATCCAAATGACTTGTAACTTTAGGGTTAGGTTGTCGCTCTTTTGCTTCAAGAAGGGCATGCCATAGCATACAAAAGTAGGAGATTGGATGACCAAGAAAAGAATCTAGGCATATATGAAAAAGAGCTTTTAGCTATCTTACATGCCCTAGATGCTTGGAATTATTATCTCATAGGCACTCCATTTGTTTTGTGGACATACCATCAAAGTCTTAAATACTTTTTGATGCAAACTAAACTAAGTGAGCAAATGAGGTGGGAAAATATTCTCTCACGGTTTAATTTCATATTGTTCACATAGCTGGTAAGCACAACCAAGTGACTGCTACACTTTCACGAAGGCCAAGGGTGAATGTTGTATCAATAGCTACTCACAATTATCTATCCACTATGATAGTTGAGTACGCTACGGATCCAGACTTCAAAAATGTAATGTCAGCTATTGCACTAGGAAAGAAAGAGGAACTATACAAGGTGCAAGATAATTGTCTTCTCTATGCCAATAGGCTATGCATTACACATAATCTACGTGAAAAGGTTATGCACAGATCTCATGTTCCACCTTATATGGGACATAGATGGATTCACAAGCTACTCTCAAGGGAGTAGAGATGTACTTTTATTGGCCAACAATAAGGGCAGACATACCGGATTATGTTGCCAAATGCATTGTATGTCAAAAGTCAAAGTATGATAGAGAGAAACCTGGCTTGCTTCAATCAAATGCTATACTTGATTCCCCATGGAAAAGTATATCCATGGATTTTTTTGGATTATCCAAGTCCATACATGGGAATACAGGAATATGGACAATAGTAGACCAGTTTAGCAAGTAAGCGTATTTTATACCAGTCAAAAAGACTCTCAAAACACACCATATGTCAACCCTCTTTATCTCACAAGTCTTTAAGTACAATGGCTTACCAATGTCTATAGTATCCGATAGAGATCCAAGAATGACCAATAATTTTTGGAAGGGTCTCTTTGAGGATTTGGGTACTAAGTTGAATTTCTCCTCGGCCTATCACCCGCAAACGAATGGCCAAATTGACACAGCAAATTCAATTATCATTGATCTACTTAAAGCCTATGTTACAGAAGTATATCAAAGAGATCAATGGAAAAAAGTATTTACCCTTAGTACAATATGTGTACAATAACACTGTCCATACTTCTTCAGGAAACGCACCCTTCGAGGTAATTGAAGGAATTTTTAGTCAAGACACTTGGAGATGTTACCATATACATGTGGTAGTGATGTGTGTGAACACACTAGGACCGCCGGGGCATTTTTTCCCTCTTTAGGAGGTTTTTTCCCCCGTGCATTGTATATACGCCCATCACTCTAGGGCTATCTATCTTTCCATTGCACACTAAGTAACACACTCTCTATTGTGTGCCTTGAGCTTCCTTCGTCTTCTCCAAGCTGTGTGTGTTTCTCTGCAACCCTAATTCCAACAATTGGTATCAGAGCAGGTCACGTTCTCCCGGGCTTAGTCGCCAGCTGCTCCAACACACGCCTGCTCACTTTCTCCGATTTCAGTGAGCTTTGGTGAGAGTTCATAGGTCGACAAAATTTTGGCAAAGCTCGATGAGCTTGGTCTGCTCAGAATTTTGATTTGGGCTCATTTCGGCCTCCGTTTCCACTACAGGCAGTACTGCACAGGCTATTTCGTCATTTTGTGCAGAATTTCTGTCAGTGCCGTTTTTAGCATAACAGGTGCCTTATAGTCTTCTACGGTTTGTGCTATATAGCATAGGTTGTTCCCGCTTCGTTTCTCCTATTTTCGGGCAGTTTTCACATCAGGTGCAGCATTTACCATGGCTGACAACAACAACACAGATGTGTTCAAGATGTTTGCTGCCGAGGACAGGTTGGATGGGGACAACTACCCTATGTGGGCTTATATGATGCAACATGTTCTTGTGTCAAAGGGTGTCTGGAACATTGTGCAGGGCATTGATGTACGTCCTGGTTCTGAGGATGTAGGCGATGTTGAGGATGTTGCAGGTCTTGCTGCAAGGATTGCAGCTGTTAGAGTTGTTTTGCCTACGGCAGAACAAGCTCGTTGGGATGTTAAGGATGCGCAGGCTCATGCATTGATTGCGTTGTCTGTGAAGCGCACCATTGTTCCTCACATCCGTTCAACAAAATCTGCAAAACAGGCTTGGGATATTCTAGCAGGTCTTTATGCAAGCCGCAATGAGGCTAAAATTTCTTTGCTCCGTAAAGAGCTGGAGTCGAAGATTATGCATGAGGAAGATGATATGGACACTTTCCTTGCTAGTGTCAAGGATATCAATGAGCAGCTTATTTCTGCAGGTGAAGTCATTTCAAATAGTTCCCTTGTGCAGACTGTTCTTGATGCCTTAGTAGATTCCTACCAGACTTTTGCTAGTACTTGGAGACTTATGACCCAAGGAAATCTTGAAGTTGTCAAGTTTGATGCATTATGCACATTGCTGTTGCAAGAGTCACTTTCCAAAAAAAACAGGACTAGGCAGCGTGTAGTTGAACAGGCTTTTATTGCTTCTCAAAGAAAGGGTGGTAACAGTAATGCAGCCACTTCTTATGGTTTTGTTGCGAGTGGCAAAAATTTTGTTCCTAATGTTTTTGCTAGTAGCACTTCGTCTAGAAATTCTGGTGATAAGGGTAAAAAGAAGATGCGTTGCCATTATTGTAAAGCCAATGATCACTTGATCAAGTCGTGTCCTAAGTTGAAGGCCAAAGAGGCTAAGAAGAAAGAGGGTGGTTCCACTGCAAATGCTGGTTCCACTACAAATGCAGCCATTGTTGAGTCTTCTGTGAAAGGAGACTGTGTTGCTGATGTTGATGCAGAATGGGCGTTTAGCGCAGAGTGCACTTACACTCCTGCTGTCCATGATGCATGCTTGTCAGTTGCTGTAGATTCACATGTGTGGTATTTCGACAGTGGTGCTACAAAGCACATTACCTCACATCGTGAATTGTTTACCTCTCTCGAGTCTGTCCCTCATGGGAATTCAGTCACTTGTGCCAACAATGCCTCTTATCCAGTTCAGGGAGTTGGAAAGATTGTGCTCACTGCTGCTAATGGCAGCTCCTTCACACTTGTTGATGCACTTTATGTACCTGGGATCAAGAAGAATCTCTTGTCTGTATCCGCACTTGCTAGACTTGGACTTGTAGTCAAATTTGTGGATGACAGATGTACAATCCATGATCTCAGTTTTGGTGATGAAATTGTTGCATCTGGCCTTTTGTGCCGTGGGCTGTATAAGCTCACTTTGTATGACAAGTGTGGAAAAAATTTTGCAAATGCTGCTGCAGATTCAAGGGCTATTTCAGATGCAAAACTTTGGCATGCACGTTTTGGTCATCTGAATTTTGCCAGTTTGCTGCGTTTGCAGAAATCTGATATGGTTGCTTCTTTGCCGCCTCTTGAAGCACCTATCAAACATGTTTGTGAAGGCTGTATTTTGGGTAAGATGCAGCGTTCTAAATTTCCAAATGATGGTTCAGTTCGGGCCACATGCAGGTTGCAGCTTGTACATAGTGATGTTTGTGGGCCCATGCAAACTCCGTCCTTGGGCAATTACCTGTACTTCGTGACTTTCATAGATGATTACTCCAGGCATGCATGGGTATTTCCGCTTAAAGCGAAGTCCGAAGTTTTTATGTGCTTCAAACAATTTTTGGCTATGGCTGAAAATGTCTCGAAATGTACTATGGGCACCCTCCGTTCCGATCGAGGGGGGGAGTATATGTCTCATGAATTTAATGCATTTCTGGCTAGTCGTGGGATAAAACACCAATGTACAGTGCCTTATACACCTCAGAAAAATGGTGTTGCTGAGAGGAAAAACAGGTCACTGACGGAAATGGCACGATGTATGGTCAAAAGCCAAGCTTTGCCGCATTCTTTTTGGCTTGAGGCCATTATGTGTGCCACTTATGTACTTAACAGGTATCCTACGAAAGCTTTGCAATCTATTACTCCATATGAAGCATGCATGATAGAAAACCTTCTATTGAGCACATGCGTGTTTTTGGCTGTTTGGCATATGATTTGGTACCACAAGTGCAGCGCAGAAAATTGGATGATAAGGCTGTCAAATGTATTTTTGTTGGTTATAGTGCTGAAAGCAAAGGTTACATGTTGTATCATCCGCAAACAAAACGTATTCTTGTTTCTCGGGATGTAGTGTTTGTGGAAGATTCTGTTCAGCCCTTGCTGTCATGTACTAGAGACAGTAATGTAAGCTCATAGGACATTTATGACACTTTGTTGCCTCTTTTCAGTGGTGGAAATACGAATGTAAGTTCCAACGAGGCAAATGTACAGCCTATGGGGGTTTCTGAAAATGTTTTAGATCAGCCTATTACTGATTCAGATGTACATGACGTACTTGATGAGGAAAGGGCTGAAAATGAGCAGGCTAGAGGTATGCCAAAATGGCTGGTGCACACTTTGCGTGACAGTAAATTGGATGCACCTTTGTCTAGTCGTACTCGTTCAGGCTCTCGCAATGCATCTTATGCATCAGATTGTTATGCTTTGGCTGTGTCTAGCTTACATGATGTTGAGGAGCCTCTGACTTTTGATGAAGCACAAAATTCAGAAAACTGGATGGCTACCATGCAATTAGAATATGATGCACTTATAGAAAATGACACATGGACTTTATGTGATTTTCCTCCTGGCAAAAAGGCCATTGGTACGAAGTGGGTTTACAAGTTGAAACGCAAGCCGGATGGTGAGATCGATCGCCATAAGGCTCGACTTGTTGCAAAGGGTTATGCACAGCAAAAAGGCATAGATTATGAAGAGACTTTTGCTCCCACTTGTCGTATGACTACTGTGCGTTTTCTATGTGCATTGGCAGCTCATTTTGGTTGGGATGTACATCAATCAGACATTGTTACTGCTTTCTTGAATGGTGACATATTTGAGGAAGTTTATGTAACGCAGCCTCGCGGTTTTGTCATAAAAGGACAAGAGGACAAAGTGTGCAAATGTAACAAGGCTTTGTATGGGTTGAAGCAATCTCCTCGTGCTTGCTATGAGAAAGCTGACACTCATTTGGTCAAACAAGGCTTTCGTAACAGTCCAATAGAAAGCACATTGTATGTTGATGGGGGCTTTTCACAAGCCAAGCTCCCATACCCCTCTTCTCTCGTCCCCACCCCATGAAAACCCCCTCTTATGGAGGGAGTGATAAAAGGCATTGGAAAAAGTAAGAAAAAAATAAAGTATGATTATGTAAATATACAAGAAAGGTAAAATAGGCCACCTCATGCCTGTGGGGTAGCCCATCCCCACCTTGCTTCCTTTTTCTTCACTGTTGCCCCGCCGGGTGTCCCTTTTCCTCTCCTCCACTCAAAAGGTCAACCCCCTCTCTCTTCCCCTTGTCCTTTCTCCTTTCTCTCTCCCCTCAAGCTACCCCACCTCTCACCAATAATGCATTATAACTCACCAATAATGCACCCTAACTCACATGCAACTTACCCTATCTTCCAAAATAGTATATCCCACCCCCTCTTTCTCTCTCCTATCATATCCCATGACCCAAATACCCCCCTCTCTCTCTAAAGGGCGCCATGTCTCTTGTCTTGTAGCTAAATAACCTCCCCCACACTCACACACACTCAGTTTCACTGAAAAAGGTGCCCACAGACCCATCCCCACCCGGTGGTTACCTGATTTTTCTTCTGTTCACACACATCTGCACACAGATTCACCTCTGAACACACTCCCCTCTCTCCCCTCTTGTAATTACTTTATTCTCCATGTCACCTCTCATTTTTTTTCATCAACCCATCTCTCTCTCTCTTAGTCTCTCTCTCATGAGACTGCTGTTCTGGCACATATACACACAGCCAGACAAGTGGGGCCCACAGTCACATGGCCTATGTAGATAATGATTTCTTCATTTCTAAATTCTAGAATTTCTCCCCCCTCCTCCCCTATATAAAGAGGGATCGCCATCACACTAAACACACACACAACATCACCAAAGAACACACTATGCATTGTGTGTGTGCCTAGTGCACACACACACACCCACACCATCACCATCACCGCAATCACCATGCTTGTCTTGAGCATGACCTCTACACCCTTGGCTATGGAAGATGAAGGGCAACTAAATGAAGGATGATGGCCATAACCCTCGTGCGAGTCTTCGCCATCAACTCCCACCTATCCGCCATGTGCTCTACCACTCTCTCCCTTCTCATTCCCCTACCATATGCTCCCCATTTCATCGCCTTATTCTGTAAATAAAGCTTGAGGGTTTGTGAGTATGTTTTCTTGCAATGTTTTGCCCATGTGAGATGTGCGGAATCGCCACCTAGTCTTGTGTTTGGAGTGAGCTTGTGTATGTGTGAAGGGTGTGCATATTCGCCATCCTTTTGTGGTGCCTAAGTATTAAGCCGCTATGCTCTCTCTCTCTCTCTCTCTCTCTCTCTCTCTCTCTCTCTCTTTCACTCAGTTGATCTCACTCCCCTTCCTCTTCATCATTACTCCCAAGCATCCATCTCTCTTGGATGAAAACTTTGTTATGGTGGTGTGTTGTTTGCATCCTAGCCGCTGAAGCTAGGTGGTGCCCCCTGTTTGCTTTACCATGACAGGCTCGAGGCGCGCCATTCGGTCCCCGGTGTTTTAGAGGCCGTCGGGGTTCGGGGTTTGCTTTGCTCCCGTCATTTGGTGCCCCCACGGAGGATCTTTTCATGAAACCCTTCAGTTTACAAGACTGAAACCCTTAAACTATTGTGAATGGATGAATGGCTAGCAGGATTTGCTAATTGGACGACAGAAGAAGAAGAGCTCCAAGCACAAGTAGACGAACTCCGCATCTCCATCGAAGCTCGAGTGCCAGGCGTAACGGTAATCGATTTGCAGTGGGAGAGTCAACCAACACGCCAAACCCAGTGGATATACATAGGCCAAGTGCCAAGAAGAAGAAGGAGAAGGTCGAAACCATGTCCGCAACCTACAACCAACCCACAACAGCAAAATGGAAGGAGCTCTACACAATAGAGAATCAACACTATTCTACTTTGAGAATCGGGTAACTCAAGTCACCCAGGTAATTATCACAGTCAGTTTTCATGTCGCACCTGATGTTGCAGCACAGATAACGGAATCATTGGCTCACACTCTCACTAGAGAAACTAGGGATCTACTGAGTTTGTTTCAGGAAAGAACACCACCCTCTCCCACAAGCTTGGACAGTGACTAAGCACCTCTAAGCTTCACATGAATCAGTACAACCTACCTCAAGACAGATCACACATACCAACACGTGTACGCTCAATCAAGGTAATACTGGATTTGAAGGCTCACTACCAGCACGTCATTGACACCATGCTGGGTGGGGAGCGATTTTTTGAGGTTCTGGCATCAGATCAACCATTTGTCCTACCTTTGGTACAAGGCAATGTATTGTTTGAAGTTTTAATCTATATCCTAGTATAAGAGGGTATACACGCCTCCTTGTAAAGAAGAAAAAACTTTTGCAAGTTAAGCAGTGTGTCTTTCTAGCTCTCTCTCAGTAATCATGGCAAGTGTAGCATTTCCAACATTTAAAGGAAAGAAGGGGGAGGATTTGGTAACAGACTTCCTAGATGACTTTGAAGTAGCATGTGTAGTGAGCAACAAAGATACGGATGAATCCCGGGTTAGAATCTTTAAGCATCTCATGAAGCTAGAAGCTAGATCATGGTACAATGCACTTCCACAAGCAACCAAGGATGACTGGGAACCCTTAAAAACCGCTTTTAAGAGGCGCTTTGGGGGAGGTACCACTTTAGAAAAGTTGTGGGACAAGTTGAGAGACTTGAAGCAGGAGGGTCTTTTAGAATATGCCACCTATGAGTCCAAATTTGTGGATTTGTGGGAACGGTGGGTTGAGTCACTGGCAAGGGGGGAAGC
Organism: Adiantum capillus-veneris; assembly: GCF_014529385.1. Taxonomy (NCBI): domain Eukaryota; kingdom Viridiplantae; phylum Streptophyta; class Polypodiopsida; order Polypodiales; family Pteridaceae; genus Adiantum; species Adiantum capillus-veneris. The sequence continues at coordinate 15,280,501 of NC_140932.1, read as the reverse complement.
CGCACTCGATTTCCTAAAAAAAGATCGGTTCACGCATGGCTTATGGCCGCTTCTCAAGGAGAAGGTGAAAGGTAGATTCCCGGCTACATACGAGTTAGCCGTTGAGATTGCTCGCCTTAAGGACAAGAAGCTGCGAATGAAAGCCAAAGAAACCGAGTCAACAGAAGCAGGAACATCGCGTCGACCAGCAACTACGACAACCACCATACCACCACCACCGGCTCTTGGGGTAAGAGATGACCAACAAGATATGTTGGCCCATATTACTGACCAATTGCAGAATTTGTCTGTCCACTTAATACAGCAAGGGAGGAGTCAAGAAAGAGATCAAGACCCTAGAAAAGCACGACGACAAAACAGGGAGTATCATTGCTACAACTGCGGAGAAGACGGTCACGGTATGTACTAATGTCCCAAACCACGACAAAACTATAATAGAGGAGGTAGGAGGAACCAATTGTCACCCCCTAGAGAAATAACACCCCCACCCCGAGCACCACCCCCACCAACACAAATTCTACGTCCACCCCAGACACCACTACAAGCATCCATCCCACCTCTTCCACCAGCCCCACCACCTGATTGCCCTGTAAACATCATAAGGCTAGAAGAGAAAGGAAAAGCCGTAGTAGTGGATCCACCCACAGCTAAGGAGAGGGACAAGGGTAAGGAGAAGGTAACCTTTTTAGAACCACTTGAAGCCATGACTGTGAAAAGAGCTAGGAGGGAGAAGGCTACACAATCAAATGATGAGAGAAGCATGAGAGGAGAAACTAGCAAGAGGCCATCCAGGCCACGACGAAAATTGGGCATCACCGACTTCCAGCTAGGGGAAAGTTCTAAGCCCTATGATCTAACATTGGATGTGGCAGAGCAAGGACCGAAGATTACATGGCCACAGCTGCTACATCTTGTACCTAAAGTAAGGCGACAATGGTCTAAAATGGTAAGTACAAGACGCTCCAAAACAAAGGTAGCCGGAGCAATTTCGGGTTGCAACATGGATGACATCCTTCCAATTGTCGATGTAAACATAAAAGGAAAGAGGGTTGGAAAAACCTACATTGATGGAGGCGCACAAATCTGTGTAATGAGCGAAGCTATGATGCTTCGATTAGGGCTCGAGGTTGACAGGCCTTCTCCATGCAAGGCAAAGATGGCAAACAACGCAAAAGTAAAGTGTGTGGGTGTGGTAAGTGCCGTGAAAATCAAAGCTTTCAACACTGAGGTAGAGGTAGATGTTTTTGTAATGCCTACTAAGGGGGAGGGCTATCCACTAATTTTGGGAAGGCCATGGTTGATGGCCATGAAGGCAAAACAGGACTGGGGTACTGGCCTTCTACGCATGACCGGTAAGAAAGGGGAGACAATCTACTACGACATGAGGATTGGCAAGCAGAAGCAAATGAATCTGGAAACATCGACAGATGAAACCACTAGCGAATCTTCCAGTTCTGAGGAGGAGACCACATCCACCGACGAAAGTGACAGTTCCATTGATGTGATGGGTATCATTATGAAGGATCCACAAATGGTAAGCACAACTGGTGATCCATCACCAAAAGGGCAACCCAATGAAGAGGAGAGCAAATCACCTAGCCTAGGAGGAAGTAGGTTGAAGGGTATGTTGTCTACGGAATTAACACTTGAGGAGAAAGATAGTTTTTTGCAAATGTTGATGGGATTTCCTAACCTGTTCATTGACAACTATGAAAGAATCACAGGCATTACAGTGGTGGAACATCATATTAAGCTGAAGGAAGGGGTAAAACCAGTTGTGCAAAAGCTACGACGACTGGGGGTCATACAAGAAAAGGCACTCTTGGCCAAGGTAAGGAAACTGCTGGAGGCGGGATTCATCTATCCTGTAGAAAACTTAGAATGGGTGTCACCCGTAGTGGTGACGCCTAAAAAGAATGGTGAGTGGAGGGTCTGTGTTGACTACAAACCACTAAATGCAGCTACAAAGAGAGACCACTTTCCTCTCCCTTTCTTGGATGAAATTCTGAATGAAGTAGCGGGTTTTGAATGCTATACCGTCTGTGATGGTTATTCTGGATACTTTCAAATATGCATAGCCTTGGAAGATCAGCTAAAAACCACTTTTATCACGCCATGGGGTTGTTTTGCATACAGGGTTATGCCATTTGGTCTCACAAATGCACCTGCCACATTCCAAAGATATGTCACATATGTTTTTCAACCGTTCTTTGGAACATCCATAAGAGTGTTCATTGATGATTTTTGTATATATAGCTCCCGTATTTCACATTTAGAAAAGGTAACTGAAGGTTTGGCCAGGTTGCAGAGCCTAGGTGGGCAATTAAATGTGGATAAATGCCACATTGGGGAGAGTAAAGTCATTCTACTAGGCCATGAAATTTCAGCAAAAGGTATCAACGCCGACCCAAGTAAGGTGTCCGCACTCATAGCCCTACCTTCACCAACGACCGCACATCAACTGGTCTCTTTTCTACAGAAGGTGAGGTACTTAAGTAGATTCATACATCTACTATCACAACTTGTTCTACCACTGCAACAACTCACTCAAAGATCAACTTTCACTTGGGACGAGGAAAGCGAACATCACTACAACAAGGTAAAGGAGGTCTTAGCCACTCTGCCAACTATCTCACCACCTAAGTGGGATGAAAAATTCTATGTCACCTCAAGTGTTGGTGATGACTCATTGGGGGCTGTGCTACTCCAAAAGGATACGAAGACATCTTTCATGAGGCCAATCTACTTCTCTAGTCGAATGATGACAGCAGGAGAGAAAGGTTTCACCCATGTGGAACACTTAGTCCTAGCTCTTAGATTTGCAACTACAAAGTTTAGGTCATATTTGTTGCCTAAGCAATTTGTGATTCTAACCACGGATGAAATATTTCCCTATGTTGTACAACACATGGATGTGTCTGCTAGGATTACTAAATGGCTAGTTCGTCTGCAAGAGTTTGACTACACGGTACAGGTAGAAAGCACGACAAGGGCAAGTTTGGGGGGACTCATGACCTACCAAGTCTTTGAAAGGAAGGAGAAGCAATCTAAGGAAGGAGAAGTCCGATTACCTCCAGTACCACCGATGGTAGAAGGAGCATACTCTCTCTACTTTGATGGAGCCTACAAGCGAGCGTCCGACAAAGAAGCTACAGGCATAGTGGTCTTTGATGACAAAGGGACAAAGGTATTTTCGTTGGGCCAATTGTTATATTCACATTCTAACAATGAAGCTGAGTATGCAACACTAACCAAGGGTCTACAATGGTGCGTCTCGCAAGGTGTACAACGCCTTAATGTATTTGGGGATGCTCTACTTCTGGTAAGGCAAGTAAATGGAGCATGGACATGCAAGAATCCTAGTTTAAGGACTCACTTAAGTGGTGTAAAAACCTTGTTGGGTAAGTTTGAAGAAGTTCAAATACACCATATCCCAAGGGCTCAAAACCAAGAAGCAGATGCCTTAGCAAGTGAAAGACTACAGGAAGTGGTGGTTGGAGCAATAAAACTAAAGCTCCCTCTATTTCAAGGAAGTGATGCCTTGCCTGACATCATGCATTTTTTGGAAACAGGGGAATGCCCATCAGATTTAACAAAGGGACAGAAGCAATGGCTGACGCGGAAGGCCACAAGGTATCGACTCATCAATGACGGTTTGTACTGTAAGGGTAAGGACCAAATACTTAGGAAGGTCCCTCTCTCTCAGGAAATCACGGGAGTAATTGCTAGCTGTCACGACGGGGTTTGTGGTGGTCACTTTGCCCTAGACATAACAAGTAGGAAAATCTTGCAGGCAGGGTTCATATGGCCTAGCCTCAACCGTGATGTACACCACTGGTGCAAAACATGTAAGTTGTGTCAAAAGGCCGGCACTAGGTCACTTATGCCTGAACCACAGACACCTATTCTCTCATATGGCCCATTTGAAAAATGGGGTATCGACGCCATTGGGCCATTACCTAGGGCCAACTCAGGAAAATTCTACATTATCATGGGGGTCGACTACATGACTAGATGGGTAGAGGCTACAGCCACCACTAGAATCACAACAGTAGAGGTAGCTAAATTTATCTACGAGCACATATGTTGTAGGTTTGGCACACCTTTAGAGATCATCTCTGATAGAGGGCTAGGTTTCAGAGCAGACTTGGTAGGAGAATTAATGCAGAAACTGGGCATTACAAGGAGGCACTCTTCACCATATTACCCTTAATGTAATGGCCTAGTTGAAAAGGTAAATGGAATGGTTTCTAAAATTATTACCAAGCAGGTAAACAATCATCCCGGAGACTGGGATAAGTATCTACTACCAGCTTTATGGGCCTACAGAACTTCATTTCATACATCCTTGGGATTCACACCGTATCATCTAGTATTTGGTAAGGAAGCAATCTTGCCCATTGAAGTGCAACTACAAAGTCTCAGAGTAATGGCAAGCCAACTTCAACAACCCAACATGCATTTGAGAGATCACATCATCAACTTGGAAAGACTGCAGCTGGACAGAGAAGAAGCAATAAATTATTATGCAGCACAAGCAGAGCATAGACGGCTTAGCTTTAACGAGCATCTTCGGAAAAAAGAATTGAAGAAAGGAATGTTGGTGCTCCGCTACGACAATCGCTTCGACACACGCAAGGATAAGAAACTCCTGCTCCGATGGGAAGGCCCTTTCATCATCAGGAAAAAGTATGCCAATGGAAGCTACCAGCTTATGGAGGCTGATGGAAAACTTCATAAAACCAGGGTAAATGGTTGGCGACTTAAACCTTATTTTCTTCGATTTGACCAGGCTCCACCAATTGACATTCCAGATGAGGACACACCATCAGCCGCCACCTCCGACGATAATGATCAAACAGATGAGCTAGAGACATGAATGCCTCTAGCCAAAAGGGGAGGGCTAATGATGGGGGCTTTTCACAAGCCAAGCTCCCATACCCCTCTTCTCTCGTCCCCACCCCGTGAAAACCCCCTCTTATGGAGGGAGTGATAAAAGGCATTGGAAAAAGTAAGAAAAAAATAAAGTATGATTATGTAAATATACAAGAAAGGTAAAATAGGCCACCTCATGCCTGCGGGGTAGCCCATCCCCACCTCGCCTCCTTTTTCTTCACTGTTGCCCCACCGGGTGTCCCTTTTCCTCTCCTCCACTCAAAAGGTCAACCCCCTCTCTCTTCCCCTTGTCCTTTCTCCTTTCTCTCTCCCCTCAAGCTACCCCACCTCTCACCAATAATGCATTCTAACTCACCAATAATGCACCCTAACTCACATGCAACTTACCCTATCTTCCAAAATAGTATACCCCACCCCCTCTTTCTCTCTCCTATCATATCCCATGACCCAAATACCCCCCTCTCTCTCTAAAGGGCGCCATGTCTCTTGTCTTGTAGCTAAATAACCTCCCCCACACTCACACACACTCAGTTTCACTGAAAAAGGTGCCCACAGACCCATCCCCACCCGGTGGTTACCTGATTTTTCTTGTGTTCACACACATCTGCACATAGATTCACCTCTGAACACACTCCCCTCTCTCCCCTCTTGTAATTACTTTATTCTCCATGTCACCTCTCATTTTTTTTCATCAACCCATCTCTCTCTCTCTTAGTCTCTCTCTCATGAGACTGCTGTTCTGGCACATATACACACAGCCAGACAAGTGGGGCCCACAGTCACATGGCCTATGTAGATAATGATTTCTTCATTTCTAAATTCTAGAATTTCTCCCCCCTCCTCCCCTATATAAAGAGGGATCACCATCACACTAAACACACACACAACATCACCAAAGAACACACTATGCATTGTGTGTGCCTAGTGCACACACACACACCCACACCATCACCATCACCGCAATCACCATGCTTGTCTTGAGCATGACCTCTACACCCTTGGCTATGGAAGATGAAGGGCAACTAAATGAAGGATGATGGCCATAACCCTCGTGCGAGTCTTTGCCATCAACTCCCACCTATCCGCCATGTGCTCTACCACTCTCTCCCTTCTCATTCCCCTACCCTATGCTCCCCATTTCATCGCCTTATTCTCTAAATAAAGCTTGAGGTTTTGTGAGTATGTTTTCTTGCAATGTTTTGCCCATGTGAGGTGTGCGGAATCGCCACCTAGTTTTGTGTTTGGAGTGAGCTTGTGTATGTGTGAAGGGTGTGCGGATTCGCCATCCTTTTGTGGTGCCTAAGTATTACGCCGCTATACTCTCTCTCTCTCTCTCTCTCTCTTTCACTCACTTGATCTCATTCCCCTTCCTCTTCATCATTACTCCCAAGCATCCATCTCTCTTGGATGAAAACTTTGTTATGGTGGTGTGTTGTTTGCGTCCTAGCCGCTGAAGCTAGGTGGTGCCCCCTGTTTGCTTTACCATGACAGGCTTGAGGCACGCCATTCGGTCCCCGGTGTTTTAGAGGCCGTCGGGGTTCGGTGTTCGCTTTGCTCCCGTCAATGTAAAGCGTGAGGGTGATGTACTTCTCATTGTGGTTCTTTATGTTGATGATTTGCTGATCACTGGACCAAATGAGAGACATATTGCTGAATTTAAGGCTGATTTGAATGCTACTTTCAAGATGAAAGATTTGGGGTTGTTGCATCATTATTTGGGTATATAGTTTAAGCAGTGTGATGGTGGTATTGCCTTGTGTCAGAAAAGTTACATAGAGACATTGCTATGTAAGTTTGGACTGGAGGATTGCAAACCTATTGCCACTCCCATGGAAACAGGTTTGAAGTTGAGTCTAGATGATGCTGGTGATCCTGCTGATGTCACTCTTTACCAAACTGCTGTTGGCTGCCTCATTTATGTATGCAACACGAGGCCGGATATTCAGTTTGCAGTCTCACAGGTCAGCAGATTTATGCATAGCCCAAGGTCTAACAATTGGCAGGCTATCAAGAGGATTTTCCACTACCTTAGTTGCACTTTACATCTTGGCTTGTTTTATCCCAAGGGGGGATCATTGCCGCCAGACTTACATGCTTTTTCGGACTCAGATTGGGCTAGTTGTTTTGACACGCGAGTGTCCACAAGTGGTTTTTGTTTCATGCTTGGCAGTTCATGTATATCATAGTTGAGCAAGAAGCAACCTACTGTGGCCACTTCGAGTTGTGAGGCTGAGTACAGGGCAGTCTTCACAGCTACGGTTGAGTGTGTATGGCTCAGACGCCTTATGGCTGATTTGGGTGTTGGACAAGACACTGCCAACACTATCTACACTGACAGTCAGAGCGCATTGGCAGTTGCGAGGAACCCAATTTTTCATGCTCGCACAAAGCACATTGAGGTTCATTACCACTATGTCAGGGAGAGGCTCTTAGCAGGAGAGATCAACTTGGCTTATGTGCCAACACAGGACAACCTTGGAGATCTTTTCACAAAGGCATTGTCTTGTGAGAAGCTTGAAGCTTTCCACAAAGCTTTGGGCTTACTCCCCTTTGTGGACCGATCCTGTCCTCAGGGCATGGCACTTCCCTTTACTCATGTGCCAACTCTCGTTCACCGCATCACTCCAGGGTGGATTTGTTACCATATACATGTGGTAGTGATGTGTGTGAACACACTAGGACCGCCGGGGCATTTTTTCCCTCTTTAGGAGGTTTTTTCCCCCGTGCATTGTATATACGCCCATCACTCTAGGGATATCTATCTTTCCATTGCACACTAAGTAACACACTCTCTATTGTGTGCCTTGAGCTTCCTTCGTCTTCTCCAAGCTGTGTGTGTTTCTCTGCAACCCTAATTCCAACATGAGACATATTTTCTGATGAAGATTATTGCAAAGATCTTAAAAGAATCTTGTCAAAAGATCAAAGAAGCTATATCCATCACGTAAGCAAAAGGCTTTGCTGATAAGCATAGACGAGCCTTGACCTTCAAAGAAAATGATTGGGTTTTGCTCAAGTTTCCAAAAGCACGCCTAAGTCACACTACATGCAAGAGAACACAAGGACGCCCAACGGGTCACAAAAATTATTCTGTTAAACTAGCAAAAACATATTATGGCCCATTTCAAATTCTCAAGCCTATCAATGAAATGGCTTACAAGTTAAGGTTACCAAATACGTGGCTAGTTCATAATGCCTTTCATGTGAGCCTCTTGAAATCTTTTAAGGGTGAGCCACCAAAGAACCAGTGATTAAGAAACCACCTAAACTTGAGGGTCAAGAAGACATTTTGCAGCCAGAAAGCTTCCTATGACATGAAGACAAGATTTCAAGAAGTGGTAAGACTATCCGAACTATCCGACGTATCTTGTCAAATTTAAGAATAATCCTTTTGAAGATGCAAGGTGGATGTAAGACATCTAACTACTAAAGGATAATGTAAACCTTGTAAATACTTACAATGACTCCTGTCAAAGGTAAGAATCAGTTATGGACAAAGTATATTTTAAACAAAAAAATTTCTTGTTTTGACTCTAAGATTTCTTTTAGAGGTTCATAAGTTTTAGGTGTATGCATACCATGAATCAAGCTTGTGGCAGTGATGGGGGCTTTTCACAAGCCAAGCTCCCATACCCCTCTTCTCTCGTCCCCACCCCATGAAAACCCCCTCTTAGGGAGGGAGTGATAAAAGGCATTGGAAAAAGTAAGAAAAAAATAAAGTATGATTATGTAAATATATGAGAAAGGTAAAATAGGCCACCTCATGCCTGCGGGGCAGCCCATCCCCACCTTGCCTCCTTTTTCTTCATTGTTGCCCCACCGTGTGTCCCTTTTCCTCTCCTCCACTCAAAAGGTCAACCCCCTCTCTCTTCCCCTTGTCCTTTCTCCTTTCTCTCTCCCCTCAAGCTACACCACCTCTCACCAATAATGCATTCTAACTCACCAATAATGCACCCTAACTCACATGCAACTTATGCTATCTTCCAAAATAGTATACCCCACCCCCCCCTTCTCTCTCCTATCATATCCCATGACCCAAATACCCCCCCCTCTCTCTAAAGGGCGCCATGTCTCTTGTCTTGTAGCTAAATAACCTCCCCCACACTCACACACACTCAGTTTCACTGAAAAAGGTGCCCACAGACCCATCCCCACCCAGTGGTTACCTGATTTTTCTTGTGTTCACACACATCTGCACACAGATTCACCTCTGAACACACTCCCCTCTCTCCCCTCTTGTAATTACTTTATTCTCCATGTCACCTCTCATTTTCTATTCACCCATCTCTCTCTCTCTTAGTCTCTCTCTCATGAGACTGTTGTTCTGGCACATATACACACAGCCAGACAAGTGGGGCCCACAGTCACATGGCCTATGTAGATAATGATTTCTTCATTTCTAAATTCTATAATTTCTCCCCCCTCCTCCCCTATATAAAGAGGGGTCACCATCACACTAAGGACACACACACCATCACCAAAGAACACACTATGCACTGTGTGTGCCTAGTGCACACACTCACACCCACACCATCACCATCACCGCAATCACCATGCTTGTCTTGAGCATGACCTCTACACCCTTGGCTATGGAAGATGAAGGGCAAATAAATGAAGGATGATGGACCTAAACCTCGTGCGAGTCTTCGCCATCAACTCCCACCTATCCGCCATGTGCTGTACCACGCTCTCCCTTCTCATTCCCCTACCCTATGCTCCCCATTTCATCGCCTCATTCTCTAAATAAAGCTTTAGGTTTTGTGAGTATGTTTTCTTGCAATGTTTTGCCCATGTGAGGTGTGCGGAATCGCCACCTAGTCTTGCGTTTGGAGTGAGCTTGTGTATGTGTGAAGGGTGTGCGGATTCGCCATCCTTTTGTGGTGCCTAAGTACTAGGCCGCTATACCCCCTCCCTCACTCTCTCTCTCTCCCTCTCTCTCTCACTTGATCTCATTCCCTTTCCTCTTCATCATTACTCCGAAGCATCCATCTCTCTTGGGTGAAAACTTTGTTATGGTGGTGTGTTGTTTGCGTCCTAGCCGCTGAAGCTAGGTGGTGCCCCCTGTTTGCTTTACCATGACAGGCTCGAGGCGCGCCATTCGGTCCCCGGTGTTTTAGAGGCCGTCGGGGTTCGGGGTTCGCTTTGCTCCCGTCATTTGGTGCCCTCACTGAGGATCTTTTCATGAAACCCTTCATTTTACAAGACTGAAACCCCTAAACTATTGTGAATGGATGAATGGCTAGCAGGATTTGCTTATTGGACGACAGAAGAAGAAGAGCTCCAAGCACAACTGGACGAACTGCACATCTCCATCGAAGCTCGAGTGCCAGGCGTAACGGTAATGGATTTGCAGTGGGAGAGTCAACCAACACGCCAAACCCGGTGGATATACATAGGCCAAGTGCTAAGAAGAAGAAGGAGAAGGTCGAAACCATGTCCACAACCTATAACCAACCAACAACAAAAAAATGGAAGGAGCTCTGCACAATAGAGAATCAACACTATTCTACTTTGAGAATCGTGTAACTCAAGTCACCGAGGTAATTATCACAGTCAGTTTTCAAGTCGTACCTGATGCTGCAGCACAGATAACGGAAGCATTGGCTCACACTCTCACTAGAGAAACTAGGGATCTACTGAGTTTGTTTCAGGAAAGAACACCACCCTCTCCCACAAGCTTGGACAGTGACTAAGCACCTCTAAGCTTCACATGAATCAATACAACCTACCTCGAGACAGATCACACATACCAACACATGTACGCTCAATCAAGGTAATACTGGATTTGAAGGCTCACTACCAGCACGTCATTGACACCATGTCAGGTGGGGAGCGGTTTTTTGAGGTTCTGGCATCAGATCAGCTATTTGTCTTACCTTTGGTACAAGGCAATGTACCGTTTGAAGTTTTAATCTATGTCCTAGTATAAGAGGGTATACACGCCTCCTTGTAAAGAAGAAAAAAATTTTGTAAGTTAAGAAGTGTGTCTTTCTAGATCTCTCTCAGTAATCATGGCAAGTGTAGCATTTCCAACATTTAAAGGAAAGAAGGGGGAGGATGTGGTAACAGACTTCCTAGATGACTTTGAAGTAGCATGTGTAGTGAGCAACAAAGATACGGATGAATCCCGGGTTAGAATCTTTAAGCATCTCATGAAGCTAGAAGCTAGATCATGGTACAATGCACTTCCACAAGCAACCAAGGATGACTGGGAACCCTTAAAAACCGCTTTTAAGAGGCGCTTTGGGGGAGGTACCACTTTAGAAAAGTTGTGGGACAAGTTGAGAGACTTGAAGCAGGAGGGTCTTTTAGAATATGCCACCTATGAGTCCAAATTTGTGGATTTGTGGGAACGGTGGGTTGAGTCACTGGCAAGGGGGGAAGCTGCACCCGATTTCCTAAAAAAAGATCGGTTCACGCATGGCTTATGGCCGCTTCTCAAGGAGAAGGTGAAAGGTAGATTCCCGGCTACGTACGAGTTAGCCGTTGAGATTGCTCGCCTTAAAGACAAGAAGCTGCGAATGAAAGCCAAAGAAACCGAGTCAACGGAAGCAGGAACATGGCGTCCACCAGCAACTACGACAACCACCATTCCACCACCACCACCGGCTCTTGGGGTAAGAGATGACCAACAAGATATGTTGGCCCATATTATTGACCAACTGCAGAATTTGTCTGTCCACTTAATATAGCACGGTATGTACTACTGTCCCAAACCACAACAAAACTATAATAGAGAAGGTAGGAGGAACCAATTGTCACCCCCTAGAGAAAGAACACCCCCACCCCAAGCACCAGCCCCACCAACACAAATTCTACGTCCGCCACAATCACCACTTACAATCATCTTACGCCCACCACCAATTGGTACCCGCACACCAAGTATCATTGGTCTTGCAGAAGAGGTCAAGATGAGTGTAACGGAAGAAGGATCAAGTAAGAAGACTATTCAAAGAAGTGAAGCAGTGGAACAAGAGGTTAAAGAATCAAAAGATGCTACCCAGGTGGGGGAGGTAAGCCAAGAAAATTGTGTTACACATGTGAGTACATCTTTAACCTTGAATGAAATAGGCACCAAAGAGATCAATCGACAACATTGGGCAGTAAGGGTAAGAATGTGTAAAGTGTTGATTAGGCCTCGTCAGAGTAAGAGGAATGCAAAGGGCATGAAAGATACAAGAGAAGAGGAAGACCAGTCTGCTAGCAAGGCTTTGCAAAAGGTGGGCAACATACCAAGCAAAGGGGAGGGCTTTGAAAATGGAAGCCTATGCACCAACATGGACCCAGGACAGTGTAGCAAGCTAAAGGAATCGAGGACCATAATGAAGAGGTAAGTATGGCTGAAGGTTTGGAGTTGGATATTTCTCCAGAGGCTTGGCAGCGGAGCAAGACTTTATTGTGTAGTGTTATAGACTTAGAGATGGGTAATGCCTCTACTCTACTGAAGGGTGTTATAAACTTGGAGATGGGTAATGCCTCCAGTTTATGTGAGGGTGTTCAGAGTAAGTTTGATGATCAATATGCTGCCAACCTTTTAAGGATGTTCCAAACTCCTCCACAACACAACATTGTGTTTGCATGGGATGCATCAGACCTATGGCTATGGCTATGGCTAGCTGCTCTAACATATAGAGAGAAGATCAGCATGGAGATAAGAGCAAAGGAACCATGGATAGACAAAAGCCTAATAGAATGCAAGAAGGAAGACCTCATTCGCAATTTGGTACAATTTTTTACAAATAGTGCATCCTCTCTTTGGAGAAAGGTAAGTGAATTACGCTTGTATTTAAGCCGCAAGGTAGGTGGCTTGCTATTAGTATCAATAGAGGAAGCTGACATGTTTGAGCACACCCAAAAGAAGCATGATATGCTTGCGGTTTTTTCTAGTCATGGCAGTAAGCAAGACTCTGAAGACAACTTGAGCTCACCACACCAACAAGGCGGCCATATATGGTGGATTCTTGGTACACTCTTGGGAATCATAATTTTTGGTTCTGTCTTTGCAGGAGCATGGATGCTCATTTCCCCTCTCGCTACTGGTGGTTACAAATTTGGTCCAATTTGGCATGCAAATTTTATTGTTTGGACACTGCAGACAATGATCCTATTTTTCACTTGGGATCCAGGAGGACACTAGCACAAAGTTCTGGAAGCCATGGGCTTCCCCTTTAACCAACCTACACTATTCCAAGAAACAAGCTATCACCCGGACCTGTTACAGATTAACGAATATCCCAGAAATCTCACCAATGGCCAAATGGAATGGATTGTTCAAAAGGCAACTCGATATCGGATCCTACAGCTAAGCGGAAGAAGAAACAGATGAGCTAGAGGCATGAATGCCTCTAGCCAAAAGGGGAGGGCTAATGATGGGGGCTTTTCACAAGCCAAGCTCCCATACCCCTCTTCTCTCGTCCCCACCCCATGAAAACCCCCTCTTAGGGAGGGAGTGATAAAAGGCATTGGAAAAAGTAAGAAAAAAATAAAGTATGATTATGTAAATATATGAGAAAGGTAAAATAGGCCACCTCATGCCTGCGGGGCAGCCCATCCCCACCTTGCCTCCTTTTTCTTCATTGTTGCCCCACCGTGTGTCCCTTTTCCTCTCCTCCACTCAAAAGGTCAACCCCCTCTCTCTTCCCCTTGTCCTTTCTCCTTTCTCTCTCCCCTCAAGCTACCCCACCTCTCACCAATAATGCATTTTAACTCACCAATAATGCACCCTAACTCACATGCAACTTATGCTATCTTCCAAAATAGTATACCCCACCCCCCTTTCTCTCTCCTATCATATCCCATGACCCAAATACCCCCCTCTCTCTCTAAAGGGCGCCATGTCTCTTGTCTTGTAGCTAAATAACCTCCCCCACACTCACACACACTCAGTTTCACTGAAAAAGGTGCCCACAGACCCATCCCCACCCAGTGGTTACCTGGTTTTTCTTGTGTTCACACACATCTGCACACAGATTCACCTCTGAACACACTCCCCTCTCTCCCCTCTTGTAATTACTTTATTCTCCATGTCACCTCTCATTTTCCATTCACCCATCTCTCTCTCTCTTAGTCTCTCTCTCATGAGACTGTTGTTCTGGCACATATACACACAGCCAGACAAGTGGGGCCCACAGTCACATGGACTATGTAGATAATGATTTCTTCATTTCTAAATTCTATAATTTCTTCCCCCTCCTCCCCTATATAAAGAGGGGTCACCATCACACTAAGGACACACACACCATCACCAAAGAACACACTATGCACTGTGTGTGCATAGTGCACACACACACACCCACACCATCACCATCACTGCAATCACCATGCTTGTCTTGAGCATGACCTCTACACCCTTGGCTATGGAAGATGAAGGGCAAGTAAATGAAGGATGATGGCCCTAACCCTCGTGCGAGTCTTCGCCATCAACTCCCACCTATCCGCCATGTGCTCTACCACGCTCTCCCTTCTCATTCCCCTACCCTATGCTCCCCATTTCATCGCCTCATTCTCTAAATAAAGCTTGAGGTTTTGTGAGTATGTTTTCTTGCAATGTTTTGCCCATGTGAGGTGTGCGGAATCGCCACCTAGTCTTGCGTTTGGAGTGAGCTTGTGTATGTGTGAAGGGTGTGCGGATTCGCTATCCTTTTGTGGTGCCTAAGTACTAAGCCGCTATACTCCCTCCCTCACTCTCTCTCTCTCCCTCTCTCTCTCACTTGATCTCATTCCCTTTCCTCTTCATCATTACTCCGAAGCATCCATCTCTCTTGGGTGAAAACTTTGTTATGGTGGTGTGTTGTTTGCGTCCTAGCCGCTGAAGCTAGGTGGTGCCCCCTGTTTGCTTTACCATGACAGGCTCGAGGCGCGCCATTCGGTCCTCGGTGTTTTAGAGGCCGTCGGGGTTCGGGGTTCGCTTTGCTCCCGTCAGCAGCTTAGTCTCTCAAGCATCTAGTAGACCTTGCCAATATACTATGAAAGATGATTAGGGCTAAGTAAAGACATGCTTGCGATAGATAAGCCTTCCAAGCACCAAGTGGAATAAGTCTCCCCACTGTGGAAGAATATCTACAGATAAAAAAGGATACTCTATCCAAAGAAACATGACTACCTATAAATTTGTTTCTCCACCTGTTGTTGAGGATGACTATAATTTCAAGGGAGAGGTAATGTCATGAATATTAATTTCTAACCTTCTAAAAGTATTTTCCAACTTAAATTGGCCACTTAAGTACGGGGAAAATAAAAAGAGAGCAAGTGAAATCGATTAGGTGCTAATGGACCAACCCGATCAAGGCTTGGGACCAAAAGGGGAACGCCCATAAAAGAGCAAGGGTAATTGCTAATTAATCATCTCAGTCATAGGTACAAGTCAAGGAAGGATAAATGTATTCCGGGAAGCCTTGATCAAAGGTACTAGACAAAAGAGATGACCGAGAGCAATTATAGGAGTCTAAGAAAAGAACGTGATTGTACTAAGCTCAAGTCATTAGAATAACTCTTTAAACTCCAAGTATGAAGTCTAGGAATCCTTAGGCTGAAGTTTAAACTTGCCATGAATTGTCTAAATTTAGCAGGTTCAGGGATAATATTGGCGACACCTCCAAAGCATTGTGCTAAGGTTTTGCACAAAAGGTGAAAGTTTAAAATCCCAAAGGGTGTGTTAACCCTCACGGCTCACGGACACCCTATCACCTACGACAGACGTTGTATTATTTACTTGGTAAAGTCAGGTACCGGGCTTGTCGGTCCAATAGGAAAAGGGTAAGAGTGATCACCGATGAGAGGCGCACTCTAACTGGAACATTCAAGGGATTAGTTGGCTAAGCATGGGCGCCCAAGTGTGAATGGGGAGAGCTCATATAAAAGTCAACTAAACCTATAATTCACTCATTTGTGCAATTGAAGAGTGCTCTTGCTCCATCTCCATCTTCTTCTTCATCATCTCCTTGTGTGTGTGTGTATGCGGGAGGGAGGGAGGGAGGGAGAGAGAGAGAGAGAGAGAGAGAGAGAGAGAGAGAAGAGAGAGAGAGAGAGAGAGAGAGAGAGAGAGTATTGCGGTGGCACAACGACGGCGAGGCGGTTGAGCGTAGCGTAGCGGCGTCTCCCTCTTCTTCACGGCGAGGAATCCTCCACGACAGGAAGTGTAGAGCGGTGAGTGACACACCAACGCCATCTTTGAGCTTACTAGTTTAGGCTTGTTGTGTGCTTGGAGCCATTTGTGGCTCGCACACAGTGTATCGGCAAGTTCCTTGCATTGACACGTGCGACATACGCGCACATTTGTGGCGCCGTTGCTGGGGAATGACATATAGTAAGCTTGAATGGCACTCTGTGCTTCTTTTGTGGTGCAATTTCAATTCTAGGAACGGTAGGGAAGGAGGGTGTGTGTGTTGAGAACAAGGATTTTGTGTTACTACTATGTATTTTTTTGTTAATGGAGTTTTCAAAGGTACTGTGTTTTTTCTCTGTGTAAGGGGGTGTTAGTATTAAGGTTGTTAGTTCTGTGTAATATGAAGTATAGTAAGCAGGAAGTAGATCTGTGAGAGCTAATAGAGTGTGTTAGTATGTAACACTAGGTGTATTAGTTGGAAGTAGGTAGGTAGAGTGTGTGTGTGCTCGCGCGCAAGCCGCGGCGACTTTATCCAAAAAAATAAAAATTTAAAGGTAGGACCGGGATTGGGAATATCTCCCAGACCCAAGCCTAGACCCAAGCCCAAACTCACGCTCAGGCTCAGGCCTCAATCGCCCTTTAAAATTATTATTTTAGCTTCACACGTAGCTAAAAATCGGCTTTTTTGAGGACCAACGGAGCTTCAGGTTTTTGAACGTTGTGCTGTAAAGCACACCGCGACCCTCTGAGTGATACGCTTGTTTTGAGCTATCACA
This sequence comes from Adiantum capillus-veneris, assembly GCF_014529385.1. Classification (NCBI taxonomy): domain Eukaryota; kingdom Viridiplantae; phylum Streptophyta; class Polypodiopsida; order Polypodiales; family Pteridaceae; genus Adiantum; species Adiantum capillus-veneris. The sequence continues at coordinate 15,263,725 of NC_140932.1, read as the reverse complement.
CACTTTAATAAAAAAAAATGATCATTAAAAAATATTAAAAACGTTAAAAAAAAAGAGTGAAAACGAACGCCTAAAAAAGTAAGCGGTTAACCTTCGAGGTTATTCGCCGACGCTTGTAGGGTGTCAAAAGCACATGCATCTGTGCTCTGGTCGTGTGCTAGAGACGGAGAAACTAGAGAGAATTTCGACTTACGCAAGTTCTCATTATCCACCTACTTTAGGTTCCGGGCCCTTAGCGGGGACCCAAGGTAGTACAAACCAAGACCCGAACATAGCGGCTAGTGACTCTTCCTCTGAATACGACGTCATGGAGGGTTTCCCAATGCCTAATCTCGATAGCTCAAGCCAAGACATGCATGCCATGGGCCCGCGGTCCGGGCCGAGCGTGCTTAGCCGCTTGAAGGAAACCTTTAGTAGAGCCACTCGCTCCGAACATGGAGCTAATGATGTAAATGAGGGGGGTGGGGAAGTAAATTCTCCATTCATGACCAATGTAGACCCTATGCCCTTAGAGAATGTGCATGTGAATACTTCATTCACTGCACCTCCTGACTCTTCAGAACTATTTTCCTCTGAGGTTATATTACCCGATGGTAGAAGCCTTGCCGAAGTGCAAGAGGTTGAGCCGTATATCCTCGCAACAAGGGAAAAGGAAAGAGAGCTTACGCAAGGCGGAGCAACGAAGAGAGTTAAAATCAAAAGCTCCTATGTCAATATCTTTGCTAGGAGAGCAAGCGAGTGCTCCTGACTTAGCAACCGCTAAGGGCCAACCCTTAGAAAGCAACATTGCATCTAGCTCAAAGGACACCCCTAGCACCTCAATCCTAGATGGAGCGTTCTTAAATGAGAATTGGGAGTACGAACTACAAACAGAAACTCTGACCGACCTATACATAGGTCACACCTATCACGTGGGTTGGTTAGATGTCCTACAATCCACAATGGGCACTATAGTGCCGAGGATCAACAACAAAGAGTTTGTGAGGTCATCCACAGGGTCATTGAGTTAGAGAGACAGAACAAGGGGATCAACATGCCTTCAACGGGTCTCATGAGATTCTTAGATACAGGAAAGGCTAAACAATTGACCTTATTGAAAATGGAGACTCCCTCGGTAAGTCCGATAGTTCCTCCATATGTTGTTTCTCCAGGGGTCTTAGTGCAATCTGAGCCCACAAGTGATAGCTTTACCTTTCCAAGTCTAGCTCATCATTCCCTTGATGGCACCACGGCTACCATGCCTACCCCAATGATGGGCATGCCAAGAAACACGCCAGGGACCTCATTTGTTAGTAAAGCACCGCTACATGGTAGCTCAATGCCTGCAATAATACCTACAAGTGTGTACCAATCGTATGCACCTATGGGTCATCGCACTCATGTAGTCCCTACCCCTCCCATTGTTTCAACTACCTATGCTCCACAACCACAACACCCAAGTTCTTATTTCCATGGGACTATACCGGCTAGCATTAGCATGTCACATCCGACCGCTGCTATGCCTAGGGCCACACATATGAACTTTGGGCCAACGTGAAACCCAAGGGCTTCCTATGCGCCAAGCCCAATGCCAATACCTACTCCACATGTAGTCTCTGGAGCGCCTTCACCCATGGTGCCTCCTCACTTAGGTGACTTGGCAACATTTGCTCAAGCTATTAGTCCATCTATTGCTGAGAATATGCGTAACACGCTTGATAGAGAGCCTAGAAGTAAGGCAGTACAAATAGCCAAGCTCACACAAAAAATTAGTGGAGACGGGGATGTGAGAAAGCATATCGAAGTGTTTGAACAAATATGCGATTCTCTAGGAGAACACAATGACCCGCATAAGAGTAATGCTTTAAGCCTAACCTTAAGTGGGAAGGCAGGGGCTTGGTATAGAACCCTAAGGGTGGAAGGAAAAGAAGATTTACCCTACTCTTAGGAGACTGTTCTTAAAAGAATACATACGAGAGGGAGTGCTTTACGGTGTAGCCTCTCAGCTCCAGAAAGCCCAATGAGAGGAAGGAGAGTCGGTGAGAGACTTTATTAGTCGCTTGAAAGACCAACATAGGGACTGGTGACGACCCCGTATATATGAACGACACTGAAGAGGATTTTGATTCAGGTGAAACCATGGAGACCAAAACATCCACTAAGATAGAAACCAACAAGGAAGACCTTCATGAGCCACAATGGCCATGATCCAAGAGAAGATAGAAACTTATCCAAACCCTACTGAGGAGATTGAGCGAGTCAAGCAATTAAGGAGTTTGGTAGAAGATACCCAAAGGGATCTAGAACTAGCACCTAGGCAGATCCAGATTACAGACACTGTGTTCCCTACACACCAACAACCTCACCAAGTCCATAGACCCTTAACATCATCCAAGAAGAAAGTGACTTAAAGTCATGGGAAAGTGGGCGCACTCACTTCTTGATGGAAAGAATGTTTACAGAGGGACTACTTGATCCTATCGAAGAAATGGAGATCCCATCTTCCCCACGTCAAGGGACTCAAGGCCAAAAGGTGCCGTTAAACATTGCTAAATTGATGGATTTCATGTCTTCAGAAGTTAGAACCACATCATGTCCAAAGTATATAAAGACCCTGAGCTAGTCTCAGCTCTTCGAGCCTTCCTCAATGGAGAACTAAAGTTTGGCCTACCACAATTTTCACAGATGGATGGAGCTGGGGAGATGCCAATAGAGGAGGAACACTTAGATCACAACCCAACCTAGATGAGAGCCTTGTTATAGAAATACCTGTTAACAAGTTGGGACAATACTTTGAGGGTGATGAATCCAATGCGACCATACCAATCACTACCAAGGGATTAACTGTGAAGGGAATCCTTGATGGTGGCACTGGGGTTAACATTGTGATTAAAAATTGCTGGGAAACTATGGGAAGACCTCACTTTGCGACCACAACCATAGTAGTGAAGATGGACAATGGGTCTATTGTTAAACCTATTGGGATGCTAGAAGATCTCAAGATCAAGGTCTTTGGACATAAAATAAGGATTACCTTCATTGTTATGGATTTCTCCAAACACACTATGGCATCGGAGATGATCTTAGGACGTCCTTTCATGAGGGAAGCAAAAATGGTGAATGACTGGTCTAAAAACCATGTCTACTTGCAGTCCCAAGATTTTGTCATTTGAGTGGATCTTGTGACTGATCGAGCATATCCCCTAGGAAACAGGTTTATAATTGATCATAGATCTGACACCACAGTTCACTCGGCCCCATTGCAGTATTGTTACACGTGTAAAGCGGACACTGATGTTGGGGAAGATTCTCCTTATATGGACGTACTACCTGGGATGACAGAGTCAGACAATGTGGATTGGATCCCCCTAGCAGCAACCATAGACACTTGGGGAACTAGGGGGACGACCTGGGTAACACATGAGGGGGATGAAATGCTCGTACCCTTAAATATGCTACAAGCAATGCATATAGCTTGTGACAAGACTCATCCTAATATGACGAAGAAAACATACAAGTGGGTCCCTAAAGCTTCTTTAGAGACCATATCCAATGCTATAAGACAGGAGCCTAGTAAGAGACGTCCCACTCGCTCCAAGAAATGTAAGAGAACATGGCGGCAGATTCCTAAACGACTATTAGAATCCCAAGGCTACTATCAAGGAAATGATCAAATATGGGTGCCAAAACGTAGATTGTGTTCTTACCTGTCTCCTGACCCATGTGCACCTAATCCTGTAGCTCTAAAACTAATTGACGATCGCGGAAAGAAAAAAATCACAGAATGCTACACGCTCTAGAGCTAGTTTGGGTACCGAAGGAAGAACAATTTGTTCCATCTAGCTCAGGAAGGGGGGAGTCCCATGAAGCTTCTAGCTCCTCATGCAATGCATCCATAGAGGTAAAAGCTTCTCCACAGCCTCCACCTACAATAGTGGACCTCCATAAAGCTACAAAGGAATCCACACCTCCCAGTGTTCAAGAATCACCTCATGAACCACTTCAAGTTTGATCCTGGGAGAGTACCTTACCACCCTTGCAACTCGATGGGGCACCTAAGGTAATAGAAAACTAATGGCAAAAATCCTCACCTATTACCGAATGGAGAAATTGGTTTCAAAGGGTGACGAGCACATTTCAAACGATATGATCTACCCAAGGAAGGGGGGAGTGTTGACAGTCATCATTCACTCACTCCCCTCTCAACCTTCCTCCCTGATCTCTCAATCTCCCAATCTTAGGGAATGTATATATAAAGCCTTATACTCACAAAAAGAAAAATAATAAAGAGCAAGAGCAATTAGCAAATGAGTGTGCACAATAAAAGTCAAAACATTGACCTAGACCTACATATTCACATCCGGTACACTGAAACAGAAACCTATGTCATCGAACACCTTTGATCCTCATCACTCAAGTGATGGAGGGTAGGTAGGATTAGTACGATAGGAGTGTTTTTGTTTTAGAGTTGAGTGATTAGCAAAGTTCTTTCTTCCCACTGATGTGCCTCCTAGAGGTATTCTTTGTGTTTCCTCGTGTGTACAGGAACGTGTTGCTGTGGTTAGAATTTGGACCTTCATGGAATATTTCTCTCTTTCACACTTCAAATCAACCGTGACCATCAACACAAACAGGTGTTTCTTATCCATTAGCATTGCCTCTTATCTTTTTGCATCCATGTTTGTCTGCTTTAATTGTGATTGGTAGCATAATATTCAGCACATTTGCTTAGTATCAAACATTAAATTCAATGTAATTTTTTGTCATAATCACTTGTCTAGGTTCAAAAATCAAGCAGTCCGACTAAGCTAGTTTGACCAAGCTAGGCGTTAGAGATTTTCTCTTAATACCATGGAGAATGCCTTCCTAATAATTAATGGTTACTTAGGTTCTTAATCCGATTTAGGCAGCATTGTGTGAAATGTACTAGGGCTTTCTAGTGGGCTTAGTCCCTATTGACCTTTAGCTTAAGTATTATAAAGGGAGTTTACTAGTGTGATGAGCCTGGGGAGGGTAACAGTGTTATATGACCCCCCAAAGTTACAAAATTAAAATGCTGAAAACGAACAAACAAAAAAATCAAAGTGCCATAATGTAAAATCTTAAGCTGGAAGAGAAATCTCAGCTTGATTTGGTACTCCACTCACATGTATCGCCTATGGTACTAGAGCCCTAGAGGTTCCCAGTGTGGGCGCTATTCCTTGAAAAGCAAAAAACCCAAGGCATACAAAATAAGCCCACACATCAAAATTGAATCACTATGAAAAGACTTTGGGGGGTCAAAGAAAAGGTAATGTCAAGCGATGATTTCATGAGAAATTCCTTTTATCGTAGCTTAACTACAAGGTCTTCTAGGTATAGCCTCTAATCAGTCCTCGGACATGAAATACTTGGCTCTCGCGATTAAACAACTTAATTGACCAGAGAAAATTAAGAAGCTTACCCATGGTATTAATAGTCGATCTTTAGTGCCTTTCAATCGTTTAATTAGCGACCCCGAACTTGTTTAGTTTTTTACCTTCCCAACTGTTTATGCGTTTGATTATATTGCAATTTAATGTTTATTGATGACAAATGGTTTAGAATTATGCTACCAATGAATTTGTCTGCCTAACACTGCATATGATTTTTAATTGTATATGAGAATGCAATTACTGTGCCAATGTTGTTTGATTTTGCAGTGACTGAAGAAGACTAAGGACATTCATCTCAAATGCTCTTCCACCTCAATGAACGAGCTTCAACTCAATAGCTTCCGAGGACGGAATCTACATCAGGAAGGGGGGCATGTTAACCCTTACGACTCATGGACACCCTATCACCTACGACAGACGTTGTATTATTTACTTGGTAGAGTCAGGTACCGGGCTTGTCGGTCCAATAGGAAAAGGGTAAGAGTGATCGCCGATGAGAGGCGCACTCTAACTGGAACATTCAAGGGATTAGTTGGCTAAGCATGGGCGCCCAAGTGTGAATGGGGCGATCTCATATACAGTCAACTAAACCTAAAATTTACTCATTCTCTCATTTGTGCAATTGAAGAGTGCTCTTGCTCCATCTCCATCTTCTTCTTCTTCATCTCCTTGTGTGTGTGTATGCGTGAGAGAGAGAGAGAGAGAGAGAGAGAGAGAGAGAGAGAGAGAGAGAGAGAGAGAAGAGAGAGAGAGAGAGAGAGAGAGATCGAGCATTGCGGAGGCACGATGGAGGCCAGGCGGTTGAGCGTGGCGTAGCAACATTTCCCTCTTCTTTGTGGCGAGGAATCCTCCACGACAGGAAGCGTAGAGCGGTGAGTGACACACCAACGCCATCTTTGAGCTTACTAGTTTAGGCTTGTTGTGTGCTTGGATCCATTTGTGGCTCACACACAGTGTATCGGCAAGTTCCTTGCATTGACACGTGCGACATACGCGCACAGGGTGAGTTTTATTTTTACTTAAAGATTATCCTAATTTAGCATTTCCTAAATTAGCAAGTAGGATGTAGCCTCGGGTCAGCTTCATATAAGCCTCCAAGGCTTGTGCAAAGGTCTTACATCCGAGATAATTAGTTAAAAGGTAAGCTTATGGTTTTTATTAAATAAAAGGGAAAAGCTAAAGACTAAGGTTAGATCAGCCTTTCCTTATTTTTCAAGTTGACTCTAGTCTTGGTTTATTAAGCTTGACTAGGCCACATGTCCAAGGTAGCACATGCTTGCTTTGTATGAACCTAAACAAGTGTGTGTGAGTGTGTGTGGTCTTTCCACTTGCCAAGATGAGTTCCAAGAAGGGGGGGGGACAAGTATTATCATGCAAGGCAAGAGGGGACAAGTGTCAGGCATGCTTGAGTTGCATTAGGAGGTGTTCTCACCTCATTGGTCAAGTGTGAAGCATTCTAATCTAGTTGCACATTAGCATAGCTATATAAGAGAGGGCTCGTTGCATTTTTGAAGTTCTTGCTCCTCTCACACACTCTCTCAAGTGCCCAAGATTGGCAAAGCAAGCTCTCTTTCTCTCTCTCTCTCTCTCTCTCTCTCTCTCTCATGGGAGCTCTATAGACAGATTCTATGATCAAGCTCTTGCTATGGATGCAAATCCAAGCCATGAAAGTTTTTCTTCTCCATCTCTATTACACTATTACTAAGCTATGCTAAGATCTTGCTCATGAGCAAGTGTAATTGGAATCTCAATTCTCTTGCTTGAAAAATACTTCTCTCTACCTTCATCTTCCTCTTTTCTTGCAATTCCTTTCTCCCTGCTGGGGTGTTTAGGGTTTGGGAAGGAGGGTTATACCATGGAATCTTGAAGACACCATCTTCTTGATTCAAACAACTCTTCGCAAGATCACAAACATGTATTGTAACAAAGATCTCTTTGAGGGGATTATAATACAAGTCCTTTTGGAGGGGGGACCAACTTTAAGCAAATCCGGTCCTCATCGAGTTGTCAATCTTAATTGGTTATTCTCTTTGAATTATGTGCATGATTAAAGAGGTTTTGATGTGTATTGTGTAAAGAATTCATCCCGGCACAACCTATGTTCTCCTTGCGCTATCTCTCCTAAAGGAAAGCTCTCTCCTTTCATAGTAAATTTTTGCTGAGTCTCCGACATATAGGTTCAAAGGTTCATTGACCATCACAACCTTAGCAACATATAGTTGAAGCACAACCCATTGTTCCATGTAAGGACAAAGCACGTTGTCGTGCTGTGACGCGTATATAGTGGGAACGCATGCTACAAGATCTATCTTGTAACTTTTTAGATACATAATTATTGTTCCTATAATATACATATGCATATTTAAGTATAATAATAAGCCTTCTATCTTATCCTATTATTTTTATCAAGGGTAACCTATCCTTACTTTACCATCAAAAAATACTATGGGAAAAGCTCAATAGCTCCGCCTCTTTAACTTGGGATAAAAAGCATTGATTCTTTATTTCTACTATCTCATTATTATCTCACACCCTAGCTAGATCCTATATCTAGGGTAAACTCCAATATATATATATTCTATGTATTTTTTATACTTTTCTTATATTTCTTTTTAAATAGCTACTAGGAGGGAATCAAATCCTAGTGGGACACTAGGTGGCATGATTTCAAAGATACACGTATTTTAATGCATTATTGCAAGCATGATTACAAAACTTTGTCAAGGAGCAATGTCATGCTTTCATATGGCATGAGGTGTCCTTTGGAATTAAATGAAAGTCTAGGCTAAGGGGACCACGGGAAGACTTTTGCTGCCAGAAATGGACCCTATTTTGATGAATTTTTTACACAAGGTTCCAATCTGAATTGGAAAATGATTTTAAAATAAAAATTGTAGCTAATGAGCTGAAGTTTTTGCCCATATTTTTACTTTTTCATTTGGAGCCACGGTTGAGGAGATATGATCAAAATACTGGACCCCAGTCTGCCCACATCATGCAGGGACAGCTCATTTCCAACTTTTCCAATTCCTATTCACACTGGCTCCTCTCTTCTTGTGTAAACCCTTGGGGGTTCCCTTCACCTATAAAAGGGGACCTCTTCTTCCTTGAAAATTTACTCAAGCATTCAAGCCATTGATGAGAGGAATTCTTGAGGGAGTGAATAGAATGCTTAATTGTACTTAGCCCCATTAACATATTCCCAAGCCTACACTTTCTCCTAGAGGAAGACTAGCCATTCTTGTACGCTATCCTTGAAAGATCAACTCTAATCAAAGAAGGTGTTGTACTTGGTGTATCAATCAATGTTGAATTCTCCCCTCTTCTTCTCTCTCCATCAATAATGGTGCCGAAGGGTTTGTCAAGTAAGATGTGTTCTACATTGATGTTTTCTTGATTTCTTGTTGTTTTCATTTTCATCTCTAATCCAAAATATATATATATGTATCTTATCTCATCTCCTTAACCAAACCTATCTCTCTCACTCTTAGTAATTCATCCTCTCTACAAATTTTAGGTTCTCCTTGCTACAGGTACATCTCTCCCCGCAGTATCCTTATTGCCTACGGGCAAGAATAGGGCTTGGGGGGGAAACTTCTCATCTCTTCACTTCTCTCATATCTACATTTTTCTCATATCTACATTTCTCACATACTATCCTAGATGAATAACCCACATGATGATCATTTCTATCGCTTTCACTTTGTACGATCTATTAGAATTAACGTATGGATTAGCCGTAAAATACACTTTCAACAACGTATAGTGTTTCTCTTCGGCCCTGAAAGGCTCAATGAAATACTTCTATCACCGGATCCCATCATACTACCTCTCATAGACTATAGTTTTTCTTTTGATGTAAACGTAGTTATCTTGCTATGAACCAAGAGGATTTGTACACACAATTAATCCCAATGACTAGACAAAATATATATATTATGGTAAGCACAAAACTACAATTCCAAAGAACAATTCGTAGCCTATTTGGTCAGCCAAGATTGAATGCCATTAACTCATCTATTAACCCTTTCATACTATCCATGATATGATATGACCATAGCCTTGATGTTTTCATCTTTGTGTTGTTTTGACACTCTCTTTTGTGTTCTTTCTTTGTGTGTGTGAGTGCAAGAGAAAAAGAGTGTGTCTTCTTTGATTGCACTTCTTTCCAAACCCTATTCTTCATGGCATCTATGGTTTAGCTCTTTCATATAGTTTTTGTTGAGTTCTCTCACAAACTCTCACAGCCATAAGCCCGGTGCTTTCCTGGCAAGACTGCAAATTTCTCGACAACATTGACGTGCAATATCACTTCATTAGAGGAGATAGGGTCTTGGCTCGCGGATCAACCTTAGGTATGTGAGGATAGATGAGTAGGTTGCATACAAATTTAAAAAGGCCCTAGGAGCAGAGAAGTTGGGTGATCTTGGGCTATGCTTGGAGGCAAGAGATGGTGTTGAGCTTGAGGGATAGTGTTGAGATATCAATACGAGCGGAGTTTTTAAAAAGTATTACAATTAATATATGGTAATTATAACCATGCTTATGAGAACTACAGTTTAAATCTTTCTTTCATCTGTATCTTTTTTTTTTGGGTGCGAAACTCACAATTGTGAGCAGTAGATAAATTAGAATTAAAAAAAGTTAACATCATAAGACATGCACAAAATGAGCCATGGAATCATGGAACGAACACACAACATCAAGCTACCAGGGGAGCGATCCCGACCCAAACAACCAGATACAAAAATATACATCGGATGATAAGGGAGCCACCCTCACAAGGATGAAATATACCATAGTCCTGATCATATGCCACCGAGCCACAACCCCTCCCACTAGAACAGACACCACCCAAATAGCACAGATAGCAGAGAGCAATATAGCCGAAAGGGACGGGGCCCAAAGTCCCCACCACCATCACTGGTCTCGAGGAGTGCCACCTTGCAGAGTTATCTGTTACCGATGACAGCAAGCCCCTAGAGCCACAATAGAAAAAACTCTACCAAGGCAGCCTTGAAAGAACAAGGTGCCACCATGCACCCCCACCTGGCACCTGGGAATGCACCCCACTATCCCTAAGAGCTAGCCCAACCACCAGTTGCACCAAGGCGAGAAAATTTACTCCTGGGGGGAGCAGGGCTGTCGCCCAACATCTTAACATATGGCACACTTGGATGACTCCTAACCTACATTTATCACTTGCATGAGATAGTAGACACTAGGATCATGGCCAGTGGTAATGACCGTTGGACTTCACTGACATGGTCTACCTGACAAGAGTGATAGCCACTTATCGTGCAAGCTCTCATTCACCGCTGTCAATAGTTTTTTTTATGTTGTATTTTTCCAGTTATGCTTTCTAGTACTTATCACCATTTTGAGTAGTTAAGAAGCAGCATATTTGTGGCTCAGTCTCCATTGTGTGCTTGCTTGGTTGTGTGCTTGCAAGAGATCAAGCTCTCTCCTTCTCTCTCTATATCATCACTATACTTTGTTGATATCTTGCGCATTGACAACCACATTGTGACCACCATTCTTCCTTGCCAAACATGCCATCTATGCTACCAACCTCACCATAGATGATAGCAATACAACATTTCAAGATGAAGTACCAATGAGTACCCTTTTTATTCCTATAATTGAAGATCCATCAGGGGAGGTTTCAAGAAGCGCCAGATTAGGCTTCCACATTACCATGCAAAATCGATCATATGTGTACATATCGGAAGGAATAGGCCAATTGCATGGATCCACAAAATCATCACCTCTTACATAAAACCCATCTTGTATTGTAATGCAGACTCAACAATGCTACTAAAGATATTTAGCAACTAGTCAAAGCGTTCTACATCAATATCTTTGAAAGGGTCAGATAATGGAGAGTTCTCAAAGTCAACGTATGCAAGCCCAACAAAACCCTTTCATGCACTCAACTAAATAGTAAAGAGGTAACTATCCACATGGTCATAGGACCCCTAAGGGGGTGTAGTGCCACCATACATCCCTCCTCTAAGTCCTCTAGTGCCAAAAAAGGAGGATCTCTTCTATATTTGTTACCTTAAGGAAGAACAAAGTAAGAAGCCCAAAAAAATAATGCTAACTCTTCCACCTCTGTTAGTAGTCAAGCCAGATGAGCACCCTTCAAGTTGACCCCTTCTTCCTTGAGCCTAAAATTTTGATGTACTCCCATTCTTTTTTTGAAAAGCCTTGTGATTATTTTGATCATCTCTGATTAAAGATGGACAAACTCTGAGAAGCTGATTTATAGAGTCTATGATGAATTTGAGTCTTGTATGGTCAGCCATTGGCCAAGAGAGCCCTAGGTATAAAGCATACATTGTAAAGTGGGAAAGAGACTATTATCATCATCGCGTTTTAAAGTTTTGGAAATTATGGCTAAGAGTGACTTCTTTCAAACAACTTGTAATCCTCACATCTTGAGCTCTGGTAATGCCATTTCAATTTTGAAACTTACAACGTGTTCCTTGTTCGATGCTCTTTTATTCAAGTATGCTTATTGCCAATTTTGCTATGATTTTTTACTATGAGTTAGTAGGCCAAATCTGCTGATTTGAATGCGTTAATGAGTGTTTTATTAGATGCCGACTATATCAATTAAATTTGGGCTAAAAGATCGGGGCAAAAACTGTCAAAAACCATATTTTGGCTGAAACAACCATAAACTTTGAAATACTTAAAATCTGATGGTCAGAACTCCAAAGCTAATCAGAACTCTAAAAAAGGTGCAAAAAAGGCATAACCAAACCACAGAGAGTGAATCTGAAAGGTTCCATGCAGGTTGGTGAAGGAACATGGATTGTGATCCATGACCCCCAGATAGATTTTTGGAAGGAACTGATACCACTTGGTCCATAGTGATTCCAAAGCTCCAGCTATACACTTTTGGTGGGAAAAGACTCAAAAACTCAACCACATCTAAGAAATTGGGTAAAAACTTGTTGGAATTAGGGTTGTAGAGAAACTCACACAGCTTGGAGAAGAGGAAGGAAGCTCAAGGCACACAATAGAGAGTGTGTTACTTAGTATGCAATGGAAAGATAGATAGCCCTAGAGTGAGGTGTATATACAATGCTCGGGGGAAAAACCTCCTAAAGAGGGAAAAAATGCCCCGGCGGACATGATCAGTCCACAAAGGGGAGTAAGCCCAAAGCTTTGCGGAAAGCTTCAAGCTTCTCACGAGACAATGCCTTTGTGAAAAGATTTGCAAGGTTTTCCTGTGTTGGCACATAAGACAAGCTGATCTCTCTTGCTGAGAGCCTCTCCCTGACATAGTGGTAATGCACCTCAATGTGCTTTGTGCGAGCATGAAAAATTGGGTTCCTCACAACTGCCAATGCGCTATGACTGTCAGTGTAGATAGTGTTGGGAGTGTCCTGTCCAACACCCAAATCAGCCATAAGGTGTCTGAGCCATACACACTCAACCGTAGCTATGAAGACTGCCCTGTACTCAGTCTCACAACTTGAAGTGGCCACAGTAGGTTGCTTCTTGCTCAACCATGATATACATGAACTTCCAAGCATGAAACAAAAACCACTTGTGGACACTTGCGTGTCAAAACAACCAGCCCAATATGAGTCCAAAAAAGCATGTAAGTTTGGCGGCAATGATCCCCCCTTGGGATAAAACAAGCCAAGATGTAAAGTGCCACTAAGGTAGCGGAAAATCCTCTTGACAGCCTGCCAATGCTTAGACCCTGAGCTATGCATAAATCTGCTGACCTGTGAGACTGCAAACTGAATATCTGGACTCATGTTGCATACATAAATGAGGCAGCCAATAGCAGTTTGGTAAAGAGTGACATCACCAGGATCGCGAGCATCATGTAGACTCAACTTCAAACCTGTTTCCATGGGAGTGGCAATAGGTTTGCAATCTTCAAGTCCAAACTTACATAGCAATGTCTCTATGTAACTTTTCTGACACAAGGTAATACCACCATCACACTGCTTAAACTGTATACCCAAGTAATGATGCAACAACCCCAAGTCTTTCATCATGAAAGTAGCATTCAAATCAGCCTCAAATTCAGCAATATGTCTCTCATTTGGTCCAGTGATCAACAAATCATCAACATAAAGAACCACAATGAGAAGTACATCACCCTCACCCTTGACATACAATGTGATTTCTGTTGGACTGTTACGAAAGCCTCGTTTGACCAAATGAGTGTTAGCTTTCTCATACCAAGCACGAGGAGATTGCTTCAACCCATACAAAGCCTTCTTACATCTGCACACTTTGTCCTCTTGTCATTTTATGACAAAACCGCGAGGCTGCGTTACATAAACTTCCTCAATTATGTCACCATTCAAGAAAGCAGTAACAATGTCTGATTGATGTACATACCAACCAAAAGGAGATGCCAATGCACATAGAAAACGCACAGTAGTCATACGAAAAGTGGGAGAAAAAGTCTCTTCATAATCTATGCCTTTTTGCTGTGCATAACCCTTTGCAACAAGTCGAGCCTTATGGCGATCGATCTCACCATCCGGCTTGCGTTTCAACTTGTAAACCCACTTCGTACCAATGGCCGTTTTGCCAGGAGGCAAACACATAAAGTCCATGTGTCATTTTCTATAAGTGCATCATATTCTGATTGCATGGCAACCATCCAATTTTCTGAATTCTGTGCTTCATCAAAAGATAGAGGCTCCTCAACATCATGTAAGCTAGAAACAGCCAAAGCATAACAATCTGATACATAAGATGCATGGTGAGAGCCTGAACGAGTATGACTAGACAAAGGTGCATCTAATTTACTGTCACGCAAAGTGTGCACCAGTCATTTTGGCATACCTCTAGCCTACTCATTTTCAACCCTTTCCTCATCAAGTACATCATGTACATCTGCATCAGTAATAGGCTGATCTGTAACATTTTTCAGAAACCCCCATAGGCTGTACATTTGCCTCATTGGAAATTACATTCGTATATCCACCACTGAAAACAGGCAACAAAGTGTCATAAATGTCATGTGAGCTTACATTACTGTCTCTAGTACATGACAACAAGGGCTGACCAGAATCTTCCACAAACATTACATCCCGTGAAACTAGAATACGCTTTGTTTGCGAATGATATAACCTGTAACCTTTGCTTTCAGCACGATAACCAACAAAAATACATTTGACAGCCTTATCATCCAATTTTCTGTGCTATGTTTGTGGCACCAAAGCATATGCCAAATAGCCAAAAACATGCATGTGCTCAATAGAAGGCTTTCTATCATGCCATGCTTCATATGGAGTAATAGACTGCAAAGCTTTCGTAGGACACATGCTAAGTACATAAGTGGCACACATGATGGCCTCAAGCCAAAAAGAATGCGGCAAAGCTTTACTTTTGACCATACATTGTGCCATTTCTGTCAGTGACCTGTTTTTCCTCTCATCAACACCATTTTGCTGAGGTATATAAGGCACTGTACATTGGTGTTTTATCCCACGACTAGCCAGAAATGCATTAAATTCATGAGACATATACTCCCCCCCTCGATCGGAACGGAGGGTGCCCATAGTACATTTCGAGACATTTTCAGCCATAGCCAGAAATTGTTTGAAGCACATAAAAACTTCGGACTTCGCTTTAAGCGGAAATACCCATGCATGCCTGGAGTAATCATCAATGAAAGTCACGAAGTAAAGGTAATTGCCCAAGGACGGAGTTTGCATGGGCCCACAAACATTACTATGCACAAGCTACAACCTGCATGTGGCCCGAACTGAACCATCCTTTGGAAACTTAGAACGCTGCATCTTACCCAAAATACAGCCTTCACAAACATGTTTGACAGGTGCTTCAAGAGGCGGCAAAGAAGCAACCATATCAGATTTCTGCAAACGAAGTAAATGGCAAAATTCAAATGACTAAAACGTGCATGCCAAAGTTTTGCAACTGAAATAGCCCTTGAATCTGCAACAGAATTTGCAAAATTTTGTCCACACTTGTCATACAAAGTGAGCTTATATAGCCCACGGCACAAAAGGCCAAATGAAACAATTTCATCACCAAAAATGAGATCATGAACTGTACATCTGTCATCCACAAATTTGACTACAAGTCCAAGTCTAGCAAGTGCGTATACAGACAAGAGATTCTTCTTGATCCCAGGTACATAAAGTGCATCAACAAGTGTGAAAGAACTGCCATTTGTAGCAGCAAGCACAATCTTTCCAACTCCCTGAACCGGATAAGAGGCATTGTTGGCACAAGTGACTGAATTCCCATGAGGGACAGACTCGAGAGAGGTGAACAATTCACGATGTGAGGTAATGTGCTTTGTAGCACCACTGTCGAAATACCACACATGTGAATCTGCAGCAACTGACAAGCATGCATCATGGACAACAGGATTGTAAGTGCACTCTGCGGTAAAAGCCCATTCTGCATCAACATCAGCAACACAGTCTCCTTTCACAGAAGACTCAACAATGGCTGCATTTGTAGTGGAACCAGCATTTGCAGTGGAACCATCCTCTTTCTTCTTAGCCTCTTTGGCCTTCAACTTAGGACACAACTTGATCAAGTGATCATTAGCTTTACAATAATGGCAACGCATCTTCTTTTTGCCCTTATCACCAGAATTGCCAGACGAAGTGCTGCCAGCAGAAGCATTAGGAACAGAAGTTTTGTTACTCGCAACAGAACCATAAGAAGTGGCTGCATTGCTGTTACCATCCTTTCTTTGAGAAGCAATAAAAGCCTGTTCAACTACACACTGTGTAGTCCTATTTTTTCTGGAAAGTGACTCTTGCAACAACAATGTGCATAATGCATCAAACTTGACAACTTCAGGATTTCCTTGGGTCATAAGTCTCCAAGTACTAGCAAAAGTCTGGTAAGGCATCAAGAACGGTCTGCACAAGGGAACTGTTTGAAATGACTTCACCTGTAGAAATAAGTTGCTCATTGATATCCTTGACAGTAGCAAGGAAAGTGTCCATATCATCTTCCTCATGCATAATCTTTGACTCCAGCTCTTTACTCAACAAAGAAATTTTAGCCTCATTGCGGCTTGCATAAAGACCAGCCAAAATATCCGAAGCCTGTTTTGCAGATTTTGCTGAACGGATGTGAGGAACAATGGTGCGCTTCACAGACAACGCAATCAATGCATGAGCCTGCGCATCCTTTACATCCCAATGAGCTTGTTCTGCCGTAGGCAAAACAACTCTAATAGCTGCAATCCTTGTAGAAAGACCTACAACATCCTCAACATTGCCTACATCCTCAGAACCAGGACGTACATCAATGCCCTGCACAATATTCTAGACGCCCTTTGACACAAGAACGTGTTGCATCATATGAGCCCACATAGGGTAATTGTCCCCATCCAACCTGTCGTCAGCATCAAACATCTTGAACACATCTGTGTTGTTGTTGTCAGCCATGGTAAATGCTGCACATGATGTGAAAACTGCTCGAAAATAGGAGAAACGGAGCGGGAACAAAACGTGCTATATAGCACAAATCATAGAAGACTATAAGGCACATGTTAT